>NC_069501.1:937032599-937689099 GCF_027579735.1 Bombina bombina | reverse complement strand
AGGCCAATCAATGCCCTCTCATAAGTAACTCTAAGGGTGTGAGCACGATGTTATCTATGTGACACATATGAACTAACACCCTCTAGCTGTGAAAAACTGTCAAATGCATTCAGATAAGAGGTGGCCTTCAAGGGCTTAGAATGTAGCATACAAGCCTACCTAGGTTTAGCTTTCAAATAAGAAAACCAAGAGAAAAAAGCAAATTTGATGATAAAAGTGAATTGGAAAGTTGTTTAAAATGACATTCCCTATCTGAATCATGGAAGTTTAATTTTGACTAGGCTGTCCCTTTAAAGGGACAGTATACCGTAAAATAGTTTTTCCTTTAATGGGTTTACAATTGCTTTTTTTACCAACTGCAGAGTAAAAAATGTATGAAAATTAGCTTTTTAAGGTTTATTTGTGTATATTAAAGCTTTGATTTTGTGTTTTGAAGCCACAGCCTAATAAAATAGGTTGAGCTTGTAGGTATAATCAGATCTCATTACTGTATCACATTGTGCAAATATACCTGCTTCTTTATCTTATATCTGTCCTTAAAACAATCACCAATACTTTGAGAGAACAATGGAAAATCAACATTTTATTACCTTATCTCTGCTTTATCACACTGGGAGTGTAATTTCTTCTGCTGGCTGTGTTTACAAAGCTTATCTATAGCTGGTACACGCGGCCACAAACTTTCAGAATAGGTGGGGATACCACATGCTAAATTAACAATTTCAAATGCCAATATAAGGGTAGAGGAGCTACTTGTAAACAATTTAATACACTCCAGCAGGTAAAGTGGATCATTGGGAACAAATTAAAGGGGAGAACATTTTTGAGTAAACTGTCCCTTTAAGTCTTGTGAGTATGCAATTTGCCTCTGTCAGCCTGTAACTTGTATGATCTGAAGTTGGCTGAGACTTAACTGTGTTCTCAATAGCACAACCGATAATGCTGATGTTTTAAAGCAGTAAATGCACAGACTGACAGTACACTTCATATTAAATGTGCGCTCATTGCTTTGCAAAACAGTACATAGGGAACAGTGACTGTTGAACACAGGGTTGATTAGGGTGTGCCTGGGTACACCCAGCACACCCCATGCGCACATCTATGCTCATATACCATATCCCTTTTAACCCTTATAAAACTTGTTTTATTATTATTCAAATTACATATTTTTATTAAAAAGTCTATATACAGTGTGTATGTAATACTTTTTTTTTTGGATGCGTTTTGTGCAACTTTTTTTTTAACCATTACAGTTTACTCCGGGTCTCAATGTTCACTAATTATTCTGGTACAGTTTTAGCTTTTGCTTGAGCACAAACTATAACTTTAAACTTGTAAAATACCAGCAAATATTAGCGCAGTTGCGGTATCCATTGAAAGTATCGGTTGCGCTCGAGTGAAGTCAACCACGCTAACCCTTCTCTGGTAAGAATGAATTACCATGGACTTGTAATATCAAAGTTGTACGCTAATGGTCTAGCCATATTAATTACTGCACATGTAACATTAGTGCCCCACTTGCAATCTAGCCCTATGTGTTTTGCTTCAATCCAGTTTGAAACATTTCTATTTTATTCTAGCAGCTTCAGTTTTTTTTTTTTTCTATTCATATTCTCTCTTTAGTAATCTTTTTTCTCTTGTTAAGTGTATCCAGTCCACGGATCATCCATTACTTATGGAATATATTCTCCTTCCCAACAGGAAGCTGCAAGAGTCCACCCACAGCAAAGCTGCTATATAGCTCCTCCCCTAACTGCCATATTCAGTCATTCTCTTGCAAGCCTCAACATAGATAGGAGGTCGTGAGAGTCTGTGGTGCTTTCTACTTAGTTTATTCTTCAATCAAAAGTTTGTTATTTTTAAATGGCACCGGAGTGTGCTGTTTATCTCAGGCAGTATTTGGAAAAAGAATCTGCCTGCGTTTTTCTATGATCTTAGCAGACGTAACTAAGATCCATTTGCTGTTCTCACACATTCTGAGGAGTGAGGTACTTCAGAGGGGGAATGGCGTGCAGGTTTTCCTGCAGATAAGGTATGTGCAGTAAAATATTTTTCTAGGAATGGAATTGACTAAGAAAATACTGCTGATACCGAAGTAATGTAAGTAAAGCCTTAAATGCAGCGATAGCGACTGGTATCAGGCTTATTAATAGAGATACATACTCTTATAAAAATGTGTTTTAAAACGTTTGCTGGCATGTTTAATCGTTTTTTAACGTACATTGGTGATAACACTGTAATGTTGGTATAGCCTTAAATGCAGTAAAAGCGACTGGTATCAGGCTTATTAATAGAGATACATACTCTTGTAAAAATGTGTTTTAAAACGTTTGCTGGCATGTTTAATGGTTTTTTTAACATATGTTTGGTGATAAAACTTATTGGGGCCTAAGTTTTTTCCACATGGCTGGCTTAAATTTTGCATAGAAACAGTTAACTGAAGCTTCCCACTGTTGGCTGTGGCAGTTTGTTGTGTCTGTTTTTAAAAACGTCTATGTCGTTTTTTGTTTTTTTTTATCTGTTTTTTGCATTAAGGGGTTAATCATCCATTTGCAAGTGGGTGCAATGCTCTGTTACCTTATTACATGTACTGTAAAAATTTCGTTTGTTTTACTGCCTTTTTTTTTTTTTTTTTTTTTTTTCACTGTTTTTCAAATTTTGACAAAATTTGTTTCTCTTAAGGGCACAGTAACGTTTTATATATTTGCTTGTTAACTTGATTTAAAGTGTTTTCCAAGCTTACTAGTCTCATTATTAGTCTGTTCTAACATGTCTAACATAGAGGAAGCTCTGTGTTCATTATGTTTTAAAGCCATGGTGGAACCCCATCTTAGAATGTGTACCAGATGTACTGATTTCATGTTAAACAATAAAGATCATTTTTTGTCTTTAAAAACATTATCACCAGAGGATTCTGTCGTGGGGGTAGTTATGCCGACTAACTCTCCCCACGTGTCAGACCTTTTGACTCCCGCTTTAGGGACTCACGCTCAAATGGCGCCAAGTACATCAAGGGCACCCATAGCGTTTCTTTTACCAGAGGATTCTGTCGTGGGGGTAGTTATGCCGACTAACTCTCCCCACGTGTCAGACCCTTCGACTCCCGCTTCAGGGACTCACGCTCAAATGGCGCCAAGTACATCAAGGGCGCCCATAGCGTTTATTTTACAAGACATGGCAAAGGTGGTGAATAATATTCTGGCAGCAGTATTAGTCAGACTACCTGAAATTAAAGGAAAGCAGTTAGCTCTGGGGGTAGATACAGAGCATACAGACGCTTTAAGAACCATGTATGATACTACCTCACAATATGCTTAGTCTGTGGGTGATTTTTTTTGACTCGGAAGATGATTTAACCTGATTCTGATATTTCTACATTTAAAATTTATGCTTGAGAACCTCCACTTGTTGCTCAGGGAGGCTTTGGCTGCTCTGAATGAATGTGTACAATCGCAGGGCCAGAGAAATTGTGTAGACTGGATAAATAATATGCAGTGCTGGTGTGTACTGATGTTTTTCCAATACCTAAAGAGGTTTACTAATTTTTTTTTTTTAAATAAGGAATGGGATAGACCAGGTGTGCCGTTCTCTTCCCCTCCTATTTTTTAGAAGAATGTTTTCTAATAGTTACCACCACACGGGACTTCTGGCAGACAGTTCCTAAGGTGGAGAGAAGAGTTTCTACTCTAGCTAAGCGTACCACTACCTCTGACGAGGACAGTTGTGCTTTTAGATCCAATGGATAAAAAATGTTTATTCAACAGGGTTTTATCCTGCAGCCCCTTGCATACATTGCTTCTGTCACTGCTGCTGCAGCGTTCTGGGTTGAGTCTCTTGATGAGGCTTTACAGTTAAGCGACTCCATTGGATGAATATATTTGACAAGCTTATGCTAGCCAATTCCTTTGTTTTCTGATGCCTTGTTCATTTGACTAGACTAACGGCTAAGAATTCTGTTTTTTACTATACTGGCGCGCAGAGCGCTATGGCTTATATCATGGTCAGCTGTCGTGACTTTAATAAATAAGCTACTTAACTTCCCTTCAAGGGGCAGACCCTATTCGGGCCTGGTTTGAAGGAGATTATTGCTTATATCACTGGAGGAAAAGGTCATGCCCTTCCTCAGGATAGGTCCAAATCAAGGAAAAAAAAAAAAAAAAAAAAGTCTAATTTTCGTGCCTTTTAAAAACTTCAGGGCAGGTGTGGCATCCTCTTCCTCTAAGGCAAAACAAGAGGGAATTTTTGCTCAGTCCAAGGCGGTCTGGAGACAATCGGACCTGGAACAAAGATAAGCAGGCCAAGGAGCCTGCTGCTGCCTCTAAGGCAGCATGAAGGAACGGACCCCTATCCGGTAACGGATCCTATAGGGGGCAGACTTTCATTCTTCGCCCAGGCGTGGGCAAGAGATGCCCAGGATCCCTAGGCATTGGAATTTATATCCCAGAGATATCTTCTGGATTTCAAAGATTCCCCCCCAAAAAAAGGGGAGATTTCGCCTTTCACAATTATCTGCAAACCAGATAAAGAAGGAGGCATTCTTACATTGTGTACGAGATCCATCCAGTTCCAAGAGAGGAATAGGGACAGAGTTTTTACTCAAATCTGTTTGTGGTTCCCAAGGAGAGGGAACCTTCAGACCTATTTTGAATCTAAAGATCTTAAACAAATTCCTCAGAATTCCGTCATTTAAGATGGAAACTATTCGTACCATCTTAACTATGATCCAGGAGAGTCAATAGAGGACTACAATGGATTTGAAGGATGCTTATCCTCACATTGTGATGCATAAAGATCACCATCGTTTTTCAGTTTTGCCTTTCTAGACAGGCATTACCAGTTTGTAGCTCTTTCCTTTGGGATATCTACAGCCCCAAGAATCTTTATGGAGGTTCTGGGGTCGCTTTGACGGTCCTTAGACCGCGGAGCATAGAAGTGGCCCCTTATTTAGACGACATCCTGATACAGGCGTCAAACATCCAAATTGCCCAGTCTCATACGGACGTAGTACTGGCATTTCTGAGATCACATGGGTGGAAAGTGAACAAGGAAAGAGTTCTCTATCCCCAATCTCAAGGGTTTCCCTCCTAGGGACTCTGATAGATTCTGTAGAAATGAAAATTTACCTGACGGAGTCCAGGTTGTCGAAGTTTCTAAATTTCTGCCGTGTTTTTTCATCCCATCCGCGCCCTTCGGTGGCTCAGTACATGAATGAAATCGGCTTAATGGTAGCGGCAAGGGACATAGTACCGTTTGCACGTCTACATTTCAGACCGCTGCAACTATGCATGCTCAGTCAGAGGAACGGGGATTACACAGATTTGTCCCCCTGTTAAACCTGGACCAAGAGACCAGAGATTCTCTTCTCTGGTGACTATGTCGGGTCCATCTGTCCAAGGGTATGACCTTCCGCAGGTCAGATGGGACAATTGTTACAATAGATGCCAGCCTTTTAGGTTGGGATGCAGTCTGGAACTCCCTGAAGGCTCAGGGATAGTGGACTTAGGAGGAGACCCTCCTTCTAATAAATATTCTGGAAGTGGGAGTGATATTCCATGCTCTTCAGACTTGGCCTCAGTTAGCAACTCTGAGGTACATCATACTCAGTCGGACAATATACACGACTGTGGCTTACATCAGCCATCAAGGGGGAACAGAAGTTCCCTAGCGATGTTAGAAGTCTTACAATAATTCACTGGACAGAGACTCACTCTTGTCTATCAGCTATCCATATCCCAGGTGTTGAGAACTGGGAGGTGGATTTTCTAAGTCGTCAGACTTTTCTTCCGGGGGAGTGGGATTTCCTCCGGAGGTCAAGACCAAGCAGGAGAGGGCTTTGGTGTTTTTGACAGCGCCTGCGTAGCCACGCAGGACCTGGTATGCAGATCTGGTGGACATGTCATCCTTTCCATCACGGTCTCTGCTTCTGAGACAGGTCCCTCTACCTCAGGGTCCTTTCAACCATCTAAATAGAATCAATCTGAGATGGACTGCCTGGAGACTGAACGCTTGATGTTATCAAAGCATGGCTTTTCCGAGTCAGTCATTGATACCTTAATACAGACATGAAAGCCTGTCTCTAGGAAAATTGAACATAGATATGGTGTAAATATCTGATTGTTATGAATCCAAGGGTTACTCATGGAGTAAAGTCTGGATTCCCAGGATATTATCTTTTCTCCAAGATGTTTTTGAGAAAAGGGTTGTCAGCTAATTCCTTAAAAGGGGACAGATTTTTACTCTGTCTATTTTTTTGCACAAGCGTCTGGCAGGTATTCTAGACATTCAGGCATTTGGTCAGGCTTTGGTTAGATCCAAGCCTGTGTTTTAAACTGTTGCTCCGCCATGGAGCTTAAACCTGATTCTTAAGGTTCTTCAAGAAGTTCCGTTTGAACCTTTTTTGTTCCATAGATATCAATCTTTATCTTGGAAAGTTCTTTTTGGGTAGCTAATTCCTCGACTCGTAGAGTCTCCAAGTTATCTGTGTTACAATGTGATTCTCCTTATCTGGTCCTTCGTACGGATAAGGTAGTCCTGCGTACCAACCTGGGTTTTTTCCTAAGGTGGTATCTAACAAGTACATCACTCAAGAGATAGTTGTTCCATGCTTGTATCCTAATCCTTCCTCAAAGAAGGAACGTCTATTACACAATATTGGACGTGGTTTGTGCTTTAAAGTTTTACTTACAAGCTACTACAGTTTTCATCAAACGTTCACCTTGTTTGTTGTCTATTCTGGACAGAGGAGAGGTCAAAAGACTTCAGCAGCCTCTCTGTCTTTTTGGTTAAAAAGCATAATTCATTTTGCTTATGAGACTGCTGGACAGCAGCCTCCTGAAGGGATTACAGCTCATTCTACTAGAGCTGTGGTTTTCACTTGGGCCTTTTTTAAATGTGGCTTCTGTTGAACAGATTTACAAGACGGAGTCTTGGTCTGCGCTTCATACTTTTCAAATTTAACAAATTTGATACCTTGCTTCTTCGGAGGCTATTTTTGGGAGAAAGGGTTTTTTACAGGCAGTGGTAACTTCCGTTTAAGTACCTGCCTTGTCCCTCCCATCATCCGTGTACTTTAGCTTTGGTATTGGTATTCCATAAGTAATGGATGATCCGTGGACTGGATACACTTAACAAGAGAAAACATAATTTATGCTTACCTGATAAATTTATTTCTCTTGTAGTGTATCCAGTTCACGGCCCGCCCTGTCACTTTAAGGCAGGTAATTTTTTCATTTGAACTACAGTCACCACTGCACCCTATGGTTTTTCCTTTCTCTGCATGTTTTCGGTCGAATGACTGAATATGGCAGTTAGGGGAGGAGCTATATAGCAGCTTTGCTGTGGGTGGACTCTTGCAGCTTCCTGTTTGGAAGGAGAATATATTCCATAAGTAATGGATGATCCGTGGACTGGATACACTACAAGAGAAATAAATTTATCAGGTAAGCATAAATTATGTTTTTTATTTATATTCCTTTATCTATTTGTTGTGTTATTTTACTCTTTGCCTGTCTTTGTACAGGGACAGGTTATTCAAAAATGTTCTCCCCTTTAATTTGTTCCCAATAAACCACTTTACCTGCTGGAGTGTATTAAATTATTTTCTTTACCCTTATATTGACATTTGAAATAGTTGCTTTAGTATGTGGTATCCCCACCTATTCTGAAAGTTTCTGGCCTTAAGTCCAAACTATAGATAATCTTTGTTAACACAGCCAGCAGAAGAAATTATATTCCCAGTGGGGTATAGAAGAGTTAAAGGGACAGTCAAGTCCAAAATAAACTTTCATGATTCAGATAGGGAATGTAATTTTAAACAACTTTCCAATTTACTTTTATCACCAATTTTGCGTTGTTCTCTTGGTATTCATAGTTGAAAGCTAAACATAGGAGGTTCATATGCTAATTTCTTAGACCTGAAGGCCGCCTCTTATCTGAATGCATTTTGACAGTTTTACACCACTAGAGGGTGTTAGTTCATGTGTGTCATATAGATAACAGTGTGCTCCGCACGTAGAGTTACCTAAAAGTCAGCACTGATTGGCTAAAATGCAAGTCTGTAAAAAGAACTGAATTAAGGGGGCAGTCTGCTGAGGCTTAGATACAAGATAATTACAGAGGTAAAAAGTGTATTAATATAACAGTGTTGGCTATGTAAAACTAGGGAATGGGTAATAAAGGGATTATCTTTCGTGTAAAATAATAAAAATTCTGTTGTAGACTGTCCCTTTAATGTAATAAAATCTTAATTTTCCATTGTTCTCTCCAACTATTGGTCTTTGGTTTGCAGACAGATAAGATAAAGAAGCAAGTATATGTACATAATGTGATAAAGTAATGAGATCTGATTATACCTACAAGCTCAACCCATTTTATAAGGTTGTGACTTCAAAACACAAAATCAGCTAATTCATATAAACAAATAAACCTTAATCGCAAATTCTTATACATTTTATACTCTGCAGTTGGTAAAAAAAAAAGAGCTTTCAAAAACACTTTGAGTTTGTCCTTAAATATTCCTAAAGGGATATGAAACCCAAAATTTGTATTTCATGGTTTACTTTCTAAATGACTTCTATTATCATTGTTTTCTTTGTTCCCTTGGTAAAAGCAGGGACGTATGTTTAGGAGCCTGCCCATTTCTGGAGCGTTATATGGCAGCAGCTTTGCAAGAATGTTATCCTTTTGTAAGAGCACTAGATGGCAGCACTGTTTCCTGCCATATAGTGCTCTAGAGGCCTACCTAGGTAACTCACTAAAAAGTATAGCTGGTGTGGTACCTTTCAGTTGGTGTTTGTCAGTGACTTGCGACAGTTCAAAGTTGTGTTTAAAGTTCTGGGCTCCATAGTAGGAATTCCAAGGTTATATAGTCGAGTTAAACCCAAATTTCAAGGATTTAAGTTAGGAGCTTCACATGAGCAAGTCTAGTCGCTTCAACAGTTGGTACCGCCCCCCAAGTCTGAGAATTTTTAAGACAAATTAACATCCTTTTTACTGCAAATGTTTTAATAGCCAAACTCCACCCACTATTTGCCTTATTTGGAGAAGCCAATCTGGGTTTTAGTCTTCAGACAACAAGGCTAGCCATTGTCATAAAGCTAGTATAAAATGTATTGTTTTGCAGTTGTTATCTATTATTCTAATCAGGGAAAGAGATGTAGAAGGGATGGCCTTAGGAAGCCAGCAGGGTGCATTTTAAGTTCTGCCAATTAGAAAAACCTCAGAGCTAAATTACATGAAAAGGGGGCAAAACAAATAATGAAAGTATATTGTAACTTTTTTTTCAATTTGCAGAAGTAAACATTTAATATAAATATCTAAAGGTGTTTACTATCCCTTTAAGTGCAACCTACACTCTTATTCTACTTCCTTAAATATAACTTATTTTCTAAGCTACTGCTCTAGTTCAAGGATTTGGTTAGCAACACTGAATTCAATAAACTGAGGCGCAAGTAAAATGGTGAATATACTAGATGAAGGGAACATTCAGAGACTATTTAACATATGTAGCTACTGCAAGAAGGACAAATGTAAAATTCATAAAATGTGACCTTTTCAGCGAGCTTCATGATTACATTCTTATAATATTTCTGACCTTTCAAAAAGATGTGTTCATATAATACCAGCTACATATTACTGCTAAACATATTACAGCTTAAGAATAGGAAGCAAAGTACTATTTAACACATGGCATTATTTCTGTGAGTGTTATCAATTCATTAGTAAATGGCAAAGAAGAATGTAAAGTATGTCATTATTTATGTTTCTATTACATGAAATAGTTTTCAATGAAAAGGTTGTTTATAATGTATTACAAAAATACTGTTTAATCGCTTTTAGAATATTCTTACCCACACAGAAACATGATAACACACAAATAAACACATAACTTACACACAGTCACTCTCTCTCCCACACAGCCCTACAGTCACTCACACACAAAAACATTCACACACACGGTCACACAAACAAAATCACACACTGTCACACACAGACACAATTACACAAAATCATACACACAATTGTACTCATGACATAAAAGATTTTCTGGTACATTCAGTTTTTTTAAGATAAAACTTAAAGGTAAATGATAGTAAAGCTAAGAGTTGGGAAATAAATTAAAGGTAAAAGCCTGTAATTTAAAGGGATACTGAACCCAGTGTTTTTATTTCATGATTCAGATAGAGCATGCAATTTTAAGCAGCTTTCTAATTTACTCCCATTGTCCATTTTTCTTCATTCTCTTGGTATCTTTATTTGAAAAAGCAGGAATGTAAGCTTACGAGTCGGCCCATCTTTGGTTCAGCACCTGGGTACTGCTTGCTAATTGGAGGCTAAATGTAGCTACCAATTAGCACGCGCTATCCAGGGTTCTGAACCAAAAATGAGAAATATGAGAATATGAGAACAAATGACCACAACTTTATCAACTCTAAATATTTGGAGAATAAGGAATTCAGATGACTTAGGCTTTACTTGTTTATCGAAAACCTATAATAAACTGTCCAGGTTGGATCTATTTCTGATATTAGTCTTTGGCTCAGAAACGAAAAGATTGCAAAATCAAGGAATTGACTTTAACAGATATGCACCAGTGCTATTAGTGTTGGACAAGATGTTGATGCCCAACTACAATAAATTTGTATTTCCTGCATATCTTCAGAAAACAATTTTTAGAGAATAAGGCCAGCTTAAGAGTGGCACATGAGCGATATCGAGTTTATCACAGCTGTTTGCGCGTGTCGGATGTAGTGCTCGTATCACAAGTTGAAAGTAAATATGAACGTGTGAGTGCTATCTCAATTTACGCTACAATGATTACTGTGTCTTCAGAGCTCTGGTTAACTGTTTTGCAAAAAGAATAAAGTGTCACAAAACTCATAAAATATACATTGCAAAGTACAGTTACACGTATAATAGCATTGCCTTACAAAAATTATATATATAAAATAATAAAAAAATATTGCACAAAAAAGTTATAAAGGCTCAAAGACAGGTCTTAGGTGTTGTTTTAACATAGAGATACATACATATACGTGTCTAATATATATTGATGATTTGGGTTTGTTTTGCAGCCACAGGACCTGGGCACCTTGCAGTCATTGAGTTGACAATGAACTCATCTGTATACCAAAGTGTTCCAGAGTCAAATGTGAGGCCATCTGTCCAACAGCTAAAGCTTGGCTGAAATTGGGTCATGCAACAGGACAATGATCCCAAGCACACCTGCAAATCTACATCAGAATGGCTGGGGAAAAAAGAATCAGGTGTTGCAATGGCCCAGTCAAAGTCTAGACCTCAAACCAATTGAAAGGCTGTTGCAGGACCTTAAGAGAGCTGTGCATAAATGAATGCCCGCAAACCTCAATGAACTGACACAACGTTGTAAAGAAGAGTGGGCCAAAAGTCCTCTACAATGATGCGAGAGACTGATAAAGTCATACAGAAAACGATTACTTCAAGTTATAGCTGCCAAAGGAGTTTCTGCAAGCTATTGAATCATAAAGTGTACTTAGTTTTTTCCACATGGCTTCTCAATTTTTGCTTTATTTTTTTTTAATGATTCTTGATACAGTGTAATATCTGAGGTTATATATACCTATTTTTAAGACCTGCTAAGGACCATATGATTGTTATTATGTCCTGATACGTAAAACAATAGATTTAAAAGAGGGTACACTTTCTTTTTCTCATGACTGTATATGTTTCTATCTGTATACATATGTATTTATAAGTGTATATATATATATATTTACATCATTTAAAATTAGGGGGAGGTAAAAGGTGAGTTTAAAATCCTCCACTATGCACAAAATATAGAGAAAATAACTCATTGTGTAGTTCATTAATAAATCTAGACAGGCCAGAGAAAAACAAGCCTTCTGGCCTGTCTAGATTTGTTAATGAACTACACAATGAGTTATTTTCTCTCTCTCTCTCTCTCTCTCTCTCTCTCTGTCTCTCTCTCTCTCTCTCTCTCTCTCTCCCTTTGTATATATATATATATATATATATATATATATATATATTTACAGACATAGTGCAGGAGTGCTCAAGTGCGGTATAGGTGTTTACCCCCTGTCGTCATGGTTACCACTCAATAAACATAAACCTTACATGCCTATCTATTTAAGCCATAATATTAACTCTTGTGCGGCTGTTCCTGTCACAGCGTGTTTCTAAACCAATGAATTTGCCTTAAGTTTCATATTATACCCACCCAAAAAAATAAAGGTTATATACTTGATGCCCCATAATCAGAGGTAACGTATATTGCTTACAGCTAGTAACCCTAGTGTTTCAATTAACCAACGAGTGCCCAGCATTTTACAATATTATTCAGCTGGATTCTACCTATTAGTGTAGTAGCTTACAACTTTGTAGTGATATATTAGTGATACCACATTGCAATATACTATGTAAATCTTCCTTGTCGCTTGTCTAAACAAGATTTTAAGATTACTCATGCTAATACACCTCTAACAAGTAGTGCATAAGCATTATATACTGATGCCAAAAAGTGTTGCTATAACAAAATCCCTAACCTGTGTACATAGTTAACATCAATTGCTAACATTACCTTCACTTAAAAACATATAACTACAGGCATTATGCTGCACATCGTTACCCTGTATCAATTCATCATACTTTTGGTATGAGTAGTGTTAGGAAACCAGGTTTAGTATGGAAAGGTGTGAATAAGATGGAAGCTTATCACATAAACAAGGATTTCCATGTATGTCGCCAGGAGGCTTTTTTCAGAAGACATGTGATCGACTCCCTATACGTTTATAGAATATTTATGTTAATACTAACAAGTGTATGGATATATGTGTATACGAATTGGGTGGCCATCCATATTCATCCACTCCCGGTGATGCTATTAAAGGCTTGTCACTCTCTTTCTTGCCCCTTAAGGGTGCTATTGTGGGTAACCTCTACCAAACCTGGCTCATGTACCCCCCCAATATTTATTGGAGTTTTGGCCCAATGGTATTTGCACCCAGTATGTAATACACTTCCAATGCTCTTGAGTCGGTAGATACAGTGTTCTATATTCAGTCACTCATATCGTTGGGCTTCAACTATGGTGAGAGGTGTTGTGATAAGAATGAGTGACTTACCATGACGTTGGGTTCCCCTGACCGTGTATAAGGCTACTCAGGCCTCAAACACCAATCAAATCAGTTGAAGGTACTTGGAGGGCAGGATTGTCATATAAAATTGGTATACCTTCCACCTTCTCCTTAGGGACCCACAACCCCAGGTCTGTGTCACCTTCCTACTCTACACCAATAGTTTAAAGTCCGGTATTGAGTTTGATCCCCCCGGATATATGGTGCCCAGCATGTAGATCCATTCAGCTTCACGTATCAGTAATGCCTTGTTTCTGTCACTACCTCTGTCCAATTTGGGTATGTGATCTATCAATATATAGCATATTGATGATAGCGGGTGCGACTTCTCTGCACAATATCTCGCAAAAGGTTGTTCTGATACACCTCTCTCGAGTGCTTGGCGAATCTCCAAACTGTGATTTGCCATCCGTTCTCGTAAAGTCCCTTGGGTTTTTCCAACATAGAAACTGGAACATGGGCAAAATAGTAAGTAATCTACATGTGTAGTATTGCATCAGAGGGAGTGTCTGATGGTTAACAGTTTATTGGTATGAGGGTGATGGAAGGTTTTCGTCGCAATTAGCCCATTGCATGTAGTGCATCTCAAACATTTATATGAACCCTTCATCTTAGGTCTTGTTGTGTAACTCTGTTTTGGTTCTGTTTTGACCAATTAATCATGGAGATTGGTGGGCCCCTCTTATATCCACCATAAGTTTCAGATTACTTGTGAACCTTAATTTGGGGTCTGACGTCACAATCGGCCAATGTGATCTCATAATCTTGCCAGCATTTGCTGTGTTGGGTGTAAAGGTGGTTGCCAGAATGAGCTTATCATCATCTGTTTCTGTGTTTCTCTGGGTTATTAGTTCATCTTGAAAGAGATCCTGAACTTCACCAAGGGTAATGTTAATCAGATTCGATCGATAGCCCCTTTTGAGGAATTTTTCTTTGACCCCTTCTAACTGGGAGAACCCTACTACCTTATCAGTGTTGTTCCTTATTGTCCTAATAATTTGTGATTTGATAATGCCTCTTAATATTGCAGGGGGGTGGCAGCTGTCCGCCCTAAGGATGGAATTCCTGTTGGTGGGCTTACTGTACAGTGTAGTGCCTAGGGTGTTGTCAGATATATAGATATTCAAGTCAAGAAAATGTATCTGTTGGTCATTCATTGTCAGCTTGAATCTTACTGTAGTCTCTGTGTTGTTGATTTTATCAAACCTGTCTAAGAGTTTCTGTTGACCCCCACGCCAGACAAGGAAGACATCATCCATGTATCTACGATAGAATACAATAGATGCATCATTGATGTCCCAAAGATATCTATCTTCAAAATGGGACATGAATATGTTCGCATATGTTGGGGCCTTGGAACTGTATTGGAATGTGTATTACATGCTGGGTGCAAATACCATTGGGCCAATACTCCAATAAATATTGGGGCTGGTACATGAGCCAGGTTTGGTGGTGGTACCCCACAATAGCACTCATAAGGGGCAAGAAAGAGAGTGACAAGCGTCACCAGGAGTGTATGAATATGGATGGTCACCCAATTTGTATACTCATACATCTATACACTTGTTAGTATTAGATCACAGTTGCTGAGTCTGTACTTTACGTCTCATCTATATGGGTATACCTGAGGTGTTATATTCTATAAATGTAAAGGGAGTCGATCATATGTCTTCTAAAAATATTCTCCTGGTGACATACCTGGAAATCCTTTTTTATGTGATAAGCTTCCATCATATTCACGCCTTTCCATACTAAACCTGGTTTCCTAACACTATTCATACCAAAAGTATGATGAATTGATACAGGGTAACGATGTGCAGCATAGTGCCTGTTGTTATATATTTTTATGTGATGGTAATGTTAGCAATTCATGTTAAGTATGTACATAGGTTAGGGATTTTGTTATAGCAACACTTTTTGGCATCAGTATATATGCTTATGCACTACTTGTTAGAGGTGTATTAGGTGTATTAGCATGAGTAATCTTAAAATCTTGTTTAGACAAGCGACAAGGAAGATTCACATAGTATATTACAACGACGTATCATTAATATATCACTACAAAGTTGTAAGCTACTACACTAATAGGTAGAATCCAGCTGAATAATAATGTAGAATGTTGGGGCACTCGTTGGTTAATTGAAACACTAAGGTTACTAGCTGTAAGCAATATACGTTACCTCTGATTATGGGGCATCAAGTATATCACCTTTATTTTTTGGGTGGGTATAATATCAAACTTAAGTCAAATTCTTTGGTTTAGAAACACGCTGTGACAGGAACAGCTGCACAAGAGTTAATATTATGGCTTAAATAGATAGGCATGTAAGGTTTATGTTTATTGAGTGGTAACCATGACAACAGGGGGTAAACACTTATACCGCACTTGAGCACTCCTGCATTATTTTGTATTCCCACTATTTTTGAATATAGACAATATCAATCATGGGGTGGTACTGTCCCTTACAATACACTCAATGCCAAATTCTGTGTACTTTATTGTATAGAATTATGTTACGATATTCACTATTTATATCCAGAAGTGACGTAATCACACTTCCGGTTTCACAGAACGGTGGAACACAAGTTTGCATTCCGATACAGTTATTTGGCGCCATAATAACTGGAGGGGGGTAGGTAAAGCTTGTTTTGTGTTGGTTTTGAGCACTATATATTGGTGCATTGCACATACTGTTGTTATTCTGATAATAAAAATACCAAAGTATCACAAAACAAAAGGATGTGAAATAAATGTGATAATAATAAAATACACAAAGTTCATATAAGGATATGTAGGTTCTTCCTTGGAATCTCCAATCTTCTGTTGTTTCTTATTTCATTCTCATAGAAAGAAAACAAAATTGTACCACATAGTGTAACTCTGTAACACTGTCCGAGAAATTCAAGATACTTGAATACAAATGGATACTCACATGGGTTGGAGCTATAACTAAGCTCAGGTAAATGCGCACACCCACTTTATACTGTTGGGTAAACAGTTGCTTTCACAGGATGGTAAGATAAAATAATTTATTAAAACACAAATATAAAAAGCGTCACAAGAACTGCATATACACCATACATAGGAGAATCAAGCAATAAAGTCTCAATTATTGCTCTAGTGAGCTAAACACAGTGCTGTAAGTCAGTGCATAGGAGTGCAGAAACTTAACCACAAAACCTTCCACCTAGTGACCAGCATAGGTTGCTCTTCCCTTCGGCGTGCAGATACTTGAGCAGACACAGTAAAGAAGTAGTGTATCCTGATGAAGGAGAGTTGATCTTCGAAAATGTTTAATAAATTGTGATTCTTTTTTGTGAAAGCCCTGAAAGTGCATTCTTTTGGAAGATTTATATATATATATATATATATATATATATATATATATATATAAATACATATACACATAATCATCTATATATATATATATATATATATATATATATATATATATTGTACCAAAATACCATCAGATATATGTAGAAATATGTATTTATGATTAAATAGAACATATTCTGCTATGTGAAGAACATTGGAATGTTAAATATTCATGTTTTCATATAGGGTTAGCATACTTGAGAATATGCTATCAGGTTTGTGCTTGAGTACTGTTTTTTTCCACTTTTTTTGCTCCATTAACTTCTATGGGGAAATATCTTAACATGGTTGTGATATTCTAAGTTCAGCTTTTTGCACGCATCAGGTTAGAGCGCAAGCAAAAGCTTTTTACTTTCAACTTGTAATACAAGCGCTGCCCAATGTGCACAAATAGCTTACTTCTAGCCCTAAATGGAAGGAATTAAGACAAAATAATTGAACTCATATTAATAACTCACAATTAACTTGGGAGACAGCTAAAGTTGAGATTGTCTAAAAGACAGATATTTTTTTTGCAAAAGAGGTGAGTGAAACGTATTGTCAGCAACCTTCTAAAGCCAGTGTTCAAAACTATAGCTCTTGTTAAAAACAATTATTAATAATGATAACATTTAAAAGGATCCACAACAAATCATAAACATTTTCCCCTCTTACTATACAGAACTTTATAATACACAAAATACAAGCAAAATAGATTTTAATACATTTTTATGTAACATTCACTTACCTAAAATAATTAACGAAGATTCTAATTTAATAAAAAAAAGCTTTTGAGAAGTATGAAATTATTAGTAACAGTTCATTCAATGGTTTTGGCGAAATCCTCTGGCCCGGATGATCTGTCCATTGAATTTAATTTTTTTTTTTTTAATTTTTCTTTTATTGAGGTTTTTATAGAAAACAACATAAAATATTTCTATCCATATTGCAGGGTTACACATCAATTCCAGCTCAATTGAGGAGATAACTAATAACATATGCTCTAGAATTATAGACTTCTCTTATAATGTGTGAATAATGATAACTGATACAGTATTCCGTCTGGGTGGGATATATGATATAGAAATCCTACAGGTAATATGTAGAAAAATGAACGAAATTAAGAACCATAGCTGTCGTATGTGTCAACTATAGAATTGGATACAAAAATTAAACCACATTTTTTTAATATATTTTAGTAAGTACTCCCCATAAATCTTAGAAGGCCACTTTTGGACCTAGTTAACCTTAAATAAAAAGCACAAAAGTAAGGGAGGTTAGAATTTGGTAATGGTCTCTCTTGGACTTTATAACAAATAAAGATAAGCAACTGATTACGTAAACAGAGTTGACGATGGGTGAAGTGATAATGAGTATGAAAATATACAGTATAATTAGATATAGCAGCGTTTAACTTTATATTAAAAATTTAACTGACACAGAGATATTACTCTTACAGAGCCCTCAGGTGCCTCAGAAGGTCACTCTTGGACTCATTTATGCTCACAAATCAAAAGAGAGGGGATCTAGTAACTGATATACTCAAGCTTATGGTAGTAAATTAGATATAAATAAATAGCAAAATGTCTTAGCATACTATAGTTAAATATATAGTGAAGTCTTAGCAATTAGAACTGTCAATATATGTTTATAAGGGGAGATATCTACAACTGTGCAATATGCAATAAGATAGTATAGAATCCTTTTGGACTGGTAAGTAGAACCTAACATGAGGGAGGGGGGTATAAAATTTGGAAAATTACTTTTAGGTCTGTAATAAAATAGAAACAAGATCTATAAATTTATGGCCTACGCAAATCGATATACTGTGACTAGCAAGCATGGGCTATAGAATGACAAAATACAACAATGATAAACTTGAGATAATTTATTATAACCTAATAAATGGCTTAACTAAACCTTTGATTAATATGATATTAAACCAGTTCCAGGGGCATATTATGGTCTAGGCCAACAAGGCTGGTGCCTAGGGCAGCAGATTTGGGAGGGGCAGCATATCTGCCCTATTCTCTCTCTAAAAGCCAGCACACAGTACAGTGAGCGATAAAGTGCAGGCTTTTACAGAGAAGACAAGGAACAATTGCTGATTAAGGTCACTCTTCACAGGCAGTGCTCCTTTAAACTTTTGCTTCATTTAGAGCCGCCAGCATTTTTGCAGTGGAAGCTTTCTTGGTGAGAAACTTGCCCAGGGATATGCTTACAAGGTGAGGCTGGAGGAGAACCATCAACTCACTCCCTCCCTCAACTCCCTCCCTTCTTTCATTCCCTCCCCCTTCTTTTCCTCCCTCCCTCCCTTCTTTCTCTCAAACCCCTCCCTTGCTTCCTTCTTTAACTAATTTCTTTCCCTCCACCTTTTCTCCTCTCCCTCCCCACTTTTCTCTTCTCTCTCTCTCTCTCTCTCTCTCTCTCTCTCTCTCTCTCTCTCTCTCTCTATCTCTCTCTCTCTCTCTCTCCCTCCATTCCTTCTTTCCTTCCTTTCTCTTTCTTTTCTCCCATCCCCTTCTTTTCTCTCCCTTCTCTCAGGGAGAAAATGGTATGAGATGCATGCAATTCAACCCACCTGTATGCAAGTGTTTTGCTAGCCCATTTTCTTTTGAATTGTTATGAAAAAAACAAAACAAAAACAAAAACATTTTACACTGACCCCAAAAAATATTAAGGGAAAAAAAAGGTCTAAAACCATTCGGGGGGGGGGGGGGGATTTTGAGTGCCTAGGGCAGCACAAAACCTAAATACACCACTGACCAGTTCCTAATGGCTGCTAGATAAGGTGAAATTTAAGCTATTTGCAAATAGAGAGGAGCAATATAAAGACATATATCCCTCTAGGTGATCTCTCTGTAGGTGCCTCAATCAGACCAGATTGTCATCATTAATACCATATCAAGAGGGGTAAGCTGAACCTTATATATTGCCAAGTTATAGGCTCATAACAGATATAAATAGGAGACCCGCTCAAGACTATGGGGCCTATTTAACAAAGGTCAGTCGGACCTGATCCGACAGTGTGGATCAGGTCCGACAGACCTTGCTGAATGCGGAGAGCAATACGCTTGTGAGCTGCTGGTGCAATGCCTCCCCCTGCAGATTCGCAGCCAATCAGCCGCCAGCAGGGGGTGTCAATCAACCAGATCACAATCGATCGGGCTGAATTGCGGCGATGTCTGTCTGCATGCTCAGAGCAGGCGGACAGGTTATGAAGCAGCGGTCTTTAGACCACTGCTTCATAACTGGTGTTTCTGGTGAGCCTGAAGGCTCGCCAGAAACACAGGACATCAAGCTCTGTACGGAGCTTGATATATATGCCCCTATATAAGCAATGCATATTCTATACATATTAGACATCATTGGTCGCCTTAACTTTCTCCTGTCTATATAAGAGAGCATTTCACTGATAACAAACAAATGTGATATACATGTGATATAGATAGCATAAACTTATTAGGGTCTAATATATTTTTCTCTGGAACTGGGAAACAGCAAACAGTCCAGCTAGATCAAAGGTAGGAAAGTTTGCTGTGCAATGAATATGTCAACTGAGGTTCTTACCCCACTCCAACCCGTAAGTATATAGATGCCTCTATTTACGGAGTATAGAGACGAAGGGTGAGTGTTTATGACTTGCTTCCCTGTAATAAGTAGGAGCCACTATATGCTGTAGTCGACTGGTATGGCGTTCCTGGCTGTGACCACAAGTGCCTGAATCAAGCTGCTGGTATACATAGATATGGATGGTCGGCTTTTGGGGCAGTGTTATTCTCAGGCTTAAATCATTGACGTTTGGGGGTAAAAAGTCGTCGTGAACCATATGGCCCCAATTTACTAACTGAGCCCAATCGTTGCTGCAACTCACGGGTAGGGTTGCTAGAGAATCTTCTTGGTTTCGTCTGGCTGTGCCATTTGTCTAAGAGGGCTGGCTTTCCACCTCGCACAGAGATAAGTGTAGACACTTATGGTATACTGGTGGCAGTACGGGTCATCAATCGCTCCTGTACCTGGCTCATGTCATGCTCCCAGGGGACGGCTGCACCTCCCAGAGCAGTGTAGAGTGGGAAATGCTTATCACAGTGGCAATCATGAAGTGTACTTGGTTAGTGCGACTGTGGTCCTTTGCAACTGTCTTGCTCCGTTTCTCCTGCTTTTTCTGTAGGACATACGGTTGTGGGTCTATCTGTAGGTTTGACAAGCTGGATTAATCGGTCAAATCTATCGACCATCTTCCCCTCAAAATAGTCCAAGAGGGCTTGCATAATGATGAAGAAATCTTCCATTATGTCCCATTATGAGAGATAGTTATTTATATCTTAAAGGTCTGGATCAGGGTTTTAAATTCACGTAAACAGCGATCTTGGTATCATTGAGTTCACAAGACTATAGTGAATACATATCATTTGTGTTCTGTAGTTGATGGGGCAGTGTGTAGAAGATATTCGGCTGATATTTCATGCATCATTCAGAGCTCATTCAGAGCTCCTAATATTGCGGCCATGTTGGTTTGCTGCACGGACATGCCCCCTGTCTATTGAATTTTATTTTATACTGTCTGACAAAATTTTGAATCCTCTGGAAAGGTTATATAAAGTCTATTGCAAAGGTAATTTTATTTTGAGCCCTAAACAACACAAAAATTGTGGTATTGACTTCCTCATATATTAAACTTATTATTAAACCTAGTTTATAAAATGTTAACAAACCTTACAGCGAATGGATTCATGTTAATGTTGCCTAAATTATTTCACCCAAATCAAGCAGAACAAGATCTTCAGGACAATTTTACATGTAGTAGCAAAGTTTGGTTCGAGGGCCAGGGGAAACCAAATCCTGTATTGAGACAGCCTTTAACTTAGCTTATCAGTTTGAGGGTTATTTTTTGTATTTGCTTCAAAGATTATATACTAGGTTTATAGCTAATATTACTGTGAACAAACATATTTTGACATAATTTTCATTATTATGAGCTACTAGAAAAGAGTGCCTCACCCTTGCTATTTATTAAATTTAAGAACCTCTAGCTGTTAAATTGAGTGAGTTGCTTCTGGGTATTCAATTTGGAAAAGCTGTTATTAAAATTGTATTATGTGTTAATTTTTGGTCATATTAGCTAGTATGGTCTAGTTTTAGGTTATAAAGTAGATTTTATGTTAAACAGAGGAGATTATATGATTATTGGTTTACGTTAGTAGGTCAACTAAAGTATTTGGGCATCAACAGCTCATCTTATCCTAATAAATTGTACAGCTTACATTTTTCATACATACAGTATTTCAAGAGATAGAGATGACAAACTGGTTTTGAGTTGCCTGTCTCAATAGCTGGAAGAATATAACTAATTAAAATGTTTATTTTGGCTGAAATTATGTATACAATGCAAATGTTACCTAAAATAATTCCTTACAGGGATTTATCTCAATTTTATTAAAGGGACAGAAAAACCCAAAAATGTTCTTTCATGATTTAGATAGAACATGCAACTTTAAACATGGGAAACCAGACGTGGACTCCTTGCCCAGTGTGCCTAGAGGAATGTGGCTTCACCTCACTGACAAAGCCCATAGGAGGCCGAAACGATCATCTGAGGTTTTCATGTTCCTTGTTCAGAGGAGAATTGCCTGGTATTTCGGGGCTGGACTGACCTTACTTGGAGGGATCAGACTGATGTACTACAAGAAAGTTTTCCTCTGTGAAATGCACACTGGTCTAAAAGAGGCTGCTCCTGGGTGGTAAATCGCCATAGAACTAGCTGATGAGCTGTTGTTCGTTCCTGGTAGAGCGCTTCTCTCTTCATATGCAAATACAACTTTAAACAACTTTCCAATTTACTTCTATTATCAAATTTGCTTCATTATGTTGTTATCTTTTGCTGAAGGAACAGCATTGCACAACTGGCAGCTAGCTGAATGCATCTAGTTTGCCAATCACAAGAAACAAATGTGTGCAGGCACCACTCCGCTGCTAGCTTCCAGAAGTGTATGATATGTGCATATTTTTTTAACAAGTGATACCAAGAGAACAAAGCACATTTGAAAATAGAAGTAAATTTAAAAGTATCTTAAAATTACAAGCTCTATCTGAATCATGAATGTTTAATTTTGACTTCCCTATCCCTTTAAGCGGGAATAATTTTTATTTGGCCAGGGAAAAAAACAAGGATATAATTTAATAAACTTCATCTCTGCTTGGAAAAAGAAGGTTTACCAAAGCTGAAAATGTACAATTTAGCATCTCACATCTTATATTAGATTGGTTATCTATTCTCAGTTTTACTTTCATAGAGAAATGGAGTAGTTAATAATATTCTCATATGCTTTTTTTTTATTTTTTTTTTATTAGGAGTAAGGCAAAGAAATACAGTGTCACCCATTATATAATGCCATCCTTCTGGCTTGGAGGAAAGTAAATATTAGTTTTAAAGTGGGATTATAGTTTAACAAAATACTTCCTGATTAGAGTAAATCCACAATTTCCTGCTGGAGATTTTTACAAGACTTGAAATTTGGTTAAAGAATTAAATAGTCAGTATTTGTGCATATTACAAACTATTACACTGATTTTGAAGGGAATAAAATATAATTAAATCTTGTATTCAAATATTAATTTTAGAGTGGAAAAAACACAGGATAAGACTTACCACAGTGATCACCTGGCGATTAAAACCTATTTATTATAGTTTATAGATAGGCTTAAGACACTCAAGTCAAAACTTTCCAATTTACTTCCATTAGCAAAATGTGCACAGTTTTTTTATATTTACACTTTTTGAGTCACCAGCTCCTACTGAGCATGTGCATGAATTCACAGAATATACATTTATCCATTTGTGATTGGTTAATGGCTGTCACATGATACAGAGGGAGTTGAAATAGACTTTGAAATTTGTCAGAAAAATCTACTACTCATTTTAAGTTCAGACCAAGGGGCCTATTTATCAAGCGCCGTATGGAGCTTGATGCCTTGTGTTTCTGGCGAGCCATTAGGCTCGCCAGAAACACAAGTTATGAAGCAGCGGTCTAAAGACAGCTGCTCCTTAACCTATCCGCCTGCTCTGAGCCGGCGGACAGACATAGCCGAAAATCAACCCGATCAAATACGATCAGGTTGATTGACACCCCCTGCTAGCAGCCGATTGGTTGCGAATCTGCAGGTGGCGGTATTGTATCAGCAGTTCAATGATAAATGCTGACAGCGTATGCTGTTGGCATTTATCGATGTCCTGCGGACATGATTCGCTATAGCAGATCATGTCTGTCCGCACCATGTTAAATTGACCCCTAAGTGCTATTTCATTGTCTTTTTATCATGCATGTGTTAATTATGAAAATCTACTGCATTTACTGGTCCTTTAAGGGCTAGACAACAAGGGGGCATAGTGATCTCTAGGTCTTTTTGATGGCCTATTATTAAAGGGTCACTCAAGTCAAAATAAACTTTTTTGATTCAGAGCATACAGTTTTAAGACACTTTCCAATTTACTTCCATAATACAATTTTGAACAGTTTTTTTATATTCACACTTTCTGGGGAACAAGATCCTACTGAGCATGTGCACAAACTCACATGGTATATGTATACTAGTCTGTGATTGGTTGATGTCTGTCACATGATACAGGGGGCCAAAAAAAGAGAGAAAAATTTAATTTATCAGAAAAAAAATCTACTGCTTATTTTAAAAAGTGCTATTATTATTATTATTATTATTATCAGGTATTTGTAGAGCGCTAACAGATTCTGCAGCGCTGTAAACAAGTCGGTATACAGGATAGCTTTTGTAGGGATTAAGTGGGTAGAGGGCCCTGCCGAGAGTTTCACTGTTGTAGTCGGCTCTTATGAAGCGATCTGTAAACAGCTGGGCCCATAGGCTTACATTCTAAGGGGGTCAAGGGGAAAGCAATGGAGTTAGGAAAGGTTAGTGTTGTTTGTATGCATCCCTGAACAGTAGAGTTTTTAGGGAGTGCTTGAAGCTGTTAAAACTAGGGGAGAGTCTTGTGGAGCGAGGCAGGGAGTTCCACAAGATGGGGGCCAGTCTGGAGAAGTCCTGTAAACAGGAATGTGAGGAGGTAACAAGAGAGGAGGAGAGGAGGAGATCCTGAGCTGATCGAAGCGGACGGAAGGGAGAGTATCTGGAGACAAGTTCTGAGATGTAGGGGGGAGCAGTGCAGTTGAGGGCTTTGTATGTCAGAGTGAGGATTTTGTGCTTAATCCTAGAGGCAAGAGGAAGCCAGTGAAGGGATTGGTAGAAAGGTGCAGCAGATGAAGAGCGACGAGTAAGGAAGATGAGCCTGGCAGAGGCATTCATAGTGGATTGTCTATTGCATTGTCATTTTATTATGCACTTGTTAATTATGTAATTATACTGCATTGAGTGGTCATTTAAGTGTAAATATGTTTAAAAGTGTATGTTTTTTTATTTTTATTTTTTTTTGTGTTTTAACTTTTTATGCCCTTGTAGTTTCTATGAATATTTACCCCTCCATCCAACTCCCTTAAAGAGATATGAAACCAAAAATGTATGTTTCATGATTCCCATAGAGCATGCAATTTTAAATAACTTTCTATTTTACTTCTATTATAAAAACATTTTGTTCTCTTTGCATCTTTTGTTGAAAAGCTTAGGAGACAGCCCATTTCTTATGGCAGCAGTTTTGCAAGAATTGTATTCATTTTCAAGAGCACTAGATGGCAGCACTATTTCCTGCCATGTAGTGCTCCAGATCAGGGGTCGCCAACCTTTCGGACCTCAGGGACCACTAAACTCACAATTTTGAATCCCGTGGACCACTAACATGATTTTTTTTTAAAAGGTACAAACCTCTATAATGTGTGTTTGTATGTGTGTGTATATATATGTATTTATTTATTTACACATTTTTAGGAATATTTTTTAGAATTAACTAAATGAATGACAGAACTGAGAGAATACTTCCAAATGACTGATGAAGGGTGAGTGCCAACTTTTGAGCTGGAAACAGAGAGGCAAAAAGTGGGAAATAAAGAATTTTGTTTAAATGGATTACAGGACTTCCAAGTCACCTCCCCAGTTAGGAAATATTCAAAACTACTTATGATCATGGACAGACATTGGAGTCATAAATAAAGTTTATATTAGAAAGCTCTCAATATGGTTGTGATGTAAGTCCATCTGAAGGAATTCGGAAAACTAGTACAAACAGACAGGTAAAGGGAAGAAAATAAATGAAATATGAGTTGTTGTTTTTTTAAACGATTTTCTTTTTTTATATACTTTATTTCCACTATTTCAAGCCAAGACTATACCAACCTCTGCTGGCTTTAGAATGGAAGCATCTTCCTCTGAGCAGCGTGCCGGATGGGAGGAGTTAAAAATACAATCTAGCTATGCAAAGTTGTGCAGTACTACGCAACGTGCGTAGGGAGATTGTAATTTAACTCCTCCTCCGTCGGTTTTCACTGATGTCCAGCCAGGCACTGTAGGGAGTTGCGGCGTGACGGGTGTGACACCATCACTGGAGATTAATTCCTGCTTGATGGTGTCAAGGACCACAAACATCTTCTCCATGGACCACTGGTTGGTGACCGCTGCTCCAGATGACTACCTAGGTATCTCTTCAACAATATTATGGGAACAAAGCAAGTTTGATAATATAAGTAAATTGAAAATGTTTTTAAAATTGTATGTTCTGTCTGACTCACACAAAAAAGGTTTGGGTTTCATATCTTTTTAAGTTCCCACTGCAGCTTGGTACTTCCAGGTGTCTGGGGCTGGTGACGTCCCCAGCATTCCTGGATTCCCTGGCAATACCGGGCCACTAGGCCATCTTGTATGTGGGGGTAAGTGAAGGGAGGTGCAATTAGCTCCAAAAGTGGCCCCTCCCCAAAAGACCACTTAAGACATAGAGTGGGTGACAACTACGTCTAAAAGGGTTAAATAAGATATAACTACCTATAACTAAAATTTACTTCCTACAGAAGATACGTCACAAGGATGATTTTTGTCATCTAGGTTCAGTGTAACTTTCTCAGATCTACTGATAAGTGTTACTGAATTGTCTTTTATTTGTAGATTATGCAATTCTATTTTATTTAATGGTCCTTTAAAGTATTTTTATTTATTTTTTTGCATCAGAAATTAATCTCTGAGTTGCAAAAGGTCTACATGAAAATACAAAAAGCTGCCATTTTAAATAACATAATCTATACTATAATCGCATTTGTAATGCATCCGACGCCATCGGCAGTTGCGCACGCATCCTCAAAGGAATGTTGGCAGTGCGAGGCAGCCAACAGAATTTACCACCCTGCCATTTTCGAAATCCACCGGGATGCAGCGAATGGAAACGGAGCATTAAAAAAAAAAAATGCGGGACTTCCGGTTGGGCGGGGTATAGGAGCGTGCGGGTGAGACTCTATGTCGGAGCCTCACAGAAACCGCCGAGATCAGCCCCAGAGTATAGAGACCTAGGCGGCATAAAGCCGTCGGCGCTATCCGCAGCAAAAGAAGCTGCAACTTAACAACAGGAGGAGTCAATCGGGCTCCCACGACGGGAAGCAGTGCTGCTGGTGAGGAGGAGAAAGATCTGAAGACCAGCTAAAGAGCACCATAGACGGCAGAAAGGGAGGCTTTCTTTTTCAGTCTGTGAACTTTGAAGTGAAGCGTGGACCCTCAAAATAGTACAGGAGTACAACCAGAAAAGCAGTGGCCGGATTGAGGACACGGAAAAGCAAGAAAAGACAAAGGTAAACATAGAGGAAAGGAAAAGAAAAGAAAACGCAACACCAGGTATTGCACATATTTATTGAATAAAAACTGTGACACAACACCTTTTTCTTTTGGGCCAACTGCTTGAAATGGTTGAACAGATATTGAGGGTTAAAGTGTAATTGGGGACATTGCTAAGCAAAAATGCTGCTATGAATAAATCAATACAAATTCACAATACAGAATAAAAAACACAGACCTAGATTTGGAGTTTGGCTTTAGCCGTGAAAACCAGCGTTAGAGGCTCCTAACGCTGGTTTTAGGCTACCGCCGGTATTTGGAGTCACTCAAAATAGGGTCTAACGCTCACTTTTCAGCCGCGACTTTTCCATACCGCAGATCCCCTTACGTAAATTGTGTATCCTATCTTTTCAATGGGATCTTTCTAACTCCGGTATTTCGAGTCGTTTCTGAAGTGAGCGTTAGACATCTAACGACAAAACTCCAGCCGCAGGAAAAAAGTCAGTAGTTAAGAGCTTTCTGGGCTAACGCCGGTTTATAAAGCTCTTAACTACTGTACTCTAAAGTACACTAACACCCATAAACTACCTATGTACCCCTAAACCGAGGTCCCCCCACATCGCCGACACTCGATTCAATTTTTTTAACCCCTAATCTGCCGACCGCCACCTACGTTATCCTTATGTACCCCTAATCTGCTGCCCCTAACACCGCCGACCCCTATATTATATTTATTAACCCCTAATCTGCCCCCCTCAACGTCGCCTCCACCTGCCTACACTTATTAACCCCTAATCTGCCGAGCGAACCTGAGCGCTACTATAATAAAGTTATTAACCCCTAATCCGCCGTTATTAACCCCTAATCCGCCTCACTAACCCTATAATAAATAGTATTAACCCATAATCTGCCCTCCCTAACATCGCCGACACCTAACTTCAATTATTAACCCCTAATCTGCCGACCGGAGCTCACCGCTATTCTAATAAAAGTATTAACCCCTAAAGCTAAGTCTAACCCTAACACTAACACCCCCCTAAGTTAAATATAATTGTAATCTAATGAAATTAATCATCTCTTATTAAATAAATTATTCCTATTTAAAGCTAAATACTTACCTGTAAAATAAATCCTAATATAGCTACAATATAAATTATAATTATATTATAGCTATTTTAGGATTAATATTTATTTTACAGGTAACTTTGTATTTATTTTAACCAGGTACAATAGCTATTAAATAGTTAAGAACTATTTAATAGCTAAAATAGTTAAAATAATTACAAATTTACCTGTAAAAGAAATCCTAACCTAAGTTACAATTAAACCTAACACTATACTATCAATAAATTAATTAAATAAACTACCTACAATTACCTACAATTAACCTAACACTACACTATCAATAAATTAATTAAATACAATTCCTACAAATAAATACAATTAAATAAACTTGCTAAAGTACAAAAAATAAAAAAGAACTAAGTTACAAAAAATAAAAAAATATTTACAAACATAAGAAAAATATTACAACAATTTTAAACTAATTTCACCTACTCTAAGCCCCCTAATAAAATAACAAAGCCCCCCAAAATAAAAAAATGCCCTACCCTATTCTAAATAACTAAAGTTCAAAGCTCTTTTACCTTACCAGCCCTGAACAGGGCCCTTTGCGGGGCATGCCCCAAGAAGTTCAGCTCTTTTGCCTGTAAAAGAAAAAATACAATACCCAAGCCCCCCAACATTACAACCCACCACCCACATACCCCTAATCTAACCCAAACCCCCCTTAAATAAACCTAACACTAAGCCCCTGAAGATCTTCCTACCTTGTCTTCACCTCACCGGGTATCACCGATCGGTCCTGGCTCCGATATCTTCATCCATCCCAAGCGGGGGCTAGACATCCACTGAAGAAGTCCAGAAGAGGGTCCAAAGTCTTCATCCTATCCGGGAAGAAGAGGCGATCCGGACCGGCAACCATCTTGATCCAAGCGGCATCTTCTGGCTCCATCCTGAAGACCTCCACCGCGGACCCATCTTCTTCCGGCGACGTCCAACTGAAGAATGACGGTTCCTTTAAGGGACGTCATCCAAGATGGCGTCCCTCGAATTCCGATTGGCTGATAGGATTCTATCAGCCAATCGGAATTAAGGTAGGAATATTCTGAATGGCTGATGGAATCAGCCAATCAGAATCAAGTTCAATCCGATTAGCCAATAGAATGCAAGCTCAATCTGATTGGCTGATTGGATCAGCCAATCGGATTGAACTTGATTCTGATTGGCTGATTCCATCAGCCAATCAGAATATTCCTACCTTAATTCCGATTGGCTGATAGAATCCTATCAGCCAATTGGAATTCGAGGGACGACATCTTGGATGACGTCCCTTAAAGGAACCGTCATTCTTCAGTTGGACGTCGCCGGAAGAAGATGGGTCCGCGGTGGAGGTCTTCAGGATTGAGCCGGTCGTCATCGGATGAAGATAGAAGATGCCGCTTGGATCAAGATGGTTGCCGGTCCGGATCGCCTCTTCTTCCCGGATAGGATGAAGACTTTGGACCCTCTTCTGGACTTCTTCAGTGGATGTCTAGCCCCCGCTTGGGTTGGATGAAGATATCGGAGCCAGGACCGATCGGTCATACCCGGTGAGGTGAAGACAAGGTAGGAAGATCTTCAGGGGCTTAGTGTTAGGTTTATTTAAGGGGGGTTTGGGTTAGATTAGGGGTATGTGGGTGGTGGGTTGTAATGTTGGGGGGGGGGTATTGTATGTTTTTTTTACAGGCAAAAGAGCTGAACTTCTTGGGGCATGCCCCGCAAAGGGCACTGTTCAGGGCTGGTAAGGTAAAAGAGCTTTGAACTTTAGTAATTTAGAATAGGGTAGGGCATTTTTTTATTTTGGGGGGCTTTGTTGTTTTATTAGGGGGCTTAGAGTAGGTGTAATTAGTTTAAAATTGTTGTAATATTTTTCTTATGTTTGTAAATATTTTTTTATTTTTTGTAACTTAGTTCTTTTTTATTTTTTGTACTTTAGCTAGTTTATTTAATTGGTTAATTGTAGGTAATTGTAGGTAGTTTATTTAATTAATTTATTGATAGTGTAGTGTTAGGTTTAATTGTAACTTAGGTTAGTATTTATTTTACAGGTAATTTTGTAATTATTTTAACTATTTTAGCTATTAAATAGTTCTTAACTATTTAATAGCTATTGTACCTGTTTAAAAAAATTACAAAGTTGCCTGTAAAATAAATATTAATCCTAAAATAGCTACAATATAATTATAATTTATATTGTAGCTATATTAGGATTTATTTTACAGGTAAGTATTTATCTTTAAATAGGAATAATTTATTTAATAAGAGTTAATTAATTTCGTTAGATGTAAATTATATTTAATTTAGGGGGGTGTTAGTGTTAGGGTTAGACTTAGCTTTAAGGGTTAATACATTTATTAGAATAGCGGTGAGCTCCGGTCGGCAGATTAGGGGTTAATAAGTGTAGGCAGGTGGAGGTGACGTTGTGGGGGGCAGATTAGGGGTTAATAAATATAATATAGGGTTCGGCGGTGTTAGGGGCAGCAGATTAGGGGTACATAGGGATAATGTAAGTAGCAGCGGTTTACGGAGCGGCAGATTAGGGGTTAAAAATAAAATGCAGGTGTCAGTGATAGTGGGGGCGGCAGATTAGGGGTTAATAAGTGTAAGGTTAGGGGTGTTTAGACTCGGGGTACATGTTAGAGTGTTAGGTGCAGACGTAGGAAGTGTTTCCCCATAGCAAACGATGGGGCTGCGTTAAGAGCTGAACGCGGCTTTTTTGCAGGTGTTAGGTTTTTTTTCAGCTCAAACAGCCCCATTGTTTCCTATGGGGGAATCGTGCACGAGCACGTTTTTGAGGCTGGCCGCGTCCGTAAGCACCGCTGGTATTGAGAGTTGAAGCTGCGTTAAAAATGCTCTACGCTCCTTTTTTGGAGCCTAACGCAGCCTTTATGTGGACTCTCAATACCAGAGTTATTTTTATGGTGCGGTCAGAAAAAAGCCGGCGTTAGTTTTTCGGGTCGTTACCGACAAAACTCCAAATCTAGCGGACAGTAGCCTATAAAACAAATACTGAAAATAGGAAACCGGTACTGTGTAGCTGCATCTATTATCACGGGTAGATAAACAAAAGAGGGCAGGTACTAACTTCCCTTTAGGGAGAAAAACGGGAAAGAGAAAAAGGAAAAAGGTAAAACTTTTCTTCATCATCAGTTCACAAAACTCAGGCTAAGAAAGATATGGTAGCCAGCACTTAATATAAAAAGATATAAAGAGAACACTAGATGGAAAAGTACACTATCCCTCTTAATATGCCTCCCAAGGGAAAAAGTGCAGAGAAAAAGAAATCTGTGAATCTACAATTACAGACAAGTAATGTCTCAATGGAAAGCTCAAGCATAGAGCAGGGAGATTCTAACCCCATAACGGCTCATCTAACTGACCTATCAGGGAAGATAGATAAAATCCAGACAGGATTAGAATGCGTTATGCAAGAACTGAGGTAAATAATAACCAAAATAACAGAAATGGAACAGAGAATCTCTGATACAGAAGATCTACAGAGATATCAAGAAAACAAAATAGAGAAGATTCTGGAGGAAAACAAAATATTAACAACAAAAATAGAGGAACTAGAAAATCGCTCACGATTAAACAACCTAAGAGTTGTAGGTTTACCAGAGTCGTTCCAATCTGAAAAATTAATGGAGTTTGCTGAGAATATACTACCACAGCTATTAAATTTAACAGGAGATTTCAGTGCAGAAAGGGCACACCGACTGGGGATAAAAAGAGATGACAACAATGAAAGGAGACCCAGAGTGGTAATAATAAAATACCTGAACTTTAAATCAAAGATGGAGATACTGAGAACATACAGGAACCAAGGAAACCTACAATACCAAAGCAGCAAGCTCTTAATATTTCAAGACTACACAGCAGAGGTATCAAAGAAACGGAAGCAATTTTCAGCAATATGCTCCAAGCTGGTTGAGGAAAAGAGGCCCTTTGCACTGATGCATCCCGCAAAGCTGAAAATATTTACAGGACACAGTTCAATAACTTTTAATAGTCCAGAAGAAGCACAGAAATATATAGAAAATGAAGAAACAAAGAAGAAAGCTAAAGCAGCAGAACCAACACCAAGAAGATAGAAAATGTTTTAATTAAAAATTAAATCTCTCCTGTAGAACTGCTGGGAGGTGGAGAGAGGGGGAGAATATATTGTTTCGTGCCATAAAATAATCTTTAATTTTTTTTTTTTTTCTTCTCTTTGGTTTTTACTACCCATTGTTTTTTGGGTAGCACTAGAGCACCACATATATACTTAATATTTTTTCTTTCTTTTTTTTTTTTTTTTTTTTCCTTTCACCCACTGTTTTTTGGGTAGTATTAGAGTACCACAGATACACTTAATTTTTTTTTTTTTTGGTTTTTACTACCCACTGTTTTTTGGGTAGCACTAGAGTATAACAGATATACTTAATCTTTTTTCTCTTTTTTACTACCCACTGTTTTATGGGTAGCACCACTAGAGCACCACAGATATATTTAAATCTATACACACACATATATATATATATATATATATATATATATATATATACTTAAATTTTTTTTAATTTTTTTCCCATCACACTATTCACTGTTTTTTGGGTTGCACTAGAGTGCCATAGGCATAAATATTTTGAATATATGATAATATGTTGTTGATGCAATTGAATATTAGACTATGATACCGAGATTGACACACACTAAGAGTTAATGTATTTTAAATGAATGACAAGGTAAATAAGGCTAAGATACATGACTCCTAGCTTGATAAAAATTGTGCACTTTTTTTTTTTTTTTTTGGTTTTTACTACCCACTGTTTTTTGGGTAGCACTAGAGTACCACAGATATACTTAATCTTTTTTTTTTCCACTTTTTTATGGGTAGCACCACTAGAGCACCACAGATACACATATATATACTTAATTTTTTTTTCCACCACACTATTCACTGTTTTTTTGGGTTGCACTAGAGTGCCATAGGCATAAATATTTTGAATATATGATAATATGTTGTTGATGCAATTGAATATTAGATTATGATACAGAGATTGACACACGCTTAGAGTTAATGTATTTGAAATGAATGATAAGGTAAATAAGGCTAAGATACATGACTCCTAGCTTGATAAAAATTGTGCACTTTTTTTTTCCCCTCACATTACTCACTGTTTTTTGGGTTGCACTAGAGTGCCACAGATATAAGTATTTTGAATACATGATAATATGATGTTGTTGCATTTGAATATTAGGCTATGATACAGAGACTGATACACGTTAAGAGCTAATTTATTTGGAATTTTTTTTTTTTCTTATGAAATTTAAGTACCGTAGTTAATTATTTAGCAAGTACTGATTAGTAGTGGGGCACTAGGCTGTTATATATAAAAGGATATTAAAACTAATGTACCAAGGATAAATGACCAATATGAATATATGACTACACGCAGTTGTTGGTATGAGCATTAGGTTATTATATAGAGAATGACACAGGTTAAGAACTAATGTATAAGGTTCAAATTTAAGACTTTTAGATCAAAGAGGAGAGAGAAAGGAAAAAAAAGAAGGAAAAAAATGCACACATAAAGTTTTTTTTTTTTTCAATGGCACTGGTGTGTCAAAGAGAGATTGCGCACAAACAGTGAATTACTCAACAACGATAGATTGGAAGAGGAGCGCCAAGCTGCTATATACAGATTGACATATGTTAAAAATAATGTATGAATAGAAATGTAAGTAGTTAATTATTCAGCAAACACTGAATAGCAGAGGGGCACTAGGTTGTTATATATAAAAGAACATAACAATTAATGTATAAAGGATAAATGATTAATATGAAAACATGACTACACGCTGTTGTTGGTAATGAGTACTAGGTTATTATATAGAGAATGCCACATGCTAAGAATTAACGTATAAGGATCAAATATATGACTCTCAGAAGGAAGGAAGAGAGAAAAGAGGGAAAAAATGCGCACATAAGGGTTTTTTTTTGTTTTGTTTTTTCCTCTTTTTTTTTTTTCTTTTTCTCTCTCCCCTCTGCTATTTCATAATAGGAGATTACTTGGCTATTAAGCTATACATAAAAACGAGAGGAATAAAAAAAGGTAGACCGAGCTGCACTTATAATATTAAGTATATATGTGGTTCTGCTGCTTTAGCTTTCTTCTTTGTTTCTTCATTTTCTATATATTTCTGTGCTTCTTCTGGACTATTAAAAGTTATTGAACTGTGTCCTGTAAATATTTTCAGCTTTGCGGGATGCATCAGTGCAAAGGGCCTCTTTTCCTCAACCAGCTTGGAGCATATTGCTGAAAATTGCTTCCGTTTCTTTGATACCTCTGCTGTGTAGTCTTGAAATATTAAGAGCTTGCTGCTTTGGTATTGTAGGTTTCCTTGGTTCCTGTATGTTCTCAGTATCTCCATCTTTGATTTAAAGTTCAGGTATTTTATTATTACCACTCTGGGTCTCCTTTCATTGTTGTCATCTCTTTTTATCCCCAGTCGGTGTGCCCTTTCTGCACTGAAATCTCCTGTTAAATTTAATAGCTGTGGTAGTATATTCTCAGCAAACTCCATTAATTTTTCAGATTGGAACGACTCTGGTAAACCTACAACTCTTAGGTTGTTTAATCGTGAGCGATTTTCTAGTTCCTCTATTTTTGTTGTTAATATTTTGTTTTCCTCCAGAATCTTCTCTATTTTGTTTTCTTGATATCTCTGTAGATCTTCTGTATCAATAAGAATAAAAATTTATGGGGAAAAATCAAATTACCTGAAATAACGAAAGAGCAACACGATATGATAAATGCAAGAATAGAGAAAGAGGAAATACTAAACGCCATTAAGAATCTACCAGTAGCTAAAGCAGCAGGGCCAGATGGTCTTCCCATAGACTTTTATAAAACAATATCAGAAAAAGTGATAGACCCATTATATAATACATTCATAAATATGTATAATGAAGAAGGCCCAATATCACAAATATTTAAGTCAGCAAATATAGTGGTTATACCAAAAGAGGGAAAAGATCTAACACTACCACAATCTTACAGACCTCTATCCCTGATAAATACTGATTATAAGATTCTTATGAAGATAATAGCTAAAAGGATGAACAATATCATATCTGATATTATAGGAAGAGAGCAAGTAGGTTTTATAAATGGGAGATCATCTACAATGCACGTGAGGACCATATTGCAGATAATGGAAAAATACAGACTAAACAAAGAGAAGGGATTAGAGGGGAGTCTGCCGGAGGCCTTCCTGCTGTCTTTGGATGCAGAGAAGGCCTTCGACAGAGTCGAATGGGAACATATTGTAACTTCACTCAATAAGTTTAATTTTAATGGCTCATTTCTAAAATTTATCACAAAACTATACACTAAAGCAGAAACACAGATAATAATAAATGGAGAATTATCTGACCCTATAACATTGCTTCGTGGCACCCAGCAAGGCTGCCCTTTATCACCATTATTATTTGATTTATCATTAGAACCATTTATACACTTACGCCTAGATTTAGAGTTTGGCGTTACCTGTCAAAACCAGCGTTAGAGGCTCCTAACGCTGGTTTTGGGCTACCGCTGGTATTTAGAGTCTTGTAGGTAAGGGTCTAACGCTCACTTTCCAGCTGCGACTTTTCCATACCGCAGATCCCCCTACGAAATTTGCGTATCCTATCTTTTCAATGGGATCTTTCTAACGCTGGTATTTAGAGTCGTGGCTGAAGTGAGCGTTAGAAATCTAACGACAAAACTCCAGCCGCAGTAAAAAGTCAGGAGTTAAGAGCTTTCTGGACTAACGCCGGTTCATAAAGCTCTTAACTACTGTGCTCTAAAGTACACTATCACCCATAAACTACCTATGTACCCCTAAACCGAGGTCCCCCCACATCGCCGCCACTCTATTAAATTTTTTAACCCCTAATCTGCCGACCGCACACCGCCGACACCTACTTTATCCCTATGAACCCCTAATCTGCTGCCCCTAACACCGCCGACCCCTATATTATATTTATTAACCCCTAATCTGCCGCCCCCAACGTCGCCTCCACCTACCTACAATTATTAACCCCTAATCTGCTGACCGGACCTCACCGCCACTATAATAAATGTATTAACTCCTAATCCGCCTCACTCCCACCTCAATAACCCTATAATAAATAGTATTAACCCCTAATCTGCCCTCCCTAACATCGCCGACACCTAACTTCAAGTATTAACCCCTAATCTGCCGACCGGACCTCACCGCTACTCTAATAAATGTATTAACCCCTAAAGCTAAGTCTAACCTTAACCCTAACACCCCCCTAAGTTAAATATAATTTTAATCTAACGAAATAAATTAACTCTTATTAAATAAATTATTCCTATTTAAAGCTAAATACTTACCTGTAAAATAAACCCTAATATAGCTAAAATATAAATTATAATTATATTGTAGCTATTTTAGGATTAATATTTATTTTACAGGCAACTTTGTATTTATTTTAACCAGGTACAATAGCTATTAAATAGTTAATAACAATATGAGTATTTAGCTTTATATAGGAATAATTTATTTAATAAGAGTTAATTTATTTCGTTAGATTTAAATTATATTTATTTAGGGGTTAATAAATTTATTAGAGTAGCGGTGAGGTCCGGTCGGCAGATTAGGGGTTAATACTTGAAGTTAGGTGTCGGCGATGTTAGGGAGGGCAGATTAGGGGTTAATACTATTTATTATAGGGTTATTGAGGCGGGAGTGAGGCGGATTAGGGGTTAATAACTTTATTATATTAGCGGTGAGGTCCGGTCGGCAGAATAGGGGTTAATAAGTGTAGGTAGGTAGCGGCGACGTTGGGAGCGGCAGATTAGGGGTTAATAAATATAATATAGGGGTTGGCGGTGTTAGGGGCAGCAGATTAGGGGTACATAAGGATAACATAGGTTGTGGCGGTGTACGGAGCAGCAGATTAGGGGTTAAAAAATATATGCAGGGATCAGTGATAGCGGGGTCGGCAGATTAGGGGTTAATAAGTGTAAGGTTAGGGGTGTTTAGACTCGGGGTACATGTTAGGGTGTTAGGTGCAGACATAGGAAGTGTTTCCCCATAGAAAACAATGGGGCTGCGTTAGGAGCTGAAGGCTGCTTTTTTGCAGGTGTTAGGTTTTTTTTCAGCTCAAACTGCCCCATTGTTTCCTATGGGGGAATCGTGCACAAGCACGTTTTTGAAGCTGGCCGCTTCCGTAAGCACCGCTGGTATTGAGAGTTGCAGTGGCGGTAAATATGCTCTACGCTCCCTTTTTGGAGCCTAACGCAGCCCTTCTGTGAACTCTAAATACTAGCGGTATTTAAAAGGTGCGGGGGAAAAAAAGCCAGCATTAGATACGCGGGTCGTTACCGACAAAACTCTAAATCTAGCCGTTACTGAAACAAATACCGTTTGGTATTATTTTTGAAGATCTTGAGATAAAAGCAGCTTTATATGCAGATGATTTGATGATGTTTGTTGCAAATCCGCAAAAGCACATAAGTCAGATTATCTCAAACATAGACCAATACGGAGAGCTGTCGGGTTATAGAATAAATATTGCAAAATCCAAAATTTACTGGTTATATAAAGGAAAAGATAATATGAAATACCCATTTGAAGTCGAAGACGACTATATAACATATCTGGGTATAAAAATAAATAATGATTCAACGAAGACATATAAGATAAATTATCACCCGCTTTTCACACAGATTAAAAAAGATCTAGGGATATGGAGTAAATTATATTTAAACTTAACAGGCAGAATACAGTTAATTAAAATGATGATACTACCAAGGCTACTATATCCAATGCAAATGTTACCATTTCTACTAAAAAAGGCAGATCTATTAAGTATAAATAAATAATTAAAAACTTCACCTGGAAAGATAAAAAAGCGAGGATAAGTCTAAAGAAGTTGCAGGCCTCTCAAGAACTCGGAGGTGCAGGAGTTCCTTCCTAATATACCGTATTACAAATGGGCAATTCTATTAAAATACGCAATAGAATGGATTACGGGTAAGGGCCAGACAGTATGGCCAGAATTAGAACAGAAATTAGCCAACCCAATGAAGCTAGCTTTTTTACTATTTGCATCGGCAAGGGAACTAACGATGGAACAAAAGAATAATGTACTGATAAAGGACACGCAATGGGCACGGAAAAAAGTTAACAAACAACTAGAAACAAGAAGTGAGATTATAATGTATATGCTGATACAGGGAAACCCCAGATTTGAACCAGGAAATTAATCCCCTTTAAAAAAAAAGATGGAAGTCCAATAATCAGACAAGTAAAAGATGTAATGAATATGGTAGAAGGAAAAATTAAAACATTGTCGGAACTATCTAACCAAATCGACTCTTTTAAGGGAGAGACTTTACCATACTTGCAAATAAAACATTTTATTCAAACAGAAGAAGAGAAGCTAGGAAGAAATACAACAGAAAAGATAATGGAGAGTATCATTGAAAGAAGTAGAATGTCAAAATATAAACTGTCAACTATATAAACAACTAATAAAAAAAGAATCAAAATTATGTCTAAGGAATATAACAGGAAAATGGGACAGGGCTATTGATATAGATATAGGGGAAGAAAGAATATCAGATTGTATAAAGATAGTGAAGAAATCAACATTGGACATGGGGATAAGGGAATCTAATTTAAGATTATTGCACCACGACTATATTACACCCACAAGGAAAGCAAAATGGGACAACAGGACCAACCCAGTATGTATAAAATGTAACAAAAAAAACACCGGATATATTACACTATATCTGGCTTTGCCCAAAAATTAGACAATTTTGGTACCAGGTAGCAACACTTATATCACACATTGTTAAAACTAAAATAACTTTAGAAGTAGTGAATATTCTGATCTTTAACATACCTAAAGAAATCAAAAAAGAAGAAATGAGATTAATAACAATGATTATATTATTGTCAAGAAAGTTAATATTTAAATTTTGGATAGAAAAAAGAAAGAAACCTACGATCAGATACTTAAAGAAAACTATAACGCAACAGATCAATATAGAAAGAGCGGATACTCTAGCAGATGTAAATAACAGAATTGGAATATTTTTGAAAAATGGTCTCTATATGTTAAAAGTCAATCTATAGAAACTCAAAAGGAAATCTTAAAACCTTTTAGAAATATGGAATATTTTTTGGAAGCACAAATTAGAGGTGAATGGAGTTCTATAGAATATTGAGTGATTTGAGGGGGAGAGGAATAAAACAGAGAGGTTAGTCGAGCCTATTTTCCTTTTTTTTTTTTTTTCCCTTTTTTTTCCTCTTCTTCTCCCTCTTATTCTCTCTGTCTTGTTCCCTTACCCATATAGAACTCTATACAAAATCTGAAGGTGAAAGAAAGATTGCTTAGTAGTCCTTAAAAGATATAACTAGTTATTTAACTAGTATAACTTGATCAGATAAAAGACGGAACTGTTAGAAAAATGAGAATGTTGCCATAACGTATTATGGATATTTGTTTGAGAATTGTTTTTTCATGATAATGTATTGTTTTTTTTTTACTTTTATTAATAAAAAAAAAAACGCATGCAATAAGTAGTAAAAAAAAACTAACCGCCTCTATGAACTATTAAGAAAAAAATAAACTAACCCTATCGCACAAAGTATTAAGAAAAAAATAAAAATAAATACCAAATAAAATTATTAACCACCTAAATCCACCAACTACATCTCAAACTACCTAGTACATCTATTAACCACTAATCCGCCAACCCCTCACAACGCATTAAACCTAATTTACCTATTAATTCCTAAACCGCCAACCCCCACAACGCAAAAAACTAATTTAATGACTAAGCCCCCTAACCTAACACCCCCTAAATTAACATGATTTACATGAGTACCTATTTGGGACTTTTGTTTTAATTTTTTTTTTTTAGTTTTTTTAGATTAGGGTTTATTGGGCAATTTGCAAAAGAGCTGGATGCCCTTTTAAGGGCAGTGAAAAAGAGCTGAATGCCCTTTTAAGGGCAATGCCCATACAAATGCACTTTTAGGGGCAATGGGTAGTTTAGGTTTATTAGTGTTAGGTTTTTTTATTTTGGGGGGTTTGGTGGGTGGGGGGTTTTACTGTTAGGGGGGACTTTGTTATTTTTAATGTAAAAGAGCTGATTTCTTTTTAAGGGCTATTGGTAGTTTATTCTTAGATTAGGGGTGTTTTTATTTTATTTGTTTTTTTTATTTTCATAGGGATTAGGTTTATTTTGTTTATTTTGGATAGTGTTGCTTATTTTATTTATTTTTTTACTTATTTATTTTTTGTAGCTTGGGGGTTACATTTTTAACACATAGACTGCCCTCTGGGCAGGCTTATCAACTAGTAGTAATAATAATCATATAACAGAAAAATGTCTTCATTAACTAAATACATAATGAGCTTTTCATCTTCTCACCCCTGATGACAGGGCAGGCCCCCTAAAGTGCAGGGCCCAGGTTTTGTGCCCCTCTTGCCCTGCTCTGGGCATACCCTCATGACAGCTACACAGGTTACCACAGACCTCTACTGTTGTCATACTAAAAATATTATTTAGTTCAGTGAAATACAAGTTTAATCAAATACACTGATATGTCCACTAGAAAGAGTAATAGTAAGCGAGACATGATCAAAAGGAAACACTTTCAAGAGTCAACAAACATTTTACCTAGCTTTTTATGTGTTGGAGAAACTGGGACTGGGTAGGCCATGATTGATTAGGAAGATGTCATATAAACAGCTATATAGATCTTTCTGTCAAATATCATTATTCAATTATAAAAATGTTACTTATATTTTGTTTCTTTTAGTGATGTATCAGTGAAATATGTTAATTGTATCTGATACCTAGTTTAAGATTAAAAAAAAAACACACACACAAAAGCAATATATATGTAAATACTCATATACACAAATAAATACATATGTACACACACACACATATATATATATATATATATACACTCACCGGCCACATTATTAGGTACACCTGTTCAATTGCTTGGTAACACAAATTGCTAATCAGCCAATCACATGGCAGCAACTCAATGCATCTAAGCATCTAGATGTGGTGAAGACAACTTTCTGAAGTTCAAACCGAGCATCAGAATGGGGAAGAAAGGGAATTTAAGTGACTTTGAATGTGGCATGGTTGTTGGTGCCAGATGGGCTGGTCTGAGTATTTAAAAAACTGCTGATCTACTGGAATTTTCATGCACAACCATCCCTAGGGTTTACAGAGAATGGTCCAAAAAAGAGAAAATATCCAGCATGCGGCAGTTGTGTGGATAAAAATGCCTTGTTGATGTCAGAGGTCAGAGGAGAATGGGCAGACTGGTTCGAGATGATAGAAAGGCAACAGTAACTTAAAAAAACACTCGTTACAACCGAGTTATGCAGAATACCATCTCTGAATGCACAACACATCCAACCTTAATGCAGATGGGCTACAGCAGCAGAAGACCACACTGGGTGCCACTTCTGTCAACTAAGAACAGGAAACTGAGGCTACAAATCACACAAGCTCACCAAAATTGGACAATAGAAGATTGGAAAAACGTTGCCTGGTCTGATGAGTCTTGAATTTCAGCTGCGATATTCAGATGGTAGGGTCAGAATTTGGTGTAAACAACATGAAAAAATGGATCCATCCTGCCTTGTATCAACGGTTCAGGATGGTGGTGGTGTAATGGTGTGGGGGACACTTTGGGCTCCTTAGTACCAATTGAGCATTGTTTAAACACCACAACCTACCTGAATATTGTTGCTGACCATGTCCATTCCTTTATGACAGAGTACCCAACTTCTGATGGCTACTTCCAGCAGGATAAGGCACCATGTCACAAAGCTCAAATCATCTCAAACTGGTTTCTTGAACATAACAATGGCCTCCACAGTCACCAGAACTCAATCCAATAGAGCACCTTTGGGATGTGGTGGAACAGGAGAATCTGCAGCAACTGTGTGATGCTATCATGTCAATATGGACCAAAATCACCTTGTTGAATCTATGCCATGAAGAATTAAGGCAGTTCTGAAGGCAAAAGGGGTCCAACCCAGTACTAACAGACATCGCTGGAAATCAACCCAATCAAGTACGATCGGGTTGATTGATACCCCCTTCTGGCGGCCCCAGTTGGCCACGAGTCTGCAGGGGTGGCGTTGCACCAGCAGCTCTTGTGAGAAACAGCAGTTATGAAGCAGCGGTCACAAAGACTGCTGCTCCATAACCCTGTCCGCCTGCTCTGAGCAGGTAGACAGACATCACCGGAAATCAACCCGATCGAGTACGATCGGGTTGATTGACACCCCCCAGCTGGCGGCCCATTGGCTGCGAGTCTGCAGGGGCGGCGTTGCACCAGCAGATCTTTTGAGCTGCTGGTGCAATGTGGAATACGGAGAGCAAATTGCTCTCCATATTCAGCGAGGTCTGTCGGACCTGATCCGCAATGTCAGATCAGGTCCGACAGACTTTGTTAAATAGAGGCCATAGTATCTGAAGATGAGGCACCTAGTCCAGGGTGAATTGCAGTCAGATTACTACTTACCTTCCCTGAGACCGGAGATGGCAATCCGGCAGATACAGAAAGGCTTGCAAGCTGACACAAATACTTCCAGAGCTCGAAAATCGGACAACTTCCATTCCGGCTTGCTTTTACAGGAAGGAGACTCTGATAAGCTCTTGGAGTGCCCTGGTGGGAGGGCGGCCGACTCCCGGTGGGTTAGACCGGAACTTCTTTTGCATCCTGACATCTGCGGCTACGAGCCGATCTCTAACTACCCTAAGCTACTAACGGAGACTACAGAGACATTTGCAGTACTCTCCAACCTAGTACGGTTGACTTTTAGCTTGAGCTTTGAGGTTTCCCCTTATTTTAATCTCCGAAGTATTCCCCAACAATTTGCACATCAGATTGAGGACTGTGGGATAGCATAAAAGGGGGCAGTTCATCTGTATCCTTAAGCTCACTATCTGTAAAATGATCGCTGCTTGACGTTCAGTCACATTATTTATATTAATGTATGTTCCTAATTTTCTTTCCCTATTTACATTAATATATAAATATTTCTACATTTAATCTAGTAATACTAATAATGAAAACTTGGTGACACATATCTGATAAGGATGAGTCTTACTACCACTACTTCCTCTTTCAAATAACTGACGATTTTTAAGCACTCCCTTGTTGCAAATACCTTATGTCAGTAATAAGGAACATTCCCATATCATTATAGGGGATTAGGTGCATCCATTAAGATGCTATCCTCCTTCCCAATGGTTTTGGTTTTTGTTTTGAATAACCATTTAGTGTTGTTTGCCTTACAATATACTTTAGTTATGTATTATACAAGAAGATTCATGTTCCATGTAGATTATAACTGCTAAAAACATCATCCTCCACCAAATTCATATTTCCAACAGGTAAAAGATAGCTCCATATCTTAATAAATGTAGTCTCATGCTATGCTCCAGTAAGTGTTCACCCTATTAGCACCATATACTATAATAAAACAGCAAACCAGTATATATTATACAGGACCATATTGGTGTCAAGTGTCTATCCAGTCCACTAGTTCCTTTATACTCACTCTCCACGCATATCCATACCATTATTTTATATCTTCTCTTATAACTTAATATACCATATATTGCATATAAAATCTGCAATATCAGTTGTCAATTTCTAATAACTACATGTGCTGAGGTCCAAAAGTGGCCAATTCACTTACTATTATACCTCTTATTGGTTCCACAAGCTTAGTCAGGTCCAAGAGTGACCCTTTGTCTATTGAGAGGTTTAACTGCCAGTTCCTAATATGAAATAAACTAGGGTCTCAATCAAAAGAAAGCACCCCATAGCGGGTGAGAAACGCATTGGGACGGTGTGTTTGAACCTTTGATACTCCAGTCCTCTATTCTGAAGCATTTGAGCGGATTTGGAGCTGTCTGTTGTCTGTGAGGACTCTGAAAAAAAGATAAAGATACCTTTATGTGCACATTTAATGTTTTTGCTTGTGAGTTCTTTAATATTAAATTGTTATTATATATTATGACTCAACTGTCAGATGTGAAAAAAAGAGTATTTTTATTTTAGTGATATCCATATCTTGAGAACTCCAGAAGTTAGGAGCAGGAAATTTGGAATGTAAACTTACTTAACAATGATGATTTTACATTTTATTTTATTTTCTAACATCTTTAGTTTTTGAGATATAAATATCCGTATAAATAACACGTCCCCTTTTCACTTTTCGGGAAATGATAAAACACGTGTTTCTTTATTTTTAAAGGAGAATGTAAACATTAATTTTCACGTCTGTAACATCTTTGTTTTTTTAGATATAGGGATCCTCATAAATAATCCCTCCCCTTTTCACCCCCTTAAGTGGGTTTTCAGAAATAAACACTTGTTTAGTTTTAATGGAGAATCTAAATACCAATTTTCATGTCTGTAATATCTTTGGTTTTTGAGATATAGGTATCCACATTAACAAAAATCACCCCCCTTTTTCACCCCTTAAGTGGATTTTCTGTAAATGATAAAACACGTGTTTCTTTATTTTTAAAGGAGAATGTAAACACTAATTTTCACGTCTGTAACATCTTTGGGTTTTTTTAGATATAGGGATCCTCATAAATAAACCCTCCCCTTTTCACCCCCCTTAAGTGGATTTTTAGAAATAAACACTTGTTTATTTTTAATAGAGAATCTAAATACCAATTTTCATGTCTATAACATCTTTGGTTTTTGAGATATAGGTATCCACATTAACAAAAATCACCCCCCTTTTTCACCCCCTTAGGGACAGATATACACATACATATCCATCTTTAGACATGCTTATGTATGTATCTCTATGTTAAAGTCCTTTGCTTTTTTTTCTAAAACCTGAGACCTCATATCTTTGAGTCCTTATAACTTTTTTGTGCAATATTTATTTGAATAATTTATATATTATATGTCCATATATGTCTACTTTTGTGTTTATATGTGTCTATATGTCTGTAAATACATATATAACCAAATAAATATATTTAAATGCATATGCACACACACACACACATATATATATATATATTGATAGATAGATGATAGATAGATGATTGATAGATAGATGATAGATATAAATATACATACACACATAAATATCCATCTTTAGATATGTATATGTATGTATCTCTATGTTAAAGTCCTTTGCCTGTTTTCCCTAACACCTGAGACCTCATATGGTAATATGAGTGTAACTGTACTTTATATATTTTTTATGTGTTTTGTGACACTTTTTTGTTTTGACAGTTACAGGGACAGGAAACCCCAAAATTTTCTTTCATGATTTAAATAGAACATACAATTTCAAACAGCTTTCCAATTTACTTCTATGATAAAATTTTCTTCATTATCTTGTTATCCTTTGTTGAAGAAACAGAATTGCATTACTGGCAGCTAGCTGAATACAAACGACAAATGTGTGTGCAGAATCTAGCTCCCACTAGTGTAGGATATGTGCATATTCTTTTTCAAGGGATACCAAGAAAATGAAGCACATTTGAAAATAGAAGTGAATTTAAAAGTGTCTTAAAATGACCTGCTCTATCTGAATCATGCAAGTTTAATTTTGACTTTCCTATCCCTTTAGCCAGAGATTCAGTCATACTAACCTGATGTACGTTATCTTCAATTGCGCTAAATCTCTTATTGCTTGCACGTAACTGTTAGCGCTCCATTCATACTATAGCCCTAAATAAACGCATAACACAAATAATACTAAAAGAAAAAGAAAAAGAAAAATCTGACAAATGTCAATGTTTCTTTTCATATCCCTGTCCCCTGTATCACATAAAGAGCATCAGCCAATCACAGTCTTATATATGTATACACTGTGATTTTTAATTGCAGATGCATAGTAGCAACTGGTGCCTCAATAAGTGACCACATAAAGAGAAACAATTTGATCATGGAAGTTAATTGGAAGGTTGTTATTATTATTATTATTATTATTATTATTTTAATTGCATGCTCTCTTAATTTTGACATTCATGTACCTTAAACAAGTTCTAGATCCCATATTAAAAAAACAGGAAAGGCAAAGGACCACTATATAGACATAGGTGTGTAGAGGCCCCTAAGGACAAACCTGTATACACTCACTACCTGACAGGAAATTCATGGAGATTCAACCTCCATACAGATGGGCACAATACAGATACACTGTGACATCTCATATACTGTGTAAATGTATACAAGCGTAAACACCATGCAGCAAATCAAGATCTCTACTAGTGACTTGCGTACCAAAGCAAATCAGCATTATTGTCATCTAGGTTTATTGTAACTTCCTGCATACAGCAACATAAACATTTTATTTCTAAATGACAGTCTGCTGGTAAAAATCGTAATACTTTCGTAATTCCAATACTTGTTAAAAAAGTATGTTACGTATTTTTAATAAATACATTTTTTTAATGTTAAAATCCTTTGTAATAGGTACAGTGTGCAAACTGGTTTTCCTTAACAAGCTTTTTATTATCCTGAGACAACACAATGTAATTGTTATGCCCATATGAAGATTAAACAAGACTTAATGAACTGGCACAGAGAGGTTAATGCTATAGTGACAATTAAACTAATAGGCTATTTTTCTTTAATAAGGAAGTGCTCTATACAATTAGTAAATTGCACTAACTAGTTTCTTGGCAACTCAGCTTGTGAAACCACACACAAAGCCAAACACTTGATGTGGAATTCACATCTCAGTGTTTATTTATCTAGGCATTCAGTAGAATTAAGCACACATTGAGTAGTCACATTCTCCTTATACATGAGACAACTAGTTAATTGTTTAGTTAATTATGACATCATTAACGGCTTTTTAAAACTACACTGACACATTGATAGAACTGTACTTTAAATTGTAATGTTTCCAGAAAAAGCTATATGTAGATCCATTATGTAAAGAATGAGCATAGTAAGATAAAAATTACTGTTCTTTTTATACATTTATATATGTATATTGTGTGCATGTATATATATATATATATATATATATATATATATATATATATATATATACCTGTATATATATCTATATATATATATATATATATATATATATATATATATATATATATATATATACCTGTATATATATCTATATATATATATATATATATATATATATATATATATATATATATATATATATATACCTGTATATATATCAACAATTAAGAATTGCAAAAGGTATGCATGCGAGATAAATATTTTATTTTATTGTTTATCAGGTCCAGAAACATAACCCTTGATAAGGTTCTTGCGCATATTTATGTTATATGCTTTGCTGTAACCATTTAGCTATTCACATACAATGCATATTTACAAATGTTATGAATATTCCAGTCCAGAGACCTAGGTAGCAAATTCATAAATAATACCTTGAATTGACCATTCTGATGACCCCTAAGCCAGAGAAAGATCATAAGCAATGTCATGGCTTTAGGCCTATTTCATTGTTTAATTTGAATGCCAAATTATATTCAAAACTATGGTCAAATAGGCTTAGGGTCTGATGATCTAAATGTCTCTGGGCTGGTGAGATTATTAAAGAATGCTCACCAGTGCTTTTATTTCCCTGGTGGAAAACAGGGTGTTTCACTAATTTGTATGAAAAATGCACAATACAATTTGTATTTTATACATCATACAAAACAAATAATTGAACAATCCACACAAGGATTTTTTTATTGTTAAGGTGCATCAAAAATCATAATGAAACTGCTCGCCATAAATCGTATTTTATCAAAATCGTAAAATTTGCAGGTAAATTATCCTGGAATAAATCATATTAACTATGCACAGCGTAAATCATAATTTAAGTACACTAAATATGGAAAAAAGGACAAAATTTGTTGATCTTTTGTGAATCAGATAGAGCATTCAATTTTAAGCAACTTTCTAATTTACTCCTGTTATCAAATTTTCTTCATTCTCTTGGTATCTTTATTTGAAAAGCAAGAATGTAAGTTTAGAAGCCGGCCCATTTTTGGTGAACAACCTGTATTGTTTTCTCTGATTGGTAGATAAATTCACCCACAAAAAAACAAGTGCTGTCCAGGGTCTGAACCAAAAATTGTCTGGCTCCTTAGCTTAGATGCCTTCTTTTTCAAATAAAGATAGCAAGAGAACAAAAAAATTGATAATAGAAGTAAATTAGAAAGTTGCTTAAAATTGCATGCTCTGTCTGAATCATGAAAGAAACAATTTGGGTTCAGTATCCCTTTAAAAGTACAAAATAAGCTGAACATGGCCATTCCATGGGCATATATGAAATTGTCTCTCTAAACCCAGCATAATTCTGGAAAGATTTTATACTACAGATCTCAAAGTTCTTTACCGCCAACTAAAATGTGGCAAGCTTTTCTCAAAACACTAAAAAAACTTATAACCGACAAAATCGACAAAAAATGTAGACTTTTTTTTTTTTTACAAAAACAAACTGCACAAAAACAGTTTTTAGGAGTTAATGTTGGGAGGTGTGGGGTGTTAGAAAAAAAAATCAGCACTGAAAAGTTCCTTTACATTGCAGTTTATGAGGAACTGTGTATTCCCTGTAAATATATATAACATATATATTTATGAGTTAATATGTGTATATACACATATTAACACATAAATACTGTATATGATTATATATTCATATACATATATATTTAAATCTGCTGCCCTTTGCTGGATTCTATGGAAGCGTGCTTTTGTGAGCACTAAGTTTCTGTTCAATGCAAATGCGACATTTGCGTGCACTGGTATTACAAAGTGGAGTTCAAATATAACCCTTATGAAAGCGAAATTTTGTACTCCACTTGTAATCTGGCCCATTATGGGTCAGCATAGCCATCCTTCACATTTCCTTTCAGGACACTATGTCATGAGACTGGCAAGACTTTGGAACTGTGATCACATATAACAGTTTTCCAGTCTTTCATTCTCCTTAAAGATTTGTGCAATATGGAGTCTTCTTAAGGTTGAAATTGAGGAGTCACGTTAACAGTCTCCTTTCTCTGCTGTAGTAATTGATTAATATTTACATTTTTTTCCTTTCTCTTCTAGGGATTTTGTACTTGCTGTAGCCCAGTTAGCCATACTATAGATAATTATTGCCCTATAAGCATGACTAGCAGATGAGTGCAGTTTTAGCCTGATAATAAAGATATTTATCAACCTCACCCCTACTTCCATTATATGTATCATTTTGCTCTATTATCAGCAACTGGGACGATGCAGCATTTTTAACTTCACAAATCATCACAGCACAAGCCCCTTTAACTGGAAGGGGATTGTTTTCAGCAATGTTTGACTTCTGGTAATTAACATTGTTCAATTACGGACAATGAGGTCCATTTATCAAGCTCTGTATGGAGCTTGTGGGCCCGTGTTTCTGGCGAGTCTTCAGACTCACCAGAAACAGCAGTTATGAAGCAGCGGTCCATAACCCTGTCCGCCTGCTCTGAGTAGGCGGACAGGAATCGCCACAATTCAACCCGATCGTACACGATCGATTGACACCTCCCTGCTGGCGGCCCATTATCCGCAAACCTGCAGGGGGTGGCGTTGCACCAGCAGCTCTTGTGAGCTGCTGGTGCAATGCTGAATACGGAGAGCGTATTGCTCTCCGCATTCAGTGTGGTCTTGCGGACCTGATCTGCACTGTCGGATCAGGTCTGCAAGACCTTTGATAAATAGGACTCTTAGTCTATTATATTAAACTATTCATTTGTCTGGACATTTCTGTCTTAAATCTAATTAGTATGGATAAAGATTTTTAATCTTTTTTATATTTTCTTTGGGCGTTGAACTCCCCTTTTCCAATTTTGTGCTGTAGGAAATGTTTGCTTAGTTCAATCCAGCCTATAGCTCTAAAAGTTTGACTAGTCTTTCTTATCCATTTGTAGTCTGCAAAGCTTCATATGACTATACTTCGCTTTTCTTTCTGTAGTATATTGAAATTCTAAAGCAGACCAGTAGAGATTTATGTTGTAGCAAGAAGCCCTTTATATCGTAATGGCAGATATCCAGTTCTAAACATCTAAGTTCCTCCCTTTTACTAACTCTTGTGGAAACATATTTTACCAGAATAAAAGTGAGGTTTCTGTATGGGTTCCATGAGTGCTCCCCTTTATTCCTGCTACTATAATAATCACATAGGTAGTGGAGGTCCAGAAGTGGCCTCTTGGGTAATTCAGAAAGTCACAATGGCTTGGGCATGCTCTTTGAATCTTATTTTTATTACTTCAATTTGTAGATCTCTCTTTGTACTATTATTGCTTGGGAATTTTACTGTTTTCTGTGGGGAGTCTGTAATATTATTTTGGCATATTTAGAGTAACCCTGTATTGTAATTTTATTGTTATTCCTTGATACTTGTATGCATTGCAATAAACCTCAATAAAAAAATAAAAAAATAACCATGCACTTGCAACAACAGGTTGTGTGTGAGGTCACACAAAAGATAAAGCACCTTGTGCTATCGATTTTGCTCCACTTGTAATCTAGACCACTGTGTAAATTGGTAGATAGCAGCACAGATGCCAAATAACTCTATAACAGGATTCAAAATCTTCTCTCGCCCACTCATTCTGGCCTGGGTATAAATTGAACTGGTGCAAGTAGGGAGGGGGATAAATGCTGTCTATATACTGTCCCACATCACCAGCAAATCTATATATTTGTAATAATTGTATTAAAAATACTTAATTTGTTGTGGTTGAAAAGAAATAAAATATGAAAAAAGAGTGCACAATCAGGTGTTTTACAATAGCTAAATATATGTAATAGAAGCAGGTGATGGGTGGGTTTAGAAATTGTGAGTGACATTTGGGCCTGGCTAGTAGCTTATCAAATTAATTAGAAACCCGCAAACTATCTTGCAGAAAAAATAAAATAAAAAACTTGCCAATCATTTGCATCTCAAAAATGTTGCAATTCAAAAAAGATTTGCCCGGGGTTTGTTATTTGGACTTCCGTTAGTAGGAGGGGCTTGACGAGGCGTCTGCGTTTGGCGCGCTCTGTGAACCAGCTACACTCAGGCCGCCCCCAGCTTATCCCAGGCCGTTGAGGCTTCACCAACCCTGGCCAGGGAGCCTGTTTGGCTCGGAGGGGTGCCTTTTCCCTTCTGAGGTGCAAGCTCAGGATAAGGAAGTCCCTCAGCCATCAAGACTCAGTGGCTAGAGTCACGATCGGTGCAATCAGCACAGAAACAACCGCTTTTGCTGTGGCAGTGCTCCCAGAACCCCGGTGACCTGAGGAAGGCGAGGCAGCTGACCCTGTCTATAACAGACTCAAGTCCCAGGATAGGAGCGATATGTCGGCAATGCCGCAGTGAGGACATCACCTAACGCTGATCTCCAAGTTTTGAATAGGACATCGGTCCCCCTCCCAGAACCCCAGGAACAAGGCTGTTAAGTATACTTTATACTTTTATATCTGTTTGCTTGCTTATGTGCCGGCCTGTCATGGGATAGGAGGGGGGACAAGACTGAGGTTAACTTGTTGCTTGAGTCCCAGGCGGACGGGTGTTGCGGCTGATGGAATTTGCTATCAGAAAGCAGTGAAGGAAGCTATTTGCAAGGGAAAGAAGGAGTTAAGAGAGAGGGTCCCTAAATATATTAGGGGGTGATAATATTCCTCAACTCTTTCACACTAACCTACTATGCAGTTATACAGCGGAACTTTTACCTGCTCACTCTGAGATTGAGGATTCGGTGCTGTCAGCCCTCGTCTGGCAGGACAGGGGGGTTCCCGGTTGTGAACTGTCATCTTTGTAATTTGAAAGTAAGAGAACTGTGATGTGCTCCCCTACCCGGTAGGACTGTGGGCTCCTTTCTTCAAGTTTCATATCAAGTTGTTAACCACTCTGGATATATCATGAGTTGCCGGCTCAGGACTTAGCTAGAGATATTAAAGAGAAGCTTTCCTTTGCCTACAGCAGGGCTACCTGCAGGACTTCAGCCACAAGATATATTTGTTGGGACCGGTGTTTAACGATTATAAGAGTATTGGTCCCCCTTCTCCTTTACTTATTATCTCTCGGATCTCATTTCCTTGCTGTTTGTCATTTTGTGTGATTTATATCTTATGGAAACTAATGTAAGGCAATTGTAGACCTAGAAACTGAAATTAGATTAAGTTACTATTGGTCTACAGGAAAAGTCTTTGTAATGCATTGATATCTCAGTAACGATCAGAGCTACTTAGGGTCTGTGTTGAATCTCTCGCTAGGATACGCTCCCATATAATAGCAAGTGATAAGACTTAGATATAGGAATATGTTGTGTTATGTCATAATTCTTATGTATAATGTATGATTTAGATGGGTTGTGCCTTAGAACAAATTTATTTTTATGCTATATGTGGATAAATTGCCTGTTTCAATTTTCTCTCTCAGTAATAGACCATATATATTTATTTTCACCTAAAGCAATAACATAGCTAAGTTTATCTGTGGTATATAAAGATTCCAGGTCTAAAAGGTTGGATAGGATGATCTAACGAACCCACTTTTCTTTGTATAAGGGGCACCATTGTTTAAGCTAGCCTCAGTGTCTCTTTTTAGTATCAGCTTTTTTTAGCCAGATATATAGCCGGTGATCACTTTGACATAGTGAATACTAGTTTGAAGTCTCCCAAATCCATTTGATCTAGAGCGACAGCAGTATATATTGATCCCCTTGAGTCATTTTGAAGTATATTCGCACCATTTTTTTTTTATTTTTTTTTCCACATATTTAGGCACTAATATCCTAATCCTTTTTTCTCTCTCTTCTTTCTATTCTGCACTTTTGCACTTTTTTTTTCTCTTTCTATTTCTACCTTCTATCTCCACTGCCTCTCTTGGCAGCCTATCACTTGTTTGTTTTTTCTTTCTTGCACCAATCATCACTCACTTTACACCACTAGTTGGTCGTGTATTACACTTTTGTTTTTTATTTTTTATCACTTCACTTTTATGGATAAATTTTTAGGGATCAGTAGGAGCGATTCTGGTACAATGCCACCTAAAAGCAAGGATAGAAAGCCCAGGTCAAGTATTGGCAGCATAGAGACCGTTGCATCTGATTTTTCACCTGGCTGTAACACCTTAATTGACACTAATAATCTAGTTAAACAAATATCGGACCTATTTATGCCGCAGTTTGATGGAGTCAAAGCAGAACTAACTACCTTAACAAATGAGCTTAAACTAGTTTCTAGTAGACTTGCAGAGATTGAAAATAGGATCTCCGATCTAGATGATCTGCAACAGGCACAACAATCCCGAATAAACTCTCAGGCCAAAAGTATAGTAGCTATGCAATCTCGTTTAGAGGACTTAGAAGACAGGTCACGGAGGAATAATTTAAAGATTGTAGGTCTCCCTGAGAGCCCCGAGTTTCTAGATCTTATGAAATTTGTACAGAGCACGTTACCAGAACTGCTCGGTATGCCCCCTTCTAGTACAGAGATTATGGTAGAAAGGGTCCACAGGTTGGGTACATATTTAAATAAGGAGAACTCCATAAAAGCTAAAAGACCAGTTCTGGTAAAATTACTGAATTTTCAAGACAAGCAGAGAATCTTAGCATATTATAGAAAGAAAACCATCGTAGAGGTTAATAAAGAACGTATTTTACTATTCTCGGATTTCTCCGCTGAAACAGCCAATAGGAGGAGAAATATGGCTCCATGGTGCTCAAAGCTAATAAATGCAGGTCACCAAGCAACCATGATCTACCCTGCCAAAATTAAAATCTTTTCAGAGGATAGGGTGATGTTTCTGAACTCAATAGAGGAGGTCAGACAATTCTTGGAGAACAATAAAAACACAGTTGTATAATGTTTAGGCAGCTTTATATGAGTTTATCAGTTATTGGGTATAAACTTTCTTGTCTCAGTGACTGTATTGTACCGATCTGTCAGGGTGTTTGTTTTTGTCTTTTTTTCTTGTTGTTTTTTTTTTTTTTTTTTTTTTCTCTTTCTTTCTTTCTTTGTCTCCTCTCTCCCCCTCGTTTGTTATGGATGCTCTCTCCTCTCCTCCTCTTGTCCTCCTGGGGCTATGTCCCGGTTAAGATGTTGTACCGATAATGAGAGTTAAGTGATAAATCTCCATAGATGAAAAAATTAATCAGCTTACTATCCTGGAATGTGGGTGGGTTCTCCTCCCCTGCCAAAAGGAAAAAAATTATACATCATTTAAAAAGTTACAAACCGGATATTGTCTTCCTGCAGGAAACCCATCTGAGCCTGCAGGAGGCAGAAAAGTTAAAAATTAGTTGGATCGGGGAGGTGATTGCAACACCAGCAGTCAGAAAAAAGAGAGGAGTTGTATGTATTTTTAATAAAAATCTTGATTTTAATTTAATTTCGCAAGAGAGAGATGTGGAGGGAAGATACCTTATTCTGAGAATAGAGATTAACGAGTGTCAGTATACGCTGTGCAATCTATATGCCCCGAACGAGTGTCAGCCATATTTCTGGGATGGATTATATGCAAAATTAATGAATTATATAGATTCTCAATTGATTATAGGGGGCGACTTTAATAGTGTTTTTCTCCCTCAACTGGATAGACTGAGAACTGGGGGCTCTTCTAGATCAAGAAAAGAGACCAAAATATTGACCTCCTTTTCAAAAGGTCTAAAATTAAAGGATATTTGGAGAATTCAACATCCGGACGAGAAATTATTTACATGTGAATCGAAAGTACATCGTACCTTCTCAAGGATAGACATGTTTCTGGTATCTGAAAGATTACTCCAATTAGAGATGAACACAGATATTAAGAACATAATTCTATCTGACCATGCTATTATATCCCTCTCTATCCAGTTGAGGAACAGGGGGGCCGGTCTCGAGGCTAAATTTTTCTTTCCTAGTTTTTTATATTCTAATATTCCTTTCAGAAACTGGCTGACTCAGAAATGGAAGGAGTATGTATATCAGAATAAGGATTATATTCCTAAAACAGAAATATTTTGGGAGGCCGCAAAGGCCTGTCTAAGGGGGGAAATTAAGGCATATATGGTTAAAAGGAAAAGGAAGTTTAGAGCGAGAGAAATGCAACTGAATAATTATCTTAGAAATAAATTTGTTATATATACTGATAATCCTAATAAGGATAACTGGGACAGTTATCAAAGGGCTAAGAGTGAGAGAGAGACTTTTCTAGCTAAAAATCAGATACAGGAAGATATGAAAAATAAAGCTATATTTGGTACTTTCTCCCCGAAGACTGCTAAAATGCTCTCAAATATTTCTAAAAGTAAGAGGAAAAACAATTATATAGGAACAATTATATCAGAGGGTAATAAGTATAATACTCCGAAAGATATTGTTGAGCAATTTCAACTATTCTTTCAGAAAATATACTCTCCTGCAGAAGTTGACCAAGAGGCAAAAAAATCTTTTTGGGAAAGCATTAAACTGCCAAAAATCACCTCAGTTCAGTTAAATGTCTTGAATAGTGAGATTACCATAGAGGAGACACTTACCGCAATCAAAGAGGCAGCTTTGGGGAAAGCACCTGGGCCCGATCAATTACCGATTGAATTTTATAAAATATTATCGGAGGAGATTGTTCTGACTCTTACAGATCTGTTCAATAAATATTTTCTGCTACATTCTAGACCCTCTCGGTTCTTCACCGCCTCAAATATTACCCTTATCTTAAAGAAGGAAAAAGACCCTAATCTAATGGACTCATATAGACCAATCTCTCTTCTCAATAGCGATTACAAGTTATTGGCAAATATATTAGCCAACCGTCTCAAAAAAGTTATAGGGGATGTGATTCATCCGGATCAAACCGGATTCATTCCCGGCAGGTCAGCACAGAAAAATATTAGAAGGGCTATGACAATAATCGAATATATTTTAGCATCCCATAGGACGGGGTCAGGGCAGAAGCAACACTTTGCGTTGTTAACGGTGGATGCAGAAAAAGCCTTCGACTCTGTCCTATGGGATCATTTGTTAACAGCGCTCAATAAGTTTGGTTTTTCAGGTCATTTCTATGAATATATTTCACTACTCTATCAGAACCCAATATCTTTTCTTAGTATCAATAATGTGTTATCTGACCCAATAACTTTGCATAAGGGAACAAGACAGGGGTGCCCTCTCTCGCCATTATTATTTGATATTGCCATCGAACCTCTGGCGGTGAAGAGCCGAGAGATTTTGGAAGGTATAAGAATAAAACAACATAAAGTTACACTTTCACTTTATGCTGATGATATCCTCTTCTATATAAGAAACTCTGCTAAAAACATCCCAATCTTAACTAATATTTTATTAGAATTCAGTAAATTTGCTGGGTACAGAATAAATCTATCCAAGTCCGAGATCCTCTGGATTATAAAGAATAGAAAGAGTTATACTCAAAACCCCTTTAAAGTAATTGATAAATCCATTAAATATCTGGGAATAAATCTTTCAGCAAACCCAGAGCAATGGTACCATATGAATCTTGCTCCCATTTGGAGAAGTTGTCTAGCCGAATTTCAGAAATGGAGCAAACTCCCCTTGTCACTCTCTGCAAAAATAGCATTGATCAAAATGCGGACGCTTCCAAAATTATTATTTTTTATTCAGAATATCCCTTCATTTCTGAAGAGGGCTGATATTAAAAAGTTTAATTCGGCCTGTTCCATCTTTCTCTGGGCCCCAAAAAAACCCCGTATCTCATTATCGAGATTAATGCACCCCAAAGATCTGGGTGGATTTGCTCTCCCAAATTTAACAAACTATAATCTGGCATGTCTCGGCCGAATTGCCCTGGACTGGCTCACAGGAGCAAATTTTATTGCTAGCTCTGATGTGGAAGGGGGTATCATAGCGCCATTTGTCCTTAAGGCATTGTTACACACCGCCCACCCAGCAAAGGTACGGGATCTTCTATTAAAACATACTTTTTATAATGTTATTTTAGCGTGGCATAAAATCTGTAAATTATTAAACATAGAAAACACATTTTCACGTTATTTACCGATCAGGGGTAATCCTGATTTTAAGGGTGGCTGCGAATCTCCAGCCTTTAGGAAGTGGGATGCTAATGAGCTGAGGTTTTTGAAGCAGGTAGTAGATCCAGTCTCAAATCATATAAAATCATTTGAATTACTAACTAGAGAATTTCAGTTGGATAAAAGATCCTTCTATGCTTATCTACAAATTAGACACTTCTATTACAGTAAGAAACCTATGGTCGAGGACCCCTGGACCTTGGGCCCACTTGATTCTGTTATTAACAGATTCTCACAGGGAAACCATTCTATATCATATATGTATAGACTGTTGTCATTAAAGGAGGCAGAGAGGAAGGTGGATAACCTTTTCTCCATTTGGAAATTTGACTTTCCTGAATTAGACAGGGGTTATTTCCAACAGAGCTTTGATAGGGCAAGGAAATATTCAAGCAGTATGGCAGTCAGAGAATCTCATTGCAAGCTTCTTAATAGGGCCTATCTAATGCCTAGTAAGATGGCTAAATGGAAGGGGGATATGTCTTGTTATAGATGTAACTTTCCGTCAGCAGATATTTTCCATTTGTTCTATGCCTGCCCAAAAATGATCAAACTTTGGAAACAAGCGGAATATTGGTTGAACAGATTTCTGCCAGAAAGAATTGTATTAAAGCCCTTGACTATCTTCTTCTTGGTGTCGAATAAAACATATAATAAGCCTCTGATTAATACTCTAATTCTTCTAGTCAGACAGATGATACTCAAAACATGGAAGGAGAAAAATGCTCCTAGTATAGCGTCAGTTATAAACAATGTTCATTATCAAATGTTACTAGAACTATATGATCCGTTAATATTTGAGGAAAATAAATTAATAAAATACTTTGCTAAATGGGATAAGGTAATTATGAGTAGACCTAGTGAGGTTCAGTTACAGATATTAAAATTCTTTCGTAACTCACCGGTTTTTCTACAATTAATTCTATCAGAGAGTTACCCTGATCTCTGGAGACAATGGTTTCTTTGAGGCGAAGGGGTGGAGGCCCCGGGTGGAGGAAAGAGAGTTAGTATAGGTCCTTCTTCATCTCTTCTCTATCTTTTCTTTTTTTTTTTTTTTTTTCTTTTCCTTTTTCTTTCCCTTCCTTTTTTCTCTTTTGCTTTTATGTGTGTGTGGAACTCCAATAATGAGTGAAATTAGAGGAGCAGACTTGGTTTGAGATTCCAAGGTGGTATTATATGTACTGTTGTCAGCTATCATTATTGTGTTTTTTAGAAGTAAGATTGTTAAGGTGATGACTCATGTAAATGCTGATATTTTCACTGTCTTTGGAATGCTCAATGTTGAAAATGAAGTTGTATATGATTTTGAAATCCTCAATAAAGGAAAAATATGTTTAAAAAAAAAAAAAAAAAAAAAGATTTGCCCCCTCCCCTTGTTATATCCATAATTTGCTAGTGCCTCTCCATAATAGCCAACACTGTACTAGAGCAGGGAATGTCAATCACCCCAAACAAGTGAGTGTCGGGGTGATTGACCACACCACCTCTGAAGTGGCAAAGAGGAAAAAGAAGACATTTCTTATGTGAACCTGCAACACATAGCCGAAAAAGCTGCTTCATTTTAGTTTAGTACAAAGGAAGCTGTAAAGAAATGAGGAGTAAAGCAGAAAAAGGTTTTAGAGATCTGCATTTTAGGTCCCAAGTACATAGGTTAAACAACCCTAAAATCCACTCTAATCCAATTTGTGATGATGAATATAAGATTTTTTTAAAAATGTCAATACTTCTATAGTATCCCTGTAAACCAGTGGTTCCCAAACCCAGTCCTCAGGACGCTTACTCAGGCAAGATATTCATTATATCTTAACTAGAGCACAGGTGATATAATCAGCTGATGGGTGAGCTGATTGTTTCACCTGTGCTCTAGTTAAGATATAATTAATATCTGGCCTGATTAAGGCTCCTGAGGACTGCGTTTGGGAAACACTGCTGTAAACCATCTAATGTTGTCATATGCATTTATACAATTTTAACAATATATCTTTAGCAGTGTATAAATTGTAATAATTAATGGTATAGTATATGTGAAATTACAAGAAAATATTCTTGTGATCATATTTTGATTTACCATACATTTTTTTTTCCTGATTAAACCAACAGCTTTATTAAAAGAGGTGTATGAAATAATGGGAAATACGATAACCCCTTTCCTGAGTTTGAAAAGCTTTATAGACTTAGTAGTATTAGATATATTTTCAAGTGAATGGGTTTCGATGTATAGAAAACCATACTAATAGATAGAAAGGCTTGAGGACAATATGTAGGACAACCTGAATTAAGACCTGATATTATGCTTATGATGAGAGAAATATTGCGGGGAGGGGGCTTACCCTGGGGTGATGGATTTTTTTTTGTTTGTTTGTTTTTTTTGGTTTGTCTGTTTGATTGTTTTATTATTTTAATTTATAATTAAAAAATAAAAACCCAACAAAGTGGTAAAATGATCATAGTATATATTTTGTATTTATAATGCATAAATTGTCAATATGTTGATGTGATATTTAAAAAAACAAAAACAAAAAAAAAAAAAACACCCTGGACAAAATTTAGAAACTATTTAGAATGGGTGTTATTTGGTGGTTGTAGATGTGTAACAGATTTTGGGGGTCTAAGTTAAAAAAAGTGTGTTTTTTTCAATTTTTTCCTCATATTTTATATATTTTTTTATAGTAAATTATATGATATGATGAAAATAATGGTATCTTTAGAAAGTCCATTTAATGGCGAGAAAAACGGTATATAATATGTGTGGGTACAGTAAATGAGTAAGAGGAAAATTACAGCTAAACACAAACACTGCAAAAATGTAAAAATAGCCATTGTCATTAAGGGTAAGAAAATTGAAAAATGGTCCGGTCATTAAGGGGTTAATATATATATATATATATATATATATATATATATATATATATATATATATATATATATATATATATATATATATATATATATATATATATATATATATCTGTATATATCTGTATATATATATATATATATATATATATATATATATATATATACACCTATATATAATCATGCATATTTATAGGTATAAATAAATATTGAACCACAAAACCAACAGATACACATACATAGAAAAATGTATTTATGAATAAATAGAACATATTCTTCTATGTGAAGAACATTGGAATGTGAAATATTTATTTTCTCACATCGGGTTACTGCAATTGAGAGTTTGCACGCAAGTTTATTGTTAGTTTTTTTTTTACTTTTTTTGCTCCATTGACTTCTATGGGGGAATAGGTTATCACACGTGTAATATTCTAAGTTTGGCTTTTTTGCGCTCGTCAAGCAAAAACACTTTGAACTCATAATATGAGTGCAACCCAGCTTACATCTAGCCCAGTTAACGCTCGTGCGGGAGTGTTAATTAGTGCTCCACTTGTAATCTGGCCCTATGTTTTTAGCCCTTTGCTTTGGATAACCATTAACCAAAATAGCAGAGTTGCATTGATTAGTACTGGGCTGATTTTGTAGACATCATTATGTTTATTTATATAAACTGAATATTATTTGATAAACTTTGAACCAGACTTGTATCTAGAATATTCTATATTTTATTATCAGATTAACATGGAAATTTAGATAACGAAAATCCATAAAAAGAATTGTAACCTTTGTGGTGCTGCAGATAAAACAATTACATTGCTAGCATCAAATAAGATAAATAGCACTGGGTAGAAGAATCTCTTTGTTCTTTTTTTTTAAGCCAAATAATTTGCAAGCAAGTTCAGCTAAAAATGATGAAAATATTCCCTTATGTCTGTAACATCATTCTGCATAATCAGAGATATTATTTTTTTCCCACAGTTTTTCAGAAGAGACGCTGTTTCAAAGCCTTTCATTTCTGTGTGCTATTATCAAATAATCTTTTTTGTACATGGTTGTTTATTATTGGATTGTAACTATGGTAAATCTCTAGGGGTTTTGTTTCCTTTGGTATGTTAATTAACTATTTTCCCTTTGATCTTTTTTTTTTCCTTGCTGAAGAATGAAAAGCTATCACTGCAGGAAATCTTACTGATGTATGTTCATGTTCTCGTCTGCAATAACAGAATGAGATAAAGTCATAGGTTCGTACATCAGATATAACCTTTAAACAAATATGTACTACAATGTATGTTATTTAGCATCACTCAATGTTTTCATTATATCGTCTTCATATATAAACTGAATGTAAACATGCACTGACGTTGCTTATCATCTGAAGTTACTAAATCTGAAAAAGTGACAGTTTTCAATATAAAAGCAATGTATTAATAATACAAACCATTCATCTCTATTTTACAATGCAGTCTCACAAAATAAAGTGGACTTGCAATAAATTGAATCCCCTCAGGTATAGAAAACTTCTGTCATTGTGATTGCAAATTCATTGCATTCTGATACGTGTCGCTGAGTAGAAGACTATCAGCTAGATTACGAGTTTTGAGCGCTATAGGGATTTTAACCTCCCTATAGCGCTGCTATTACAGGTTTTGAAAAAGCAGGCTTGTGCGGGCGATATGGTGGCGTTGAAAACAAGCGCTGCTTTGATGTGCTCGTGCACGATTTCCCCATAAACATCAATGGGAGAGCCAGCAAAAAAAAAAAGCCTAACACCTGCGATCGCAGAAACAAAATCTCTGTAACACAGCCCCATTGGTGTCTATGGGGAAAAAGAAAATAATGTTTAAACCTAACACCCTAACATAAACCATGAGTCTAAACACCCCTAATCTGCTGCCCCTGACAACGCCGCCACCTACATGTTATTAACCCCTAATCTGCCGCCCCCAACATCGCCGCCACCTACATAAAACTATTAACCCCTAGTCTGCCGCTCCCGATGTTGCCGCCACTATACTAAAGTTATTAACCCCTAAACCTCTGGCCTCCCACATCACTACCACTAAATAAATCCATTAACCCTAACCCTAACGTAACCCTAAGCCTAACCCTAACACCCACTAACTTTAACATAATAAAAATATAGCTAAATTAAATTTACAATTATTAACTATATAAACCTATTAACCCCTAAACCGTCAGCCCCCCCACATCACAACAAGCTAAATTAAACTATATTAACCCCTAAACCTATTCCTAACCCTAAACCTAACCCCTAACTTTAACATAAATAAAATAGAGCTAAATTAAAGTTACAATTATTAACTAAATAATACCTATTTTAAACTAAATACATACTTTCCTGTGAAATAAAACCTAAGCTTGCTACAATATAACTAATAGTTATATTGTAGCTAGCTTAGGTTTTATTTATTTTTTCACAGGTAAGGTTGTATTTATTTTAACTAGGTAGACTAGTTAGTAAATAGGTATTAACTATTTAATAGCTACCTAGTTAAAATAAATGCAAACTTACCTGTGAAATAAAACCTAACCTGCCTTACACTAAAACCTAACATTACAAAAAAATAAATAAACACTTAAATTACTGTAAAATATAAATAACTTAATGACATAAAAATAAGAAACAAATTATCAAAAATATAAAAGAATTACACCTAATCTAATAGCCCTATCAAAATAAAAAGCCCCCCCAAAATTAAAAAACCTAGCCTACAATAAACTACCAATGGCCCTTAAAAGGGCCTTTTGTGGGACATTGCCCCAAAGAATTCAGCTCTTTTACCTCTAAAAAAAATACAAACACCCCCCAACAGTAAAACCGACCACCCCCACAACCAACCTCCCCCCAAATAAAATAACTATCTAAAAAAAAAAGCTAAGCTCCCCATTGCCCTGAAAAGGGCATTTGTATGAGCATTGCCCTTAAAAGGGCATTTAGCTCTTTTACATGCCCAGACCCTAATCTAAAAATAAAACCCACCCACAAAACCCTTAAATAAGCCTAACACTAACCGGACGGCCTCTTCGATCTTCATCCAGCCAGCAAAGTCCTCATCCAGGTGGCAAGAAGTCTTCATCCAAACGGCATCTTCTATCTTCATTCCTCCGACGTGGATTAGGTCCGTCCTGAAGACATCCAGCGTGGAGCATCCTCTTCATACGGTCTCCACCGTAAACTGGAACTTCAATGCAAGTGACGTCATCCAAGATTGCGTCCCTTACATTCCTATTGGCTAAAAGATTTCAATAAGCCAATAGGATTAGAGCTGCTAAAATCCTATTGGCTGTTCCAATCAGCCAATAGTATTGAGCTCTCATCCTATTGGCTGTTCCAATCAGCCAATAGGATTGAGCTCTCATTCTATTGGCTGTTCCAATCAGCCAATAGGATGAGAGCTCAATCCTATTAGCTGATTGGAATAGCCAATAGGATGAGAGCTGCTCAAATCCTATTGGCTGATTGGAACAGCCAATATGATTTTAGCAGCTCTAATCCTATTAGCTGATTGAAATCTTTCAGCCAATAGGAATGCAAGGGATGCCATCTTGGATGACGTCACTTGCATTGAAGTTCCAGTTTACGGCGGAGACCGTATGAAGAGGATACTCCACGCAGGATGTCTTCAGGATGGACCTGCTCCGCTCCAGATGAATGAAGATAGAAGATGCCGTTTGGATGAAGACTTCTTGCCGCATGGATGATGACTTCACCGGCTGGATGAAGATCCTTCAAGCAAGACTTCAACAACTGTAAGTGGATCATCGGGGGTTAGTGTTAGGTTTTTTTAAGGATTTTTGGGTGTTTTTTTTAGATTAGGGTTTGGGAAATGTAAAAGATCTAAATGCCCTTTTAAGGGCAATGTCCATACAAATGCCCTTTGTAGGGCAATTGTTAGCTTAGGTTATTTTAGATAGTATTTTTATTTGGGTGGTTGATTGGGTGGTGGGTTTTACTGTTTGTATTTTTTTTACAGGTAAAAGAGCTGATATCTTTGTGGCAATGCCCCACAAAAGGTCCTTTTAAGGGCCATTGGTAGTTTATTGTAGGCTAGGGTTTTTTTATTTTGGGGGGGGCTTTTTTATTTTGATAGGGCTATTACTTTAGGTGTAATTTTTTTTTTTGATAATTTGTTATTTTTCGTAATTTAGTGGGGGTTTTTTGTAATATAGTTAGTTTTTATTTTTTGTAATTAGATACTTTTTGAAATTTTGTGTTAGGATTTTTTATTTGTAGTTTAGTTTTATTTATTTGGTAGTTAGTTTAATTTTAGTTTAATAATTATAATAGTTTAATTGTTAATTTAAAATTATTATTTTTAATTTGACAGGTAAGTTTTAATTTAATTTAAGATAGGGAAATTTTAATTTTAATATAAAGTTAGGTGGTCTTTAGGTTTAGGAGTTACTAGTTTAAATTAGTTTACTTCATTGTGGGGGGCTTTCGGTTTAAGGGTTAATAGTTTATTTTAGTATATTTCGTTGTGGGGGGGCTTGCGGTTTAGGGGTTAATATGTTTATTATAGTGGCGGTGTGGGTGGATAGCAGATTATGGGTTAATACTATTTAAATAGTGTTTGCGATGCAGGAGGGCGGCGGTTTAGGGGTTAATAAGTTTATTATAGTGGCAACAATGTCGGGGAGCGGCTGAATATGGGTTAATAATTTTATTATAGTGTTTGCGATGTGGGAGGGCCTCGGTTTAGGGGTTAATAGGTAGTTTTTGGGTGTTTAGTATATTTTGTAACAGTTTAGTTATGAGTTTTATGCTACAGCTTTGTAGCGTAAAACTTATAACTGCTGACTTTAGATGGTGGTACAGATCTTGTCATTTTAGGCTTAAATTCTCGCTTTTTAGCCTCACCGCAAAACTCGTAATACTGACGCTATGGGAATCCCATGAAAAAACGTCATTTTTACGTGTCCGGGACTGATGTTACATTATAGGCTACAAGGTGTGCGGTACACCTATACTGACAAAACTTGTAATAGCTGTGGTGCTGTTTTAACGCTGAAAATGCCATATTTTTAGGGTTACAAGCCGCAACTCAAAACTTGTAATCTAGGTGACTATTATTTGAAGTCAGAGTGCAGTATTCTCCCATTTGCCCTAATTGCAAACTCATTCGCTGTTGTTACCTCAAACCATTGCTTTCCTGAACCCTCAAAACCACAATTAATCTGAAGCTATGGTTGGTAACATGGCATTGAAAACTGCAATTAATCTAACAGTGAGCATTCCGTATAGGTATTATAATTAGCTGCTGACAATACAACATGTTATAGAATATGAATAAGGTGATCCAGCGCTAAGATGACTCATATGCTGTGGTACACAAAGAGGGTCTAACCAACCCCCCAAAAACAAAGTGAAGGATATAGAAAGGGGTGTACACAGCGCCAACAGAGGCCTAGGGGTCGTTATACACACTAGTAAAATATGATAATATATATTTATTGACCAGATACAATAAAAGATGCAATGAAATTAAAACAAGCAATAAAATTAAAACAATTTAGATATAAAAATAGATATTAAAAATTGTGGAACAGGTACAGAAATCCTTGTTCCTTACAATTGTGCAAGAAGGGGGGTCTCGTTGATGAGACTGGAAAACAAGTTAAATGCGATATACCAACTGGCAAGTAAAATAAAATAAAATAAAAACTACTGGTAGAAAAAAAGCAAGTGTTAATTAAAAACACTGGTAGAAAAAACACAGATAATTACTGGTGACAATGTCCCAGTCAAGCTAAATACAGATGATACTGAAAGAAGTCAGATTATGGTGATAAAACCTAAAAAATAATAATCTGAAATATATCTTTATTAGATTAAAAGCAGCTGATTACTGGTGACGATGTCCCAGTAAAGGGCTGAATGTAATAGCTGGTAATGCAAATGCAGCACGATAAACCGGCCTGCAGTTATGGATCCATATCTGAGGGATAGCCTAAGTAAACTTTGAAAACGATGTGATAGTTAAGGGGTCAAGAGCGAAATCCGCTCCCAAACAACAAATACAAACAACAAATGTGAAGTGCCGTCGCACAATATAAGCCAAAGTGTGATAAACAAAGAATTTACAATAAAAAGCAAACATACAATAATAATCCAAACAGTGGGTCAACAGAGAATGGGGAAAACCAGATGAATAAAGAGTGTGTAGCTATGTGACAGATGAAAAAATGTGAATAAATGTCAAAAAAATCCAAAAAATCTCACGATAATGGGTGTTCAACACAATATTCAAAAAACTGTTGTTCAAAAAACTGTTCAAAAAATGTTCAAAACAAGTGTCCAAATAAAGTCAGTGAAGAAATTATAAACCAACATTAACGTTATATCCAAATGCAAAAGTATTCAATTGGTGAAGTGCTCCCAATAGAAAAAAAGGAGGAGACCTTGGATCCCAATGCGTCCTAATGGAAATCAGCTGCTCCTGTGATATACTAGTCGAGTCCTTCACAGTTCACACCAGTAGTTACACGCTGCCCGCAGGTATCAGGGTACCTGCGGGCAGCGTGTAACTACTGGTGTGAACTGTGAAGGACTCGACTAGTATATCACAGGAGCAGCTGATTTCCATTAGGACGCATTGGGATCCAAGGTCTCCTCCTTTTTTTCTATTGGGAGCACTTCACCAATTGAATACTTTTGCATTTGGATATAACGTTAATGTTGGTTTATAATTTCTTCACTGACTTTATTTGGACACTTGTTTTGAACATTTTTTGAACAGTTTTTTGAACAACAGTATCATCTGTATTTAGCTTGACTGGGACATTGTCACCAGTAATTATCTGTGTTTTTTCTACCAGTGTTTTTAATTAACACTTGCTTTTTTCTACCAGTAGTTTTTATTTTATTTTATTTTACTTACCAGTTGGTATATCGCATTTAACTTGTTTTCCAGTCTCATCAACGAGACCCCCCTTCTTGCACAATTGTAAGGAACAAGGATTTCTGTACCTGTTCCACAATTTTTAATATCTATTTTTATATATAAATTGTTTTAATTTTATTGCTTGTTTTAATTTCATTGCATCTTTTATTGTATCTGGTCAATAAATATATATTATCATATTTTACTAGTGTGTATAACCACCCCTAGGCCTCTGTTGGCGCTGTGTACACCCCTTTCTATATCCTTCAATACAACATGTTATACCTACAGCAGGAAAACAAAAACTTATGGCAATATATATATATATATATATATATATATATATATATATATATATATATATATATATATATATATATATATATATATATTTTTTTTTATTTTTTTTTTATAAATAATGTTGCAACATTTTAACAACAGTAACTGATCTTTTTAAAACTAACTTATAAATGATAATTGTTTTCAAATAAAGTATATTAAAGGGATTGTAAAGTTTCTTTAATTACTGCACATTATATACAAATAGTATGCAAAACAGGGGCACTTTTAATGGTAAATATTTTACCAATAAAGCATCTTAGAAAAATGCAGTGAATGAAAGTGCCCCTGTTTTGCAGACTATTTGTTTATACTGTGCAGTAATTAAAGAAACTTTACAATCACTTTAATTCCAGCACTAATTCAATATTTTCCACCAATATTTTTAGGTCAATAAGTAGATGTTATTTTGATATTTAATCTCCTAATGACCAATGAAGGAATGATTCCATCATGGAACAATTGTGCCAACTGAAGCTGTGTTTTTAAGTTTTTTTTTGTTTTGTTTTTAATTGAGGACACAAAATAAATGTACAAAGCATAAGTAATACAAGCGTTACATCAAATATTCATTTCTACCTCATATTTGATAAATAAACAAAGGCTTGCAATATTACAGATGTCCTTATTTTTACTCTCATTATTACATTCCTATGCAGGACACTCTGGACCTGCGATATTGCAATAAACAAATAAAAATCAAGTAAGAGAGAAAATAAAAAAAGTACCATAATAAAATAAAGAAAATTGCATCCTGTATGCCTGTAAGAAAAATTTGTAAAAAAATAGACGTTTTGTCTCCAAGAAACAGGATAATCATCCAATTGTATCAGCTGAAGGTAGAAGGAGGAAGTACAAAAGTGATCTATGATCTGTATTTGAGTCTCCCTGGAATGGGACAGTATTACTCTGTCCAATTTGGCCATAAAGGTTTTCAATTTGTTGTCCAGAACAATCAAAGGATTATTTTGATCCAGGACAAATTGATATGTCATATTTTGTACGAAAGCAGCTATACTACATTAACGCCTAGATTTAGAGTTTTGCGTTAGAAGGGGTGCGTTAGCTACGCGTGCTTTTTTCCCCCTGCACCTTTTAAACAACGCTGGTATTTAGAGTTCTCAGAAGGGCTGCGTTAGGCTCCAAAAAGGGAGCGTAGAGCATAATTTACTGCCACTTCAACTCTAAATACCAGCGGTGCTTACGGACGCGGCCAGCTTCAAAAACGTGCTCGTGCACGATCCCCCCATAGGAAACAATGGGGCAGTTTGAGCCGAAAAAAAACCTAACACCTGCAAAAAAGCAGCGTTCAGCTCCTAACGCAGCCCCATTGTTTCCTATGGGGAAACACTTCCTAACTCTGCACCTAACACCCTAACATGTACCATCTTGAAGCAGCCGACGCGGATCCATCCTCTTCTAACGACGTCCTAAGTCTGAATGAAGGTTCCTTTAAATGACGTCATCCAAGATGGCGCCCCTCGAATTCCGATTGGCTGATAAGAATCACATTTTTCCTACCTTAATTCCGATTGGCTGATAGAATCCTATCAGCCAATCGGCATTTGAGGGACGCCATCTTGGATGATGTCCCTTAAAGGAACCTTCATTCGGACTTAGGACGTCGTTAGAAGAGGATGGATCCGCGTCAGCTGCTTCAAGATGGTCCCGCTCCGCTCCGGATGGAAGAAGATAGAAGATGCCGCCTGGATGAAGATGTCTACCGGTCTGGATGCCCTCTTCTTGCCGGATAGGATGAAGACTTCGGACCCTCTTCTGGACCTCTTCTTGCCGGATGGAATGAAGACTTCGGACCCTCTTCTGGACGGATCGGTGATACCCGGCGTGGTGAAGATAAGGTAGGAAAATCTTCAGGGGCTTAGTGTTAGGTTTTTTAAGGGGTGTTTGGGTTAGATTAGGGGTATGTGGGTGGTGGGTTGTAATGTTGGGGGGGTATTGTATATTTATTTAAATGCAAAAGAGCTGTTTTCTTTGGGGCATGCCCCGCAAAAGGCCCTTTTAAGGGCTGGTAGGGTAAAAGAGCTGTAATTTTTTTATTTTAGAATAGGGTAGGGCATTTTTTTATTTTGGGGGGCTTTGTTATTTTTTTAGGGGGTTTAGAGTAGGTGTAATTAGTTTAAAATTCTTGTAATCTTTTTTTAGTTTTTGTAATTTAGTGTTTGTTTGTTTTTTTAATTTATTGTTTGTTTTTTTTTGTAATTTAGTTAAGTTGATTTAATTGTAGATAATTGTAGATAGTTTATTTAATAATTTATTGATAGTGTAGTGTTAGGTTTAATTGTAATTTAGGTTAGGATTTATTTTACAGGTAATTTTGTAATTATTTTAACTAGGTAACTATTAAATAGTTATTAACTATTTAATAGCTATTGCACCTGGTTAAAATAAATACAAAGTTGCCTGTAAAATAAATATAAATCCTAAAATAGCTACAATATAATTATTATTTATATTGTAGCTATATTAGGGTTTATTTTACAGGTAAGTATTTAGCTTTAAATAGGAATAATTTATTTAATAAGATTTATTTTATTTCGTTAGATTTAAATTAAATTTAACTTAGGGGGGTGTTAGTGTTAGGGTTAGACTTAGCTTTAGGAGTTAATACATTTATTAGAGTAGCGGCGAGGTCCGGTCGGCAGATTAGGGGTTAATACTTGAAGTTAGGTGTTGGCGATGTTAGGGAGGGCAGATTAGGTGTTAATACAATTTATTATAGGGTTTTTGAGGCGGGAGTGAGGTGGATTAGGGGTTAATACATTTATTATAGTAGCGGTGAGGTCCAGTCAGCAGATTAGGGGTTAATAATTGTAGGTAGGTAGCGGCGACGTTGGGGGGTGCAGATTAGGGGGTAATAAATATTATGTAAGGGTCGGCGATGTTAGAGGCAGCATATTAGGGGTACATAGGGATAATGTAGGTTGCGGTGGTGTGCGGTCGGCAGATTAGGGGTTAAAAAAAATTAATAGAGTGGCGGCGATGTGGGGGGGGCCTCGGTTTAGGGGTACATAGGTAGTTTCTGGGTGTTAGTGTACATTAGAGCACAGTAGTTAAAAGCTTTATGAACCGGCGTTAGCCCATAAAGCTCTTAACTCATGGCTTTTTTCTTCGGCTGGAGTCTTGTCGTTATAGTTCTAACGCTCACTTCAGCCAAGACTCTAAATACCGGCGTTATAAAGTTCCATTGAAAAGATAGGATACACAATTGACGTAAGGGGATCTGCGGTATGGAAAAGTTGCGGCTGGAAAGTTAGCGTTAGACCCTTTCCTGGCTGACTCTAAATACCAACGGGCGGTAAAAACCAGCGTTAGGACCCCCTAACGCTGGTTTGGACGGCTAACGCAGAACTCTAAATCTAGGCGATAGTGTTTTCTAGCCTTCCATTTTTTTAAGATTATTTGCCTGGCTATTAATATTGCAGTATTAAAGGGACCTACTCCAGTTTGCTCCTGTTTGTGTAAAGGGTCTTTTCATTAGCAGAGGAATGGGGAGGGGGGAGGGTCTGTTTTTCCCACTTGCAGTGGGTGTTCTAGTTACCTTTTTAAAAGAGCTAAATTGGGAGCTTCTAAGTGAGTCTTTAAACGGTTTTATAACTGGATTTTTCTGTCAGTATCTATGCATATTAATCTCTATAATAGTGTCTATTACATGCAGTTATATGAAAATTGGTGTATACAGTCCCTTTAATCAGGGACTTGTTCTGCATGCTCCTTTGTGAAGCTTGAACAGGCTGTTTATCTAAAACTCTATTTGCTTCCAGAATTTTTTTAATTTTGGGACAAGTAAAAAAAAAATTTAATAAATCGACTGCAGGGACTACATCTGGAGCAAACATTAGACCCCCGAGTATGCCATTTAGCCATTTTCTTAGGCGTAAGATATAACCTATTTAATAATCTAGTGTGTGATTCTCTCTGAGATATGGCGGATGTAAATTTCATTACTCTGGAGAAACTTTTTTTGAAAAACTCAAAGTCGTTTTCTGGCACGTTGACACTCCATATTTGAAAGAGCCTGCTAATCTTATCTTTTGCATCTTTAGAAATCAAACATCTGTAAATAGGAGTCATCGAGTGATTGGCATAGGCGAAACCTATCAATAATTGTATCCAGTGGACACAGCGACCACAGATTTTCCTTGATAAGATTATGACTGCAAATAAAGTGTCTGACTTGCAGATATGCAAAGAATTGCTTCTTATCCAAATTCAGTTCTTTTGATAATGAGTCAAATGTTCTTATAAGTTTTGTGTGGGGGTCAATCAATTGTGAAATATACTTAAGGTTTTTGAGTACCATATTTTAAAAATACGAGAAGAAAACCACTCTCAAAATCAGGTTGCTCAGAATAGGATTGAGCTTGCATTCTATTGGCTGATTGGAACAGCCAATAGAATGTGAGCTCAATCCTGTTGGCTGATTGGATCAGCCAATATGATTGAGCTTCAATCCTAATGGCTGATTGCATTAGCCAATAGGATTTTTTCTACCTTAATTCTGATTGGCTGATAGGATTCTAGCAGCCAATCGGAATCTAAGGGATGCTATCTTGGATGACATCACTTAAAGGTACCTTCATTCATGAAGAGGATGCTCCGCGTCGGATGTCTTGAAGATGGACCCGCTCCGCGCCGGATGGATGAAGATAGAAGATGCCGTCTGGATGAATACTTCTGCCCGTCTGGAAGACCACTTTGCCCGGCTTGAATGAAGACTTCTCCCGGCTTTGTTGAGGACTTCGGCCTGGCTTGGATGAAGACTTCTCTCGGTAAGTCGATCTTCAGGGGGTTAGTGTTAGGTTTTTTAAGGGTGTATTGGGTGGGTTTTATTTTTAGGTTAGGGTTTGGACCTGCAAAAGAGGTAACTGCCCTTATAAGGGCAATGCCCATCCAAATGCCCTTTTCAGGGCAATGGAGAGCTTAGGTTTTTAGATAGTATTTTATTTGGGGGGTTGGTTGTGTGGGTGGTGGGTTTTACTGTTGGGGGGGTTTGTTATTGTATTTTTTTTTACAGGTAAAAGAGCTGATTACTTTGGGGCAATACCCCGCAAAAGGCCCTTTTAAGGGCTATTGGTAGTTTAGTTTAGGCTAGGGTTTTTTATTTTGGGGGGGCTTTTTTTATTTTGATAGGGCTATTAGATTAGGTGTAATTAGTTTAAATATCTGTAATTTGTTTATTATTTTCTGTAATTTAGTGGTTTTTTTTGTACTTTTATAGGTAAGTATTTAGTTTTAAATAGGAATAATTAATAGTAATTTTATTTAGATTTATTTTAATTATATTTACGTTAGGGGGTGTTAGGGTTAGACTTAGATTTAGGGGTTAATACATTTAGTATAGTGGCGGCGACGTTGGGGCAGCAGATTAGGGGTTAATAAATGTAGGTAGGTGGCGGCGATGTTAGGAATGGCAGATTAGGGGTTAATAATATTTAACTAATGTTTGCAATGCAGGAGTGCGGCGGTTTAGGGGTTAATATGTTTTGTATAGTGGCGGCAACGTTGGGGGTGGCAGATTAGGGGTTAATAAGTGTAGGTAGGTTGCAGCGACATTTGGGGCGGCAGATTAGGGGTTAATAAATATAATGTAGGTGTCGGTGATGTTGGGGGCAGCAGATTAGGGGTTTATAAATATAATGTAGGTTGCGGCGTTGTCCGGAGCAGCAGATTAGGGGTTAAAAATGTTATTATAGTGTTTGTGATGTGGGGGGGGGCTCGGTTTAGGGGTTAATAGGTAGATTATGGGTGTTAGTGTACTTTTTAGCACTTTAGTTATGAGTTTTATGTTATGGCGTTGTACCATAAAACTCAACTACTGACTTTTAAATGCGTTAGGACTCTTGGACGTAGAGGGTGTACCGCTCACTTTTTGGCCTCCCAGGACAGACTCATAATATCAGCGCTATGGAAGTCCCATAGAAAAAAGACTTTACGAAGTTTACGTAAGTCATTTTGCGGTAAGGCCAAAGAAGTGTGCGGTGACCCTAAACCTTTAAGACTCGTAATACCTTCAAGACTCGTAATACCAGCGGGCGTAAAAAAGCAGCGTTAGGACCTGTTAAGGCTGCTTTTTTTACCCTAACGCACAACACGTAATCTAGCCGGAAGTATTTTTAAAAACAAAATTTGTAATTAGTGAATTCATAAAAAAGTGAAAGAAATTGTATTAGTGAGTGAAAAAAATGTCCAATTATACTAATAAAAAGGCAGCAATATTGACATCCTTATTCATGCCCCATTGCCCATACATTTTCAAAGTATGGATCCACCATAGTTCCCTCTGATTTAGTTGTTTCTCTATTTTTCCTCCTCTCGAATGAACTGAAACCTATTCTACACCCAGCCATAGAAAAAAAAATTGTTAAAATTAATTTACGCAATTTGTCTTTTTTTTAAATGGGACTTCCACAGCGCCGGTATTATGAGTCTGCCTGGGAGGCCAAAAAGTGAGCGGTACAGCCTATACCCCCAAGATCAGTAGTTATGGGTTTTACGCTACAAAGCTGTAGCAAAAAACTCATAACTAAAGTGCTAAAAAGTACACTAACACCCATAAACTACATATTAACCCCTAAACCGAGGCCCTCCTGCATCGCAAACACTAAAATAAAATTATTAACCCCTAATCTGCCGCTCCGGACATCGCCGCCACTATAATTAACTATTTACTAACTACCTAGCTAAAATAAATACAAATTTACCTGTAAAATAAAACCTAACCTACCTTACAATAAAACCTAACTTTACACTATAATTAAATAAATTACATAAATTAAATACAATTACCTAAATTACAAAAAAAAACAACAAATACTAAATTGCACAAAATAAAAAAGAATTTATCAGATATTTAAACTAATTACACCTAATCTAATAGCCCTATCAAAATAAAAAAGCCCCTAGCCTAAACTAAACTACTAATAGCCCTTAAAGGGGCCTTTTGCGGGGCATTGCCCCAAATAAATCATCTCTTTTACCTGTAAAAAAATACAAACACCCCCCCAACAGTAAAACCCACCACCCACACAACCAACCCCCCAAATAAAAGCCTAACTAAAGAAACCTAAGCTCCACATTGCCCTGGAAAGGGAATTTGGATGAGCATTGCCCTTAAAAGGGCATTTAGCTCTTTTTCAAGTGTCAAAACCCTAATCTAAAAATAAAACCCACCCAATAAACCCTTAAAAAAAACCTAACACTAACCCCTGAAGATCCCTTTACAGTTTTGAAGACTGGACATCCATCCTGAATGAAGCCGGGAGAAGTCTTCATCCAAGCCGGCAGAAGTGGTCCTCCAGATGGCATCTTCTATCTTAATCCATCCGGCGTGGAGCGGCTCCATCTTCAAGACATCCGGCTGGGAGCATCCGCTTCTGTTGAAGTCTTCTTGCAGAATGAAGGTTCCTTTAAATGACGTCATCCAAGATGGTGTCCCTAGAATTCTATCAGCCAATCGGAATTAAAGGTGAAAAAATCCTATTGGCTGATGCAATCAGCCAATAGGATTGAGCTTCAATCCTATTGGCTGATCCGATCAGCCAATAGGATTGGGCTCGCATTCTATTGGCTGTTCCAATACCTTGTATCTAAATTTCTGCAGACTGTCCCCTTATTTCAGTTCTTTTGACAGACTTTTTTAGCCAATCAATGCTGACTCCTAGGTAACTCCACGGGCATGAACACAATGTTATCTATATGGCATACCTGAATTAACGCCCTAAAAATAAAAAATGCATTCAGATCAGATAAGAGGCAACCTACAAGGGCTAAGAAATTAGCATATGAGCCTACCTAGGTTTAGCTTTCAACTAAGAATACTAAGAGAAAAAGGCAAAATTGATGATAAAATAATTTGGAAAGTTGTTTAAAATTACATGCCCTATCTGAATCATGAAAGTTTATTTTTTACTAGACTGCCCCTTTAACTTTGGGGAAGGATAGAACAGAGTCTCCTAATGTATCAAAAAAAGGAAAATAAATCATTTGAAAAACAACACTAAAAGGGTCTCTCTCTTGTGGCTAATACCTTAATGGTTAGCAGTCCTCTAATACTGATAACCCCAATAAAATAGTAAACAAAAAATAAGGGAAGCGCTAAAGAAGCTGAAAGAGATCTGTTTTGTAAGTTACAAAGTGTATATATGAACCACTAATTATGTAATCTAATGAAATAAGTTAAAAAATACCTGATGAAATGTTAAATAAAAAATAATAAAAGATAAAACAATGTTGTGGCACAGATAAAATAATCTTATTATTTATTAGGACATATAAGTCCAGTATAGCAAGATAACAAATAGACTATGTAATAAAAAAATGATGATGCCGGCATCTAGTTGATTACTCTCTAAAATAGTTCATAAAGTAAAATACAAAATGGATACAAGATAGGTACATAGATGTTACCTTGTTAGAATAATACCAAGATAAAGGTCTGTACATTCTAAATGATACAATGAAACAAAAGTATAAGTTAATTCAAATGTAACAATGAGGTTAAAATGTATCGTTGATAGATATCTTGCTGGAAAAATGTCCTTTGGAGAGATTAAACAAAAGTAAAGCTTTTTTAGCAAATCACAACCACATGTTTACAGAAACAAAAAAGAAACCTTGAAAGAAAAGGCCACCATCCTTAATATGAAAGAGGAGGCTCTTTTTTTGGGGACATGTTGCTGCCTCTGGCACAGGGTGCCTAGATTCTGTGAAGGACATGATGTAATCGGAAGACTATCGAGGCATTCTGGAGCAAAATGTACTGCCCAATGTCAGAAAGCTATGTCTAAGTCACAGGTCATTGGACCTCCAGCAGGATAATGACCTGAAACATACCTCAAAAAGCCTGAATCTTAATCATCTTTAGACCGCAGCTTCATATCTGCTGTTTCCAGCGAGGCTTGTGCGAAAACAGGGGCATCAAGCTCCATTCGGAACATAATAATTTGGCCCCCAAGTCTCTCTATCTCTCTGTCTTTGTCTCTGTCTCTCTCTCTCTCTGTCTTTGTCTCTTTCTTTCTCTCTCTCTCTTTATATTTGTCTCTTTCTCTATCATTGCCTCTCTCTCTCTCTCTCTCTCTCTCTCTCTTCGTTTATGATTCAGGCAGAGCAAACAGTTTTTTAAAAAGTTTCCAATTGACTTCTATTATTATCTTTGCTTTGTTTCCATGGTATTCTTTGTTGAAGAGATACCTAGGTAGGCGTCTGGGGTGCTACATGGCAGGAAATAGTGCTGCCATCTAGAGGTTTTGCAGATGGATAACATTCTTACAAACCTTTATTGAAGCTATTGAAAAAATAGGTAATGCAAAGAATGCATTTAAAGGTTTTACTTAAATGTAAAAATAATCTTTTCTACAGATGTTACAGGGATAGTCCAAATAAAACTTTCATGATTCAGATAGGGCATGTAAAATTTACTTTTATCATCAAATTTGCTTTGTTCTCTTGTTATTCTTAGTTGAAAGCTAAACCTAGGTAGGCTCATATGCTATAGTTTTTCACAGCTAGAGGGTGTTAGTTCATGTGTTTCATATAGATAATATTGTGCTCATGCACGTGAAGTTATTTAAGAGTCAGCAATAATTGCCTGAAATGCAAGTCTGTCAAAAGATCTGAGATAAGGAGGCAGTCTGCAGAAGCTTAGATACAAGGTAATTACAGAGGTAAAAAGTATATTTCTATAACAGTGTTGGTTATGCAAAACTGGGGAATGGTAAATAAAGAGATTATGTATATTTTTAAAATAATAAAATGTTTGTGTTTACTATCCCTTTAATGCAAACAGCACAGCTCCCTGTCGGGACCCACTGTAATAATAATATCACAATTAACAAGGTCCACAGGGTGGTTATACATCAATAACACCTTAGTTCTCACACTATTCTGTTGATTTATTCTTACAAAACTGCTGCCATACTGTGTTTTTCAACAAAAGATAACAAGAGCACAAAGAAAATTTGATAATGGAACTAAATTAGAAATTTGTTTAAAATTGCATGCTCTTTCTGAATCGTGAAAGAAAAATAATTTGGGTTTCATATCCGTTTAATAAAGTGAGGATATTTTTTTATTTTAAAATGTTCTCTATCTAAATCATGATAATTTAATTTTGAGTCCAATGTCCATTAAAAGGGACAGTATACATCAATTTTCATTAAACTGCGTGTAATAGACACTACTATTAAGAATGACATGCACAGATACTGATCTAAAAATCCAGTATAAAACCGTTTAAAAACTTACTTAGACGCTCACAGTTTAGCTCTGTTAAAAAGATTAGCTGGAACTGTTACCACAATCTATACTATAATCGTGTTTGTAACGCGTCCATTGCGCGTGGCCAAAAGAAATCCCCAGGATGCAGCGAAGCTGTATCCCGGTGGATTCCGAAAATAGCTGGGTGGTGAAAGAATCCACTTTTCGGAATCCACCTGGATGCAGCGTAGGCAAACCCAAAAATGAAAAAACATGCAACCGTACACATGAAATATATAAAAACAGGTAACCACCCATACGAAGTATAACAAAAAAACCTAGCCTCCCGCACAAAGTATTAACAAACACCTAAACCACAAACTCCCACATCCCAAAATAAAAAAGTAATTAACCCCTAATCACCAAATATTAAATTACAAAAAATAATAATCTAAAATTACAAAAAATAAAAAATAAAATTACAGAAAAAAATAAAGTTATCAAAAATAAAAAAAAATAAACCTAATCCCTATGAAAATAAAAAGCCCCCCCAAAATAAAAACACACCCTAATCTAAACTACCAATAGCCCCTAAAAGGGCCTTTTGTAGTAAAGAGCATTCAGCTCTTTTACTGCCCTTTAAAGGGCAATCGGCTCTTTTACATCCAATTAAATCCCTAATCTAAAAAAAAATTAAAAAATCCTGAAACTAAGCCCCAAATAGGTACTCACCGTTCCTGAAGTCCGGCGGATAAGGTCTTCTTCCAGGGGGCTCCATCATCTTCTATCTTCATCTGGAGCAAAGGCGGCACAGAGCAGAGGTGCAGAGCTGGCTTTCCCGATGCATGGATTCTCAGCGGCGGTCCTCAATGGCGGCATGGAGGCTCCTCTTCATGCGATCGTCCATCACACACTGAAGATTGAATGCAAGGTTTTCCATATTTATTGAGGTACCTTTTATTCCTTTTGGCTGAAATTTTGAAATCAGCTAATAGGATGAGAGCTACTTAAATCTTATTGGCTGATTTGAACAGATTTAAAAATGAGGACTACCGCCATTGAGAACCACCGCCGCTGAAGATTGCAGCTGAGAATCCACGCATCGGGGAAGAAAGCTCCACACCTCTGCTCCACGCCGCCTTCGTTCCGGATGAAGATAGAAGATGATTGAGCCGCCTGGAAGAAGACCTTCTCTGCCGGACTTCTGGAATGGTGAGTACCTATTTGGGGCTTAGTCTTAGACTTTATTTTTTTATTTTTTGGGGTGACTTTTTTTTATATTAGGGTTTTTTAGGCTGGAAAAGAGCTGATTGCCCTTTTAAGGGCAGTTAAAGAACTGAATGACCTTTTAAGGGCAATGCCCATACAAATGCCGCTTTAGGGTTTAGGTTTTTTTTTTTAGTGTTAGGTTTTGTTATTTTGGCGGGTTTGGTGGGTGGGAGATTTTACTGTTAGAGGGTAATTGGTATTTTTTTGTAAGTAAAAGAGCTCTTTAATTTAGGTCAATGACTCACAAAAGGCCCTTTTAAGTGCTATTTGTAGCTTAGTATTAGATTAGGGGTGTTTTTATTTTGGTTTCTTTTTAGGTTTATTTTTTTATTTTGGATAGCTTTGTTAGTTTTTTCTGTAATTTTACTTTATTTTTATTTTTTTTTAACTTTAGCTTGGGGGGTTTGTATTTTTTAAACATAGACTGACCTCTGTGCAAGCTTATCGCCTAGTATAAAATATTTATATTTAAACCTCAATAAAGTTCATTGTAAAATTAACAATGGTCTGTGAATTAGGGGCAAATTGGTTAACAAGTATGCCGTAAGGTTAAACCAAGGAATGCTTTCAATCAATTAGCTCCGTTCCTTTAAAAAAGCAATAAAATGTAATTTGCCAGTAGATAAGGCTTGTGTTGTATGCTGACATGAGCACCATAGGGACAGGGTTATTATGTCATTTCTGCTTGTCACTGGTATTAGACCTGATCCAATGTGTCTAACTCATCCCCTAATTAATTAGCAATATTGTGCAGTACTTTATAACACATTAAATTAAGTTCTAATCTGTACCTCTTTATGCCCCTGGAACTGCATTTTATTATTGAGTTGCTTACTGTCTGTACTGTTCTAGGGATCCAGGGAAGCTTGAGCAATGTATTCTCTTTTATTTATAACATTCCAAGGAGTCAATTTATCAAAGTATGAGCGGGCTTGATACGATGTAGTGTATCATGTCCACCGCACATCGATAAATGCCAACAGCATACACTATCGGCATTTATCATTGCACAAGCAGTTCTTGTGAACTGCTTGTGCAATGTCGCCCCTTGCAGAGTCGTGGCTAATCGGTCTCTAGCAGGGGGTGTCAATCAGCCTGATCGTATAGGATCGGGCAGATTAAAGACCGCAGCTTCAGAAGTAGCTGATCAGTTATGGAGCAGCGGTCTTTAGACCGCAGCTTCATAACTGCTGTTTCTTGCACGGAAACAGGGGCATCAAGCTCCATTTGGAACTTGATAATTTGGCCCCCAAGTCTCTCTCTGTCTTTGGGGCATATTTATCAAGGTCTGGCGGACCTGATCCGACACTGCGGATCAGGTCCGCCAGACCTCGCTGAATACGGCGAGCAATACGCTTGCTGTATTCAACATTGCACCAGCAGCTCACAAGAGCTGCTGGTGCAACGCCGCCCCCTGCAGACTCGCGGCCAATGGGCCTGCAGCAGGGGGTGTCAATCAACCCAATCATACTCGATCGGGTTGTATTGTGGCGATGTCTGTCCGCCTGCTCAGAGCAGGCGGACAGGTCATGGAGCAGCGGTCTTTGTGACCGCTGCTTCATAACTGCTGTTTCTGGCGAGTCTGAAGACTCGCCAGAAACAGGGGCCATCAAGCTCCTTATGGAGCTTGTTAAATAGAGGCCTTTGTCTCTTTCTCTCTCTGTCTTTGTCTCTTTCTCTCTCTGTCTTTGTCTCTTTCACTATCTCTATCTTTGTCTCTTACTCTCTCTCTATCTTTGTCTCTCTCTTTCTCTCTATCTTTGTGTCTTTCTCTCTCTATCTATTTTTGTCTCTTTCTCTCTCTCTCTATCTTTGTCTCTCTCTTTCTCTCTATCTTTGTCTCTCTCTTTCTCTCTATCTTTGTCTCTTTCTCTATCTATCTCTGTCTCTTTCTCTCTCTCTCTATCTTTGTCTCTCTCTCTTTCTCTCTATCTTTGTCTCTTTCTTTCTCTATCTATCTTTGTCTCTTTCTCTCTCTCTATTTTTGTCTCTCTCTTTCTCTCTATCTTTGTCTCTTTCTCTCTCTCTATCTTTGTCTCTCTCTCTATCCTTGTCTCTTTCTCTCTCTCTCTATCTTTGTCTCTCTCTTTCTCTCTATCTTTGTCTCTTTCTCTCTCTCTCTATCTTTGTCTCTCTCTTTCTCTCTATCTTTGTCTCTCTCTTTCTCTCTATCTTTGTCTCTTTCTCTCTCTCTATCTTTGTCTCTTTCTCTCACTATCATTGTCTCTCGCTTTCTCTCTCTCTCTCTCTCTCTCTCTCTCTCTCTCTCTCTCTCTCTAGCTAAAAGCATCTTTTGCAACCAGTGTATATTGGATAAAAATACAAATCTGTGCATTTCAGATTTTGTTCTTATGGACCTTTAATTCTATATCATTGTAACATTTAAAAAAAATCTTATCAGTTCAATTTGCAAAATATTTGCTTATATGTTGCCCCTATTTAGAACTACTTAAATTATTGTGATTATGATTGTACACAATTATTTTTTTTGTAAAGTCACTTTAAAGGGATAATAAACAACATTAAAATGTTCTTTTATGATTCAGGCAGAGCAAACAGTTTTTAAAAAGTTTCCAATTGACTTCTATTATTATCTTTGCTTTGTTTCCATGGTATTCTTTGTTGAAGAGATACCTAGGTAGGCGTCTGGGGTGCTACATGGCAGGAAATATTGCTGCCATCTAGAGGTTTTGCAAATGGATAACATTCTTACAAACCTTTATTGAAGCTATTGAAAAGCATTTTAAGGTTTTACTTAAATGTAAAAATAATATTTTCTACAGATATTAAAAGGATAGTAAAGTCCAAATAAAACTTTCATGATTCAGATAGGGCATGTAAAATTTACTTTTATCATCAAATGTGCTTTGTTCTCTTGTTATTCTTAGTTAAAAGCTAAACCTAAGTAGGCTCATATGCTAATTTCTAAGCCCTTGAAGGCTGCCTTTGCATTTCACAGTTTTTCACAGCGAGGGGGTGTTAGTTCATGTGTTTCATATAGATAATATTGTGCTCATGCACGTGAAGTTATTTAAGAGTCAGCACTAATTGCCTGAAATGCAAGTCTATCAAAAGATCTGAGATAAGGAGGCAGTCAGCAGAAGCTTAGATACAAGGTAATTACAGAGGTAAAAAGTATATTTCTATAACAGTGCTGGTTATGCAAAACTTAGGAATGGTAAATAAAGGGATTATGTATCTTTTTAAAATAATACATTTTTTGTATTTACTATCCCTTTAATGCAAACAGCACACATCTCCGTCGGGACCCACTGTAATAATAATATCACAATTAACAAGGTCCACAGGGTGGTTATACAGCAATAACACCTTAGTTCTCACACTATTCTGTTTATTTATTCTTACAAAACTGCTGCCATATTGTGTTTTTCAACAAAAGATAACAAGAGCACAAAGAAAATTTGATAATGGAACTAAATTAGAAATTTGTTTAAATTTGCATGCTCTTTCTGAATCGTGAAAGAAAAAAAATTGGTTTCATATCCCTTTAATAAAGTAAGGATATTTTTTTATTTTGAAATGTTCTCTATCTAAATCATGATAATTAAATTTGAGTCCAATGTCCATTAAAAGGGGACAGTATACACCAATTTTCATTAAACTGCATGTAATAGACACTACTATAAAGAATAATATGCACAGATATTGTTCTAAAAATCCAGTATAAAACCGTTTAAAAACGTACTTTGAAGCTCACAGATTAGCACTGTTAAAAAGATTAGCTGGAACATCCACTGCAAGTGGGAAATAGCAGACCCCCCCTTCCTCTGCATGTGAAAAGACTCTTTACACAAACAGGAGCAAGCTGAAGAAGGTATACGTCGGTATTCTCCTAAAACTTTGGGGCTTGGTTAGGAGTCTGAAAATCAGCGCAATGTTATTTAAAAATAAGCAAAACTATACATAAAAAAAAAAAGCTGTATAGGCTCTATAACTGTATCATCTACAAAACATTTATGCATAAAAAAAATGTGTATAATGTCCCTTTAAAAGGGAGACTTTAACATTCACAGTTCACAGGATTTTACTGAAACATGTATAATGTGTTCTAGTGGGAAACAGAACAGAGGGGCCTATTTATTAATGTGCGAGCGTACATGATCCGATATTGCAAATCATGTCAGCCGCACATTGATTATTGCCGACAGCATACGCAACGCCACCCCCTGCATATTCGCAGCCAATCTGCAGCCAACAGGGGTGTCAATCAACCCGATCATATTGGATCGGGGTGATTTCTGGCGATGTCTGTCAGCCGCCTCAGAGCAGTCGGACAGGTTATGGAGCAGCTGTCTTTAGATCGCCACTTCATAACTTGTGTTTCTGGCGAGCGGGGCTTCAAGCTCCATACGGAGCTTGATAAATATGCCCTAAAGTGACCAGTGTAAAACTGCACAGTTACTATATTTCTGGGTGTCCACTAAATACAATAAAGTTTGATTAAAAAAAAAAAAATATTTAAACATTAGCAGGGCCATATTAAGATTTGTGGAGCTCCAAGAAACTTGGCCACTCCCTAACTTTACAAAACACGTGTTATTCAGTGATGTTTCCACTACATTGTGTACTCACTATTTCCAATCCACAAACATATATTTGCTTTAAAAGAGTCTATACATTAATTGTACAGTATCTATCTATCTATAATCTATCTATCTATCTATCTATCTATCTATCTATCTATCTATCTATCTATCTATCTATCATCTATTAACTGTCTTCATATCATTTTTATATATCTATCAGTTCATGTGTTCATGTATCCTATATGTGAGAACAAGTTAAAAAAAATATCACTTTACCTAAGGCTTCTTAAAGGGACAATCAAGTTAAAATAAACTTTTATGGTTCAGATAGAGCATGCAGTTTAAGGACACTTTCCAATTTACTTTCATTATAAAATTGTACACAATCTTTTTATATGCACACTTTTTGGGGAACAAGATCCTACTAAGCATATGCACAAGCTCACAGTGTATACATATACTAGTCTGTGACTGGCTGATGTCTGTCACATTATACAAGGGGCCAGAAAATAGGAGGAAAATACATTTTTCAGGAAAAATCTACTGCTTATTTGAAATTAAGACTTGGTCTTTAAAACATAAACAATCAAATGTATACATTGTCTTTTTATTATGAACTTATTATACAATTCTACTGCATTAAGTTGTACTTTAATTTAGCAATAATAGGTGTAAAAATGATAAATGGGCAGGTCAGTAATGTGCAAATGGGGGGAAAGAATTACTAGCTTGAAGATAAAGTACCCTAAACATTATTTTGTTTGCATTTTCATAGCTAATAATAATTATTATTATCTTAATACAAAAAAAAAAAAAAATTACAAGATCTCCTTACGTAAATTTAAAGAGAAAATATTTAGGCCTAGATTTAGAGTTTGGCGTTAGCCCTCAAAACCAGCGTTAGAGGCTCCTAACGCTGGTTTTGGGCTACCGCTGGTATTTAGAGTCATGTAGGTAAGGGTCTAACGCTCACTTTCCAGCCGCGACTTTTCCATACCGCAGATTCCCCTACGCCATTTGCGTATCCTATCTTTTCAATGGGATCTTTCTAACGCCGGTATTTAGAGTCATGGCTGAAGTGAGCGTTAGAAATCTAACGACAAAACTCCAGCCGCAGCAAAAAGTCAGGAGTTAAGAGCTTTCTGGGCTAACGCCGGTTCACAAAGCTCTTAACTACTGTGCTCTAAAGTACATTAACACCCATAAACTACCTATGTACCCCTAAACCGAGGTCCCCCCACATAGCCGCCACTCTATTAAATTTTTTAACCCCAATCTGCCGACCGCACACCGCCGCCACCTACGTTATCCCTATGTACCCCTAATATGCTGCCCCTAACACCGATGACCCCTATATTATATTTATTAACCCCTAATGTGCCGCCCCCAACGTCACCTCTACCTACCTACACTTATTAACCCCTAATCTGCTGACCGGACCTCACCGCTACTCTAATACATTTTTTAACCCCTAAAGCTAATTCTAACCCTAACCCTAACACCCCCCTAAGTTAAATATAATTTAAATCTAACAAAATAAATTAACTCTTATTAAATAAATTATTCCTATTTAAAGTTAAATACTTACCTGTAAAATAAACCCTAAAATAGCTACAATATAAATTATAATTATATTGTAGCTATTTTAGGATTAATATTTATTTTACAGGCAACTTTGTAATTATTTTAACCAGGTACAATAGCTATTAAATAGTTAAGAACTATTTAATAGCTACCTAGTTAAAATAATTACAAAATTACCTGTAAAATAAATCCTAACCTAAGTTACAATTAAACCTAACACTACACTATCATTACATTAATTAAATAAAATACCTACAATTACCTACAATTAAACCTAACACTACACTATCAATCAATTAATTAAATACAATACCTACAAATAAATACAATGAAATAAACTAACTAAAGTACAAAAAATAAAAAAGAACTAAGTTACAAAAAATAAAAAAATATTTACAAACATTAGAAAAATATTACAATTTTAAACTAATTACACCTACTCTAAGCCCCCTAATAAAATAACAAAGCCCCCCAAAATAAAAATTAAAATAGAAAAGACATCGGAGGCTCTTCTGGACCGATCGGTGAACCCTGTGTGCTGAAGACAAGGTAGGAAGATCTTCAGGGGCTTAGTGTTAGGTTTATTTAAGGGGGGTTTGGGTTAGATTAGGGGTATGTGGGTGGTGGGTTGTAATGTTGGGGGGGTATTGTATGTTTTTTTTTTACAGGCAAAAGAGCTGAATTCTTTGGGGCATGCCCCCGCAAAGGGCCCTTTTCAGGGCTGGTAAGGTAAAAGATCTTTTCTATTTTAATTTTAGAATAGGGTAGGGCATTTTTTTATTTTGGGGGTCTTTTTTATTTTATTAGGGGGCTTAGAGTAGGTGTAATTAGTTTAAAATTGTTGTAATATTTTTCTAATGTTTGTAAATATTTTTTTATTTTTTGTAACTTAGTTCTTTTTTATTTTTTGTACTTTAGTTAGTTTATTTCATTGTATTTATTTGTAGGTATTGTATTTAATTAATTTATTGATAGTGTAGTGTTAGGTTTAATTGTAGGTAATTGTAGGTATTTTATTTAATTTATTTATTGATAGTGTAGTGTTAGGTTTAATTGTAACTTAGGTTAGGATTTATTTTACAGGTAATTTTGTAATTATTTTAACTAGTTAACTATTAAATAGTTATTAACTATTTAATAGCTATTGTACCTGGTTAAAATAATTACAAAGTTGCCTGTAAAATAAAAATTAATCCTAAAATAGCTACAATATAATTATAATTTATATTGTAGCTATATTAGGTTTTATTTTACATGTAAGTATTTAGCTTTAAATAGGAATATCTTATTTAATAAGAGTTAATTTATTTTGTTAGATTTAAATTATATTTAAGTTAGGGGGGTGTTAGTGTTAGGGTTAGACTTAGCTTTAGGGGTTAATAAATTTATTAGAGTAGCGGTGAGGTCCGGTCGGCAGATTAGGGGTTAATTATTGTAGGTAGGTTGAGGCGACGTTGGGGGCGGCAGATTAGGGGTTAATAAATATAATATAGGGGTCGGCGGTGTTAGGGGCAGCAGATTAGGTGTACATAGGTATAATGTAGGTTGCGGCGGTGTACGGAGCGGCAGATTAGGGGTTAAAAAATATGCAGGTGTCAGCGATAGCGGGGGCGGCAGATTAAGGGTTAATAAGTGTAATGCTAGGGGTGTTTAGACTCAGGGTACATGTTAGAGTGTTAGGTGCAGACATAGGAAGTGTTTCCCCATAGGAAACAATGGGGCTGCGTTAGGAGCTTAACGCTGCTTTTTTGCAGGTGTTAGGTTTTCTTTCAGCTCAAACTGCCCCATTGTTTTCTATGGGGGAATCCTGCACGAGCACGTTTTTGAAGCTGGCCGCGTTCTTAAGCACCGCTGGTATTGAGAGTTGCAGTGGCGGTAAATTATGCTCTACGCTCCCTTTTTGCAGCCTAACACAGCCATTCTGTGAACTCTAAATACCAGCGGTATTTAAAAGGTGCGGGGGAAAAAAAGCATGCGTTAGCTACGCGGGTCGTTACAGACAAAACTCTATATCTAGGCGTTAGTCTTTTAGGTTCTATACATGGCTAATTATGAAATCAGTATATTGAGCATATCTGGAAAGTCCCTTTTGTATGGGAATTATGTATGAAACATTAAATAGATATTTTAAATCATTCTGGATTTTTACTGTTTCTGAATTTCTGCCACATTGGTCAAACCCAGAGGGAAAAAAATAGCATTACAATTGCAACTTCAGAAGTGTGTGTGTGTGCGTAACTCAGATTTCATGTGTGTTTGTATATATGATAAAAACAAACTTTTGCAAATCATTCCAGGAAGTACATTTCTGCACATCCCTACACAGGAGGTAACACTGGCTGTTTAGTAAAGATAGTATTTGGCCATCTGTTCAGTTTGCTGCATGGGTATAATAATAATTCAAGGTATCTGGATTTCTGTAGTTTATTTATTTTATTCTTATCTTTCTGTTTTTATCTAGCAGAGGCTCAGTAAAAAGACTTGATATCTTGAAATGTTGCATATGTTTAGAATTTGCAGTGCATTTCAGGATTCTCTGGCTTTCATTAATGGTTTGCACACAGATAGCAAATTAAAAGATTAGACAGGCCATGCTGGGTGGGCAGCAAATGCTGGAGTTAAGACTTTGATAAGTTCAGATCAGATAAGTTTGCACTTTACTATCTCTAGCAGGCGACAAAAAGGAAGGTCTGACGATTTCCAGGCAAAGGTGTGAAAACAGACAGGCACCTTCCTATCCTCCATCTGTTGCAGCAGCCTCCTTTTGCTCCTTTTGCTCACATGCAAAATGCAGAGCAACAAAAGCTACAAATGTTTAATGATGCCTTTTTGAAGATATGAAAACCGGTGGTCCAAAATTAAATGTAAAAAAAATAAAAAAAATCTATCATGCAAGTCAAAGAACACTATAAAAAAAACTATAAAAAAATAATAATAATTTAAACTGTTCAAATTAATTTTGAAAGTAAGAAGAAGTAGTTGTTACCAGAAACACTGGTCCCTGGGACATAAAATGATGAAGAAAAACCAGCTCCAGCAGTGACAAAGAGTAAACATACAACAGTTGTACATTTAAAAAAAAAAACTATAGGCAACAAATACAAAAATGATCCGATATAGAGATATAAAGGCCTGTGAACCAATCAGACACAGCTTTCATAGCAATATATTTGTATATTATCCTAATAAAAAATATAAATTCAGATATTTGGTCAATAATATAGAATTAAATTAAGAACTCAAATCCAGTAGATGGTTTTGTAACTTTGTAGAATAAAAATATGAGCAGCTATTATTTTGAACATCCCCAGTACATGTAAACACTTTTTTTTTTAAATGATTCAATCTCTTGGTGTTAAAGGGACATGACACCCAAAATGTTTCAGCGTATACAATTTACTTCTATTATTTAATTTGCTTTATTTTTCAATATTATCTTTTTTATGGAGATAATCTAAATATTAAAATATTCTATATAGCCTATCTTACACTGCATATAATGTCAAGATGGACTGTTGCTATTGTTCTTAATTGTCCAAAATGTAGTATCGCCAATCCAGATAAAGTTCATTATTTTTGGCTTTGTTCAAAGATTAGATGTTTCAAAATTGAGTTTTGGCTCTCAAATATACTTACTTATGAAATTTAATTTAATTTATAGCATATATTTCATACAACTGATGGTGAATTTAAGTAAATTTCTAGATGGTTAAATACTATTATTTTATTAATTAGAAATATTATATTGAAAAAATGGAAAGCCAAACAATCTTTAAAGTTCAAGGAATTTAAGAACAAGTTTTATTATCATTGGTGCATATTATTCTTTATAGTAGTATCTATTACATGCAGTTATATGACAATTGGTGTATACTGTCCCTTTAAGGGAGAGCAAACAATTTGAAACAACTTTACAATTTACTTTTACTATCTCATTTGTTTCGTTCTCTGGGTATACTAGGTAGGCTCAGGAGCTGCTGATTGGTGGCTGCACATAAATGTCTCATGTTAGTGGCCAACCCATGTGCATTGCTGCTTAACAAAGGATACAAAGAAAATGAAATAAAAAAAGATAATAGAAGTAAAATGGAAAGTTATTTAAAATTATATTCTCTATATGAATCATGAAATAAACATTTTGGCTTTCATGCCCCTTTAAGCACAAAGGGCTATATGTTTGAAGCAGTGTCAGCTGCTCCGGAGCACTTGCGGGGCAGGTTCGCACATGGCAGAGAATGATCACAGCTCGCTCTCAGTGATTGACTGTTCCTTCTCTCACGTGATTGGTCGCACAAATTAAGGTGCAGGCACTAAACACTTAGCGGAGTGTGTAATGTTGCATACGGGTCAGAGGACGAACAGATCGGCTGCCCTATGCACCGAAGCTGTGCGAAAAAGCTTTTCAAGTTCAGATGCTGTCCGCACACCTCTTAATACATGGGGCCCAAAATCATAATTTTATATTCAGGAAAGGAATATCCACTTTAACTTAAAAAAATAAAATAATAGTATGAACCAATGCACAAAAGCACTATGCACTTGGTTATACCGGTGTGATCTCTCACAACGTTGTTGCAAGTAAACTATGCACCCCCCATTTTCCCAGCTCGCCCCTGCCCTGAATTACCTCCTCAGTAGTAACGAGCCCACTCTTGCCTACCGGTCACAGCGCACAGCGTTGTCATCCAGTAAGCACTGAACGCAGCCTTGTTTATGCTCTGAACAAAGCTCTCTGTAAGACAGGCAGTTGTAAACAATTTATTAGTTGATTAAAACCACCAAGTATAATAATAGCCAAAAGGTAAATGCCATTGTACAATACATTTTGGGAATACAGCTATCCTTATGGAAACAGCAGGACTGAGAAGGGGAATCAGGAAAGCTGGGAGAACAGGGGGTGCAAAGTTTACTTGCAACAATGTTATTAAAAATAACACCGGTATAACCAAGTGCATAGTGCTTTTGTGCTCCAGCAGGCCACATCACAAGGATCTGATCACTGCTGAACACAGATGCGCATTTATTGAGCGCTGGTCCGTGTTCACACTAGCAGTGATGTCATCCGCAGGGGCTGGCACATGCGTAATGAGCTGCAGTGAGTGAGACCAGGGTGGCCGTACAACCAGAAAATACAGTAAAGAGTTTAGGTAGGCAATGTGAAAACAGACTTTTACAAAAAAAGTTTTAAAACATAGAATGCAAAGTTTGAAGATTGACCAGTAATAACATATGTAATTATTTAAAGGGCCATAATACCCAAATGTTTAAACACTTGAAAGTGAGGCAGCATAGCTGTAAAAAGCTGACTAGAAAATATCACCTGAACATATCTATGTAAAAAAGAAAGATATTTTACCTCAAAAGTTTTTCAGTAGCCACCTCCCATTGTAAAGGATTTCTAAGCAACAAATTTGTATGTCTGTCCTGGGACAGCGGAAGGAGCGAGCTTACTTGCACACTCATCTTATTTCCCTATCCAGTGTAAGGAAGTTTACAATGAAATCTCATGAGAGTTAAGTGAAATCTCATGAGATCACAGTAAAAGAGTTCATGACCTCAGCACTGTTGATGCTGATTGGCTGCTGTTCATTTCTTTATTTTTATTTTTTGTTTATCTGCAGCTGGGCTGCAGCTGAGTATAACTTCTTACACAGAACTTACTCTGCTGAGCTGAGGAAGTTGTGAGGTAAAATATCTTCCTTTTTTACATAGCGTTGCTCAGGTGATATTTTCCTGTCAGCTTCTTACAGTTATGCTGCATCCGTTTCAAGTGATTTAGCATATGAGTATTATGTCCCTTTAATATAAAACATTTAACTTGTATTCTTATATTGGGTAAAATGTCCCTTTAACACTGTCTGATTAACATAGAGATACATAAATACGCTTGTCTAAATATTTATATGTATGTATGTATTTATATTTGTATATATGTATTTGCACACATATAAACATATACATACATATGCATATAACTACCCCCCCCCCACACACACACACATATATATATATATATATATATATATATATATATATATATATATATATATATATATGTGTGTGTGTGTGTGTGTGTGTGTGTGTGTGTATTTGAGCATAAATCATATTTATGCACTATTCATGTTTAATAAATTATTTAACTATGTATGTACTGTACATATTTCACATTCCAATGTTCTTCACATAGGGGAATATGTTACTAAGTATTTTAAATACATATTTCTGTCTCTCTCTCTCTCTCTCTCTCTCTCATATATATATATATATATATATATATATATATATATATATATATATATATATATATATATATATATATATATATATATATATATATATATATATATAAGAATAAATAAAACAAATTCTTCTATGTGAAAAACAGGGGAATGTGAAATATTCATTATTCATGTTGGGTTTAAACGTGATTGGGTATGTATTGCTGCAATATTTTTTAAAGTGTTTCCATTATTAAAAAGTGATTTTGTGTTTTCTTTTTATTGTTTATTCTCCAGTTGTAACTGTCTATTTACCCTATGTTTAGTGCTTTGACATCCTCATGTAAAAATAATTTAAAAAAGAAAAAAAGAAAAATGGAAATATGTGTTTATAAATGTTTAAACCTCACTGGAGTGCATTATAAAATTAACAATGGTCTGTGAATTAGGGAAAAATTGTTTAACAAGTATGCCATAAGGTTAAACCAAGGAATGCTTTCAATCAATTAGCACCGTTCCTTTAAAAAGCGATACATTTTCATTTCCCAGTAGATAAGACTTGTGTTGTATGCTGACGTGAGCACCATAGGGACAGGGTTATTATGTCATTTCTGCTTGTCACTGGTATTAGACCTGATCCAGTGTGTTTAACTAATCCCATAATGAATTAGCAATATTGTGCAGTACTTTACAATATAATAAATACAATTCTAATCTGTACCTCTTTATTTCCCTGGAATTGCATTTTATTATTGAGTTGCTTACTTTCTATACTATTCTATGGATCCAGGGAAGCTTGAGCACTGGATTCCCTTTTATTTATATCATTTCAAGTGTCTCTCTCTATCAGGCCCATTTATCAAGCTTGAAGGGCCGTGTTTCTGGCGAGTCTTCAGACTCGCCAGAAACACAACTTATGAAGCAGCGGTCTAAAGACCGCTGCTCCATAACCCTGTCCGCCTGCTCTGAACAGGCGGACAGGAATCGCCGGACATCAACCCGATCGAATACGATCGGGTTGATTGACAGCTCCCTGCTGGCGGCCGATTGGCCGCGAGTCAGCAGGGGGCGTTGCACCAGCAGCTCTTGTGAGCTGCTGGTGCAATGTTAAATGCGGAGAGCGTATTGCTCTCCGCATTTAGCGAGGTCTTGCGGACCTGATCCGCAGTGTCGGATCAGGTCCGCAAGCCCTTTGATAAATGGGCCTGATTATCTCTATCTATCTCTCTATCTATCTGTCTGTCTATCTATTTATCTAGTATGGCATAGAGAAACTGAACAAAAAAGATACTATATAAGCACTCAATTGAAACCCTCACGTGAAAAAATGGAGTTTGGAAAAAAAGTCACACAAATTAAAATATAAATCTTTATTAGAACATGATTAAAAACATTGGTGTATTTAAAACTAAATTGCTAGCAGATAAAAAGTCCAGTTAAATAACGGGTGTGATTCAGGAGAACACTGGTTGCCTAATAGAAATATCCAATGTTGGCTCAGGGCAACAAAGTATAAATTACATACAATATCTAGAATGATAATAATATGAATACAATTAGGAAGGTATCCAGTTATATTAACTGTACAACTTTTATCAGGATTTTTTTCATACATAAAATGAAAAAAAAAAAAATAGAAATAAAATAACAAAAAAAAAGTTTTGTGGAGACACAGCTCCCATAGTATCAATATTTTGAAGGGGACGCAGCCCCTAATCTACACTTATAGCCAAAACAAAAGGTTCTACTGTAAAATCCAAATCATACATCTAGGTTTACATTACCAGACTTACTCTTAATCTCATGAAAACAAAAAAGGGGGGCAAAGCCCCCTCCCCCATCAGGCACAACCTATATCTCTCTGTATAAAGAGATCCATTCTGGTGGGAAATGATTTAACAAGACTAGCTCTGCGAAAGAGTCTGAACTCAAGAACGGTGACAACATTTGTTTTTGAGTGGCACACGAATAGGACTTAATTATTAATAACTAACCATTTAGAAATGTCTTTATTTTTTTTTCTGAAGCTGTCTAAAGATGGTAAGATTCAAAAACAATCTGGCCTTGGATTTCCTTAAGAGCCAGAAGGAATGAAGGGGCCTTATAAGATTTCCAGTTCTTAAATATCATATGACGTACAATCAAGGTAATGGTATTAACAATATTAGCATATAGGGTAGGGCTCAAATGTTTAGTATATAAAAAAAAGATAGATTCTAACGTAAATCTAATTGTAAGGTTAAAAAAATTGGACACCCAGAACCCAACTTTTTGCCAAAGTTGAAGAATCTTAGGACAGTACCATATCATATGACACAGATCTGCTGACGGTACTCTGCAACGTGGACATTCTTGAATCATAGTTGGGAACATTTTATGCATTCTATAAGGGGAGATATAATAGTTATTAAACAGTTAGAAATGGGACTCTCTCCAAGACATAGAGATTGTACAATAATTAAGAGCCGAAAAACTAGCTATAATTTTATCCATGTTGATATCTGCAAAAATATATATCCACCTATTAATTATTTTATCCATAGCCAGGGCACCCTGTTTAGCCAACATGATATCGTATATTAATGAAATGGAGGCATTACCCATGATAAATCTCGAACAACATAACTCAATATCAGACCATGCTAGGGGCAAAGAAGCAGGACAGTGCAGACTATTTACAAAATGACGAAGTTGTAAGTAGGCAAAAATTCTTATTAGAGATGCCATATTGTCTGACTATGTTTTGAAAAGAAAACAGCAGACCGTCTTCAGACAGAATTTGTGCAACATTAATGATATTATTTTCCTTCCATGATATAAAGGCTTTACTATAAATATCTGGTGTAAATTGTGGGTTCCCTATAATCGGAAGAAAATCTGAAAAGCTTGGATCAATTTCCATCAACATACAGCATTTCTGCCAAGCCAATATTATATTTTTAAATGTGACCAAGTACAGAATATTAGCAAGTAATATTTTAATAGGACAGTGTAAGATTTCAATGAGAATGGGTTCCAGAAGAAACTTTCAATGTCCTACGAGGAGAATATATTGGACTCTGTAATCCAATCAAAAGCTATCTTAATCATGGCTGCCCAATTGTATAATTTAAAATTGGGTAAAGATAATCCCGCTATCTCCTTCTTTAACATCATTCTATCCAAAGAGATCAGTGATTTTTTGCCACCCGCAATAAACCTAGACATCCAGTTAAGTTTGTTTAAATCTTTATTAAGAATAAATACAGGTAGATTTTGCAAAGGGTAAAGAAGACATGGGAAAATAATTGTTTTTATAAGATTAATCCGGGCCATTACTGAGAGAGGGAAAGATGCCCATAATTCCAGGTCAGATTTTATCTTATTTAGTAATGGAGAAAAATTCAAACTATACAATTTTTTAGGATTTAAATGCAATGATATACCTAGGTACTTAATGGTATCTACTATACTAAATGAATGTTTTTGTAAACTGATTTTTTAACTCAGAGCAATTCACTTTTTTGATAATTAATCCTATAACCTGAATAAAAATTAAACTCTTGAAGACAGCTCATGATCAGAGGAATGGATTGTCGTGTATTATTATGTAACAGCAGTAGATCATCGGCATAAAGTAACAATTTTAAAGTCTGAGAACCTAATGCGATGCCTGTCATCTTCTCTCTTAATTTAATAGCTAATGGTTCAAGTGCAATATTAAATAGAAGGGGTGACAAGGGGAAACCTTTCTGTGTTCCTCATTTCAATATTATTTTGTCAGAAAGAGAATTATTGATCAGTAGGTAAGATATTGGGGAGCTATGAAATTTCTGAACAAAATATAAAAATTGGTTTTTAAAACCCGAATTAGGCTCAAATCGTTTAAAAGATAATCCCAGGAGATAGAATCAAAAACCTTTTCGGCATCTAGGGTCAGAGTTGCTATATCCTGGTTCTCCTCCTTATCTATTTTATCGATATTCCAAAAGTAATCTAAAAAAGTAATCACACTCCGTATATGTTTAGTAGAATTTCTAGATAACATAAAGCCAACTTGATCCTTGTGGATAATATTCTCAAGCGGCACAGCAAGCCTCTTAGCAATAATCTCTCTCTCCCCCCTATCTTGCTCTCTCTCTTCCCCCTCTCTTTTGTGCTCTCTCTCTCTCTTTTGCTCTCTCTCTCTCTTCCCCCTCTATTTTTGCTCTCTCTCTTTCCCCTCCCCCTCTCTCTCCCCCCTCTCATTTGCTCTCTCCCCCTATCTTTTGATCTCTCTCTTCTCCCTCTCTTTTGTGCTCTCTCTACCTCTCTCTTTTGCTCTCTCTATCTCCCCCTCTATTTTTGCTATCTCTCTTTCCCCTCCCCCTCTCTCTCTCCCCTCTCTTTTGCTCTCTCTCTCTCCCCCTTTCTTTTGCTCTCTCTCTCCCCCTCTCTTTGCTCTTTCCCCCCTCTCTTTTGCTATCTATCCCCCCTCTATTTTGCTCTCTTGCTCCCCTCTCTTTTGCTCTCTCTCTCTCTCTCTCTCTCTCTCTCTCTCCCCCTCTCTTTTGCTCTCTCTCCCCCTTCTCTTTTACTCTCTCTCTCCCACCTCTCTTTTGCTCTCTCTCACCCTCTCTTTTGCTCTCCCCCTCTCTTTTGCTCTCTCTCTCTCCCCATCTCTTTTGGTCTCTCTCTCTCTCTCCCTCTCTTTTTCACCCTCCCTTCCCCCTCTCTCTTTTGCTTTCTCTCCCCTATATTTTGCTCTCTCTCTCTCTCCCCCTGTCTTCAGCTCTCTCTCCCCCTCTCTTTAGGTCTCTCTCCCCCGGTCTTTAGCTCTCTCCCCTCTCTTTAGCTGTCTCTCTCCCCTCTCTTTTGCTCTCTCTCCCCCTCTCTTTTGCTCTCTCTCCCCCTCTCTTTTGCTCTCTCTCCTCCCTCTCTTTTGCTCTCTCTCCCACCTCTCTTTTGCTCTCTCACCCCCCTCTTTTGTCCTCTTTCCCCCATTTCGCTCTCTCTCTTTACTCCCTCTTTTGCTCTCTCTCCCCCTCTCTTTTGCTCTCACTCCCCTCTCTTTTGCTCTATCTCTACCCCCTCTCTTTTGCTCTCTCACTCTCCCCCTCTCTTTTGCTCTCCTTTTTTTTTGCTCTCTCTCCCCCCTCTCTTTTGCTCTCTCTCCCCCCTCTCTTTTGTTCTTTCCCCCCTCTCTTGAGCTCTCTCTATAACGACCATGCCCACTTCAGCCATGCTTCCACCCAGCCACGCCCCCTGCCACAGCCACTCCCATCCGGCCATGTCGCCCACACTCTCTGCCGTCTGATCCTAACAGCCAGGTATATTTGTCCTTGCACAGTCTCTACTGTGCATGACAGCTTCGGACAAACATACCTGGCCTTTTATATTTTAGGATAGTACTTATCTATCACTGTGTGGTGATACTATATTATTACACCAGTGATGGACCAGCAACTGGGATATTTTGAAATGTCTATAACTCGGTATTTTGCCTTGATTTACACTTGAACTTTCTTCAGTATAGTATATGGTTATGTTAGATTAAGAACACTGATTATGGTATTTCTAATTTCTAACTGTTTGTGTAAAGGGTCTTTTCATATACAAAAGAAGGGGGAGGGGGAGTGTCTTATTTCCCACTTGCCGTGGGCTTTCCAACTTCCTGTTCAACAGAGCTAAACTGGGAGCTTCTATGTAAGTTTTTAAACAGTTTTATACTGGATTTTTATATCAGTATCTGTTCATCTTTTTCTTTATAGTAGTGTCTATTACATGCAGTTATATGAAAATTAGTGTATACTGTCCCTTTAAAGGGACATAAAACCTAAATGTTTTCTTTCATGAATTAGAAACAGCATAACATTTCAAACAACTTTCTAATTTACTTCTATTATCTAATTTGCTTTGTTCTCTTGATATAATTTGCTGAAAGGCATATCTATATAGACTCAGAAGCTGCTGATTGGTGGCTTCACATAGATGCCTCATGTGATTGGCTCACCCACGTGCACTGTTGTTTCTTCAACAAATAATATCTAAATAATGAAGCAAATTAGATAATAGAAGTAAATTGGAATGTTGTTTAAAATTGTATTCTCTATCTGAATCATGAAAGAAAAAAATTGGGTTTAATGTCCCTTTAATGTGTTTCCAATACGTTGTTATACCAGCTGCAGAGTATACAATGTATGATAAATTGCTCATTTATATTGATGTTTGTATTAAAATAGCAGGTTTTGTATGTTGAAACCACAACCCATCAAATGGGTTGAGCCTGTAGAGAAATCAGATATCCTTATTTTATCACTTTCTGTACACAAACATGCTTCTTTTTTATCTCTGTCTGTAAACCACAGCCCAGTACTTAGGGCCTGATATTCAAAACCATGCCCCTCAGGCGAGATGATCATCGGTACGGTGAGACCCTTAAAAAAAATAAACACAAATTTTGTCTTGAGAAATGTTTTTTTATGTAATTATCTTTAAGTGAAACTGAGACTCCTACATTACAATACAAGTTCTAAAAAAATCCCAAAGATTTTGTGTGATTTCTCTCCATGCTGGCGAGGTTCTGAATATCAGGCCCTTAGAGAGAACAATTGAATATTAACATTTAATTGCTTATCTCTTCTACCTCCTACTGGAAATGTAATTTCTTCTGTTTGCTGTGTTTACACGGTTTTTCTTTAGTATATATTTAAAGGGATGGTCAACATCAAAATTGTTATTGTTTAAAAGACAGATAATGCCTTTACTACCCATTCCCCAGCTTTGCACAACCAACATTTTTATATTAATATACTTTATAACCTTTAAACCCTTTTACATTTCTCCCTGCTTCTAAGCCCCTACAGACAAACTCTTATCACATTCTTTTTTTTATTAGCTTTTCACAACAGGAGACTGCTAATTCATGTGGGCCATATAGATAACATTGTGCTCAAGTCCGTGGGTTGTGGATGACACTGCACTAATTGGCTAAAATGCAAGTCAATAGATAATAAATAAATAGCCATGTGATCAGGGCTGTTAAAAGAGACTTAAATACAAGGTAATCACAGAGATTAAAAGTATATTAATATAACAGTGTTTATTGGTTATGCAACACTGGAGAATCTGTAATAAAGGGAATATCTATCTTTTTAAACAATAGCATTTTTGGCGTTGACTGTCCCTTTAAGTATAGAAATTTTCAGTATAAATAGGGATACTACAGGCAAAATCTGCTATTTTGAATGTTAAAATAAAGTAAAAGTAGCTATTTGTAAACAATTTAATACACTTTACCAGGTAAAACTGATAATTTGGAACAATTTAGGGTATACTGTCCATTTAAGAATAGATATGTTGGAGGGTTAGCCTTAAAAAGTCTGCATTGTGCATTTCCATCTCTGAGAAATTGAAGATCTACAAAGTGTAGAGCTAAATTACATGAAAAGGGGGCAAAGTAATGGAAGTATGTTGCAAATTTGTATTTCAACATAAAACTAAACTTTTAATAATAAAATCTCAAGATGTTTACTGTCCAACTTTATTAATGCTGAGTACATAGTCTTATGTTCCACCTAAAGCTATGTGTTTGCTTTACATTTCGCTCTAGTAATCTGACAGATCTTGTTAGCCATTTTTGTCTGTCAATAAAATGTACGAAATCTCACATTTGGCCTGATCCTCAAAAGACATGGAAAGAAATTACACAAAATCTTTGGGGGCTTATTTTGAACATTAAATTGTAATGTATATATCTCTCCCTCACATCAAGACCCCAGCATAGTTTGATAAACAATTCTCAAGCCCAAATTTCCATTCTGAAATTGTATTAGGGACCACTTAGTACCGATGAAACTGATGAGACTTATTAGATCTTATTGTCAGAGCAGAGAGCTCTTATTGAATGTCAATTTGTGTTTGGCTCTGATTTAAAGGGATAGTCTAGTCAAAATTAAACGTTCATGATTCAGATAGAGCATGCAATTTTAAGCAACTTAATTTACTCTTTTTATAAGTTTGTTATATTAATATACTTTATAACATTTAAACCTCTAAATTTCTGCCTGTTTCTAAGCCACTACAAGTACAAAGTGTATTCCAGCCACCAAACCTCTTTAAAAGACCTTTATTTTCACATAGGGTCCTCAGCAGTAAATTTACTGCTGAGGACCCTATGTGAAAATAAAGGTCTTTTAAAGGGCCATTATGCACTCAAAATTTCTAATAGGTAATGGATACATTTAATATCAATTAGTTAATATGTCCCAATGTAATAAAAAACAGATCATTAAAAAGCGGTAAATTTAAAATTTAGACTTGCACAATCACCCTCTGTCCGTCGCCGTACTGCTCCTCCTTCATAGAAGGGCAGAGCTAACAAACAGTATACTAACGCCTGCATATCGTGTATTGACCAATAAGATCGCATATGCTAATTGTCGGATGAAGTTTCCCCTTTCAATATGCGCATGCGCCAGCCCTTACGTGCACAGCTCGCCCGTGCAGGACATTGTTTGCCGCATGCGCATTGAATCCCAGATTGACTCACTGACATACAACGAACGATACATGTCCCATACAATGATGGCAATACAATTTGGGTGTATGTCTTTGCAGCTCTTATTTTTTGAAGCCGATACTGATTTAATCCCAGATTGACTGACCCGCTGTGACAGAAGCTGTTTAGCGTAATGCATGTGAATGAAGTGCAGTTTTTTCATATGTACACCTACTTTTCATATGCAGAGTGTGTACATATGAAAAAGCTGCACTTCATTTACATGCATTACGCTAAACAGCTTCTGTCACAGCGGGTCAGTCAATCTGGGATTCAATCAGTATCAGCTTAAAAAAATAAGAGCTGCAAAGACATACACCCAAATTGTATTGCCATCATTGTATGGGACATGTATCGTTCGTTGTATGTCAGTGAGTCAATCTGTGTTGGGAAACAGCATCTGGTGCTTGGCTTGTGTTCAAAGCCAGTTGACAGAGTCAGGTCCCACAATCAGTGCAGCGCAAAAATGAGGAATTATACATGGCAGCGCTTATGGACGCCGTGCACAGTGCTTCAGGTGAGCTGACGTCACCGCTATTTAGCATGCACTCTTCATTAACGGGTCTTGGTCGCGCGCATATGGAAGTGCGGCCGAACGTATTCCTCTAAAAAGCAAGGGCTTGGAAAGTAACCCCAAAACAGTAAAGATCGGATTAATATAAACTATACTAGCCTTTATTTTTCATAGATAGAAACAGCTACACTATATGATCGGTACATGCCCCATACAATGCTGCAAAGAAAATATGGGTGTATAATGTCCCTTTAAAGAAGTTTGGTGGCTGGAATACACTTTGTACTTGGATTGTTTGGGACCTGGCAAGTCCTTTATTCCGTGCCCCACTATAGAAGAAGAAGGTGTGCTGTTTTTCCTAAACCTTTTGGTGATAAAGATTCTAAGCCACTACAGACAGCCTCTTATTGCATGTTTTTTTATTTGCTTTTCACAACAGGAGACTGCTAGTTCATGTGGGCCATATAGATAACATTGTGTTCACGCCCAAGGAGTTATTTAAGATTTAGCACAACGCAATAAAAAATGCAAGTCAATAGATATTAATAAAAAAAAGTGATCAGGGGGCTGTCAGAAGATGCTTAGATACAAGGTAATCACAGAGGTAAAAAGTATATTAATACAACTGTGTTGTTTATGCAAAACTGGGGAATGGGTAATTAAAGGATTATCTATCTTTTAAAACAATACAAATTCTATTGTAGACTGTCCCTTTAAGGCCTGATACTCAAAATCTCGCTGCTCAGGCAAGATATTCTAAGAAGTCTCATCTTTACGGCGATTTCCTTAGCATTAGCAAAAATGTTGAAACACAAATTTTGAGAATGTTTATGTTGCTATGTAGTCTTCATTATGTGAAACAGAGATTACTACATTACAAGATTTTGTGTGATTTTCTCTCCATGCAGGTGACTGAGATTTCCCTATACAAATGTGTGATTGGCTATTTTATATTGATAGCCTTTAACCAGTATATTGGTTATTGAATAATATGTAATTGTTACAATCATTTTGGTTATTCTTGTTCTGGGCAATGGGTTTGACACAGTATTAGAAAAGCCTTATTGTGGTTAAAAAAACCCACTAACAGTGTATTAAAAAGACATAGTAAACATGGTTTATAAATTTTACTAAATAAATATTTATTGAAAAAGTATAAGCATACTTTAATACATAAACAATGCCATATATACAGACTCTCATTTATGGGTTACAACATATATACATACAATACCCTACACATATACAATGTTAGTAAGGAGTGCAAAAGAGAAAAATACTCCCTTAATAATATATACAAGGGTGAGGTGTTCAAAACCCGTGATCATATTTGCTTCCACTCCTGTTACTGTGCTTACTCGGTAATCTACTATTGTGTCTAATTATAAACAATCTGATATTATTTTATGCATTCTAAACATGACTTTCCCAGAATGTTAACCTATATTTGCAAACAAAATGGAGCAATTATCTTTATACCCCATATTTAAAATCCACAATTCAGATTAACTGGAAACGTTCTTCTCTTTTTTTTTGTAACTAAAAGATTAAAATGTTGTAGCAATTTCAGAAGGTTTAGGATGCAAAGAAATGTCTGTATTGTGTTTCTCTTCATATCTTCTGGTTACTCTTGGTGGAGATAGGGTTCCAACCCTACTGAGCAGGTATCTTTCGTATTCTACCTGTGTTCTTTCAGTCTTTGGGACATAGTAATATGAATCTTTAAGGTTATGATGTGGTATATGAACGTTAGGTACTCTTGGGTGGTAAGTGTTGTAGTGACCTGGAGCTACAGGGTAAGACATAGTGTACCCTTTTTCACAGTGCATCATATAGTTCTGGCTTATTGCAGAATTATTTGTCTGCAAAGTGTAATAGGTTTCTGCATTTCTGTAGGCAATTGGAGTGTCTTTGCAAGCAGGACCTTTAAAGAAATATCAAAAGAAGATTAATATATTTAATTCAGTTGTATCAATGCACATTTTCTTATATTGATATTGTAAATATTTAACGTTACTGTATCCAATCATGATGTAGCTTTCTTTAAAAGTGAAAGGGATAAAAATACGGTTTAATTTACCATGCACACAAGTGAGGAATTTAAAGGGATAGTCTAGTCAAAATTAAACTTTCATGGTTCAGATAGAGCATGCGGTTTTAAGCAACTTTCTAATTTACTCCTATTATTTATTTGTCTTCATTCTCTTAGTATCTTTATTTGAAAAAGCAAGAATATAAGCTTAGGAGCCGGCCTACTTTTGGTTCAGGACATGGGTAGCGCTTGCTGATTGGTGGCTACATTTAGACACCAATCAGCAAGTGCTACCCAAGTTATGAGCCATAAATGGGCTCGCTCCTAAGCTTACATTCAAATAAAGATACAAAGAGAAGGAATAAAAATTGATAATATGAATAAATAAGAAAATTGCTTAAAATTGCATGTTCTATCTGAATCATGAAAGATTAGTTTTGATTAGACTATACCTTTAAAGGAAAATTAGGAATCAATAGTAGAATTGAATAACACCTCCTACACAACTAATGCCCTCTTAATACAGAGGCTTGCATTAACCATTGTTAAATCCCCACATTTTTAAAGCCAACAAACATCTCTGTACAGGCCTTTACACAGCACAAAAATATATAGCCAAAATAACAAAACGTAATTCAGTTACAAATAAAACTCACCAGCTTGTTTCTGTGTACCCTGCTGACAGTTCTTTTTCAGTGCTTCCCCACTGGTGTCAGAATCACTGTCATTGAAATCACTGTCCCCTCTGCCACTGTCTCTTGCACTGAGCCTCTCCAGATGGGAATGTCCACTGAAATAAAAAATTGGAAAGAAAAACAAAATATGTTAATAACTTTTTGTAATATTCTAAAAAAAGTTTTACTATGCATTACCTCATGGGCATATATTTAGGTTTTGTGTGGTCCTAGGCACTGGGAAATATGCTGCCCCCAAATTCCTTAACCCAACTATTTTAGCTCATTTTCTGCTTCATTTATGTCTCAGAAATAGAGGCTGGGATGTGTGCAGAGGTAATTTATTCTTAGACAAGCAAGGATCATTGATTTGTAGTAAAATAAAAAAGAAAGCATTCAGAGGGTATTAGACTAGTGGGAAGGAATCATGCCATAGAACTAACTACCTCTTTAAATTTGCTGCCCCATATCTTTCTGCCCTTGGCTTAGTCTAAAATACACCCCTACATTATGTAAATCAGGGTACCCACAAACTTTTTCTATGGAGGGCCGGTGGAGTTACTTATAATTAATACATTTAAGTTATAATTGAATAACTGTATGTACTACTCAAATGTACAAAATACACATTACATATACTAATGAGAACAATGTGGAACAAATTACTGATCTGTTTTCTTCTCTTTGGTGCTAAGGGGCCACACAAAACCCATTGAAGGGTCAGATGGGAGGTGCAGCACATTTTTATGTTGACCATTGATGTTAGCCACTCCCATTTTTACAAGGAATGATTAGTAATGGTAATAGTATGCCCTTTAAAGGGATAGTAAAGTTAAAAGTAAACTTACATGGATTGCATAGAGAATTAAATTATAAACAACTTTCCATTTTACTTCTGTTAACAATTTTGCTAATTTCTCTTGGTATTCTTTAAAAAGTTGTTAAAGAGTAGTCCTAGGTAAGCTCAGAAGAGTGCACGTGCCATTTGGCAGCAGTGTTTGCTACAATGTTTATAGCAAATTTATACATAGTTGCAAACTGCTGCCATAGAGTATCTGTAGCATTCTATATAGCAGCAGTTTGTGTATGTATAATATTGCTATAAACTTTGTTGCAAACACTGCTCCCTGATGGCTAAATACACGTGCACATTCCTGAGCTCACCTAGGATTAGTCTTTAGCAAATAATACCAAGAGAAATAAGCTAAATTGATAATAAAAATGAATTGAAAAGTTGTTTAAAATTAAAATTGCATGTTCTACCTGAATCCTGAACATTTAATTTTGACTTTACTGTCCCTTTAAGTAGAATGACTTATACATCAATAGGTGTTACATTTTAGAAATGCACTATCCTGTGACATGAAGAATCCAAATTACCTTATGCTCCTCACAGATTTGTCTTCATGCCAGCTGGATGTGTGTTCTGATGGGGCAGTGATGGAACCCTGAAAGAGAATAAAGTTATTATTTCCCACTGATAAAAAGCTACAAAATGGCTGGAATAAGTGAGGATTGTGTAATCGCCCTATATCTTATCAATTTATTACATGCTAATGTTTAGTGCATAACTTAAATGTCAAAATAACAGTAAGTACTAATAGATATAAAATACATTTTAAAGTAACATTAAACACCTCTTTTGTGTAAAACAGTTGTGCCTTGTCCCATAATCCCTAGAGAGACCAAAAAGCAAAATGTGTAACCTATATTTTCAAAATGCTGCAAATAAGCTATTTGATTTGCAGCATTTGCAAGAATTTTCTTTTTTGACCTCTCTAGGGAACTTGGGACAAGCAGAATTTTATGCAAAACAAGGGCTATTTTTTCTCCTTAAAAAAAAAAAAAAGCTTTTGAAAGTGTCTAATCATCTTCAATTACAAGTAATACTGATCACTATGATGGAATTTACAATTATAACTTGACACATTGAATCAAAACTACATTAATGTTAAATTAAAGGGGCACACTGCCTGGTGGGTATAATCTCTTAGAGTCACCTTTGTTCTTTTCTATATAATTCCTCTTAGCTGGAAATTAAACAGTATTGATTTTACAAAGTATAACATTAAATAAACGCTGCACTGTTTTCTTAAACTGGCTATTGTGTCAGACTCCCTGCATTCAGCTCAGACCCCTAAATTTCATGTTATAGTTTGTAAAATCAATTATAATAGCATTTGCTCAGGCATAGGAAAGAGGGGAAAAAAACTATCAAAAGCTTAGCTTTTAATATATGTTGTTAGTACAATAACAAGTACTGATTTTTGACCAACATGCTTACTCATATAAACATGTATAAGACAATAACAAGAGCAAACATGTTCATGCATGAAAGGAAAAACATATATTAATTACCAATATAGCAAATAAAGTTTATTATACATTTAGTATAATATAAAAATACTTACATGGATTGAACCTTTATGAGAACTTGGGCTGATCTCACTGCAGTCCTCAGACTCTGTGCTGATAGAGATCGGGAAGGAATCAGACTGGGTGACAGAGGATCCTGAACTAGAAGATGTAGGGGGAGCAGCATTGTTCAGCAATTTGTCTTCTCTGCACATTTTCATCTGAGCTGGTTCACTTTTAAATTGATCCGACTTTCTCTTCCAGGTACAGGCAACGAATATGATGGCTGTAAGTAGCAAGCAACAACCACCAGCTAATACTGCAATGAAGATGAAGGTGAGGTCAATCTGGTGCTGCTCTTCAGCAGAAGGCTCCATGATCACTATCTCAATGCTGGCAGGGGTGGTATCTGTTAGAGTGAACTTGATGGCTGCACTACAGAATAAGGAAGGCCTGCCACTGTCATACACTGCAATCACAATGCTCAAGTCCTGAAGTTCCAGAGAGTGTATTTGTCTTCTTAAAAACACTTCACCTGTTTCTCTGTTGATGGAAAATAGCCTGTGGTTGTCTCTTGTTATTGTGTAGAACAAATGTGAATTCAGTCCTTCATCTGCATCACTAGCTTTAATCTGGAAAACTAAATAACTTTCAGGTGCTCTGATTGGTAGCGTTATCTCTGCAGATCCATTTGTCAGGAAAGGATATGTTATTACGGGAGGGTTGTCATTTTGATCAATTATGTTGATTTTGATTTGTGTGCGAGTTGAGAGTTCTGGGATTCCATTGTCTGTAGCCTGGATTTCAAGATCTATTTGCTTAATCTTTTCATAATCAAAACTTCTCACTGCACGCAGCACACCAGAGACAGAGTCAAGAGCAACATATGTGGACAATGATTGCCCCATCACTTTAGTGTCCACCAGGTTGTAAGTTACTTTACCATTTTCCCCTGCATCAGGGTCTCTGGCCACAACTGTAGTAATGTATGTTCCAGGTGCATCGTTTTCCATGACAGAAACGTCAAACTGTGATTGGGCAAACATGGGGGGATTATCATTCTCATCACTTACTCTAATTGTCTGAGTTTTGTAGGTTTTCAATGAAGGGAAGCCTAGGTCTTCAGCCACTATAGTCAGGTTGTACTCTGATATCCTCTCTCGGTCTAAAGCTGAGGTGGTGACTATCATAAAGCTGTCCTCATATGCCTGCTGCAACTTGAAGTGCTCGTGTCCATACAGTGTGCAGTCAACGTGCCCATTTGGACCAGAGTCTCTGTCTGTGATGCTGATTAGAGCTACAAAGCTGTCTTTAGGGGCTGACTCCACAATATAGGGGACTCCTGCACTAATAGAAGTCAAAGGGGTGATAGTAATGGCTGGAGCATTGTCATTCACATCTATAATATGTACAGTGATTTTACAAGTGTCTGTAAGTGGGTTTGGACCCATGTCCTGAGCCTGCACATCAAACTCATATGTTTGTTTGGTTTCAAAGTCAACCTGGCCTTCAAGAGTTATTCCACCATATTTAGGATCAATCTTGAACAGCTGACGAACTTCTGGAGAAACCTGTGGGCTAAAACCATAACTCACTTCCCCATTTACACCTTCATCAGGGTCAAATGCATTAATGTTCGCCAATAGTTGTCCTACTGGGGAATCCTCCATAAGGTCCACTGTCACAGAGCTTCGCTCAAATACTGGGCTATTGTCATTAAAGTCCAGGACTCTGACATTAACCAGTGCACTACCAGAGCGAGATGGGCTCCCCCCATCTGTTGCAACCAGTTCCAAAGAGTAAAATAATTGTTTCTCCCTGTCCAACTCTTTCATTAGCACCAAGTCTGCATATTTTACACCATCAGCTCGGGTCTGCACTTCCAAGCTGAAAAGGCTGTTATCTGAAATTTGAAAGCTTTGAATAGAATTTGACCCAACATCTTCATCAACTGCAATTCCTATTGGTATCCTAGTGCCAACAGGGGAACTTTCAGACACTTCTACATTTATCTCGGTACTGGAGAAATGAGGGCTGTTGTCATTGATGTCTATCACCTCTACTAAAATGTGAATCAGCTTCAGTTGCTCCTTAGAAAAGCTAACAACATCCAGGGAAAGGATGCATGGGACAGACTGCTTGCAAAGCTGTTCCCGGTCTATCCTCTCCCCAATACTTAACTGCCCATCACTCTCTCTGACGTGGATAACTGTTGTATTGAATCGCTTCAGACGAAAGTTGGTGACAGAACTCTCTGTAAAGTTGAACACTGAGTGGTTGGACAGAACTGCAATGACTGTTCCAGGAGCCTCTTCTTCATAAGTGTAGAAATGGAGAGTCTCAGATATTACTGATTTAGAAAGCATAACCAGCAACAGCAGCAAGGGACCTTTTAAAATAATCCACATATTTTCTTGTCTCTTGTGCTTCTTTGGTATAGAATAAAGCAAAGTAAAAGTCCTTATGTTCTTTTTAAGTTGAAAACAAATAAGTTCAATAATTTACTTCAACTATGCAGTCAGCCACTTAAATCCTGTTAGAATGGTCCCTGCAGTAAATTCAGAAGCAGTGTCTGTTTATCTGATGTGTCTCATCTCTCCCCTCAGGTTATATCCTCTGGGATATGTAAATGAGACTCCCCTTTCACCAATAGCTGTTCTGTTTGACAAAGGCAAATGGCAAGTGAGGCAGAACAAATGAAGCTGTCATTACTGGGATCTCAGATGAAGTTTGTATAATATATAAAACAGTTATATTTTATGACATCTTCTGAACATATCAGTGTAATTTTGTATCACTTTAAACACAAATGTCAAAACAAGTATACAGAATCTTAAACAGATACAACTAACGCTATTAACAATACAAAATGAGCTTTAAAAGTCAATTTCAATGGCCAGAAATGAATTCTTGAACAGTAACATTTTTTTATCATAAATATTAATATGATAATTACATGTGACTATCCTTCTAAATTTAAAGGAGTTATTTAGTGTTTTTGGTTTACAATGACCTCACAAAAACATGTAAACTTAAACGAAAAGCTGTTTGAAAATAAAGAAATAAAACTTAGACAGACTAAAGCACATATTATTGATATTTTAAGTAAATATAATTTTAGTGTTACCAGGAAGCATATATAAGGCAATACAAATATTGATGAATAAATATAAATGGTTAATAAAAAAAACTAAATACATACATCCATAAATAAATAAGAAAAAGAAAATTGTACAGTATAAATAGAAAGGAACAATTATTTTAGTTACTTTTTGGTGTTTTGCTTAGTTCAGAATAATCTGAGTTATTAAGCCAATTTACGTTTACTTTTATATTATATTTATAGTAAAACAAGGTTGGTTTCACAATGTTACTGCAGATGTTGATCATGAAACATATGGTTAAAAGAATGTGTATTTAAGTGTGAGCGTATATTTGTCTGTGTAGGTGAGGAGTGTGTAGGAAACTGGAATAATGCAGATATATTTATAAAAACTAATTATACAAGTCTGAGGAAGGATGTAAGTTCATTAAAAGGCCTTTGATTGAGCAAACAGTACTTTACATTGACTCAATTAATACCCTCTAGTTATCAAGTCACCAATTAGTACTCAATGGGTAATTGGATAATGCCCTTAGGTCTTTTGAAATACAAAGTAGCTACAGACGTCTCAGAAAACAGTAGATACTTGTTTGTAAGGATGGAATGATTGTGTTTGGCAAAGATTTATATGAATTAACTCAGTTTGTGTCCCCCTAAAGGCTGAACAGTATGTAAGGTTCGCCCATCTGGTGATATTTACACCATTTACATACAGTATCCCTGAAGCAATGATCCAAATTCAAACAAGTTAAAAAAATGATAAGTTGCCTGACTATGCAAGTATAGAGTTGTTATACATTATGGCACATCTTGGACTGCATCTGCCAGACAGTTTATTGTCAACAAAACTGCGTTTGGTGCACTTTCTAAACCAAAACAAAAAAATGTTAACAATACTCAAAAATGCAGCAACCAAACTTCTAGATCTATTTGGAAAAAAACACAAAAGCTCCAAATGTGTCAAGTGGCCAAGTGAAAAAAGAGCAATTTGTTCCTCTTGCTCAGTTTGGTACAATTTTGTTTCTCCCTCCAGCCAGCCGAAGTGTCACTGCCCCCCACAGTGAGCCCTTTTGTCTCTTAAACAAGAGCAGTAAAACACTAATCACTACAAGCAGTCTGTAAATTAGACCAGAAAATTGGATTTTAACAATGCCAAAAAAGAAATCAGGGATAAGTTTATGTTTTAGGGAATTTAGTTTTGCAGTTGCTGTTGGCTGTATAAAGATATCCTAAGGATACCTTTAACTATTTTATGATAATATGCACTCCACTGATATGTTTATGCTATTGTAACCTTTGTTACAAAGTGCTGCAAATAATTCAGTAGTAATATGTTTGAGCCTTCTCTCACAACCAAGCTGTCTCATTTCAATGTTTCAGCTATCAGCAGTGAAAGGGTTAGGTATATTCAGTTTTTTTGGTTTGGCGAATACACATTGATTTGGGTTAAACAGTCTTAAATTGTTTCCAAGTCTTCAATACATTTGTTTAAGGAAGTGTGAAAAGCCTTTAATTAATGGTGAGTAAGGAGACACATCCTGTAACTCAGACACACGCTAGCTTCTACTTTACAAAGTATTGTAATATACCTTATAGTGTTAGTTAAAACACTCAAATCTATTTTTATTTATCATCTATCTATCTATCTATCTATCTATCTATCTATCTATCTATCTATCTATCTATCTATCTCTGTCTGTCTATATGTTTTCTTGCCTATCCATCTATCTGCCTGTAATCTGTATATCTATCATCTATCATCTATCTATCTATCTATCTATCTATCTATCTATCTATCTATCTATCTATCTATCTATCTATCTATTATCTATCTATCTATCTATCTATCTATCTATCTATCTATCTATCATCATCATCTATCTCTTTCTGTCTATCTGCCTTCTTGCCTATCTGTCTATCTGCCTGTAATCTATCTATCTATCTATCTATCTATCTATCTATCTATCTATCTATCTATCTATCTATCTATCTATCTATCTATCTATCATCTATCTATTTATCTCTGTCTTCTTGCCTATATGTCTATATTCCTGTAATCTTTCTGTCTATCTGTCTATCAATCTATCTATCAATCTATCTATCTATCATCTATCTATCTATCTATCTATCTATCTATCTATCTATCTATCTATCATCTATCTATCTATCATCTATCTATCTATCTCTGTCTATCGGTTTTCTTGCCTATCTGTCTATCTGCCTGTAATCTGTATATCTATCATCTATCATCTATCTATCTATCTATCTATCTATCTATCTATCTATCTATCATCTATATATCTATCTATCTATCTATCTATCTATCTATCTATCTATCTATCTATCTATCTATCTATTTATCTATCTCTGTCTTCTTGCCTATATGTCTATCTACCTGTAATCTTTCTGTCTATCTGTCTATCAATCTATCTATCAATCTATCATCTATCTATCTATCTATCTATCTATCTATCTATCATCTATCTATCTATCTAATCTATCTATCATCTGCCTGTCTATCATCTATCTATCTATCTATCTATCTATCTATCTATCTATCTATCTATCTATCTATCTATCTATCATCTTATTATTGTTCCTCCCATTAACATATATAGTTGTGTTAAATTAAACAGTATATGATATTTTGCACAGCAAAGGAGAATCGCTAGCAATGAGAAAAAAACATTAAATATTATAAATATGAACAGTGCGCCAACAAAAAAAAGTGGTGCTGAAACCTCTATATAAAATATATAATATAGATATAACTTTAAAATAAGATGAATAAGAACACAAATAAAACTATCACAGTGAATGACAATTCGTTTTGGTCAGTGATTAACCAAAAATGTGCAATGACTTAGCTGATACTGCTACATCGATATTCCCTAGTGAAACCAATAGTAGTCCACAAATGTGAGAGTACTCTCTCAAACTCGGTCAACAGATGGCTCGCAACTTCTTCAAAACTTTTGCTGGTGTCCCAAAAGAACAGAATCTGTAGAAATGTAGAATAAAACAAAAGAAGGCGCCACCATAGTGTACGATCAATAGATACAGACAAGGTTCAGAAGCGCATGAAAAACTGGTACTTACAAGCTCCCTGACACTTGAGAAGTGTCACAAATGCCTTCTGGAACTTTTTGAGTCGTCCAGATAACTCCCACTCTCATCGTTCGTAATCCGTTCCCTGGGGTGTTCAAATAGATACCGGATGAATTTCTCTCCCAGTCTGGTCTCTGCTTTAGCACACTTCTGGAGGTAGCCTAACCCGGTAGGCTAATATGCACAGTGGTAACCGTGTAGCACCGTGAACAGCACACTCCAAAAAATAAAACCAACTGTTAAAAATAGTTAAAATAAAGTTCGTGGATCCAATGTCTTATACTTGACTTTGACTTTATTTCATAACACAACGTTTCTCGGTCTTAGATGACCGTTTTCACACTACAAAGACTCTACTACAATTATTTAAATTAGATACATAGAAATGCATTTCTAAACACCGGAATTCACAGATCTCTAAAAATAACCTTTTTAAAAAAGCACCTCATGAATCTACTTTTAAATTACTTATTGGGAATCTAGCCTTTATGTCTATATAGCGTAAGCACTGGTAAACAATAATAAACATGCAGTACACATTCTTTCTTTCATGATTCAGATAGAACATACAATTTTTATATTTACTTCTATTATCATATTTTCTTCATTATCCTGGTATCCTTTGTTGAAAAGATTAATTTCTGTTATAATTTTTAAGCTAAACAACTAACATATTAAAGTTAATAAACATTAATTAAAACCTACTGACCTATATTTTCTCCAAAACAAAGTTTCAAAACGTTCTAAAAGTTATATCTTTTATTCGCCGATGATGTCACGTTATCCTGCCCACTATTTTCAGCACTGCATGTTCAAAATACTTAAACCAATAACTTTGTGTTTAAAGCGCCATTTTGAAACCTAGGTATTGTAAACGGATTGGTACAGAGCAAAGGATACCCGCTGAGTGGGTTTGGAAAACAATTAAATTTGCAGACAAGATTTCTGATATACGGTAGAGATATGTTAATGAAATGCTATTGATAAAAAGCGTATTTGGGGTAGTTAGTTAGTAACAGGCATAGAAAATATTTACTTACAGTGGCCCTTGAAGGAGCAGCAATAAACTACTGAGAACTAGCTGAACATAACAGCGGAACCAATGACAAGAGGCATATATACAGTATGTGCAGCTACCAATCAGCAGCTAGCTCCCAGTAGTGCACTGCTGCTCCTAAGCCTACTTAGGTATTCTATTTAACCAAGGATATCAAGAGAACAAAGCAAATTAGTCTGAATCATGATATTTAATTTTGACTTTATAGTCCATTTAAGGTATCATATATTTGGTTAAAGGTACCCTGATATACTGCAAGTTCTGCTTCTATGTGCTACAAATTAATATGTGCAACCTGTAAATAAATAATTTTATGTGATAAATTGTATGTATGTGAAAGAACTGTTAAAGGGATACTAAACCCACATTTATTTCTTTCATGATTCAGACAGAGCATACAATCTTAAGCAGCTTTATAATTTACTCCTATTATCAATTTTTCTTCGTTCTCATGCTATTTTATTTGAAAAGCAGGAATCTAATCTTAGAAACCAGGCCATTTTTGGTTCAGCACCTGGGTAGCGCTTGCTGATTGGTGGCTAACTGTAGCCACCAATCAGCAAGACTTACCCAGGGTTCTGGACCAAAAATGGACCAGCACCTAAGATATATTCTTGCTTTTTCAAATAAAGATAGCAAGAGAATGAAGAAAAAAAATCAATCTGAATCATGAAAGAAAAAAATTGGGTTTTGTATCCCTTTAACCTCATACATTATATTAAAGTTATCATCCTCAGTAAAATAAAATCACACACGTCTATTTTTCTTCTAGGCTACTCTTTTAGATATTTTATTTTATGCAATGAAATAAACATGATTTCCATGAAATTGTCAGAGTGTTTAGAAGTCAACATGCAGAAAAGCTTTATTGTTCTAAAGAAACAATTCACAAAAAATATGACAGGCTTGAGACTCAAGGAACTATCTGATTTACCAGGGTTATGAGAAGGTCATTATCTGATACGTAAGGCGGTGAAAGAATGTAGAGGCATAGGATAAAGGTGAATAGAGTTAGTCCAAACAGGGGCATAGAGTGACAGGGGGAACATGCTTTGAATTTATCAGATTGGATTTTTTAATCTGCTTTTTCTTTTTTTTTTTCAAATATTATTTTTTTCAGTATATTGATACTCATTTACTATATTTAGAAAAATAATTGAATTTTAAAAAAGTTGTTTTTAATACATCAGTTTTGTTGTAAAATATACCTCTAATAACTGGAGCAAAATACAACGGAGCAGAATGATTGTGTTAATTGTTATAGTAAATATATGCAAGCAAGCAGTATATAATGTTTGTGTTATGTTGTAGGTTTGCATTTTACATATTTTCTATAAATGTAGAAATCCCTTAAAAAAAAGCAATGTGGTCATAATTCTTTGAAGTCTGAGATTTTGGAAAGTGCTTCATCCGCACGCATCTTTCAAAACAAAAAGGCAACTTTGTGAGCAAGATAAGTATGCTAATAAAATGGGCTCATAAGAATGGATAACATACTTACAAAATGGCAGCATCCTTTACTAAAATTGCATAATTATTCCTTAAAGGTATAATAAACACAATTTTGTCTTTAATGATTCAGATAGAGCATGCAATTTAAAGCAACTTTCTAATTTACTCTTATTATCAATTTGTCTTTGTTTTTTAATATCTTTATTTGAAAAGCAGGAATGTAATGCTTAGGAGCTGGGCCATTTTTGGTTCAGCACATGGATAGCTCTTGCTGATTGGTGGCTAAATGCAGTCACCAATCAACAAGTGCTATCCACGGTGCTGGACGAAAAATGGGTTGTCTCGTAAGCTTACACTCCTGCTTTTTCAAATAAAGATACCAAGAGTATGAAGAAAAAATGATAATAGGAGTAAATTAGAAAGTTGCTTAAAATTGCATGCTCTATCAGAATCATGGAAGGAAGAATTTGGGTTCAGTATACCTTTAAATATTTGTACAACTAATATGTTAAACACAAACATACACATGACACCAGGGCCGTCTTTAATATTGACTGGACCCCGGGCAAACATTTTCTTGGGCCCCCCTCCCATGCAATTTCGCTCTCCACCCCAACATCCCAAAAAACAACTAAATCGATTTATTTTTGATTTTTTGCTGGGCTAATCATTAAAAAAAAAAATTGCAATATGTGAAACTGGACCTAAGCAGTACTAATAAGTAAATAAATATATAAATTCCTCCACTTTGGATTAATTTAATATGCTTTTGAATGTGAGGTTAGCTGGTTAAAGAGATTTAGAGCAGCCAACAGGAGAAAAGCAAGGTAAAGACTGAGGCGGAAGCATAGAGGTGCAGACAGATATAAGTTTACTGACTGGAACAGTAGAACTACTATGGGAAGCTGTAAAATCTGAAACAGAGAGAAATAAAAACTATAAAAATAAACCTTACCATAATGTGTGAAGTATCAGCATGACACTATACATCAGCCACAGCAGCACATGTCACTACTTTGCTAGGAACAAGTTCCCTCTCATCCTGCACTAGACAATGCTGCATGCGGGAGGGGCATGTGTACACTCACTTATTCTTCCCACTGACACCTTTCTACAAAGCACTGTTTTCCTAACAAACTTCAGTTAGTTGACCTTAGAGCCACAGCAGAAAGAGCAGGGATAAGGGGACCAGCAGACTGCATGTTGTCTGCCCAAGGCTGCATGGATACAGACGAGTCACACAGCCTCAAGACTGAAAAGAGCAGTGTGTGCAGCTGCACAGATGCTCAAATCCTCACGTGCCTGACACTCCAGCTTTCGGCTGCATGCGCCTATAGTCAGCCCTACCCAGAAACAATCCCCACCACCAGAGCAGTTACCTGGTAACAGTGGTAACCCCAGCAGGACCTTTTCTGATGCAGTGGGATTGACTGGATGCCTAGTTAGGGCTTAGCATCCAGTGCTGCACAGTGCACATCTAAAACAGCACATGGCACTAGCTTGGAATGTCACATGACATTGGCACGGTCTGGCACCTTTTCTCACAAATAAATATAAGCAGAGAACGTTTGACTGTGACAATATTAGAACTGACTGTGTGTCCCCCCCCATGTTACATGACATCAGCAGTCTGGCATGAACTTAAAAAAAAAAAAAAAAAATTTTTTTTTTTAGGACTATAGGGCCCCTCAACAAAGACTGGGCCCAGGGCAGCTGCCCCTTTTGCCCTGTGTTAAAGACGGTCCTGCATGACACATAGGCACATTGTTGGGGCAGAAATCAGCATACATCCTCCTCTCTTATATCAGTTTTCTTCCTTTGATGTAGTTACAGTAAAATTCTTATTTTACTAAGAAGGCTCAATTCATTTAAAGGGCAATATAATATTTTCATACACATTGTACATGAAAGGAAAATAGCTCTATAATTTACCAAACAAAAATGTTTTCATTACATGGCCATTAAACACAGTACAATATCATAATTAATACATGCATAATAACTAGACAATGCAGAAGCATTTAGTTTCAATTTCATATGAGCTGTAGTTTTTCTATTGGGCCAATTTTAAACCAGTTTTTCTTTCCTTTCCACTGCATCATGTGACAGCCATCAGCCAATCACAAAATGCATATAATGTATATTTTGTGAAGCTTGCAAATGCTCAGTAGCAGATGGTGCCTATAAAAAGACTGTGCACATGTATATAATGCATGTGAATTGGAAAGTAGTTTAACATTGTTTGCTCTATCTGAATTGGAAAGTTTCATTTTGACTTTAGTGGTCATTTAGATTTCCAACCAGGACTGTCATTTTACATTGTTTGAATATTTCCTTTTTAATTCAGGGGTCCAAATACTGTCTTCCAGGTTTGCTATCAGGCCATAAGTTTTGGATATTTGTGATTATAAAATACAATTGACATTTAACTAAAAATATTAATAAGGCTACATCAAGTTTGGTAAAGGGGATGAATATAAATGACATATAGATGAAAAACTAAATTTTCTCACCTTTAAAAGCACACTGTAATTTGTTTCCCTTAAAGGGACAGTATACTGTAAAATAGTTTTTCCCTTAATGTGTTTACAATTGCTTTTTTTACCAACTGCAGAGTAAAAAAATGTATGAAAATTAGCTTTTTAAGGCTTATTTGTGTATATTAAAGCTCTGATTTTGTGTTTTGAAGCCACAACCTAATAAAACGGGTTGAGCTTGTAGGTATAATCCGATCTCATTAGTGTTTCACATTGTGCAAATATACCTGCTTCTTTATCTTATATCTGTCCTTAAAACAATCACCAGTACTTTGAGAGAACAATGGAAAATCAACATTTTATTACCTTATCTCTGCTATATCGCACTGGGAGTGTAATTTCTTCTGTTGGCTGTGTTTACAAAGCTTATCTATAGCTGGTACGCACGGCCACAAACTTTCAGAATAGGTGGGGATACCACAGGCTAAATCAACAATTTCAAATGCCAATATAAGGGTAAAGGAGCTACTTGTAAACAATGTAATACACTCCAGCAGGTAAAGTGGATCATTGGAAACAAATTAAAGCGGAGAAAATTTTTGAGTAAACTGTCCCTTTAATGTCTTCAAATACTTGATATACCTGCTGCTGAGTATTAACTGTATTTTTATATTATAAATAGCTGTTTTTGCTCATTGTAACTACCACTAATTGTTGTCAAGGATGTTATCTCTATATATACACATATAAAAGGCTAATAGTTGGGTATGGTAATTAAAAGTGGATGGCTCAAGAACAAAAGCCATTTCAAGTTCAAAAATGTCTCTGTCTCTCCCACCCACACTGGGAGATTATTTCTTCCCCTGTTGTCTCTCATTTCCATAGCTTTTCTATAATGAATACTGAAAGGAGATGTTTGCAAAATATATAATATGCTCAAGCAGGTAAAATAAATAATTGGGAACACATTAAAGGAGAGAAACTTCACATACAATGGCCCTTTAAATCTGGTGATTTTTTTTTTTACTGATTACTAATGGAGCTTTTACCAACAATAAAATCCCTTTATCCTGGAACATCAGTTGCTCAAAATAAGTCACTGAAAAAGAGATATGCAGACTTCATTCTATTTTGCTCAGCACTTGAAAGTCTAGAGCTAAACAAAAAACTTAAAAACGGAGATCCCTCTAAATATAAATTTCCATTGTTGTTCCTATCTTGTGAATAGTATATGAGTTCCTGTATCTGTAATATAAATCTCTATATACAGGAAGTATTAATGTGTCAAAAAGGATGAAAACGTCTAAGGTAAACAACTTTTAGATTCTTCACAAATTGTATATTTGTTTCCCTAAAATCTGCTTAAAGGGACATTGTACGGTAGATTTTGCATACGTTTGTAGATGATCGATTCATATAGCCCATTGTTTCTCAACCACGGCCCTCAAGTACCCCCAACAGGCCAGGTTTTCATTATAGCTGAACCAGTGCACAGGTGAAATAATCAGCTGATGGGTGAGAGTAGATTAGTAATCATGGATACTGATCAGCTGATTATTTCACCCATGCATTGGTTCAGATATAATGAAAACCTGGCCTGTTGGGGGTACTTGTGGACCACGGTTGAGAAATACTGATATAGCCCGTCTCGGAGTGTTTTTGTAAAAATTTATAATTTTGCTTATTTTTTAATAACATTGTGCTTTTAGATGTATACTGATGTCTACAGAAGGGGGAGGTGGGTGTCTGCCTGTTCCTGCTTTCCCAGCCCCTTTTAGTGGGTGTACCAGCCTAACCTCATCAACAGTGCTAAACTGGGAGCCTTTAAGTAAGTTTTTAAAATGTTTTATACTGGATTTTTAAATCAGTATATGTACATATTCTACTTTATAATAATGTCTATTACATGCAGTTATAAGGAAATAGTTTTTTTTACTGTCCCTTTAAGACACATCAACATATTATCACACAACTCAGGTGCTCTAATAATCCATTACAAATTATACTGAACCTGTTCCTATGAAAACTAAGTCTAATTTGGGTTTTTACATTCAATTAGAAACAACTTTCCAATTTACTTCTATTATTAAATTTGCTTCATTCTCTTTCACTCTCGTTTCAACAAAGATTAACAAGAGAACAAAGCAAATTAGATAATATAAGTAAACTGGAAAGTTATTTAATATTGCATACTTTATCTAAATCATCAAAGTTTAATTTTAATTTACTGTCCCTTTATGGTATCCTATATAATAAAAGGCCAAGTGTGATTGTCCGAAGCTGTCATGAGCAGTAGAGACTGCACAAGAGGACAAACACACCTTGCCTTAGAGTCCCTATCTGAAAAACCGGTGCAGGCGAAAGTGGGTGTAGCCGGAGCGTGAACGGCGTGGCATGACGTGGTCGGGCGTGACGGGGGCGTGGCCAGGATCGGTCGCACGCGCGAGAGGGATAGAGGGGAGAGAAGAAGAAAGAGAAGGGGAGAGAGATAGAAAGAGAGGGGGAAATAATAAAATAGATGGGAAAGAGCAAAGAGACGGGAGAGAGAGAAAATAAGAGGGGAAAAGAGAGAGAGCAAAAGAGAGGGGGAGAGAGAGCAAAAGAGAGGGATGGAGAGAGAGAGCAAAAGAGAGGTGGGAGAGAGTGCAAAAGAGAGGGGGGGGAGAGAGAGCGCAAAAGAGAGGGGGGAGATAGAGTGCAAAAGAGAGGGGGAGGGAGAGGGTGCAAAAGAGAGGGGGGAGAGAGAGGGTGCAAAAGAGATGGGGAAAGAGAGAGCAAAAGAGAGGGGAAGAGAGAGAGCGCAAAAGAGAGGGGGGAGAGAGAGAGTGCGCAAAAGAGAGGGGGGAGACAGAGAGCGCAAAAGAGAGGTGGGAGAGAGAGCGCAAAAGAGAGGGGGAGAAAGAGCAAAAGAGAGGGATGGGGAGAGAGACAGAGCAAAAGAGAGGGGGAGAGAGAGAGCGCAAAAGAGAGTGGGGAGTGTGATGAGAGTGGGAAGTGACGTCACTGGATGGGGGCGGGGCTTAGGTCCATTAGTCTATGTCGCAGTTACTAAGTGAGATCAATGCTACCAGATGTATATTTCCATGCTCTTCAATAAAATAATGTTTTACATTCTTTGCTGTGTCCTTCATCTCATGACATACAGGGAGTGCAGAATTATTAGGCAAGTTGTATTTTTGAGGATTAATTTTATTATTGAACAACAACCATGTTCTCAATGAACCCAAAAAACTCATTAATATCAAAGCTGAATAGTTTTGGAAGTAGTTTTTAGTTTGTTTTTAGTTATAGCTATTTTAGGGGGATATCTGTGTGTGCAGGTGACTATTACTGTGCATAATTATTAGGCAACTTAACAAAAAACAAATATATACCCATTTCAATTATTTATTTTTACCAGTGAAACCAATATAACATCTCAACATTCACAAATATACATTTCTGACATTCAAAAACAAAACAAAAACAAATCAGTGACCAATATAGCCACCTTTCTTTGCAAGGACACTCAAAAGCCTGCCATCCATGGATTCTGTCAGTGTTTTGATCTGTTCACCATCAACATTGCGTGCAGCAGCAACCACAGCCTCCCAGACACTGTTCAGAGAGGTGTACTGTTTTCCCTCCTTGTAAATCTCACATTTGATGATGGACCACAGGTTCTCAATGGGGTTCAGATCAGGTGAACAAGGAGGCTATGTCATTAGATTTTCTTCTTTTATACCCTTTCTTGCCAGCCACGCTGTGGAGTACTTGGACGCGTGTGATGGAGCATTGTCCTGCATGAAAATCATGTTTTTCTTGAAGGATGCAGACTTCTTCCTGTACCACTGCTTGAAGAAGGTGTCTTCCAGAAACTGGCAGTAGGACTGGGAGTTGAGCTTGACTCCATCCTCAACCCGAAAAGGCCCCACAAGCTCATCTTTGATGATACCAGCCCAAACCAGTACTCCACCTCCACCTTGCTGGCGTCTGAGTCGGACTGGAGCTCTCTGCCCTTTACCAATCCAGCCACGGGCCCATCCATCTGGCCCATCAAGACTCACTCTCATTTCATCAGTCCATAAAACCTTAGAAAAATCAGTCTTGAGATATTTCTTGGCCCAGTCTTGACGTTTCAGCTTGTGTGTCTTGTTCAGTGGTGGTCGTCTTTCAGCCTTTCTTACCTTGGCCATGTCTCTGAGTATTGCACACCTTGTGCTTTTGGGCACTCCAGTGATGTTGCAGCTCTGAAATATGGCCAAACTGGTGGCAAGTGGCATCTTGGCAGCTGCACGCTTGACTTTTCGCAGTTCATGGGCAGTTATTTTGCGCCTTGGTTTTTCCACACACTTCTTGCGACCCTGTTGACTATTTTGAATGAAACGCTTGATTGTTCGATGATCACGCTTCAGAAGCTTTGCAATTTTAAGAGTGCTGCATCCCTCTGCAAGATATCTCACTATTTTTGACTTTTCTGAGCCTGTCAAGTCCTTCTTTAGACCCATTTTGCCAAAGGAAAGGAAGTTGCCTAATAATTATGCACACCTGATATAGGGTATTGATGTCATTAGACCACACCCCTTCTCATTACAGAGATGCACATCACCTAATATGCTTAATTGGTAGTAGGCTTTCGAGCCTATACAGCTTGGAGTAAGACAACATGCATAAAGAGGATGATGTGTTCAAAATACTAATTTGCCTAATAATTCTGCACTCCCTGTAGTGTCAGAAGTCCTTGCCTGCGCTTCTGTTTCCTGATTGATGACAATGTCGAAGTTTACTCCACCTGAGCCTTTTGAGTTCTTTCAGCCTGCAGCTTGGCCCACATGGCGTCAGCGGTTTCAGCGCTTCAGGATTGCTTCCAAGCTGGACAAGGAAAGTGGTGAAGTACAAGTTAATTCTCTTTTATACTCTATAGGGAAAGATGTGGAGCCAGTTTGAATGCCTTTACTTTCCAAGCAGGGGAATAATTTGACTTTGAAATAGTTATGAACAAACTCAGTGCCCACTTTGTGCCCAAAAGAAATGTGATTCATGAGAGGGCTTGTTTTCACAAACGTGCCCAGAGTGTGGAAGAATCTGTGGAGTCATTTGTGTGCAGCCTGTAGGAACTAGCTGAATTCTGTAAGTTTGGTGTTGCTAAAGAGGAGCAAATCAGAGACAGAATAGTTATAGGAATTGCAGATGCTGAAGTCTTACTGAAGCTACAGTTGGAGGCTGATTTAACATTGGATGGGGCTATTAGGATGGCCCGCCAGAGTGATCTGGTGAAAAAGCAAAGTGCTGATCTGAGGTCTGAGAGTATTGTGGATGAAGTGCAGCAGTTTAGGAGGGCTGCTAGTGAAAGGCACAATGTGAGCGGTAGACCAAGGGAAACAGATAGGCCCAGAAGCAGATGGGCGCAGCATGCCCGCTGCACACGGTGCAACCGTACCCATGATCAGAGTGTCATATGTCCTGCTAGAGACAAAAGATGTAGAAAATGTAACCGAATGGGCCATTTTGAAGTGGTGTGTAAAACTGAATATATTAAAGGGACACTGAACCCAAATTTTTTCTTTTGTGCTTCAGATAGAGTATGCAATTTTAAGCAACTTTCTAATTTACTCCTATTAGTAAATATTCTTCATTCTCTTGGTATCTTTATTTGAAAAGCAAGAATGTAAGTTTAGATGCCGGCCCATTTTGGTGAACAACCAGGGTTGTTCTTGCTGATTGGTGGATAAATGAATCCACCAATAAACAAGTGCTGTCCAAGGTTCTGGACTTGATAATAGGAGTAAATTAGAAAGTTGCTTAAAATTGCATGCTCTATCTGAATCACAAAAGAGAAAAATTGGGTTCAGTGTTCCTTTAAGGAAATGCAGGTGGATAGCGACCAGGAGGGTCAAGAAGTGTCTTTTGTAGGGTCTGTTGTTGAACGGCCTGGTTCAGATGAAGAGTGGAGGGTTACTCTTACTGTAATGAGAGCCAAAGTTGCCTTTAAGATTGACACAGGAGCAGACATCACTGTTATTTCCCTTGCAGCATTTATCAAACAGCCCCGACAGCCTCAGCTGGCGAAAGTTACAACAAAAGTCCATAGTCCTGGTGGCCGCATTGATTGTGTGGGGAAATTTCTTGCCAGTTACGAGTACAAGCAGAGGAAATTCACTATGTGGGTGCATGTGATTAGAGGTCAGTGTGTTAACAACCTATTGAGCAGAAAAGCAGCCTGTGGTTTGGGCCTCGTCGCCAGAGTGAATGAGATTTCAGAAGATATGTTTGGTGAATTGGGCCTACTGAATTGCAACCCAGTCTGAATATCACTTAAAAGTGATACAGTCCTGGGAAATTCGCTAGGGAGTTTTTAGAAGCCACTGTAATAACCATCCCTAAACCTCAAAAAGACCCATCTCTTTGTTCTAGTTATAGACCAATTTCCTTGATTAACTTAGATGTTAAAATTTACGCCAAATTGTTAGCCACTCGCATATCTAAATTACTCCCGCAACTTATAAACTTAGACCAAGTTGGGTTCATCCCACACCGAGAAGAGCCTGACCAGGCGCCTACTAAACATTTGCACCGAATCCACCAGACTGAACAAGCCTTTCTCTGTAATCTCGTTAGATGCACAGAAGGCCTTTGACCGCGTTAGATGGTCTTATTTATGGGAGGTCCTTAGGACCTTTGGTTTCCCAGATCAGATTATCACGGCGATTCAGGCACTCTATTCCACTCCTTCGGCAATGATTAAGGGACTAGGATTCCTTTCACTCTCCTTCCCAATATCCAACGGCACTAGACAGGGGTGCCCCCTTTCACCCTTGCTTTTTGCTCTCGCAATAGAACTACTTGCGGAACAAATCAGACAAGACAAGAAAATAGATGGCGTTCTCCTTCATGGCACTATTCATAAAATAGCGCTATTCGCCGACGATATTACAATATTTTCCTCGAACCCTCTATCCTCATTCCCTAGATTGAAGGAAGTCCTGGAATCCTTTGGGCACATGTCCCTCTATAAACTAAATTTAGATAAAACTAAAATTTTCACCTGGGGATTCCCTCAAGATACAGTTGATACCCTTAAGGCCCAGTATAGAATCCATTGAGTCAATAATTATATTTCACACTTAGGAGTTAAGATATCGAAAAACATCTTTTACACTTTAAACAAATCAGACCTGTTCGAACTTATATGGGCAGACTGACACACGTGCTATGACACTACCTGGTCTACGATAAGGCCCCCTCTAACTTCTTACACCCCATCCCTTCTTTCTCCCCCCCCCCTTACCTCTCTACCTACTTTAACGAGTCTTATATTGATCTTACTTTGCATAATGTATATAAATATTACTCCCATGTGTTTGAACTTGTTAGATTCTCTATATTCCTGTAAAGTGGGAGCCTGCATGCTCCACGCATAGTTTTCATCTTTGATTATTGTACCTGACGGTAATTTATTTCAATAAAAACATTTAAAACTTTAAAAAAAAAAAAAAGTGATACAGTCCCATACAGCATTACCACTCCCTGTAGAATTCCGTTCCCGCTCATGCCTCAAGTGGAGAAGGAGCTTCTGCGTATGAAGAATATGGGAGTTATTGAAGAGGTTGCTGAAGCAATTGACTGGTGTGCACCCATTGTGCTTGTTGCAAAGAAAAATGGGAAAGTACGCATCTGCGTAGACTTGAAAAGGCTGAATGAGGCGGTGAAGAGAGAGAGAGATATGTGCTGCCGACACTTGAAGACATATCGCTGAAATTGGCTGGGGCCAAGTTCTTTTCAACACTGGATGCTTCCAGCGGCTTCTGGCAGATACCCCTAGATCTAAAGTGCCGCAAACTGACTACCTTTATTACACCAGTAGGTCGGTTTTGCTTCTGCAGATTCCCCTTCGGGAAATCCTCTGCTCCGAAAATCTTTCAAAGAGAAATTAATTCTCTCCTAAGAGACCACGTGGGCATGGCAGTCGTCATGTACAAAATCTTAGTGTATGGCTCTACATTGGAGGAACATGATCAGCGATTGAGCTGTATGCTGCAGACTATTAGAGAGTCCGGGCTGAAGCTAAAAAAAGAGAAATGCCATTTTAGGAAAGCTGAGTTATGTTACTTTGGGCATATAATCAATGGGGATGGCATCAAGCCAGACCCCAAGAAAATTTGTGCTATTGAACAGATGAAAAGTCCTTCTGATGTACATGAGCTGAGACAAATATTGGGCCTTGAAAATTATGTGGGCAGGTTCCTTCCAGATTTATCCACAATACTACACCCTATCACAGAGTTGCGAAAGAAGGATGTCGCCTTGGTCTGGGGACCTTCACAGGAAGAATCTTTTATGCAGGTCAAGTCCCTGCTGGGGTCTGCCCCAGTGTTGGGGTTCTGCGACCCTTCCAAAAAGACTGTGGTTAGTGCAGATGCGAGCCTACTGTTCCCATACACTGATGGCTGCTGAGTCAAAATACGCCCAAATTGAGAAAGAGTGCCTGGCTGCAGTTTGGGCCTGTGAGCGCTTTCAGCGTTACCTAGTGGGTTTAGAGAAATTTAGTCTGGAGACTGACCATAAACCGCTAGTCCCTCTACTCAACTCCTATGATATTGACAAAACACCCCTAAGATGCCAGAGACATCTAATGAGTCTGCTCAGGTTCAACGTTCAGGCAGTGCATGTGCCGGGGAAAGAACTGGTTGTGGCAGATACACTTTCCAGGCTCCCGCTGGCTGCTGCTGAAGAGTCTTCAATGGAATCAGATGTGAAAGTGTATGTAGATTCAGTTCTGACCTCCAAATCCATCTCTTCAGGGAAGCTAGAACAAATAAGAAAAGAGACATATTTCGATACAGACCTTCAAGAAGTTATAAAGTACATAAAAGAAGGTTGGCCCGAGAGTCGGACAGCCTGGATATTTTTAAGTTCTTACCAGTCAGAAAGGTCGCAGCTAACGGAGCTATATGGGTTGGTGCTTTTCCAGGACCACATGTCAGCATGTGGCAGGAGATGTTAAACAGAATTCATGATGGCCACTTAGCCATTACAAAGTCCAGAGAAATGGCAGCTATGGCAGTATGGTGGCCTGGGATCAGTTCTGACATTGCAAGCCATGTGTCTAAATGTGCCTTTTCCTGGGAACGCCGGCCTACTCAGAGAAGGGAGCCCTTGATTTCTACATTGCTGCCTTCAGGCCCGTGGCAGAAAACAGCTGCTGACTTGTGCGAACTGCACGGGAAAAAGTACCTAGTCGTGATTGACTACTATTCCAGGTATTTGAAGATTGCACCCTTGAATGAAATCACAAGTCAAGTCGTTATAACTCGTCTCAAAAGCTTGTTCACCTGGTGATAACGGAATGCAGTTCGCTTCCACAGAGTTCAGTTCTTTCAGCAGAGAATATGATTTTGTACATTCCACGTCAAGTCCACATTACCTGCAGGCCAATGGAATGGCTGAAAGGACAGTTCAAACAACAAAGTTCACTTTGAAGCAATCTGAGCCGTATCTGGCCCTCTTGTCCCATAGGGCGACTTCCATTCAAAGCCATGGGGTTTAGCCCAGCACAGCTGATGCTAGGACACCAGATTCGCACCACCTTACCCCCTGTGGGTGTCTTCCAGCCAATTAGCTCTATTCCTCGGGACGAAGTCCTTGGGAAGGATGAAGAGGCAAAAAGGGGCTATCAATTCTTCTATGACAGGAGACATTCTGTGAGGCCCTTGCAGGAGCTGAATGCGGGGAAAAGTGCCAGAATTAAACTAGATGATGAGAAGAAATGGAAAACGTCTGCTACGGTAATTGGGTGCTCTCCATAACCAAGGTCTTATGTAGTCCTTACTGATGGAGGGACAGTTACACGTCGAAATCGAAAACATCTTCAGCCTGTACCTGAGAGTTTGGAACTGGATGCCTCTGTACTACCGCCGGTGGGATCCCCTGTTTTAAAAGGGGTGCCTTCTCCTCAGCAAGATCACAGCGGGGATACGTCTTTGCCTCCAGCAGACTCTCAATAACCTTCTTCTGTATCAGAGGACAGTTCATGTAGAGTTACATCAAGCAGATGAGTGGTGAAACTTCCGGCCTGATATTGGGATTAACATTAGTTAGAACAGTGACTGGAAGTATGGGCAGAATAATCCCATGGTCACTGTGGACTAGGGTAGTCTACCCCGATTTTCAAGTCAGGATGTAAACACAAAACAGAGGGGGAGAGAGAGAGCACAAAAGAGAGGGGGGAGAGAGAGAGCACAAAAGAGAAGGGGAGAGAGAGCGCAAAAGAAAAGGGGAGAGAGAGCGCAAAAGAAAGGGGGAGAGAGAGCGCAAAAGAGAGGGGGAGAGAGCGCAAAAGAGAAAGGGAGAGAGAGCACTAAAGAGAGGGGGGAGAGAGTGCAAAAGAGAGAGGGGAGAGAGAGAGCACAAAAGAGAAGGGGAGAGAGAGCGCAAAAGAAAGGGGGAGAGAGAGCGCAAAAGAGAGGGGGAGAGAGCGCAAAAGAGAAAGGGAGAGAGAGCACTAAAGAGAGGGGGGAGAGAGTGCAAAAGAGAGAGGGGAGAGAGAGAGCGCAAAAGAGAGGGGGAGAGAGAGCACAAAAGAGAGGGGGGAGAGAGCACAAAAGAGAGGGGGAAGAGAGAGCAAAAGAGAAGGGGAGAGAGAGCGCAGAAGAGAGTGGGGAGAGAAAGCAAAAGAGAGGGGAGAGAGGGAGCAAAAAGAGAGAGGAAAAGAGCAAAAGAGAGGGGGGGGGAGAGCAAAAGAGAAGGGGGATAGAGAGAGCCAAAGAGAGGGGGTAGAGAGAGCAAAAGATAGGTGGAGGGAGAGAAAGCGCAAAAGAGAGGGGGAGAGCGCACAAAAGAGGGGGATAGAGAGAGCAAAAGAGAGGGGGAGGGAGAAAGCGCAAGGGGTGGGCCACTGTACTGCGAAAAATGGCCTGTGTGAATGGGCTTTAGGACTAGTATATTTATAAATGGCAAGTGTGTCATAAGCAATATGTGATGTGCAATTCAGAGGTCCTGCCATTATTTTAATTCAGTTGTCTGACATGTACATGTCTAAAAAGTGTTAATTCTGCTCTGTGTGCACTCTGTCATTTGGAATCTACATAAAAAGAAAATACACTACTACAGACATATGCCAGTGTGATTGGGAAAATATATGATGCAATGTCTTTGTGCCCCAGTGGGCACATTGCTGAGTACTGTTTCTGCTAAGAAGACATACATACTGCAATGTTACTGGGTCTAAAATGTTCCACCTAGGTATCTTGCTGCCTAGTGATTGAGCTATTAGATCAGAAGCAATTTACATTGAAGAAGTATATCAAATCTAACAGATACTTCTCTGGAAGGACAATGACCAATGGTCACTTGTACCAATCAGCTTAACAGGTAACAGACACTTTACTATAAGCAATTATCCAAAGTTGTTGGTAAAAACGTGTAAGCAATGCATTTTTATCACACCCAATACTTTTAATAGAAAGTGGTAGTAGCATGCTCATTGCTCTAGTAGTGCAAGTATTTAGTTCAGTGCTGCACTTGCACGTAATCTGAAATACCAATTTCACAACTAATGCTTTTGAAAACCTGGTATTAGGCATTAGCGCATGCTATAGTGCATTTAAAAACATTGCAATGCTATTGAAATAAATAAAAGTGTGTTGACATAAATGAAAAACAAAGGGTCAAAAAAATAAAAAAATAACGCCTAGATTTAGAGTTTTGCGGCCAAAGGGGTGCGTTAGCTACGCTTTTTTTTTTCTAGCGCTGCTTCTAAACAACGCTGGAGTTCTCTGAAGGGCTGCGTTAGGCTCCAAAAAGGGAGCGTAAAGGCATATTTACCGCCACTTCAACTCTCAATACCAGCGTTGCTTACGGTAGCGGCTAGCTGGAAAAACGTGCTTGTGCACGATTCCCCCATAGGAAACAATGGGGCAGTTTGGGCTGAAAAAAATACCTAACACCTGCAAAAAAGCAGCGTTAAGCTCCTAACGCAGCCCCATTGTTTCCTATGGGGAAACACTTTCTAAGTCTGCACCTAACACCCTAAGATGAACCCCGAGTGTAAACACCCCTTACACTTATTAACCCCTAATCTACCACCCCCGCTATCGCTGACACCTGCATTACACAATTAACCCCTAATCTGCCGCTCCGGACACCGCCGCAACCTACATTATACCTATGTACCCCTAATCTGCTGCCCCTAACATCACTACACCTATATTATATTTATTAACCCCTAACCTGCCCCCCCAACGTCGCTGCTACTTTACCTACACTTATTAACCCCTAATCTGCCGACCGGACCTCGCCACTACTCTAATAAATGTATTAACCCCTAAACCGCCGCACTCCCGCCTCGCAAACCCTATAATAAAAAGTATTAACCCCTAATCTGCCCCCCCCCCCAACGTCGCCACCACCTAACTTCAAGTATTAACCCCTAATCTGCCGACCGGACCTCGCCGCTACTCTAATAAATGTTTTAACCCCTAAAGCTAAGTCTCACCCTAACCCTAACACCCCCCTAAGTTAATATAATTTTAATCTAACAAAATAAATTAAATCTTATTAACTAAAGTATTCCTATTTAAAACTAAATACTTACCTGTAAAATAAACCCTAATATAGCTACAATATAACGAATAATTATATTTAGCTATTTTAGGATTTATATTTATTTTACAGGCAACTTTGTATTTATTTTAACTAGGTACAATAGCTATTAAATAGTTATTTACTATTTAATAGCTACCTAGTTAAAATAATTACAAAATTACCTCTAAAATAAATCCTAACCTAAGTTACAATTAAACCTAACACTACACTATCATTAAATTAATTAAATAAATTTCCAACAATTACCTACAATTAAATAAACTAAACTAAATTACAAAAAAAAAAAAAACACTAAATTACAAAAAATAAAAAAAGATTACAAGAATATTAGGCTAATTACACCTACTCTAAGCCCCCTAATAAAATAAAAAAGCCCCCCAAAATAATAAAGGTCCCTACCCTATTCTAAATTAAAAAGTAATCAGCTCTTTTACCAGCCCTTAAAAGGGCTTTTTGCGGGGCATGCCCCAAAGTAATCAGCTCTTTTGCCTGTAAAAAAACACAATACCACCCCCAACATTACAACCCACCACCCACATACCCCTACTCTAACACAAACCCCCTTAAATAAACCTAACACTACCCCCCTGAAGATCACCCTACCTTGAGCCGTGTTCACCCAGCTGGGCACCGATGGACCAAAAGAGGACATCCAGAGCGGCAGATGTCTTCATCCTATCCAAGCAGAAGAGGACATCCGGACCGTCAGACATCTTCATCCAAGCGGCATCTTCTATCTTCATCAATCCGACGAGGAGCGGCTCCATCTTCAAGACCTCCGGCGCGGAACATCCTTCTTCCCCGACGACTAGACGACGAATGATGGTTCCTTTAAATTACGTCATCCAAGATGGAGTCCCTCGAATTCCGATTGGCTGATAGGATTCTATCAGCCAATCGGAATTAAGGTAGGAAAAATCTGATTGAGTCAGCCAATCAGATTCAAGTTCAATCCGATTGGCTGATCCAATCAGCCAATCAGATTGAGCTTGCTTTCTATTGGCCGTAGAATATATCAGATGTGCTAATCTTTGACACTATTTAATCTTTGAGCAAATAAAAAACTAAGTTATCCTCTGTTTCTGGCATTCATTTAATTGTGATACCAGATATATTAGAAAAGAAATACAACTGAAAACATTTTTAACAATAAATACATTTTGGTTTTCACTTCTGTTCGAACATAGCTTGTGTTGAATCTTTTGATTATGTAAAAATACATTAAGTGTATAATGTCAGTTAAACTATGAAAGAATAAAATGAAATATGTTATTGAATCTGTATTTCATTTGCTTCATGTTTAAGATATGCACACGCAGCCCACAAATGTACACAAGTTATCTTACTAATGCATATTAATTACATTAACAACACATGTGCAGACATTTCAATACCTTGAGAATTGAATGTACAATGTTTTTTAGCTATGTATAAGGAAACAACTTTGCAATATATTTTCATTATATTTTTACCCCCTTTTTATGTAATTTAGCTCAAAACCTGAAATGCACCCTGCTGACTTCTCAAGGCTAACCCTGCTAAATATTTGTCCATAACTGGCTTTATCAGACAACAACTGCAAAACAATGTGGTTTATATTATTTTATTATACTTTATTTATGAAGCGCCAACATATTCCGCAGCGCTGTCCATGGATATGAATTCATTTCAATAAAACAATGATATAAAACGTGCAAGAGACAGGATACAATTTACAAACACATACAGGAGGAATTGAGGGCCCTATTCCCATGGGAACCTACAATCTAGAAGGGTAGGAGGTTGAGAAACAGGAGGTGAGGACTGCAAGATTGAGAAGATGCTAATGCAGAGTTAGGGAAATGTTAGGTAAGTGGAATTGATTTATCATTGATTTGGGTGGTAGGCTTCTCTGAACAGAAAAGTCTTCAGGGAGCAATTAAAGGAAGAAAGATTAGGTACAAAGCCTGACAGCACGAGGGAGAGTGTTCCAGAGGGTAGGTGCTGCACGACAGAAGTCCTGCAGTCTAGCATGAGAAGAGGTGATAGTCGCGGATGGAAGGAGCAGGTCATTGTTGGATTTTAGTGGGCGGCCTGGAGTATACTTGTTTATTAGAGAGGATAGGTAGAGGGGAGCGGCGTTGGTGAGAGCTTTGTATGTAAGGGTGAGAATTTTGAATTTAATTCTGCTGTGAATGGGGAGCCAAAGAAGGGACTTACAGAGAGGTTCAGCAGATACAGAGTGACAAGAAAGGTGGATTAGCCTGGCAGAGGCATTTAGGATGGTTTGAAGGGGGGAGAGGTGGGAAAGACCAGTAAGTAGGTTATTGCAGTAGTCAAGTCAGGAAATAGCAAGGGAGTGGATTATTTGCTTTGTGGTGTTAGCACTCAGAAAAGGGCGAATCTTGGAAATATTGCGTAGATGGTTACGGCAGGATGTAGAAAGTTATTGGATGTGGGGGACGAAGGATAGATTAGAGTCAAGTGTAACTCTGAGGCAGCGGGCTTGGAGCGATGGGGAAATGGTGATGCCATCAACAGGGATAGAGAAGTCAGAAGTCAGCGTAGAGCTTGAGGGGGGTATAAGAAGGAGCTCAGTCTTGGACATGTTAATCTTTAGGTGCTGAGAGACCATCCAGGAAGAAATACCAGATAAGCAGTTGCTTACATGAGAAAGGATAGGGGGAGAGAAAGCAGGGGTGGAGAGGTAGATCTGTGTGTCATCAGTATAGAGGTGATATTTGAAGCCAAAACTGTTGATAAGTTTACCCGGTGAAGAAGTATAAATGGTGAAGAGTAGTGGACCCAGAACAGATCCTTGAGGTACTCCAACAGACAGAGGCATTGGAGAGGAGGCGTCACCAGCAAATTACATAGAAAAAGACCTGTGAGAAAGATAGGAGTGAATCCAAGAAAGAGCAGTGTCACAGAGGCCAAAAGAGCTAAGGGTCTGTAGGAGGAGGGGGTAGTAAACTGTGTTAATTAAAGGCAGCTGAGAGGTCAAGTAAGATGAGTATAGAAGAGAAGAAAAAGTGATTGGGATAGCGCTACGCAGCTGCAAGTCTTATAAAGTGAAATAAATATATATTAGTTTGATCTTGATAAAGGCCCCACGCGTAGAGATTGCTGACAGTCACAGGATATCTAAACACAGAACCCAGCAGGTGAGAGGTCTTTCTCGTGTTCGGGCTGGCTAGGATAGGTACATCGAGCCATATCCCACTTTCTAGGGACAGACTCCATATGTGTAATTCCTATCCAAGGATCCAGTAACCGCTCCAGCCTCAATCACCTGGCTTAAGGGCTACACAGACACAAGGAGAAAATCCACAATTGGATCAGGAAATACCTGAAGAACCCGGATTTTAACCAAAAAAAAGAAAACAAGGGAGAACATACGGAACTACTTCACCAAAGGACCGGCCGGTCACAACTTTAACGGAGGAGATCCAGAATATGGACAATATAAAAAGGTTTTTATAACAAGAGACAATCTGCTTATACACGTATATATGACAGATAAATCCACTTACTACCATTTACCGCTGTGACAAACCACCGTAGACCTGGAATATCAATGTCTAAGTAAAAATACGTGGTATTCACACTCATCTAGCTAATATATTGTAAAACTAGATCTGCACTGAAAAATTGTAATTGTAACAAACAAAATATACGATACATGTATGTCAAGGAATAGAAACTTTTTGTTTTTTATCAGATGTTGCCAATCAGAGCTGCTTTCATAAAACCACGGTTATAGTCCAAAACCAGCAGTAATACTGATAGAATATAACAAGTATAAATTTCAAATAAAAAACTGTTTTAATGTGGTTTTAAATCTAGATGCCGGCATCTATGTGTTAGATTTTATTGTTAACTATTATACGATAAGAACCTTATCTGTATAGGAATAAAATACATATATCTTAAAGCACTTGCTCCTCTCTCTTCTTTTACATCATATTTTATAATAATATCTATAAGATACTTATATATAAAAAACATAGGACATAAGACTATTTTAAAAATATAGAAATTACTCTATCATCCAGGTTATATGATCAAAATAAACCGGGGATCCTTATATATCAAAATAGTAATCCCATAATTGAACAACCCAAAACAGGGACACCTTCATATTCAGATAAAAATAGATCCAAACTAATATATATTTATTTCACTTTATAAGACTCGCAGCTGCGTAGCGCTATCACAATCACTTTTTCTTTTCTTCTAAACTTCGGTGATAGTGTTTTTGAGGTTACATCACCATTTGGGATTAGCTAAGAGTCTGAATGTAGAATCTTTGTATTAACTTTAACCCTCTAAGATGAGTATAGAGTAGTGGCCATTATTTTTAGCAGAGAGAAGATTGTTAGTAACCTTGGTAAGGGCGGTCTCAGTTGAGTGTTTGGGGCGGAATCAAGATTGTAGTGGGTCAAGCAAGGAGTTGGTGGACAGGAAGTGGGTTAGGCGATTGTATACTAGTTTTTCAAGGAGTTTTGATGTTAGTGGAAGCAGTGATATGGGGCGGTAGCTTTCAGGAGAATTAGGGTCGAGGGAGTGTTTTTTGAGTATGGGAGTGACTTTTGCGTGTTTTAAAGAAAATGGGAATGAGCAGGTAGAGAGAGCGATAGGTTGAAGATGTGAGTAAGAGCAGGAGTTAGGGTGGAAGACAGGGAGGGTATTAGATGGGAAGGGATTGGGTTGAGCAGGCAGGTTGTGAGTTATGAGGAAGATAGTAAGGAAGAAACTTTATTCTCTGTGGCTGGATGAAAGATGCAGAGGTTGGCAGAGGGAGTAACTGGGCCTGTTGTTGGAATATTGCAGGTTGGTGTTGGGATGTTGCTTTGGATAGTTTGTGTTTTGTTTAAAAAGTAGTCTGCCAGGTCTTGAGCACTAACGACAGATGGGGGGATGGAGCAGGTGGGTAGAGGAGAGAGTTAAAGGTGGAGAAGAGTCATTTAGGGTTTGAGGAAATAGTAGATATGAGAGAAGAGAAGTAGGTTTGCTTGGCTAAGTGAAGGGCAGAAGTGTACAGGGAGTGCAGAATTATTAGGCAAATGAGTATTTTGACCACATCATCCTCTTTATGCATGTTGTCTTACTCCAAGCTGTATAGGCTAGAAAGCCTACTACCAATTAAGCATATTAGGTGATGTGCATCTCTGTAATGAGAAGGGGTGTGGTCTAATGACATCAACACCCTATATCAGGTGTGCATAATTATTAGGCAACTAAATTTCCTTTGGCAAAATGGGTCAAAAGAAGGACTTGACAGGCTCAGAAAAGTCAAAAATAGTGAGATATCTTGCAGAGGGATGCAGCACTCTTAAAATTGCAAAGCTTCTGAAGCGTGATCATTGAACAATCAAGTGTTTCATTCAAAATAGTCAACAGGGTCGCAAGAAGCGTGTGGAAAAACCAAGGCGCAAAATAACTGCCCATGAACTGAGAAAAGTCAAGCGTGCAGCTGCCAAGATGCCACTTGCCACCAGTTTGGCCATATTTCAGAGCTGCAACATCACTGGAGTGCCCAAAAGCACAAGGTGTGCAATACTCAGAGACATGGCCAAGGTAAGAAAGGCTGAAAGACGACCACCACTGAACAAGACACACAAGCTGAAACGTCAAGACTGGGACAAGAAATATCTCAAGACTGATTTTTCTAAGGTTTTATGGACTGATGAAATGAGAGTGAGTCTTGATGGGCCAGATGGATGGGCCCGTGGCTGGATTGGTAAAGGGCAGAGAGCTCCAGTCCGACTCAGACGCCAGCAAGGTGGAGGTGGAGTACTGGTTTGGGCTGGTATCATCAAAGATGAGCTTGTGAGGCCTTTTCGGGTTGAGGATGGAGTCAAGCTCAACTCCCAGTCCTACTGCCAGTTTCTGGAAGACACCTTCTTCAAGCAGTGGTACAGGAAGAAGTCTGCATCCTTCAAGAAAAACATGATTTTCATGCAGGACAATGCTCCATCACACGCGTCCAAGTACTCCACAGCGTGGCTGGCAAGAAAGGGTATAAAAAAAGAAAATCTAATGACATGGCCTCCTTGTTCACCTGATCTGAACCCCATTGAGAACCTGTGGTCCATCATCAAATGTGAGATTTACAAGGAGGTAAAACAGTACACCTCTCTGAACAGTGTCTGGGAGGCTGTGGTTGTTGCTGCACGCAATGTTGATGGTGAACTGATCAAAACACTGACAGAATCCATGGATGGCAGGCTTTTGAGTGTCCTTGCAAAGAAAGGTGGCTATATTGGTCACTGATTTGTTTTTGTTTTGTTTTTGAATGTCAGAAATGTATATTTGTGAATGTTGAGATGTTATATTGGTTTCAATGGTAAAAATAAATAATTGAAATGGGTATATATTTGTTTTTTGTTAAGTTGCCTAATAATTATGCACAGTAATAGTCACCTGCACACACAGATATCCCCCTAAAATAGCTAAAACTAAAAACAAACTAAAAACTACTTCCAAAAATATTCAGCTTTGATATTAATTAGTTTTTTGGGTTCATTGAGAACATGGTTGTTGTTCAATAATAAAATTAATCCTCAAAAATACAACTTGCCTAATAATTCTGCACTCCCTGTATGAATGAAGAATAAACTTATAGTGTATAAAATCAGGTTCAGAGTGAGTTTTCCTCCAGACATGCTCAGCAGTACGGGAACATTTTTGCAAATAGCATGTTTGCTGAGAGTGCCAAGGCTGCAACTGATGGTGTGATATTTTTCGCAGTTGGGAGAGGCAAGTGTATCTACTGCAGAGGAGAGAGTTTTGTTATAGTGGGCTGTAGCGAGATTAGGGCAGGTTTTAGTGGAAGTGAGAGGGAGGAGTTTTTGAATGATTTTTGAAAATTGGAGCCGATCCACAGCACGTAGATTTCAACAGGTGCATTGGCGGGATGGAGAAGTAGGTTTAGCTGTTGCATTAATATTATAGGTGACCAGGTGATGGTTTGAAATGGGAAAAGCACAACAGGTGAGGTCAGATAAAGAATAGAGGTAGGAAAATACCAGGTAGATGTCTATCACGGTGAGTAGGGAATTGGGTGGATTGACAGAGACCGAAGGAGGATGTGAGTGAAAGAAGTTTAGAGGCAGCAGGGTCAGATGGGTTGACAATGGCAATGTTGAAGTCTCCAAGAATCAGGGTTTGTATATTTGTAGAGAGAAAGTGAGGAAGCCAGGCGGCAAAGTTGTCAACGAATTGGGAGGTTGGTCCAGGAGGGCTATAGATGACTGCCACTTTGAGGGAGAGGGGGGAGAACAGGTGAATACAGTGGACTTTAAAGGAGGAGAAGGAGAGAGATGGGATTGGAGGATGGTACTGATAAGTGCAGGAGGGGGAGAGCAGGTTCCAAACACCTCCGCCACATTTCTCACCTGGGCTAGCGGAATGGCTAAAGTGAGCAGCAGTGGAAACGGTGTCGGAAAAAGATAGCCAGGTTTTGATAATTGCTGAATGGGTGAAAGCATTTGATATAAACAGGTCATGAATGGTTGTAAGTTTGTTGTAGACAGAGCAAGAGTTCCATAGTGCGCAAGTAAAAGGAGTGTGTGCGTATGGTATGCATTGGATGGAAATGAGATTATGTGTGTTGCTTTTATTAAAGTTTCTATAAGGAGTGTGTGATTGGGTAATGGTTGGAATGAGGGTGGGCCCAGGATTTGTAGAGATGTTGTCTGATGCTAATAGCAGCAAGATGGAAAGTAAGAGTAGGGGAGAATGAGATTTATAGCAGTGGGAGAATTTCGGTTATACTAACTTTATGACAGTGGAAAGCCTTGGAGTTTGGCTTTTGAAAAAAATAATTGCAGTAAAAAAAGGATGTTAATGTGTTTTTAAATGTTAAATCTTGGCTGATCTTTTCATCTATAACAATACAGCAGATATGTCTTGCAATTACAAGATGCCTACTGTCACACCTCATGTCAGAAACATATGTTCTCAATGCTGTGAGACAAAACAAAGCAAATTAGATCACAATGCTTTTGTGAGGAACAAACTACATGACAAGAAGCAGTGGTTAATGTATAAATATATATTTTTAAATAGATTTTTGTCATCCCTTCTTAAGACTAGTTACATCAAAAGCACGTCTGGGCAGATGCAAAAAAGTATTAAAGTTGTGGGGGGGGGGTTTGTTTGTTTTTTCTTTTGTTTTTTTTTTGGTAAATAGATTAAATTGCTTATTACAGTACACATTTAATTGGATTTTCCTATTTTGATGTAATTTGTCTTTCCACAAATTATCACACTCATTTATATTTAACAAGATCTACAAGAAAATCTAATCAAATCCATATGCATAACAGAATGGACCCAGTACATTCAATATATGTTGAGTCAGTAAGTGTAAATATATATTTTGATCTAGTATGTTTGGAATATACAAGGATATACAATTGGGCAACCAAATATTGTTATGAAACCAATATTTCAAATGTACATATTTTACTTAGATCTAAGCTTTTATTCATCCATCCATAACTATTTATCTATCTATGTATCTATCTATCTATCTATCTATCTATCTATCTATCTATCTATCTGCATTCTGCCCATCTGTCTGACAAATTTAGAATACACACATTTTTGCAATATACTCTGGTTTTGTGAAAACTTTTCCTAACATATTCTCATTTCTGCTCTGAAAGCAGTGATGTTAAGCTACTCATCAAGATTAGAGATTGTAAGTAACATGCATGAGATAAGAATGTACAGCACGTAGTGATATATGCTATGTGAATTGTGCACACAGTAAGAGTTATTACAAACCAATGAATATTGGATTGCAAATCTGTGCATTTCAACTTTGATTCTTATAGCCCTTTAATTCTATATTAGGTTGCAGCAGGCTGTTTTCTGCTTCTGTTTCTTTTAAACATTTAAATGATATCTTATTCGTACATTTTGCACAGTATTTGCCAACATTTAGTTCCATTTCTAAAACAACTGAATTTTACCTTCTTTAATTTTTTTTTATTTTTATTTTTTTAAATATATAATGTGTGCCACAAGTTTTAAATAGGTCTCTCAGCGGCACTCATAGCACAGTGCATGTTTCTAGAAATCCTAGTTATGTTTAAAGTATACATTGATTTAAAAGTCTGAGTAACTATAACTATTTTTTTTATTCTAACTTATGAATATCGGTAATAATACTATTATATATTATAGAATAATTACTGGGTTATGGTATAATTCCATGTTGTGATATTGGGCTTTGGAGCAATAAAGATGTTTCACTGACCTGATAAATAAACGGATATTCATTATTTTATATAACCACAATCAAAATAGATAACCAGCAAATTATAGCAAACTTTTCTAGCTTTCATATATTTTTATATTCAATGTCTACACATTTCTTTCCTTTTTTTGATGAACTGCTCTACGAAGATCTATGATTTTTTACTTTCAAAACACATATTTTTGGCAGAAAAGGAACACGGAAAACATATGTAAGACAAGAGTTTATATCCTGAAGCTACAGTTGGACAAGCTGTGAAGAACAATAAACTCCTGCTGAATGGTGCTGTGATTCTCTTTTACGGAGCCAGGCCCCCCTGGGGTATCACAGATACTTGCTAAGCTTGTCACATAAAATTAACGATAAGGGGGAAATTACCTATATATCATGGAGACGAAAAACTATGGATGCTGAGGAAGTAATTCCCATCTAGATCTTGTCTAGCAAAATGTATATCTGTAGTGCAAGCTTAATTTATCAGGATAGCTTTATTCATATCACAGGCATTCTGTAATTAGTTTACTGTATTTGCTTTACCACCTCTTTTGGAAGTCCATTCTATGCATCAGCTACCCTTTCTGTTGAACAAATAACTGATACAATGTGCATTTTTGGTAATAGCTGTTATTTTCTGTATTCTTGGGATGGGACATTTCATTGTGCATTAATTCCCTTAAAGAGGCATTAAACCCACATTTTTTCTTTCATGCAACAGATACAGCATGCAATTCTAAACAACTTTCCAATGTACTTATATTATCTAATTTGCTACATTCTCTTGGGATCCTTTATTGAAGGATCAGCAATGCACTGCTGGGAGCTAGCTTAACACATCAGTAAGCCAACGATAAAAGGCATAGGTGTGCAGCAACCAAGAAGCAGCTAGCTCCCATCTCCTGAGCCTTTCTAGGTATGCTTTTCAACAAAGGATACCTAAATAATGAAACAAATCAGAAAATAGACACAAATTGGAAAGTTGTTTAAAATTGTATTCTCTAACTGAATTTTGAAAATTGTTGGGTTTCGTGTCCCTTTAATTAAAATTTTGACAGGTTTTAATGACATTTTATACAACCTGTGGATTGTAAGCTATTTGGAGCAGAGCACTCCTTCTATTCTATTAATTTGTTTAGCTTAGTCTGCTTTATGAATCTGTATTTTAATGATTATTATTATTATTATTTTGTGTAACCCTACTTACTGTATGTACCTAGTTCTACAAAATTCGGCTTCACTTAAAGGGATAGTCTAGTCAAAATTAAACTTTCATGATTCAGACAGAGCATGCAATTTTAAGCAACTTTATAATTTACTCCTATTATCAATTTTTCTTTGTTCTCTTATTTGAATGTAAGCTTAGGAGCCAGCCTATTTTTTGTTCAACGAATGGGTAGCACTTGCGGATCAGTGGCTACATTTAGACACCAATCAGACAGCAATACCCAGGTGCTAAAAAAAAAATGGGCCGGCTCCTATGCTTACATTCTTGCTTTTTCAAATAAAGATAACAAGAAAATGAAAAAATTGATAATAGGAATAAATTAGAAAGTTGCTTAAAATTGAATGCTCTGTCTGAATCACAAAAGTTTAATTTTGACTAGACTATTCCTTTAACAAATAAATAATACCTTTATAAATTAATCAAATCACAATGTATTCCATTTTATTTCATTTTCAGTGGATATATTGATGCTTTACAAGCATTCCAAAAAATCAGTAATTTCAAAGCACTTTTGAGACATCACAATGGAAACAATCTAAGATTCAGTGCAGCAGTAATAGAGGCAAAGAATTTTCTCCCAATACTGGGTTAGATTACAAGTGGCATGCTAACAGTTGCGTGTGAGTGATAAGAGGTTTATCGTGCATCTTTGTGCACGTCGGAAGTAGCGCGCATATTGCGAGTTAAAAGAAAATGTGTTCGCTTGAGCACAATTCAAAGTAATGCGCGTCGGGATAGAGCAACTTCAGAGCTCTTGTTAACTGTTACATAAGACTAAAAAGTTGTTCAAGACACATCAAAAATACACTGTACAGTATAGTTACACTTATAATAACACTGTCTAATAAAACATATTAAAAGTAAATATTGCATAAAAACGTTATAAGTGCTCAAAGATATGAGGTCTCAGGTGTTAAAAAAAGAGTTGCAAAGGGCTTTAACCTTTTAATGCCATTATGCCGTTGTATTACGTCACAACGGTACTGGGCTTTAAAGCCGTTATGATGGAATACAACGTCATCACAAACGGCTGTCCTGAAGCCTACTAGGCTTGCAAGATTTGATCGCGGTCTGGAGGGCATTCCTATCATCATAGCAACGTTGTTCCAATGTAGACTTTATAACCCTGTCATGAAAGGGTTAATATATATATATATATATATATATATATATATATATATATACATGTCTAAATATATGTTTATATGTGTGTACATACGTGTTTATGTTTTATATGTGTATATATGTATTCACAGGATACAAAAAATTGGAGAAGAGCGATATCCTTTTTATAAAACATAACTTTTATTTAGTGCATCAGCACAGAGTTTAAAAGTCCACTTTCTCTCTCACCACCAAATGTAAAAACAGGTATCAAAGAACAGCTGTTAGGAATAGCTTACGCGTTTCAGCACACAGGCTGTAGTCATAAGCTATGACTTTTAAACTCTGTGCTGATGCACTAAATAAAAGTTATGTTTTATAAAAAGGATATCTCTCTTCTCCAATTTTTTTGTATCCTGTATTTGACCATCTTTGAGCGTATATCCCTCCTTGCCATACACCTGTTTGACGGCGAGTCCACAGTGTCGAGAGTGGCGGTGTAGCCGCTTGTTTGTTTGCCTCTTTCAACCTGGGTTCTTGATCCTGGCGATACTTACCTGCTTCCACAGACCGCTTCTTACCCTCGGAAAAGGATTGGCCAGACTGGTACACACCTCTGGTAAGATAACACCCACGTCTTGGCGTCTACAAGGAGAGTATCTGAACGGACTGCTTCTCACCCTCAGAAAAGGATTGGCCAGATTGGTACACACATCTGGTAAGACAACGCCCACGTCTTGGCGTCCACAAGGAGCGTAGCTCTGTTTTACTCCGGGGGTATCTGAGCGGAGCAGGCTGAATTTCTTTGCTTATTAGTTCTGAAGTGTTTGGTGACACAAGTACGCCCACGTTTTGGCGGAACAAAGACAGATTATGCACACATCGGGGTAAGCGTTTTTCTATCAACTCTATTTATCTACATTTGTGTATAAAAAGCTATAAAAATAGCAAGGATATAAAGATTGAGACATAAAAGAGTTTGGAATTAACCCTGAAATTGTTGTTATCATCCGTTCATATATCAACCAAGAGCCTGTAAAGAGATACATATATATATTTACTTATTTTTTACTTTGAATTATACTCTCAGACACAAGTGGACATACCCTCACATGTTTCTACTTATTAAATAAATATATAATAAAGACTTTTTCTTTATATTGACATAAGTCACAAAAGAAGAATCCACTAGACTTAAACGGTTCTTGAATTCTATATGTATTCACAGACATATATGCACATATAAACACATAAATACATATGTATACATATTTAGGCCTCTAGTTATCAAGCCGTCAACCGCAAATACGCTGGAATTATGCAGCCTAATTGTGGCGAGGTTGATTCGCCTTAGTTATCAAGCCCTACAGCCCGGCAAAAGTAGAATATAGTTATGTAACCTACGATCCGCCGGACTCAGTCCGACACAGATCGATGGTTACGTCACTACAGATGTTCCGAACGCAAGTTCGGCACAATCTGACTACTTTTGGTAGTTATCAAACTACTACCAGGTACTCTCACTACTATTCTGGGCCAGCTTACCTGGATTTCAATCCGCCGCCCTGGAGGCGGCGGATCCCATAGGAATCAATGGGAGTCTGACAGCAGCGAGAGCTCATGTTCGCTGCTGCCCAATATCCCATTGATTCCTATGGGAGATGTCTGCACCTAACACCCTAACATGTACCCCAAGTCTAAATACCCCTAATTTGTCCCCCTACACCGCCGCCACCTACTTTATACATATTAACCCCTAAAACGCCGCTCCCGGACCCCGCCACAACTAAATAAACTTACTAACCCCTAAACCGCCGCTACCCAGACCCCGCCACAACTATAATAAATATATTAACCCCTAAACCGCCGCTCCAGGACCCCGCCACAACTATAATAAATATATTAACCCCTAAACCACCACTCCCGGACCCCGCCGCCACCTACATAATACCTATTAACCTCTAATCTGCCGCCCCCTATACCGCCACCACCTATATTAAATTTATTAACCCCTATCCTGCCTCCACTATACCGCCGCCACTATATTAAACTTATTAACCCCTAAACCTAAGTCTAACCCTAACACCCCCCCTAACTTTAATATTATTTTAATAAATCTAAATAAAACTTACTATTATTAACTAAATTATTCCTATTTAAAAATAAATACTGTAAAATGAACCCTAAGATAGCTACAATATAACTAATAATTATATTGTAGCTATTTTAGGATTTATTTTTATTTTACAGGCATCTTTGTATTTATTTTAACTAGGTAGAATAGTTATTAACTATTTAATAGCTACCTAGCTAAAATACTTACAAAATTACCTGTAAAATAAATCCTAACCTAAGTTACAATTAAACCTAACACTGCACTATAATTAAATAAATTAATAAATTAACTACAATTACCTAAAATTAAATACAATTAAATAAACTAAACTATAGTACAAAAAAACCAAACACTGAATTACAGAAAATAAAAAAAGAATTACAAGAAGTTTAAACTAATTACACCTAATCTAAGCCCCCTAATAAAATAATAAAGCCCCACAAAATAAAAAAATGCCCTACCCTATTCTAAATTACAAAGTAATCAGCTCTTTTACCAGCCCTTAAAAGGGCTTTTTGCGGGGCATTGCCCCAAAGTAATCAGCTCTTTTACCTGTAAAAAAAAATACAACCCCCCCAACATTAAAACCCACCACCCACATACCCCTACTCTAACCCACCCAATCCCCCCTTAAATAAACCTAACACTAACCCCCTGAAGATCTCCCTACCTTGTGTCGTCTTCACCCAGCCGAGCCGAATTCTTCATCCAAGCGGGGCAAGAAGAGGTCCTCCATCCGGCCAAAGTCTTCATCCAAGCGAGGCAGAAGAGGTCCTCCATCTGGTAGAAGTCTTCATCCAAGCGGTGTCTTCTATCTTCATCCAACCGCGGTTCCATCTTGCAGACCTCCGACATGGAACATCCTGCTGGCCCGACGACTACCCGACGAATGAAGGTTCCTTTAAGGGACATCATCCAAGATGGCATCCCTCGAATTCCGATTGGCTGATAGAATTCTATCAGCCAATCGGAATTAAGGTAGGAAAAATCCGACTGGCTGATTCAATCAGCCAATCGGATTGACCTTGCATTCTATTGGCTGATCGGAACGGATTGAATCAGAGAAACAGATTTTTCCTACCTTAATTCCGATTGGCTGATAGAATCCTATCAGCCAATCGGAATTCGAGGGACACCATCTTGGATGACGTCCCTCACAGGAACCTTCATTCGTCGTTAGTCCGTCGGGCCAGAAGGATGTTCCGCATCAGAGGTCTGCAGGATGTAGCCGCGGTTGGATGAAGATAGAAGACCCCGCTTGGATGACTTCTACTGGATGGAGGACCTCTTCTTGCCCCGCTTGGATAAAGAATTCGGCTCGGCTGAGTGAAGATGACTCAAGGTAGGGAGATCTTCAGGGGGTTAGTGTTAGGTTTTTATAAGGGGGGTTTGGGTGGGTTAGAGTAGGGGTATGTGGATGGTGGGTTTTAATGTTGGGGGGTTGTATTTTTTTTACAGGTAAAAGAGCTGATTACTTTGGGGCAATGCCCCGCAAAAAGCCCTTTTAAGGGCTGGTAAAAGAGCTGATTACTTTGTAATTTAGAATAGGGTAGGGCATTTTTTTATTTTGGGGGGCTTTATTATTTTATTAGGGGGCTTAGATTAGGTGTAATTAGTTTAAACTTCTTGTAATTCTTTTTTTATTTTCTGTAATTTAGTGTTTGGTTTTTTTTGGACTATAGTTTAGTTTATTTAATTGTATTTAATTTTAGGTAATTGTAGTTAATTTATTTAATTAACTTAATGATAGTGTAGTGTTAGGCTGAATTGTAACTTAGGTTAGGATTTATTTTACAGGTTATTTTGTAAGTATTTTAGCTAGGTAGCTATTAAATACTTAATAACTATTTAATAACTATTCTACCTAGTTAAAATAAATACAAAGTTGCCTGTAAAATAAAAATAAATCCTAAAATAGCTACAATATAATTATTAGTTATATTGTAGCTATCTTAGGGTTCATTTTACAGGTAAGTATTTATTTTTAAATAGGAATAATTCAGTTATTAATAGTAAGTTTTATTTAGATTTATTAAAATAATATTAAAGTTAGGGGGTGTTAGTGTTAGAATTAGGTTTAGGTGTTAATAAGTTTAATATAGGTGGCGGCGGTATAGGGGGACAATATAGGGGTTAATAAGTTTAATATAGGTGGCGGCGGGGTCCGGGAGCGGCGATTTATGGGTTAAACATTTAATTTAGTTTCGGCGGGGTCCGGGAGCGGCGGTTTAGGGGTTAATGAGTTTAATGTAGGTGGCGGTGGTGTAGTGGGGGGCAGAATAGGGGTTAATAAATGTAATGTAGGTGGTGGTGGGCTCCGGGTGCGGCGGTTTCAGGGTTAAACAATTTATTTAGCTGCGGCGGGGTCCAGGATCCGCAGGATAGGGGTTAATAACTTTAATATAGGTGGCGGCGGTATAGGGGGCGGCAGATTAGGAGTTAATAGTTATAATAGTTAATATTAATAATAGTTAATAGTTATAATGTAGGTGGCAGAGGGGTACGAGAGCAGCGGTTTAGGGGTTAATACATTTATTATAGTTGCGGCGGGGTCCAGGAGCGGCGGTTTAGGGGGTAATAACTTTATTTAGGTGCGGGGGGCTCCGGGAGTGGCAGTTTAGGGGGTAAAACAGTGTAGTATAGTGTGGGTGCTTAGTGACAGGGTAGCAAGAAAGCTGCGAAGAAGCCAATGAGCAGCGAGATTGATGACTCTCAGTTAACAACAGTCTGCTGCTCATCGCTCCGTACTTGGTGCGCGGCTTCTTGACAGCTTTCTTGATAACTATGGCAAACGTATTCAGATCCGCGGCAGCGATGGTAGGCGAGCGTATTGGGGCGGCGAATGCAGGAAAGTAGACGGCTTCATACATAGAGGCCATAGACATACTTATAAGTACAATGGAGGCCTTTGCAGTCAAGTACCTTAAAACATGTAAAATCACACCGTACCGGCACCTCTGCATGCCGTACCGGCACTTCTTCAAAGCACAGCAAGAGTTAAAAAGGCACAGATATTTTTTTTATTGTTTTTTTTTTTAAAATAGCGGCCAGCAGAGGGTGCGGCAGTAGTGTGAGAACTTATAGCAGCAAAAGCTTGTGCACAGCAAATGGTAACAGCCTGCACGCAGGCTTCTGTATAGAGGGGTGGGCTGTACATGCATGTAGGACCTCTTGCCCCAAACATTTGTGTGAGTGAGCCTGTGTAGTTACTTTCATTTACAGGGCTATACACATACCAGCTGCACGGAAATATTTTCTAGCTCCACTCTTTCTCAGTTTACTGGACAATGTGACTGAAGTTATATAGTTGGACAAGTGGTCCCCAGTGTATGTACAGTCGCACCGGCTCCACTCTATGCATGGATCACTCACACAATAAATGTTTGCCCAAAAGTGTATTGAGCGAGCCAGACATACAGCAGTGTATGGGTCCTACAGACAGGGCCATTTTCAGGGACGGGCACTACGGGCAGCTGCCAGGGGCACTTTAAAAATGGGGTGTTTAGGGAAAAAAGTGAATTTTTTATTTAATTTGGACTTGGAGATCCTAAAACCTTCCCTGGCTGAGCCTCCTGCATTGCGCAGCAACTATATAACTTCAGTCACATTGTCCGGTAAACTGAGAAAGAGTGGAGCTAGAAAGTTCTTCCATGCAGATGGTATGTGTATAGCCCTGTAAATGAAAGTAACTACACAGGCTCACTCACACAAATGTTTGGGGCAAGAGGTCCTACATGCATGTACAGCCCACCCCTCTATACAGAAGCCTGCGCAGGCTGTTGCTGTGCACAGGCTTTTGCTGCCAGCTTGTCAGTGTGAGAGGAAGCCAGCCAGAACAATAGTAGCACAAAAATGGAGGTAATAGTAAAGACTTTCTTGCTGGGGGTGATACACTGTATGTATATATTTTTCATCCTCTCTCTCTAATCAAATCTCAAGTGACAAAAAAAATATTTCCAACTCATAATGGAGCTGATTTATTTTTGGATAGCTTCTTCATTCTTTAGTGAGTTAGATGTTTGAATTTTAAGTGGATATAGAAGAGTATGTGTTATGCTGAGGATGTGTAATGAATACATAGAAAACTATATGACATGAGGTGTAATATCCTGACAAACAGCACAATTTAGTAGCGCAAAAACCATTGTTTTACACACAAAACAATTCCATATCCCTCATAGATTAACTACACAAAAAAAGGGGGAACATTTTTAAACAGGCAGAGCTTTACAAGAACATGCAGAGTGCTCTCATACTGCACAGTTTCTTAACCACAATAAGCTAGCATCAGTATCCAGGCACATGTATATAGCTAGTGTCTGTGTTAAAGGGACACTAAACCCACATTTTTTCTTTCATGCTTCAGATAGAGCAGCAATTTTAAGCAACTTTATAAATAATTCCTGATATAATGAACACAATCAGGAATGTATGCTTAGGAGTCGGTCCATTTTTGGTTCAGCAGCTGGGTAGCTGAACCAAAAATGGACTGACTCCTAAGCATGCATTCCTGCTTTTTCAAATAAAGAGAACAAAGAAAGATTTGGTTGCAAACAAAGCGTCAGATTGGCCATGCCTATCAAAGAGTACCGGCACCTCCCCCCTCAAAAAAAAAGCCCTGTATATATATATATGCAGTATTGCACAAAAGTGAGTACACCCCTCACATTTTTGTAAATATGTTATTATATATTTTCATGTGACAACACTGAAGAAATGACACTTTGCAAATGGTGTAAATTTGCTGTCTCCTCAAAATAACTCAACACATAGCCATTAATGTCTAAACCGTTGGCAACAAAAGTGGAAATGTCCAAATTGGGCCCAAAGTGTCAATATTTTGTATGGCCACCATTATTTTACAGCACTGCATTAACCCTCTTGGGCATGTTGTTCACCAGAGTTTCACAGGTTGCCACTGGAGTTCTCTTCCACTCCTCCATGATGACATCACAGAGCTGGTGGATGTTAGAGACCTTGCGCTCCCCCAACTTCCATTTGAGGATGCACCACAGATGCTCAATAGGGTTTAGGTCTGGAGACATGCTTGGCCAGTCCATCACCTTTACCCTCGGCTTCTTTAGCAAGGCAGTGGTTGTCTTGGAGGTGTGTTTGGGGTCATTATCATGTTGGAATACTGCCCTGTGGCCCAGTGTCCGAAGGGAGGGGATCATGCTCTGGTTCAGTATGTCACAATACGTGTTGGCATTCATGGTTTCCTCAATGAACTGTAGCTCCTCAGTGCGGGCAGCACTCATGCAGGCCTAGACCATGACTCTCCCATCACAATGCTTGACTGTAGGCAAGACACACTTGTCTTTGTACTCCTCACCTGGTTGCAACAAAAAGCTTGACAACATCTGAACCAAATAAGTTTATCTTGGTCTCATCGGACCACAAGACATGGTTCCATTAATCCATGTCCTTAGTCTGCTTTTTCTTCAGCAAACTGATTTTGGGCTTTCTTGTGCATCATCTTTAGAAGAGGCTTCCTTCTGGGACGACAGCCATGCAGAACAATTTGATGCAGTGTGCGGCATATGGTCTGAGCACTGACAGGCTGACCCCCCACCCCCTTCAACCCCTGCAGCAATGCTGGCAGCACTCATACATCTATTTCCCAAAGACAACCTCTGGATATGATGCTGAGCACATGCACTCAACTTCTTTGGTCGACCATGGCGAGACCTGTCCTGTGAAACCACTGTATGGTCTTGCCCACCATGCTGCAGCTCAGTTTCAGGGTCTTGGCAATCTTCTTATAGCCTAGGCCTTCTTTATGTAGAGCGCCAATTCTTTTTTTCAGATCCTCAGAGAGTTCTTTGCCATGAGGTGCCATGTTGAACTTCCAGTGACCAGTATGAGAGAGTGTGAGAGCGATAACACCAAATTTAACACACCTGCTCCCCATTCACACCTGAGACCTTGTAACACTAACGAGTCACATGACACAGGGGAGGGAAAATGGCTAATTAGACCCAATTTGGACATTTCCACTTAGGGGGTGTATTCACTTTTGTTGCCAACGGTTTAGATGTTATTTGCTATGTGTTGAGTTATTTTGAGGGGACAGCAAATTTACACTGTTATACAGGCTGTACACTCAGTGCATTGTAGCAAAGTGTCATTTCTTCAGTGTTGTCACATGAAAATATATATATATGTTTAGCTATATATTTTGCCAAAAAATGATCAAATATATAAATAAATATTTATTTAAGAATAAAGAGAACAGATTCTGCTATGTTTTTGCTTTCCATTTAAGTCTATAGGGGAATACATTATTGCCTTTGCAATACTTTACTTTCAACTTGTAATATGAGCGCAACCAGATGCGCGCAAAAAACCTCCATCTAGCAAAGTTAACGCGCAAGCGGTAGCTCTAGTTTGCGCTCCACTCGTAATCTAGCCCAGTAATGGTAGAAGCTAAAATTTACAAAAGACATGCAGGAAATTAAAAATTAGGGAAAGCACATACTGGGTAGAGAATTTTCTTTAGCTGTTATTCTGTCTATTTTGTTGCATAATTTCAAGTAAAGTTTCTTATCCTTTTATTGTTGCTCCATCATTGTTTCTGAATAAGGGCAGCAAAACGTTCACATTTGTAACAAAAAAAAAACTAAAAAACACTAAGAATTAAAATAAAATGCCTGGGGTTTACATGGAGTAGAAGGGAAATAAAAAGGGATGCATCAAAATGATAAAAAATTGGGTATATCTCAGTAAGCTTGTTTTTGTATGAAGAAAATCGTATAATTCTTTTTGTTATGTATTTAAAGTACTGTATATATCCATTCTTTTTATGAATAAACTTTTTTGTAAACTTATACATTCAGCTTCAATAAAAATGAAATATTAAAAAAAAAGAAGAATTAAAATAAAACAAAATTAAAACAAAAAATGTATTTCTGTTTTATTTACAGAACTACCGTGTATTGGTTTCTAAATACAATTTATAAGTGAAATCTCAGAAACAAATTTGCTTAGAAAACATCAGCACTGAATGACTAAGTGAATTCTACTTCATCATGTGACAAAGTAACGTTTGCACAAACTTAACACTCATCAGTACCCTGTGATCACCTTAATTGTATTTCTAGCAAGACCATTATTAACATAATGTACTTATGAAGCAACACAATCTACATCATACAATGGCTTGTAAGATAATAGCATTAAAACACAGACATGAATACAAATCAGTGCCATAGGTGAGAAGAGATTTGCTCAGTGTGTTTGCTCAGTGTATCAAATGGCAGCAAAATTTCAGCAATGTTATTGTGTCAGTGCGGTTTGTTTGCTGTCACTGAATTTACAGTTATTATTATTATACTTTATTTATGAAGCGCCATCATATTCTGCAGCGCTATCCATGGATACAGATCATTTAAATAAAACAATAGAATAAAACTTCTAAGACTAAGAGACAGGACAGAATTTACAAACACATACAGGAGGAATCAAGGGCCCTATTCCCGTGGGAATTTACAATCTAGAAGGGTAGGAGGTTGAGAAACAGGAGGTGAGGACTGCAAGATTGAGAAAGATGTTAATGCAGAGTTAGAGGAGGGAATATTATTGAGTTGGGTGGTAGGCTTCCCTGAACAGAAAAGTCTTCAGAGAGCATTTAAAGGAAGAAAGATTTGGGCAAAGCCTGACAGCACGAGGGAGAGTGTTCCAGAGGGTAGGTGCTGCATGACAGAAGTCCTGCAGTCTAGCATGAGAAGAGGTGATAGTCGCGGATGGAAGGAGCAGGTCATTGTTGGATCTTAGTGGGCGGGCTGGAGTATACTTGATGATTAGAGAGGATAAGTAGAGGGGAGCGGAGTTGGTGAGCGCTTTGTATGCAAGGGTGAGAATTTTGAATTTAATTCTGCTGTGTATGGGGAGCCAATGAAGGGACTCGCAGAGAGGTGCAGCAGATACAGAGCGACGGGAAAGGTGGATCAGTTTGGCAGAGGCATTTACGATGGATTGAAGAGGGGAGAGGCGGGAAAGAGGAAGGCCAGTAAGTAGGTTGTTGCAGTAGTCAAGTCGGGAAATAACAAGGGAGTGGATTATTTGCTTTGTGGTGTTAGCGCACAGAAAAGGTCTAATCTTGGAAATGTTGCGTAGATGGTTGCGGCAGGATGTAGAAAGGGATTGGATATGGGGGGTGAAGGATAGATTTGAGTCAAGTGTAACTCCGAGGCAGCGGACATGGGGCGATGAGGAAATGGTGATGCCGTCAACAGGGATAGAGAAGTCACAGGTCGGCATAGAGCTGAATTTACAGTTATGAATAACTGACTTATATGCAAATTGGTTGTGATAGACAACATTACTGGTGCCACTATCTTACATTTACTACATAGCTGACCAGAACATTTTTCTAAAACTTTAACCTTATTAAAGGGTCCAATACTCTAAAGCTCTTTTCTCTGGCCAAATTCCCTTTAAAGATCCGTCAGTGGTATAAGGTCCTTTTGTGGGATTCTCATTCTCTTTAGCTTGAGAGCTGTGTATCTGGTTGTACATGACATTTCTGCATATAAAAGAGAGACAAATTCATTACAGTAAAGGGATCAATACAATTATGAGTTAAAAAAAAAGTATGAGTTAAAATTGTAATGAAATTACACATTCAAAATGATTTTACTAATAAGAATTACAGTTACAGTACATGAGAATGCAAATGTATGTCAAGCAGTAAAATGCTTATTCATAGGGCCACTAAAGACAAAATTAAAGGGACAGTATACTGTAAAATAATTTTTCCCTTAATGTGTTTACAATTGCTTTTTTTACCAACTGCAGAGTAAAAAATGTATGAAAATTAGCTTTTTAAGGCTTATTTGTGTATATTAAAGCTCTGATTTTGTGTTTTGAAGCCACAACCTAATAAAATGGGTTGAGCTTGTAGGTATAATCCGATCTCATTACTGTATCACATTGTGCAAATATACCTGCTTCTTTATCTTATATCTGTCCTTAAAACAATCACCAGTACTTTGAGAGAACAATGGAAAATCAACATTGTATTACCTTATCTCTGCTATATCACACTGGGAGTGAAATTTCTTCTGCTGGCTGTGTTTACAAAGCTTATCTATAGCTGGTACGCGCGGCCACAAACTTTCAGAATAGGTGGGGATACCACATGCTAAATCAACAATTTCAAATGCCAATATAAGGGTAAAGGAGCTACTTGTAAACAATTTATTACACTCCAGCAGGTAAAGTGGATCATTGGGAACAAATTAAAGGGGAGAAAATTTTTGAGTAAACTGTCCCTTTAAACTTTCATGATTCAGATAGAGCACTTCTTCCATGATCTAAATGTGCAGAATCTTTTTATAAGCAGATTTTCTGAGGCACCAGCTCCCACTGAGCAAGTGCAAGATTCACAGAATAAATATATATGCATTTTGTAATTGGCTGATGGCTGTCACATGATGTAGCGGGAAGGAAAATAAAACTAACTGAAATTTGTCAGAGAAAAAATGACTACTCATGTGAAATTCAAACTAAGCACTTTTGCATTGTCTATTTATTATGCATTTATTGATTATATTGCTCTACTCTGTTTAGTGGTCCTTTAAAGAACACAAGGAATAAAGTGCAAGGAAACATTATATCTAATCAACCATGTAATTGAGAATACACTAAGTAAAATTATTAAAAAAATATGCAATGCACTTATTGTACTGATAGAAAAACATTAGGCGTACACTCTGAGTCCAGCTTTCATTCATATTAGTTAGCTCCATATGAGCTCTACTTACGGTGACTGCATTAGTTATTGCTCTCTAATACTGCACTTTATAGTAATTGTTGTGAGGTTGAACTTCTTTTTCTAGCTAATTGTATTTGTGCATTGTATTAGCAGATAACCTTTACCCTATTTTCTAGTCACTTTTCTATTGAAGTCTAGCTATTTTAGTAATGGTTTCTATGGTTGCTGGTTCTCACTACCTACCTTTTGGCTAGATTATGAGTTTTGCGTTATGAGCGGCTCGGTGCTAACTTGCAAGTTATTGCCACCGCTCACCTCCCTATAGCGCTGCTATTACAGGTTTTCATAAACCCGGCGTTAGCAGGCAATACGTGAGCATTGAGCAAAATTGAGCTCCATACCGCACTCAAATAGCAGCGCTGCTTTGAGCTTGTTTTAAGTGCTCGTGCACGAGTCCCCCATAGCCATCAATCGGAAGAGCCAGCTAAAAAAAAACAACTAACACCTGCAATAAAGGAGCGTAAAGCTCTGTAACGCAGCCCCATTGATTCCTATGGGGAAACAAAATTTATGTTTACACCTAACACCCTAACATAAACCCCGAGAGGCCTATCTATCAAGCTCCAAATGGAGCTTGAAGGGCCGAGTTTCTGGCGAGTCTTTAGACTCGCCAGAAACACAAGTTATGGAGCAGCGGTCTTAAGACCGCTGCTCCATAACCCTGTCCGCCTGCTCTGAGCAGGCGGACAGGAATCGCCGGAATTCAACCCGATCGAGTACGATCGGGTTGATTGACACCTACCTGCTGGAGGCCCATTGGCCGCGATTCTGCAGGAGGCGGCTTTGCACCAGCAGCTCTTGTGAGCTGCTGGTGCAATGCTGAATATGGAGAGCGTATTGCTCTCCGCATTCAGCGAGGTCTTGTGGACCTGATCCACACTGTCGGATCAGGTCCGCAAGACCTTTGTTAAATTGGCCTCTGAGTCTAAATACCTCTAATCTGCCACCCCCGACATCGCCGCCACCTACAGTAGACTTATTAACCCCTAATCTACCGCCCCCGATACCGACGCCACCTACATTATACTTATTAACCCCTAATCTGATGCCCCCGACATTGCTGTCACCTATTTACACTTATTAACCCCTAATCTGCTGCCCCTAACATTGCCGACACCTACATTATACTTATTAACCCCTAATCTGCCGCCCCCAATGTCACCGCCACATACATAAATTTAATAACCCTTAATCTGCCGCCCCCAAAGTTGCCACCACTATACTAAAGTTATAAACCCCTAAACCTAATCCTAAATCTAACCCTAAACCTAACACCCCTAACTTTAATATAATTAAAATAAATCTAAATAAAAATTACTATCATTAACTAAATAATTCCTATTTAAAACGAAATACTTACCTGTAAAATAACTAATAGATACATTGTACCTATCTAAGGCCTAGATTTGGAGTTTGGCGTTAGCCGTGAAAACCAGCGTTAGAGGCTCCTAACGCTGGTTTTAGGCTTCCTCCGGTATTTGGAGTCACTCAAAATAGGGTCTAACGCTCACTTTTCAGCCGCGACTTTTCCATACCGCAGATCCCCTTACGTAAATTGCGTATCCTATCTTTTCAATGGGATCTTTCTAACTCCGGTATTTAGAGTCGTGTCTGAAGTGAGCGTTAGAATTCTAACGACAAAACTCCAGCCGCAGGAAAAAAGTCAGTAGTTAAGAGCTTTCTGGGCTAACGCCGGTTTATAAAGCTCTAAACTACTGTGCTCTAAAGTACACTAACACCCATAAACTACCTATGTACCCCTAAACCGAGATACCCCCACATCGCTGCCACTCGATTAATTTTTTTTAACCCCTAATCTGCCGACCGCCACCTACGTTATACTTATGTACCCCTAATGTGCTGCCCCTAACACCGCCAACCCCTATATTATATTTATTAACCCCTAATCTGCCCCCCACAACGTCGCAGCCAGCTACCTACAATAATTAACCCCTAATCTGCCGACCGCAAAGCGCCGCCACCTACGTTATCCTTATGTACCCCTAATCTGCTGCCCCTAACACCGCCGACCCCTATATTATATTTATTAACCCCTAATCTGCCCCCCACAACGTCGCCTCCACCTGCCTACACTTATTAACCCCTAATCTGCCGACCGGAGCTCACCGCTATTCTAATAAATGTATTAACCCCTAAAGCTAAGTCTAACCCTAACACTAACACCCCCCTAAATTAAATATAATTTTAATCTAACGAAATTAATTAACTCTTATTAAATAAATTATTCCTATTTAAAGATAAATACTTACCTGTAAAATAAATCCTAATATAGCTACAATATAAATTATAATTACATTGTAGCTATTTTAGGATTAATATTTATTTGACAGGCAACTTTGTAATTATTTTAACCAGGTACAATAGCTATTAAATAGTTAAGAACTATTTAATAGCTACCTAGTTAAAATAATTACAAAATTACCTGTAAAATAAATCCTAACCTAAGTTACAATTAAATTAATTAAATAAAATACCTACAATTACCTACAATTAAACCTAACACTACACTATCAATAAATAAATTAAATACAATTCCTACAAATAACTACAATGAAATAAACTAACTAAAGTACAAAAAATAAAAAAGAACTAAGTTACAAAAAATAAAAAAATATTTACAAACCTAAGAAAAATATTACAACAATTTTAAACTAATTACACCTACTCTAAGCCCCCTAATAAAATAACAAAGACCCCCAAAATAAAAAATGCCCTACCCTATTCTAAATTACTAAAGTTCAAAGCTCTTTTACCTTACCAGCCCTGAACAGGGCCCTTTGCGGGGCATGCCCCAAAGAATTCAGCTCTTTTGCCTGTAAAAAAAAAACATACAATACCCCCCCCCCAACATTACAACCCACCACCCACATACCCCTAATCTAACCCAAACCCCCCTTAAATAAACCTAACACTAAGCCCCTGAAGATCTTCCTACCTTATCTTCACCATACCAGGTTCACCGATCCGTCCTGAAGAGCTCCTCCGATGTCCTGATCCAAGCCCAAGCGGGGGGGCTGAAGAGGTCCATGATCCGGCTGAAGTCTTCATCCAAGCGGGAGCTGAAGAGGTCCATGATCCGGATGAAGTCTTCATCCAAGCGGGAGCTGAAGAGGTCCATGATCCGGATGAAGTCTTCTATCAACGGCATCTTCAATCTTCTTTCTTCCGGATCCATCTTGCAGACCTCCGACGCGGAACATCCTCTTCTCCCGACGCCTACTAGCCGAATGACGGTTCCTTTAAGGGACGTCATCCAAGATGGCATCCCTCGAATTCCGATTGGCTGATAGGATTCTATCAGCCAATCGGAATTAAGGTAGGAATATTCTGATTGGCTGATGGAATCAGCCAATCAGAATCAAGTTCAATCCGATTGGCTGATCCAATCAGCCAATCAGATTGAGCTCGCATTCTATTGGCTGATCGGAACAGCCAATAGAATGCGAGCTCAATCTGATTGGCTGATTGGATCAGCCAATCGGATTGAACTTGATTCTGATTGGCTGATTCCATCAGCCAATCAGAATATTCCTACCTTAATTCCGATTGGCTGATAGAATCCTATCAGCCAATCGGAATTCGAGGGACGCCATCTTGGATGACGTCCCTTAAAGGAACCGTCATTCGGCTAGTAGGCGTCGGGAGAAGAGGATGTTCCGCGTCGGAGGTCTGCAAGATGGATCCGGAAGAAAGAAGATTGAAGATGCCGTTGATAGAAGACTTCATCCGGATCATGGACCTCTTCAGCTCCCGCTTGGATGAAGACTTTATCCGGATCATGGACCTCTTCAGCTCCCGCTTGGATGAAGACTTCAGCCGGATCATGGACCTCTTCAGCCCCCCACTTGGGCTTGGATCAGGACATCGGAGGAGCTCTTCAGGAGGGATCAGTGAACCTGGTATGGTGAAGATAAGGTAGGAAGATCTTCAGGGGCTTAGTGTTAGGTTTATTTAAGGGGGGTTTGGGTTAGATTAGGGGTATGTGGGTGGTGGGTTGTAATGTTGGAGGGGGGTATTGTATGTTTGTTTTTTTACAGGCAAAAGAGCTGAATTCTTTGGGGCATGCCCCGCAAAGGGCCCTGTTCAGGGCTGGTAAGGTAAAAGAGCTTTGAACTGTAGTAATTTAGAATAGGGTAGGGCATTTTTTATTTTGGGGGTCTTTGTTATTTTATTAGGGGGCTTAGAGTAGGTGTAATTAGTTTAAAATTGTTGTAATATTTTTCTTATGTTTGTAAATATTTTTTTATTTTTTGTAACTTAGTTCTTTTTTATTTTTTGTACTTTAGTTAGTTTATTTCATTGTAGTTATTTGTAGGAATTGTATTTAATTTATTTATTGATAGTGTAGTGTTAGGTTTAATTGTAGGTAATTGTAGGTATTGTATTTAATTAATTTAATGATAGTATAGTGTTAGGTTTAATTGTAACTTAGGTTAGGATTTATTTTACAGGTAATTTTGTAATTATTTTAACTAGGTAGCTATTAAATAGTTCTTAACTATTTAATAGCTATTGTACCTGGTTAAAATAATTACAAAGTTGCCTGTCAAATAAATATTAATCCTAAAATAGCTATAATATAATTATAATTTATATTGTAGCTATATTAAGATTTATTTTACAGGTAAGTATTTAGCTTTAAATAGGAATAATTTATTTAATAAGAGATAATTAATTTTGTTAGATGTAAATTATATTTAACTTAGGGGGGTGTTAGTGTTAGGGTTAGACTTAGCTTTAGGGGTTAATACATTTATTAGAATAGCGGTGAGCTCCAGTCGGCAGATTAGGGGTTAATAATTGAAGTTAGGTGTCGGCGATGTTAGGGAGGGCAGATTAGGGGTTAATACTATTTATTATAGGGTTAGTGAGGCGGATTAGGGGTTAATAACTTTATTATAGTAGCGCTCAGGTCCGGTCGGCAGATTAGGGGTTAATAAGTGTAGGCAGGTGGAGGCGACATTGTTAGGGGCAGATTAGGGGTTAATAAATATAATATAGGGGTCGGCGATGTTAGGGCAGCAGATTAGGGGTACATAGGGATAATGTAAGTAGCGGCGGTTTACGGAGCGGCAGATTAGGGGTTAATAATAATATGCAGGGGTCAGCGATAGCGGGGGCGGCAGAATAGGGGTTAATAAGTGTAAGGTTAGGGGTGTTTAGACTCGGGGTACATGTTAGGGTGTTAGGTGCAGACTTAGGAAGTGTTTCCGCATAGCAAACAATGGGGCTGCGTTAGGAGCTGAACGCGGCTTTTTTGCAGGTGTTAGGTTTTTTTTCAGCTCAAACAGCCCCATTGTTTCCTATGGGAGAATCGTGCACGAGCACGTTTTTGAGGCTGGCCGCTTGCGTAAGCAACTCTGGTATCGAGAGTTGAAGCTGCGTTAAAAATGCTCTACGCTCCTTTTTTGGAGCCTAACGCAGCCTTTATGTGGACTCTCAATACCAGAGTTATTTTTATGGTGCGGCCAGAAAAAAGCCGGCGTTAGCTACACAAAACTCCAAATCTAGGCCTTAGGTTTTATTTTTATTTCACAGGTAAGTTTGTATTTATTTTATCTAGGTAGACTAGTTACTAAATAGTTATTAACTATTTACTAACTACCTAGTTAAAATAAATACAAATTTACCTGTAAAATAAAACCTAACCTGAGTTACACTAACACCTAACCTTACAATAAAAGTAAATACATTACATTAATTAAATACAATTAACTAAATTACAAAAAAAAAACACTAAATTACACAAAATAAAAAAGAAATTATCAAATATTTAAACTAATTACACCTAAAAAAAAACCTAGCCTAAACTAAACTGCCAATAGCCCTTAAAAGGGCCTTTTGTGGGGCATTGCCCCAAAGAAATCAGCTCTTTTACCTGTAAAAAAAATACAAACAACCCCCCAACAGTAAACCCACCACCCACACAACCAAACCCCCCAAATAAAATCCTATCTAAATAAACCTAAGCTCCCCATTGCCCTGAAAAGGGCATTTGTATGGGCATTGCCCTTAAAAGGGCATTTAGCTCTTTTTCCACCCAAACCCTAAGCTAAAAATAAAACCCACCCAATAAACCCTTAAAAAACCTAACACTAATCAGCCAATCGGAATTATTGGGTTCCAATCAGCCAATAGAATGCAAGCTATTGAATGGGGGGTTACGCTATGACGTCATCACGCAGCGCAGCACAGCGTGAGCACAGACGGAGGCTCGGACATGATAGCGGCGGAGAGGAAGCCGCGTCTGGTGCCGACTCTGAGGCTTGGTGGTCCCTTGGAAGATCTCAGCCTGGAGTATCAGGAGGTGTGGTGGCTCAATTGCGGGCTACTCCAGGGCTGGTATCTCTGACGCAGGGTGCTGCAAGGGAGAGACTGTGGCACGGGGGCCCGCGTAAGCTGCTACCTACAGCGGTACAGGATGGGTCTAGTGGCCTGTGTTTTTTTTGGCTGCTGACCAACGCTGGGGCTTTTCTGGTGTAGGAGGAGTGAGTGGAACACCTGGAAGTCGCAGAGCTGCCTCCATAGGCGAGGCCTTTAACCCCCAGAAGAAAAGGTGTAAAGGAGAGAGATCTAGGAAGATCTCAGGTAAACGCCAAGCCAAAAGAAGGGAGAAAAGAAAGGAGGGAAGGCAGGATCTTATCTATTTTTATCTTAAAACTGGAGAACTGTTGCTATTGCTGTTTTTTTTCCTCCTATGCTAAGGAGGGTTGTTGACCTGGAAAATTATAAACGCTTAGCTCCCTTTTTCTTTCTTTCTCCTACCTTCCTGAAATCTCAAAGCCTCTGCTAAAAGCAAAATCTGACAGAGACTAGAGTCCCTCATTGACTTGGTATATGTTCCTTATTTCTCCCTAAATATCTTTGATTCAAATCCCCTAAGAAAAGAAAAGAAAGAGGGGGAAAAGAAAGGAAAAGAGAGCTGTTTGAGGCCTGGAATGTAATCTTTGTGAAAGAGTCCTGTGAGATGTGATATTCTGATTTGTGTATATAGCAAGCTTAAGCTATCAGCTTTGAGCTTGAACCACTCTATAAGATATATGGATAAATATCTCACTCAAACTAAAATGTCACCAAAAGTGAAACCAGTAGATAAAAAAGGTAATACATCTGCTAACTCAGCCAGCTCCCCGAATAAATCGTTAAGGGAGGACAGGGTCCCTGACACCTCATATGCGGGGGAGATTGCAACCCTGGTTTCTGCCCTAATAGGCCCTAAATTGGAAGAAATCCATATAAGATTAAACACAATTCTGGAGGAGCTGAGAAATCAGGCAGAGAGAATGAAAGAAATGGAGCAGAGGATTTCAAATTGCGAGGATACTCAGATTAAGACACAACTACAGGTGGAATCTCTGCTAAAACAAAATACATCGTTGACCAATAAAATTGATGAGATGGAAAATAGGTCAAGGCGGAGCAATCTGCGCTTAATTGGTATCCCCGAATCTTTGAGACCTCAAGATCTAAAAATGTTTGTGGAACAGTCTATCCCTGAGTTACTTGGATTAAACCCAGGGGAGAACATCTTTACAATTGAAAGAATACATAGAATGGGAAGAGAGAGAGATCATTCAACATCAAATGATAGGAGACCAAGGCCAGTGATAGCAAAGTTCTTAAACTTCCAAGGGAAAACGAGATCTTGAGAGCCTACAGGAAACAACAGAATCTACAATATCAAGGAGTAAAGATCCTGCTCTTCCAGGACTTTTCCACCGAAGTTTCACTGAAAAGAAAACAATTTTCGCCTATATGTTCTTGCTTAGTGGATGAAAAGAGGTTTTTTTCCATGCTGTATCCAGCTAGACTTAGGTTAAAATCTGGCATGGACTTTTTTTTCTTTGATTCTCCAGAAGCAGCCCTTTCCTTTTTAGAAAATTAATCAAAGAAGCGGAAGGTTTAATGAGAGTCTTCCTTACATTTTTATATTCTATTTTTGTGTATTTAGGTGTGTATGTTTAGTATGGTGTTTTTTGAACCAATTTTTTATTCTTTTTTTTCCCGGATTGAAAAGCTATATAATAAAAAAATATATTTTTTTTCTTTTTCTTTTTCCTTTTTTTTTTTTTTTTTTTGCTTAGAATGGTGTTGTTTGAACAAAAAACTATTTTTTTTTATTTATTTTTTTTGCTCCTCAAAGAGAGCTGTTATAGGGATTGTAAAAAAAAAAAAAAAAAAAGATAAAGTTGTGAAACACAGCTGTTTTAATGGGTATAAAGCTACTTTGCACAAGTTTAGGACAGTTTTTTACATGAACAAGCTACTCTTAAGTAAATTACAATTACAGGATAGGAAAGTATGAGCACAATTAATGTTTGTATAGATACAAAGAAACCACAGATACTTGTAAAAAGGGTATAATTGTGAATTTTTCTAATGCCACTTATGACATTTTACATAGATCGCCAACAGTCTCTGTTTCATGTCTCTCCTACTAAAACATTAACTGATATTGAGTGTAACACTGTTTAAAATAACAACAATAATCTGAGAATTTCGTTCTTTGTTTTTATTCTTTCCAACAGAGACTAGGCGTGACTTGTCTTTGAGGGGTTAACTGAAGTTTATGTCCCAATCAATAGTAATGGACATCAGCTGAATTTTCAGACACAAGTTTTCCCTTTAAAAGGCGAGTCTAGCCTCCTCTCTGCATGTCTATGAATAAGAGTACAGTCCGTACTCGAAACTAGTCAGACAATTTTCTATGTCTATTTTTCTCCCCTGCCTTGCCTTTGTTGATTTTTGCACCTTTTCTCATGATCTTTACAGCGGTTGTAGCTGTTCAATTTTTTAATGGCTTTTCAAATAAAGACGCATTGTTTTTAAGCTATCCACAGTAGTGCCTGCTCCTCTTCTCTTTTTCCTATAATTGTGAACAGAATGGGTGTAAGGATTTTAGTACGCAATTATTGGATGTTTGAAATGTGTTTTTTTTTAATAAACCCATGAAAGAAGGTGTAGCACAGATGGGTATTGCACTAATGAAGAATAGAGGGTTTAATTTATTAGGAAAAGTTAGTTATAGAAACTTGTTATATTGCATGAATACAATAATAAGGGCTCTAAGGTTTGTCACTTATAAATGTTTTTTTTTGTGTTTGTTTTTTAGAATGCAAGCTATTAGGGCTATTAGATTAGGTGTAATTAGTTTAAATATTTGATAATTTCTTTTTTATTTTGTGTAATTTAGTGGGGGGGGGGTTTGTAATTTAGTTAATTGTATTTAATTAATGTAATTTATTTAATTTTAGTGTAAGGTTAGGTGTTAGTGTAACTCAGGTTAGGTTTTATTTTACAGGTAAATTGGTATTTATTTTAGCTAGGTAGCTAGCAAATAGTTAATAACTATTTACTAACTAGTCTACCTAGTTAAAATAAATACAAACTTACCTGTGAAATAAAAATAAAACCTAAGATAGATACAATGTAACTATTAGTTATATTGTAGCTAGCTTAGGGTTTATTTTACAGATAAGTATTTAGTTTTAAATAGGAATTATTTAGTTTAATGATAGTAATTTTTATTTAGATTTATTTAGAAAAATATTTAGTGGTTAATATGTTTATTTTAGTGTTTGCAATGCGGGAGGGCCTCGGTTTAGGGGTTAATAGGTAGTTTATGGGTGTTAGTGTACCTTTTAGCACTTTAGTTATGAGTTTTATGTTACGGCGTTGTAGCATAAAACCCATAACTACTGACTTTCAGTTTACGGTATGAATCTTGATGGTATAGGCTGTACCGCTCACTTTTTGGCCTCCCAGGCAAACTCGTAATAACGGCGCTGTGGAAGTCCCATTGAAAAAGGACTTTTGGAAAGCTGCGGTAGTTACGTTGCGTAACTGCAAGACTCGTAATACCAGCGGTAGTGAAAAAGAGCCATAATGCTGCTTTTTCACTCATACTGCAAAACTCGTAATCTAGCCATTTGTTTTTAATCTAAGTTTTAATGCATACACTGCACATATCCCTCTTTTATAGGATGTATTAAAATTTATGTTTTATATAATCTCCCAGGGAGATTTCCTCTCGTTTATTTACTTACTCTTTTGAGTGCTCTATAAGTGTCCTCTTTTCTTTCCCCTTTTAGTTTAGAAAAAATCAGGTATGTGAAATTAGAAGGGATTCTTGAATGCAAAGTTCACTAAAAACAGCACAATTTGATTTGGATTTAAAAAAAAAAAATGTTATTATCAGCGCTGAATACACCCTGTTACATTTGCTCTCTATGTGTGATTCTTCCTTTCATAGATTATTATTACTTTATATGGGAGGCAGATCACCTCTTGCTAGCACTTCCAGATTCAGTCATCTTTTTTTAGAATTGAGTGAGTGCTGGCATGAATATTTCATTCCATGTTGCTGAGCTTTAGAGGATTTGTCCAATTTTCTGTGCTTTCCCATACCACCCCAAATAGACACCCTAATATGTAACCTCCTTTTTTTAGTGGTTAAAGACATCTTTCCAAGCTGTATACATTTAGTATGTAAATTAAAATGTTCAAGTAACTTTGTTTTTTTAAATGAATAGTCAAGATAACCCCTTTACTACCCATTTCCCATCTTTGCACAACCAACATTGTTATATTAATATATTTGATAACCTCTAAACCTCTGCCTGTTTATAAACCCCTGAAGGGCCACTGCTTATCTCTGTACTTTTTATTAGCTTTTCACAGCCAGACCGTGCTAGCTAACATGTGCCATAGATAACATTGTTCCCACTCCTGTAGAGTTATGCATGAACCAGCACTAACTGGCTAAAATACAAGTTTGTAAATAGCACTGATATAAGGGGCAGTCTCAGAGCATTAAAATAGAGGTTTAGATACAAGTAGTCCTGGAGTTAAAAAGTATATTAATATAACAGTGATGGTTATGCAAAACTGGGGAATGGTTAATAAAGGGATTATCCATCTTTTTTTTAAACAATAACAATTTTCAAGTAGACTGTTCCTTTAAGTTAGGATCTTTAACATTACAGCTTCACTGCCTGCTGGGCAGTTAACCAAATGTTCATTTCACAGATAAACATTTGTAGTAGATTTTAGTGGTTTAAGTAATGTGTTAAAAACTCATTAGCTCTGAAACATCTCAGTAACAGGGGGAGTTATAAGAGGCCACAAGGGTATGGTGAGATGTAAGATAAGACTTGAAGGAGAGCAGAAGATTTTTGTCATTTATGCACAAATAGATTAGAAGCTGGTGGAAGCACCTCAGCTGGGGAGAGGTTGAAAAGAATTTGAAAGCTAAGAACATCTGAAGATCTAAAGTAAATGTAACTGTATTAAGTGAGATGACTCCATACTGTACAGGACTAAACAAACAGACAGCCACATGATACAAATAAATAAGTAACAATTTATTAGGAGTATGCTACATATCTTAGAAAGAAGCAGAGTCTTTGATAATGACATACATAGAGAAATAGATCAATAGGAAAAAAGATAAAATAAATAAATAAAATGAATAAAATTATAGAGACATATATGTTACTCATATAAAAGGGCAGCAGTTAAAATGTTAAAAAATATTTTTGAATGAAATTTTTATTTTTTTTATTTAAAAGCAGCTAAGATTTTATGTGAAACTAATAAGAAATCCAATGACTGTGTATTACTGAGTCCCAGTATTATACAGTGGACTGGATATTAGGGAGCGCTCTAACAGGAAAAAGGTTATTAACTCAGTACAGTAACAAAAATTAAAAAATACAGCTTGAAACATTCACTTTTAGATGGAACAGATTGTTTTACTAACATGTCCCTTTAATTAGGACATGTAATATATTTGTATAACCTCTGCTAACTATTGTAGCGAAAAGCAATGTTGGGACCACGCTAACTTGCACGCATATTACAAGTTTTAAGTAAATTTGTTTGCACAAGCAAAAACAAATTTAGCGCCTGACGGGTTTAGGCAACTGAAGACCTCGTGTAAAGTGTAAAAGATAAATTAAAATGTTCACTAAACACAACATAAATGCATTTAAATAACGTTTTACAATTATATATACAATTATATATATATATATATATATATATATACAGTTTATGCCGGGGTTAGGTTCTAGAAGGAATGGTTGTAAATCGAAACCGTTGTAAATTGAAACCCAGTTTATAATGTAAGTCTCAAAAATTGTCATAAGTAACACCTAATACATTATTTTTAAAGCTTTGAAATGAAGACTTTAAATGCTAAACAGCATTATAAACCTAAAAAATAATCACACAACACAGAATATATAATTAAACTAAGTTAAATGAACAAAAACATTTGCTAAACAGCATTATAAACCTAATAAAATAATCACACAACACAGACTTCACTTGCATTCTTTCTATGCATTCCAATCTAGACTGATTTATAGACAGGAAGATCTTGTTCCTTTGAAATCTGCTCGATAGCTCAGGTCTGGTTAAACTGATTAATTTCAGCTTGATTGGCTTTGCTGCAACACAAGCGGACAGCTCCACCTACTGGCTATTTTAATAAATGCACTGCTTCTCAATGCTTTTCAATAGAAGTCACATGACTGGGAAAAAAGGTTGTTATTCTGAAACGGTGTAAATTGAACCGTTGTAAAACGAGGGCCACCTGTATATATATATATATATATATATATATATATATAGTTATACTGTATATATATATATATATATATATATATATATATATATATATATATACACATACAGTATCTCACAATGGTGAGTACACCACTCACATTTTTGTAAATATTTTATTATAACTTTTCATGTGACAACACTGAAGAAATGACACTTTGCTACAATGTAAAGTAGTGAGTATACAGCCTGTATAACAATTTGCTGTCCCTTCAAAAATACTTAACACACAGCCATTAATGTCTAAAGCGTTGGCAACAAAAGTGAGTACACCCCTAAGTGGAAATGTCCAAATAGCCATTTTTCCTCTCCGTTGTCATGTGACTCATTAGTGTAACAAGGCCTTAGGAGTGAATAGGGATCAGGTGTGTTAAACTTGGTGTTTTTGCTCTCACACTGGTCACTGGAAGTTCAACATGACACCTCATGGCAAAAAACTCTTGGAGGATCTGAAAAAAAGAATTGTGGCTCTACATAAAGATGGCCTAGGCTATAAGAAGATTGCCAAAACCCTGAAACTGAGCTGCAGCACGGTGGGCAAGACCATACAGCAGTTTCACAGGACAGGTTCCACTCAGAACAGGCCTCGCCATGGTCGACCAAAGAAGTTGAGTGCACGTGCTCAGCGTCATATCCAGAGGTTATCTTTGGGAAATAGATGTATAAGTGCTGCCAGCATTGCTGCAGAAGTTGAAGGGGTGGGGAGTCAGCCTGTCAGTGCTCAGACCATACGCCGCACAATGCATCAAATTGGTCTGCATGGCTGTCGTCCCAGAAGGATGCCTCTTCTAAAGAGGATGCACAAGAAAGCCCGCAAACAGTTTGCTGAAGACAAGCAGACTAAGGATATGGATTACTGGAACCATGTCCTGTGGTCCAATGAGTCCAAGATAAACTTATCTGGTTCAGATGGTGTCAAGCGTGTGTTGCGGTAACCAGGTGAGGAGTACAAAGACAATTGTGTCTTGCCTACAGTCAAGCATGGTGGTGGAAGTGTCATGGTCTGGGCCTTCATGAGTGCTACTGGCACTGGGGAGCTACAGTTCATTAAGGGAACCATGAATGGCAACATGTACTGTGACATACTGAAGCAGAGCATGATCCCCTCCCTTCGGAGACTCGGCAGCAGGGCAGTATTATAACATGATAACAACCCCAAACACACCTTCAAGACGACCACTGCCTTGCTAAAGAAGCTGAGGGTAAAGGTGATGGACTTGCCAAGTATGTTTTCAACCTAAACCCTATTGAGCATCTGTGGGGCATCCTCAAACAGAAGGTGGGACAGTGCAAGGTCCACCATCCACCAGTTCTGTGATGTTGTCATGGAGGAGTGGAAGAGGACTCCAGTGGCAACCTGTGAAGCTCTGGTGAACTCCATCCCAAAGAGGGTTAAGGCAGTGCTGGAAAATAATGGGGCCACACAAAATATTGACACTTTGGGCCCAATTTGGACATTTCCACTTAGGGGTGCACTCACTTTTGTTGCCAACGGTTTAGACATTAATGGCTGTGTGTTGAGTTTAGAGGGGACAGCACATTTACACAGTTATACAGGCTGTACACTCACTACTTTACATTGTAGCAAAGTGTAATTTCTTCAGTGTTGTCACATGAAAAGATATAGTAAAATAGTTACAAAAATGTGAGGGGTGTATATACCGGATAAAAAAATATATTTATAGAAATATTCAAAAACATTTGGTATAAGACATATGTATATGCATTTTTTAATATGAGTGTTTATATTTGTATATATATATATATATATATATATATATATATATATATATATATATATATATATACATATACAGTATATGTATATAAATATATATGTACACTTATGCACACATACTGTATATATACACATGTATAGACATACACACACACACATATATATATATATATATATATATATATATATATATATATATATATATATATATACACACTTTGAAACCATTTCCACGCAAATACCTGAAAATATGAAAAATAATTTTAATGTGGTTTACTGGGTATTAAATGTAAATATTTTACATTCCAATGTTCTTTTTAAAAAATCTATATATTCCTATATATGTATCTGTTTGTATCTATACTAAAATATATTCATATTGATATATAGGTACAGATTTATATATATATTATGTTTTTTTAATAATTATATATATATATATATATATATATATATGTGTTTATTAACAAATAAATAGAACATTTTTATCTACGCGAAGAACATTGGAAGGTAAAATAAGCATAACTACCTTCGGGTTTAGCGCTGCAGATCTGATGCAGTGTTGGGTTAGTGCGCTCCATTGAAGTCTATGGGGAAAAGACGTTAGCATGGTATCGATATCTAAAGTCCTGAAGTTAGCGTGCACCAGGTTTTGCTTGTGTGCAAAAATCTTACTTTTGACTTGTAATAGGCGCGCTAACCTGCACTTCCACCTGTGTTTGCGTGTGAGCGTAAGCGATAAATAGCATGCCACTTGTAATCTGGCCCTATATAGTCAAACATATTTTTGACTTTATGTGTATTCACATTTCTCTGACTGTCAATATAAACTAAATGTGTTTAAACCCCACAAAGGATTTAAAAACCTGTACAAAATCTCTTCTAACATATTGTAACAACCTCAGAGTAATCATCATACTCATACGATGATTACTATATATATGTTGCAGGTAAATTAAGAAATTGGGTTATCCTAGCATTACCTGGGTAAACCTAACAAATTACCCAAGCGGCTTTGGATAACATGATAAATCTTCTCAGAGTGCATCCAGTCACTGCATCAAACATACTGTATATACAATGCACTGTAATTCCCACATCTTCACTATCTTTTTTGCCTCCCCTGGGGGGTTCAAGGGGGTTGAAGCCCCCTTTTAAACCTCACTCCCCATGGTTCACTTGGGGTGGATGCCAGAGGATCAGTGGGACACCCCCCTCAACCCTTAAGGCAGAGGCAAAAAAAATAGTGTCGATGGGGGAATTACATTACATTGGGCTTTACTCACAGTTGCTTGGGTAATGTCAGGCTTACCCGGTAAATCCTAGGATTTCTGACTTTACCGGTAATATATATATATATATATAACACACAGAGAAAACCCAGCACTCACTTAAGATTTAAAAGCAAAAATGGAAAGGTTAGTCACTGCATCTGGCCAAATGGGACAAGCTCAGGTACCACGTCAAGGTCCTTTCCAATACCTGAGACCCTAAAACAGCCACACAATGCAAGCTTTCAAATCCAAACAAACTGAAAACAAGGGAAGGGTGCACAGGAATATGTAACCACCCTAGACATATACAAAACACCCTAAACATATACACCCTAGACATATACAAAACACGGAAGGGAACTGCACTCTCATACCGGACCAGGTACACATCCCATGACCCTGCAACATGCTCAGCCCTGGGTGCCACTGGCACTCACATGAAGCTGTGCTGTCCCCAGAGCCACAAGCAGTTAACCCCAGACAGGTCTGGGTGCAAGAACCATAGGGAAAATTACAAAACAAATTAATACAACACACAGAGAAAACCCAGCACTCACTTACAAGCTCTCAGCTAAGATTTAAAAGCAAAAATGGAAAGGTTAGTCACCACATCTGGCCAAATGGGACAAGCTCAGGTACCACGTCAAGGTCCTTTCCAATACCTGAGACCCTAAAACAGCCACACAATGCAAGCTTTCAAATCCAAACAAACTGAAAACAAGGGAAGGGTGCACAGGAATATGTAACCACCCTAGACATATACAAAACACGGAAGGGAACTGCACTTTCATACCGGACCGGGTACACATCCCATGACCCTGCAACATGCTCAGCCCTGGGTGCCACTGGCACTCACAGGAAGCTGTGCTGTCCCCAGAGCCACAAGCAGTTAACCCCAGACAGGTCTGGGTGCAAGAACCATAGGTTAAATTACAAAACAAATTAATACAACACACAGAGAAAACCCAGCACTCACTTACAAGCTCTCAGCTAAGATTTAAAAGCAAAAATGGAAAGGTTAGTCACCGCATCTGGCCAAATGGGACAAGCTCAGGTACCACGTCAAGGTCCTTTCCAATACCTGAGACCCTGAGCTTGTCCCATTTGGCCAGATGCGGTGACTAACCTTTCCATTTTTGCTTTTAAATCTTAGCTGAGAGCTTGTAAGTGAGTGCTGGGTTTTCTCTGTGTGTTGTATTAATTTGTTTTGTAATTTTCCCTATGGTTCTTGCACCCAGACCTGTCTGGGGTTAACTGCTTGTGGCTCTGGGGACAGCACAGCTTCCTGTGAGTGCCAGTGGCACCCAGGGCTGAGCATGTTGCAGGGTCATAGGATGTGTACCCGGTCCGGTATGAGAGTGCAGTTCCCTTCCGTGTTTTGTATATATATATATATATATATATATATATATATATATATATATATATATACACATACATATACATAGATATACTATATATATATATATATATATATATATATATATATATATATATATACTGTATATATATATATATATATATATACACATACATATACATAGATATACTGTATATATATATATATATATATATATATACACACATACATATACATAGATATACTGTATGTATATATATGTATATATATATATATATATATATATACATACACACACACACATACACATATATATATATATATATATATATATATATATATATATATATATATATATATATATATATATAGAAACGCACATTTAGAGTGTTTAATTGTTGCTTTAGAATGCATTAGAAACACTTATTATTCTCACCTAACAAAGGATTCCTGTGTACTTTTGTCCTTGGGGGCCAAATACAATTAGAGGCATTTGGATGTCTCCTGCCTTCAAGGTATTAGTAACATGTGTAACCTGCATATAATGCTCATTTGATGTTAATTGCAATTAAGTGAATTGAATTTTAATAGTTAATCTACATCCTGCAGGGTTTTTTGTTGTTATTTTTTAAAAATCTAGAAAATGTATTAATTAACTTCATTAAATACAGAACACCCTTATCTATATTTCATATCAATTAATATGTATACCTTACTGAGGCATATTTATAATAAGAAAGTTGAATCATCATACAAATTGTAAAGCATTTTAAATAGAGAGAGTATATGAAAATAGACCAACACATAGTCTATGTAAATTAAGATGTATGTATGTAACATTTTGACATTTAACTGGGTCTTCATTCAAAGGACAAATACTCAAAATGTATTTGTTCCATCTAAAAAAAGAATATTTCAAATGATATTACAGTGTGTATGTCTTTATGAATTCCACACACTTGCATTTCCCATTTTTCTTATTTGGAGGAGTCAATCTGGGCTTTAGTCCACAGAGAACAATTCGAGTTAATGTCATAAAGTTAGTATCAAATGAATTGTTTTGCACTTCTTATATGATCATGCCAATTAGGGACATATATGTAGCAGAGTTAGCTCTAGGAAATAAGCAAGGGGCAGTTCAAGTGCTGAGAATTAGAAATTGCTTAATTTTCACAGATAAATTGCATGAAAAGGGAGCCAAATAAATAATGAAAATATATTGCAAAGTTATTACGCATAACTAAACTTTTTTTTATAAATATCTCTAGGAGTTTACTGTCCCTTTAAGGTAAAAAACAAACAAACAAAAAAAAAAAAACAACCACACCTCTAGTATGCTTCAGAACAGCTACGGCCAGCCCTTCATTCACGTCGGAGACAGTTATCATTGTATCCAGCAAGACTACATTTTCCTAATAAAAGAGACATGCAAATATTTTACATTTACCAAAATGTACCTAAACTGCCTATTGGACGTGTGTGTTTTTTATTTATTTTTTTGGTGTAATTATTGTTTTTCGGGTGTTGCTAGCAGTTATTATATGCTGTGTTAAATATCACGTTTTGGTCACTGAAAGGGATATTAAACTGTATGAGATTGTAACATAAAATGTTTCATTATGCAGTATTTTAAAAATTAACTTTGCAGTGCACTTTCATTATTTATTTTGTTTCATTTTCCTATAATTTAACTCTGAAAAATGTTGGTTTTCTAAATTGCACAGAGTTTCATAAAGGGACATTGTACTATAAAGCTTTCTTCCCGTTATTGCTTTCCAAATTGTCCATTTTACCTGCTAGAGTGTATTTGTTTGCCCATTTGCCTTTTTTTTTTTTACCTTTTTTTTTTTTTTTTTACTTTATATAGCTGCTTTTGCCAGTAGAAACTTCAATATACACTTAAAGGGACAGTCTAGTCCAAAATAAACTTTCATGATTCAGATAGAGCATGTAATTTTAAAAATTTTTCCAATTTACTTTTATCACCAATTGTGCTTTGTTCTCTTGGTATTCTTAGTTGAAAGCTTAACCTAGGAGGTTCATATGCTAATTTCTTAGACCTTGAAGCCCACCTCTTTCAGATTGCATTTTAACAGTTTTTCACCACTAGAGGGTGTTAGTTCACATATTTCATATAGATAACACTGTGCTCATGCACGTGAAGTAATCTGGGAGCAGGTACTGATTGGCTAGACTGCAAGTCTGTCAAAAGAACTGAAAAAAGGGGCAATTTGCAGAGGCTTAGATACAAGATAATCACAGAGGTTAAAAGTATATTATTATAACTGTGTTGGTTATGCAAAACTGGGAAATGGGTAATAAAGGGATTATCTATCTTTTAAAACAATAAAAATTGTGGTGTAGACTGTCCCTTTAAATTATGAATGCAAAGTGTATTGTATATAGAAAAGCTATGTAAAAAGGAGTCAATAGCACTAATTATTCTCCTTTGGGTTGTAGGAAGAAGAGATATTTTGTATCTGAAATAGCCGATTGTTCCCATCCATAATTAGAATTTTAGTACCTAGTTATGTTTAGATATGATACCTGCACGCTGAGCCAATTCTTATGGACATGTCCAGTCTAGTATAATAACAGCTGATAGTTTTAATGAGCAAAAACATATATTTCATAAAACAAAAATTTAAAGTGAAGGAACGATTTCCCATGCATTTAATACTCTGCAGTAGATATAATACATTTTATAGCACAGTGTCCCTTTAAGTTTTATCCTTATCTATCTCTCCTGCTGAGGGCAATTGGGGACAGATATAAAACTGACAATAAAAGAGACTGCAGAAATGGCTGAGTGCAGAATATGATTGTTAAAGTAATTATATAACAGAATTTTCACTCAGGCTTTCTTGCACAATGCAATTATTCCCATGGGAACATTGCATAGTTAACAGGAAATGATTTGTTTTTTAACATATGCCTCAGTAAATAATCATTGTAATGCAAAATGACTACAAATAAAATACATGCTTTAAAACATTTAAACCTGTCATTTTGATTGCAAGTACACAGCACTTGAAAAGCTTCTTATGTTATTTATATTTTTTCTTTTCTTGTAGCTGATGAGGGTCATTAATAAATGAGCCCCTGTACATATCAAGCAATTACTTTGTAGCATGTAGGATTCTGAGGATCAGGGTCCTGAATTCCATGAAATGCCCCAACTACTTGGTAGGGTGAGAGGAAAAAAAATACATTTTTAAAATTAAATTACAGGAAAAGCAGGCAAAAATAAAAGAACAAAGTGCAACTTTTTTTCACTATGTATAATTTAACTATGTGGATTAAAAATGTGAGTTAAATATCCCTTTAATACATTTAAATACATATATTTATGTACTACTATACAAAATAAGTTAAATGTCCCTTTAATGCATTTATATTCACATATTTATGTACTATTATACCAAATGAGTTTAATGTCCCCTTAATGCATTTATTTTCATATATTTATGTACTATTATACCAAATGATATAGACATCCAGCTGGTAAAGCTATTAGAAATTAAAATGTATTTTATTACATTTATGGAAAGTGAACTTTATTGTTCAGTGATAATTTTAATGTAAACACTATTTCTGATACTTATTATGCCACTCATCCTTTTTTTTTGTTTTTTTATGAACGGATCACTTGGTATGTTCACCTGATACTACTATTCTGTACCTATTTTTAAAACCAATTTGTATTTATATCTGGCTTGTAAAAGAGCCAAACAGTTCCAACTGCATGAAGGTGACCCCACTTCTTGCAGATATTAAACAGAAATAACAAAATGAGAGTATTGATGTAAACTAATAAGGAGGCACTTGCATTTGAAAGGAAATTTTATTGTTCTTTATCTTTTTTGAAAGCCTCTTCTTCAGAAAAAAATCCCCCATAAAGATCCAAGTTTTTTGCCCACACTACTTTATGGCTGCAACATGCAAAGGGATATTCAGCCATTGTCCTATTCTGCCATTTATGGGTTCAGCTTTACTTCTCTCATTCCTAGGTGTAGTGTTAAAATGCCCTTTATAACTAAAATGATCAAAACATTAAAGGGACACTGTACCCAAAATTTTTCTTTCATGATTCAGATTGAGCATGAAATTTTAAGCAACTTTCTAATTTACTTCTATCATCAAATTTTCTTCATTCTCTTGTTATCTTTATTTAAAATGCAAGAATGTAAGTTTAGATGCCGGCCCATTTTTGGTGAACAACCTGGGTTGTCCTTGCTGATTGGTGGATAAATTCATCCACCAATAAAAAATTGCTGTCCAGAGTACTGAACCCAAAGAAAGCATAGATACCTTCTTTTTCAAATAAAGATAGCAAGAGAACAAAGAAAAATTGATAATAGGAGTAAATTAGAAAGTTGCTTAAAATTGCATGCTCTTTCTGAATAACAAAACAAAATTTTTGGGTTCAGTGTCCCTTTAAGTATTAAAAACCTGAGGTTTGCAACTGCAAAAAATGTTACACTAACTTGTTGGACTAACTGAACCCAATGTTTTTCTTTTGTGATTCAGATAAAGCATGCAACTGTCTAATTTACTCATATTATCAAATCTTCTTCGTTCTCTTGCTATCTTTATTTGAAAAAGAAAGTCCAGAACCTTTGACAGCACTTGTTTATTGGTGGATGAATTTATCCACCAATCAGCAAGAACAACCCAGGTTGTTCACCAAAATGGGCCAGCACCTGAAGTTACATTCTTGCTTTTCAAATAAAGATACCAAGAGAATGAAGAACATTTCCTAATAGGAGTAAATTAGAAAGTTGCTTAAAATTGCATGCTTTATCTGAATCACAAAAGAGAAAAATTTGGGTTCAGTGTCCCTTAAGCAACATACTCTGAGGCCCAATGACCAGTCAATACAGTAGATTTGCATAATCAACAAATGCATGATTAGAAGACAATGCAATAGCACTTAGTCTGAACTTCAAATGAGTAGTAACTTTTTTTTAAATAAATTGCAAAGTTATGTCTATTTCCACTCCCCCTGTATAATGTGACAGCCATCAGCCAATCACAAATACATATACGTATATGTTGTGAATTCTTGCACATGCTCAGTAGGAGTCGGTGACTCAAAAAGTGTAAATATAAAAAGATTGTGCACATTTTGTTAATGGAAGTAAATTGGAAAGTTGTTTACAATTGCATGCTGTATCTGAATCAGGAAGTTTAATTTGACTTGAGTTTCCCTTTAACAATGACTACCTGAACTTAGCAACTAGTCTGTTTTCAGTTATTGTTCAATATCATTGTTATAAGTAATGTTCGAAAATATTGGGAATGTATTATGGCTCCTTGCTGGAAAGTTGTAGAAAGGCTGATTCTATTAGGAATAATAATAATTATTATTATTATTATTTGGAAAATGTCAGTAGTTCTGAAAATAATGTCATAAAGTAGAGATGAGTATAAATTGAAAAAAACAAACATTTAGAGTCATTTTGAAGTGGATTTTAGATTGTTATGTGACAACCTCCTCTAAATGTGATTTTGTAGATAGATACTATGTAAAGGGGCAGTAAACATTCAGATTTTTATATAAATGTTTAGTTATGTTTAATGAGACAACTTTGCAATATATTTTCATTATTGATGTAGCCGCTTTTCATGTTATTTATCTCTGACAATTGTGGATTTTCTAATTCTCAGAATCTGAAATGCAAAATGAAGACTTTACAAGACTAACCCTGCTACATACATTTTCCTAATTGGCTTTAACAAATCTGAACTGCAAAAAGCACATTTATACTAACATCATGCCCATGGCTAGCCTTGTTGTCTGTAGACTCAAGCCTGGATCTAAATAAGCCTAATGGTCAATGGAGCTTGAACGTTGGAAAACAATTGCAGCAAACAAGATGTTAATTTGTTTTAAATGTTTAGACTGGGCTGATTTTCTTATTACAAGGAGCTTACTATCCCTTTAAGGACAGTAAACTTTCATTAAACATTTATCAAACAGTTTACCATAATTAGAACATTTAACTCTTTATTTTGCTATCCTAGAACCTAGACCCTGGAGCATTATATAACCACAGTGATTGTAACAATAATTGAATTGAATAATTGAAAAGTTATAAAAATTAAAAAAAACTATGCTCTTTCATTAAAGTTTAAATATGACTTTCATTTCATGCTTGGAAGTAGTCTAAGAAGCTGGAAATTTGGAAGATAAGAGGAAATACTTCTGTCTATGAGTCTTTGGAGACATAACATGGGATATAAAAGATAGAAGAGATTTGCAGGTTTAAATCCCTGGGATTTGAAGGTGATAACTTTAGGAAATGCAAATCTAGGGAAAATACTAACAAAAGAAAGTTGCAGATGATGAGTGATACGTGAAGTGAATGAGTGTGATGTACGTGATCATGACAGATTGAAAAAGGGCTAATTCTAAGTGTGAAATGTTTAGGAAATTAGTGATCATTTTGTCTTTTCTTGCAGTTGTTCCATAGGTGAAAGTTGAAAGATTTATGTAGAAGATTAGATGTTAGTGTGAAGGAAGGAGCTTAATAAACCCCAGGGCTGCACAGGGTGTTGAGTTTTCTGTCATGAGGTAAATTTCAGATATTCAGATCAGATGACGCTGCAGACACTAAATATTAAAGAAAAAAAAGTTTGACAAGAACATTTAAATGTAATTAACACTCAGATTATGTTGCAATTAAAAAAGTTTATTAATATTATACAGTAATATGTTTTATCTTGAGAAAAATAATAGGTTTATTATTATTACTTGTATTATTATTATGATTGCTACTATTATTAGTGACTATGGTCTACTTTTATCACTACGTCAGGATGCAAAGACTTGCACAACACAGTAACAGATTGCAAACTGGGTAATGTCTCTGCTCAGGATTTACCAACTATGATGGGTGGCATTTTTGCCATGAGGACATAATGGAACCAGCTGAGAAATAAAAATGACCAACTGAGGTTAAAATATATTACTTTGACAGGACCACAGATGCTGGCAATTTTACTGGGTCTCAAAGAAGTTTTGTAAGTATCTGTGCAATCGCTCTTCATTTCTTACAGCTATTACTAACAGAATTCTGATTAGGACCATAAAATACTGAGTAGAGTTGCATAACGAACAAATACATAATAAAAAGACAATACAGTAGCACTTTCTCTGAATTTTAAATGAGGAGAAGTTTTATTTCTGACAAATTTCAAATTTTGAAATTTCTGATAAATTTTGAAATTTCTTTCAATTCCCCGCCCCTGTATCATGGGAAAGGCATCGCCCAATTACAGACTAATATACAAATACACTGTGAACACTTGCGCACAATTATAAAAAATGTGCACAACGTTTATTTTTTTTATTATTACATGATCTAAATCAAGTATTATTATTATTATCAGGTATTTGTAGAGCGCCAACATATTCTGCAGCGCTATGAACATAGGTGGTATACAAAATAACATTTACAGGAATCAAATGGGTAAATTTAACTTTGAATATAGTGTCTCTTTGGAGTGATGCTTTTGCTTCTGTGATTGAAAAGTTAATAGAATGGGCCCTACTGATAGCCTTGGGTCTGCTCTCCATTGGTACACAGAATGACCACACATCTAGGCATTTTACCTAAATAACTCAGTAAATAAATAAAACACTGACACAAAGTATGGGTGAAAAAGGCCGCAGCCCGCATTTATTAAAATAAATGAAGAAAAAACTTTATTAGAATACACAAACTTCATTTAAAAGTGCTTGCCCTAAACAAAAAAGACGTGCCTTCCACTGGCTCTCAGCCAGGCACGCCCCCACATAAATCTCTCCCCATATCTGAGGAGGTACCCACAATAATATACCACTTTTTAGGCTAGCACCCCGCAACAGCTGCGACAACCACTTACCAAACCAAAGGGGAGGGAGGGAGGGACGCTTCTTTACCAGGTCCTCTTCGTTCGACGATGACAGGAAAAGTGAGCAACGGCTCACGCAGACACGCCCCTCTACGCCTCGAGTGAGGTCACTGGCCCCTCCTCTCACAGGCGCTCGACGGGGCTTCATTGACCACACATCTAGGCATTTTACCTAAATAACTCAGTAAATAAATAAAACACTGACACAAAGTATGGGTGAAAAAGGCCGCAGCCCGCATTTATTAAAATAAATGAAGAAAAAACTTTATTAGAATACACAAACTTCATTTAAAAGTGCTTGCCCTAAACAAAAAAGACGTGCCTTCCACTGGCTCTCAGCCAGGCACGCCCCCACATAAATCTCTCCCCATATCTGAGGAGGTACCCACAATAATATACCACTTTTTAGGCTAGCACCCCGCCATTGCACGAATTACAATCGTGCACCAACCCACAGGGCTAAGGCCTTTTTCACACCTTCGCTTAAATTAAAATTAAACAAATGAAGACCAATCTCGTTAAGGTGAACCCCATCATTTAAAAAGAAACATCTTCCCGTTTCACCTTCGAATTCAACATGTCATATTGCACAACCACCCAATTTTGACACAAAACTAGAAATCGTCCTGTTAACTTTCTTTCTAGAGCAGTCCAATTTCCGAGAATCCCATGCAGACCTCCAGCTAATCCTGCATTCTATATCAGACCAAACAATCATGATTCGAGGAAATAGCTCCCTTAATCTAATGATGTCCCACTTAATCAGATCTATTAACCTTTTTTGAGACATAAAACCAAGGTCGTTGCCCCCCGCATGAATGACTAGAATATCAGGAGGGTGAAAAAGTCTAGCCCAACTAATAACGTGCCCTATCAATTGATCCCACCTCAAACCCCTAATACCAAACCATTTTATGAATACATTCTCAAATGAACAACAAAGTTGGGAACCCGTCTCTTTACATGAAGCTGCTTTTCTCGCCCAGTAAATATAGGAGTGACCAACGATCCAACAATGCGGAGGACCTGCTGAAACAAAAGGCTAATACACTAATTCTGGCCTAACATATAATCTGAAACAACCAGACTTCCACCTTCCAATCCTCTTCACCACACCTTCATTCAAACCTAAAGAGCTTGCTTCCGTAGCCGCCCCAATCCTAAACGAATGGCATCCAAATTCCTTACTGTCAATTCCAATCAAAGCTAAACCTTTCTTCAACACTGCTTCAAATTGAAAACGAGATAAGCATGTTCCATCCTCGTGTATTAAAAAAGTTCTAACCTTCAAACAACTCCTAAACTGCAAAAATTCTCTAACTGCCGTAACTGGGCAGCACACCCCTCCAATTCGTTTCAATCTAACCCAACAACCTTTACCTTCTTGATCAGTCTTTGACCTCTTCAACCATAACAAAACCTCTTCAGAATTCAAAACAACATCATCTACTTCAAAACCACCATGACTCCAACGATTAGCAGAAACCAACTCAGACACTCTAAAAGCACCAAAATAGGCTAATACAAAAGCTACTTTAAATAGTGACACTTCAAAATTAGAAAAACAAACTCTATGCAAAACTAAAACCAATCTTTCTAAAATTGAAAAAACCAATGGGCGCCTCTTATCTAAAATGACCTTATTCTTTAACAAACTTTTAACCGCCATTCGGATACAAAATATCTTAGATAAATCCTCCCAGCCTAAAATTTTAAACAAAAAAGATAAAGCTGACATGTTCCTCTTTATCATTGACTTAGAGAAATTTTTCACCCTCCACGTCTCAATCCAATCCAAAAGCAAAAATATCTCATTCACCTGACTATCCTGCTCCACCAACTTATTAAGCCACTGAACCCAAACAGCCACATACGCCTTCCAAGTCCTAGGAGCTAAGGCTCCCCTCACCATATTCAGCACTCTAGAAAATTCAGGTACCACATTTCCTCCGGGCATGTAGCACCCACCCTGTCTGCATCCGGAACAGCCTCTCGAAACCTCTGCCACTGAAAACGAGAAAGAGCATCAGCCCCTATATTCTCCTTTCCAGGCACATGAATAGCTCTAAAATACACATTATGTTTCAAGCATTCGAAAACAAACATTCTGATCAAACCAATAACCGGTTTAGAACTAGAAGACAAACGATTGATGGCAAAAACCACACCCATATTATCAGAATGAAAAACTACTTTTTTGTTTTCAAACTCTCCACCCCAGATCTTTAAAGCAACCACTAAGGGGAATAACTCCAGAAAAACTAGGTTTTTTGTCAAGCCAGTAGAAGCCCAGACACTGGGCCAATGTCCTGAACACCATTTCTTACCAAACAAGGCACCGAAACCATGCGCACCAGATGCATCCGTAAATAAATGCAATTCACTATTCAACACTTCAGCAGACTGAATCAATGACTTCCCATTGAAGTCCTTTAAAAAGGCCTTCCAAACCCGTAAATCCTCCTTAACTTGAGCAGACAAACGGATCCTAAAATGAGGGATCTTAACCCCAACCGTTGACAAAGACAACCGCCTACAAAAAATTCTGCCAACTGGGATAATCTTGCAAGCAAAATTTAGCTTGCCAACCAATGATTGAATTTCCCTCAAAGAAAGCTTCCTCCTCCTCAGAGCTGAATCAACAGAAATTAATAAATCTTTCACCTTGTCCTCAGGAAGCCTACATTCCATCCTGACAGAATCAATGCAAATACCCAAAAAGCTAATCACAGAAGAGGGGCCTTCCGATTTGTCAAAAGCAATAGGGATGCCAAAATCCCTTGCCATCTCCAAAAAGGAATCCATAAGCACCTGACACGAATCTTGATCAGACGGACCCACAAACAAGAAGTCGTCCAAATAATGGATAACTGATGACAATCCAGAAATCTGTTTCACCACCCATTCCAAAAAGCAACTAAACTTTTCAAACAAGGAACAAGAAATGGAACAACCCATAGGTAAACACAAATCCACGAAATAGGAACCATCCACAAAACAGCCCAATAAATGATGGCATGCAGGATGCACCGGCAGCAACCTAAACGCTGATTCAATATCCACCTTAGCCAACAAAGCGTTAGAACCAGCTTCCTTAACCAAAGACAAAGCTTTATCAAAGGACGCGTATCTTACCATAGATAACTCAGGCTCAATACCATCATTCACAGAAAAACCTTTTGGAAAGGACAGATGGTGAATAAGCCTAAATTCATTCGGAACCTTCTTTGGAACAACACCCAAGGGTGACACCCTTAAATTATCAAATGGAGGAGCACAAAATGGGCCAACCATTCTGCCCAAAGAAACCTCTTTCTGAATTTTACGCAAAACCACCTCAGGGAAATCCCTCGCAGATTTAAGATTACCAGCAAAAACAGATTCAATACCCTTGACAAAAGGAATAAAGAAGCCATCATTGAAACCATTAAACAAAATCTCAGCGTCAGAAGCCATACCCCTCCTCCTACCGTACAATCTTAACCAAGGCTCCATCTTTTTTAATTTCACCGGAGTCCTGGCCTTGAATGACGCTATCGACTTTTGTTGCAGCTTTAGCCCTCTTGAAACACTTGCTGCTGGAGTGAATTCCTCCACAGAAGGAACATTCGTGCTTGTATTTGCAAGCCGTTCCAAATTTACACACCCCTTCATTAAACTGAAAGCAGAGGCCTTTTCTAAAGGCCACGGCTGATGATGCTGACGAGGAGGAACTTGACACTCCTGCTGAACCTCGAAAGGGCTGCCCAGACCTTAGCGGAGTCATAAGCTCCAACCAAATACCCATATCCCTATCGTCCCAAAGCATTTCCGGCCGAACCGCCAAACGCTGACGAAACTGTTCATCGTACTTCCACCAAGCAAGACCACCATACGTACGACAAGCACTTGCTATTTCATCTAGGTAACAAAATAGCGAAGAACACAATTCAGGGTTCCTTTCCCCAATCACACTAGCTAAAATACAAAAGGCCCTAGACCAATTGGACAAAGTTTTAGGAATCTTCCTAAATTTTCTTTTCCTATCATCATCCTCCTTCTTACCCGATTCACTTTTAGAATCCTCCTTGCTGTCAAAACTTTGATCCACAGGAAGGAGCGAAAATATTTCAACAAACTCTCGCCTCCATATTCTCTCTTTCACATCCTTAGCAAGATGAATGCCCAAAGGGCCAACCGAACACAAACAAGGTCGTCTCAATGCCTGATCAGAAACCCTAGCCTGACTGACAACCAAAGAATCCCCAGATGGTACAGAAACCGCCTGATCTAATAAGCTCCCACCGGAAGCCGCATTCTGAGCAACCCAGGCACCAATAGGACCTGAGGGGACAATAACATTAGACCGAGCACTGTTAACAATACTAGCATTAGACTGAGAACTATTCTCCATTTGAGAAACTAAATCCTTCAAGCCTCTCAATAAAACATCACACCTGTCGTCCACCACACTCACACTCAAATCTGGAAACACACTACTACTCGCACCCACATCACATGAAGATTTGGATAGCTCCTTAGATGTACCTGACTCCTTCCTTGCATCCGGCCGAATAGATTCATTTTCGTGTCTTGGAACCACTCTATCTTTGTGACTCCTTCTCTCCGGAGATCTAGATCTCCTATGACTCACTCTCTCCCTTGACTGACTGTCTATTGTACCCCAGACAGATGTTCCTGACTCCTGGCTTTTCCTGACACTAATAGGCGACCGGGATCTTACCCGACGCCGTGCTAATGGAATCCTGGACCTTCTTTCCTGACTCTTCCATTCACCTGACTTGACCTGTGACTGAGAGGATGCGTAAACCCTGTTATCTACAATTCTACTACTAGCAGCTTCACTATTATCCCTGCGGCTCCCAACCAAATTATGCCTATCCCTACTGTCTCTACACTCAGTTAAAGGAGAATTCCTACCCTTTTGACAACTAGCAAACCCTTCAACTTCTCCTGGCACTAACACCTTAATTAATTGATTCAATATATCAATACCCCCTACCTGATCCGTAGAAACCGGTCCAGAACAAGATGGGAGTTGCTCCTCCTCCTCCTCACCAAAGTCACTGTATTGCTCCTCAATCCACAATGAATCGCCTTCTTCATGGCCACTCCGACGAGCGACGTTAGCCTGTCCAGAATTGCTGCACCTACCCTGAAAAACAGCTGGGGAAAAATACATATTACCCTGCCTACCGGCATCCCCCCTAACATCATCAAAACTCTGAACAGCCCCACTAATCTTAACCCTGCTACCCTGATTACCACCCCAATTAGCAACATAATCACCCAAATTACTACCTTCCTGAATCCCTACATTTAAACTAGCATCCTGTGTCATGGAGTAAACCGGACCTTCTAAGTTGTCCAAATGTTTTGTTTTTCTGAGAGCTTTTTTACCCGGCCCTTTGGTGCTGTGGTCCTGAAAAACTAGTTCCCTCCTTGCTGAAATAACATCCTGACTCTCAATCTGCCTAGACATAGGCCTAACGCCCGTTGAGCTCCTTTTCTTTGCTGACATAATATTTTCCTTAATGGCACCTTCATTGAGGGCCGTATGCTCCTTAACATATGCCCCACTAGGCCCAGAAGCCGTGATACTCTCCTGCAAAGTTGCGCAGCTTAGGCCTAAAATGGCCGTTACCTCATCCCCTAATGGCGCCAAATTTGAATTTCCTTCCTCTTCCGAGTCTTCGCCTACTGTACCCATGGCCGCCTCATTCTCCCCATAGTTGCCGCCAAATTGCCCCACATCACCTGCAAAATAAAATTTATTACCTTCTCCAGGCTCATCCACCGGCAACTGTGACACCTCCGGAACGCTGCCGACTCTTCTCACCAGCTCCCGACTTCCTTGAGACGGTGCCGACCTGCACCGCCCGTTGACCAGACACACTTCCCGCCGATGAAGCCTTCGCCGTCCTTCTTCCTCTGCTGCCGGATTCCCAACGTTTTGCTCCCGCTGGACTGAGCCTCTCGGGCGGGCGAGACCTTCGGACAGGCCTAGAAGATCCTCCGCCCGCCGTAACTGCACCTCCGGAACCGACATCCTCTTCAGCCACAAGTCTCCGCTGGATCCATGCGACGCCTTTCGATTTCATCAACTCCTGGACCGTCCTGATGATTGATTGCAGATCCGACATGGTAAGTAGAAATTTTTCTCCACAGGAACGCTTCTTTACCAGGTCCTCTTCGTTCGACGATGACAGGAAAAGTGAGCAACGGCTCACGCAGACACGCCCCTCTACGCCTCGAGTGAGGTCACTGGCCCCTCCTCTCACAGGCGCTCGACGGGGCTTCATTTAGCATCACCCTCCTCTCTCTCACCAGGAGGATTTCCCAATTAATTTTGCAAGGGTTGTATTTTGGCTCAGAATAACTAGGCAGGAGGGAGCAATTCTTTTGGGAGTAGGTCTATGGCAGGATACTTTCCCACTTCTGTGGTGTTTAGTGAAGGTGCATCACCCGTCTATGTGTCCCTGGCCTCTGATCGTGAGAAATATATGAAGCAAATATTAACTAAAATTGCTGAGAATGCACAAAAACTAAATACACCCCTTCCAACCATTTGATTGATTTATGGACTAAGTCTAACCCAGAATATCTTGAGGTTTAACTCGGAGATGTAAAATAGAAAATTAGAAATTACTGGATTTTACTTTTAAACAGGCATGATATTGTAGACATCTAAAAGAGAATCATTCAAAATGCACAACAGTACTTTTTTATTATTTTACTTTTTAATAATATTCTTTCGGAATTAAATTTTTTCTCTGTTGTTTTTTTTATGAATGATGGGACCATTTTGAAGTACAATGTCCCTTTAACAGAGCTGGTAAAGTGTTATCTCTGACAGTGCACAAATATGCAGCGGTCGATATGGTTCATGTTGCAGGTTCAATGATATGTAAGGATCGGCATGTTCCAGAAGAGTTATAAATAGTCATTTTATTTTTCCTTCTTTTTCCTTTTTTTACACATTTTTACGCTTTTATACACCTTTTTTATACACTTTTTTTACACACTTTTGCATTTTTTTCACACATTCTACACGTTTCTTTACACACTTAATTTTTCATTTTTTATTTTCATTTTTATATAGTCTTTTTATATATTTTTATATACACTTTTTGAGTTTTTTTTACACATTTCACATTTTTTTCACATTTTTTTACTCATTTTTAAAACAACAGCTCACATTTTTTATTCATTTTTTACTCATTTTTTATAGTCTTTTTCTTTTATTTTTTGGATACACATTTCATTTTTCACCCTCAAGGTGCGACATAGGACAATTAAAGGATTTTATACTTTGATGAACTACATCCTCTGACTTTATTTGTGTCACTATCCATCTGATTTTCCATTATACGCAAGATTCTCACAGCTGATCATTCACACTTTTATTGTATATTTATTGTGCGGATTTTAAAATTGTATTAATTTTTGTGTTCATCATGGATCCATGATTTTTCTTGTGTAATTTTAACCTGTTACCCAATAAATGTTATAAATGTTTTAAATTGTTTTAAAATATTTTAGAATCTTAATATATGAAATATGTCCCAATAGGCTATTATTTCCGGTTTCCTTTGCCTTACCGCTCCTTTAGCTTTAACACATTTTCTATCATTTCACTTTAGGGTAAGCTAGGGACCCTTAGTCTTTAGGAGCTATAGGAACCCTTTAACGTCTAGCGCTTGGTGATAACTTGTGTTTAACGTTAAAATATATTACTTTGACAGGACCACAGATGCTGGCAATTTATTGGGTCTCAAAGAAGTTTTGTAAGTATCTGTGTTCTCGCTCTCCATTTACTCGCTTACTATACAGACACATCTTTTAAAGAGACAGTCTACTCCATTTTTTGTATTGTTTAAAAATATAGATAATGCCTTTACTACTCATTTTTCAGCTTTACACAAACAACATTGTTATATTAATATACTTTGTTACCTCTTAAACCCTTTACCCAGGTGCATTGCATTAGCTTTTCACAGCAAGACACTGCTAGTTAATGTGTCTCATATAGATAACACTGTGCTCACTCCTGTGGAGTTATGAATGAATCAGCACTGATTGGCTAAAATGCAAGTCTGTAAATATCAGTGAGATAAGGGGGCAGTTTGCAGACCATTACTTCATCATCTCTACTATATCAGGGAAATGATTGTTTAACACCATTTTCATATTAATGTTCTGTTATTTTGATGTCTTAATTTGTGCCTGGCACTAACCACAGGCAAAGCAGCAATTAAACATGTTAAAAAAAAAACAAAAAAAAGTTTGGGTGGTAAAGATGCAAAAGATGTTGAATACATTTATAGTGAAACTAAAGGGAAGTGAATTTTTTGTGCAACTGACACCTATGGGTATATTGCTTACTGGCAAATAACAACAGTTCCCCATAGAAAAAAAGTTTGTCATTCAGCAAAGGGAGTTTCATTAAAGTGATGGTAAACTTTGCATGTTTTAAAACCAGGTATGGAATCTACGCAATATTTTTAATGGACTTTAATTGATATTTTTTTCATAAAGATGCATTGTAACTTACTTTTTAATCTAGCTGTGCCATCCTAACACCTCGAGCTCCGTCCGCCCAACTTCAAAACTCAATTTTTTTGTGAGCTAACACTTTTAATTGTTCTCCAATTAGTGCTCTAGCTACAAAAAAACAAAGTAGAACAATTAAAACCGTTAGCTCACAAAAAAAAATAAGATTTGAAGTGGACGGACGAAGAGCGGGGTATTAGAATGGCATAGCTAGATTAAAGTGTAACAGCACATCTCCATCTAAAATATTGCTTAGATTCCAGACCTGATTTTAAAACATAAACGGCTAGATTACAAGTCTTGCGTTAGCCTTAAAAAGCAGTGTTGAGGGGTCCCAATGCTGCTTTTTAACGCCCGCTGGTATTACGAGTCAGGCAGGTACAGGTGTACCGCTCACTTTTTTCCACGATTTTAGCATACCGCAAATCCCCTTACATCAATTGCGTATCCTATCTTTTTAATGGGATTTGCCTAATGCCGGTATTATGATCACCTGAAAAAGTGAGCGGTACAGCCTCTCCTGGCAAGACTCCTACCGCATTTAAAAGTCAGTAGTTAAGAGTTTTATGGGCTAACGCCGTAACATAAAGCTCTTAACTAAAGTGATAAAAAGTACACTAACACCCATAAACTACCTATTAACCCCTAAACCGAGCCCCCCCCCCCACATCGGAAACACTTAACTAAAATGTTTAACCCCTAATCTGACAACCAGACATCGCCGCCACTTTAATAAATTTATTAACCCCTAAACCGCCACACTTCCACCTCAAAAACACTAGTTAAATTTTATTAACCACTAATCTGCCGTCCCTAACATCGCCGACACCTAACTACATTTATTAACCCCTAATCTGCCACCCCCAACGTCGCCGCTACTATATTAAATTTATTAACCCCTAAACCTAAGTCTAAACCTAACCCTAACACCCCCTAACTTAAATATAATTTAAATTAAACAAAATAAATTTACTACTATTAAAAAAATTAATCATTTTTAAAACTAAATACTTACCAATAAAATAAACCCTAAGCTAGCTACAATATAACTAATAGTTACATTGTAGCCATCTTAGGATTTATATTTATTTTACAGGCAACTTTGTTTTTATTTTAACTAGGTACAATAGTTATTAAATAGTTATTAACTATTTAATAACTACCTAGTTAAAATAAGTACAAATTTACCTGTAAAATAAATCCTAACCTAAATTACAATTAAACCTAACACTACGCTATAATTAAAATAATTACATAAACTAACTACAATTAAATTAAATAAACTAAAGTACAAAAAACAACAAACACTAAATTACAGAAAATAAAAAAACTAAATATTTTTTAAGCTAATTAGACCTACTCTAATCAACCTAATAAAATAAAAAAGCCCCCAAAATAAAAAAATTCTATACCCTATACTAAATTACAAATAGCCCTTAAAAGAGCCTTTTGCGGGGCATTGCCCCAAAGTAATCAGCTATTTTACCTGTAAAACAAAAGACAATACCCCCCAACATTAAAACCCACCACCCACACACCCAACCCTACTTTAAAACACACCCAATCCCCCATTAAAAAAAACTAACACTACCCTCTTGAAGATCACCCTACCTTGAGCCGTCTTCACCCAGCCGGACAAAAGTGGGCATCCAGAGGGGCAGAAGTCTTCATCCGATCCGGCCAGAAGAGGACCTCCAGACCGGCAGAAGTCTTCATCCAGGCGGCATCTTCTATCTTCTTCCATCCGGAGCGGGTCCATCTTGAAGACATCCGACGTGGAGCATCCTGTTCCTTCTTGATCCGACGACTGAATGAAGGTTCCTTTAAGTGATGTCATCCAAGATGGCGTCCCTTCAATTCCGATTGGCTGATAGAATCCTATCAGCTAATCGGAATTAAGGTAGGAAAAATCCTATTGGCTGATGCAATCAGCCAATAGGATTGAGCTCACATTCTATTGGCTGTTCCAATCAGCCGGTGTAGGTGGCGGCGGTGTCCGGAGCGGCAGATTAGGGGTTAATAATATAATGTAGGTGTCGGCGATGTTGGGGGCGGCAGATTAGGGGTTAATAAGTGTAATTTTAGGGGTGTTAGGACTCGGGGTTCATGTTAGGGTGTTAGGTGCAGACATAAAAAGTATTTCCCCATAGGAAACAATGGGGCTCCGTTAGGAGATGAACGCTGCTTTTTTGCAGGTTTTTTTTCAGCCAGCTCAGCCCCATTGTTTCCTATGGGGAAATCGTGCACAAGCATGTTTTGCCAGTTTACCGCTGACTTAAGCAACGCCGGTATTGAGGTGAGATGTGGAGCTAAATTATGCTCAACGCTCACTTTTCTGAGGCTAACGCCGGCTTGCAGGAAACTCGTAATACCAGCGTTGTCTTAACTGAGCGGTAAGAAAAAAAGGAGCATTAGCACTGCACACCATTACCGACAAAAACTTGTAATCTAGCCGATAAAGTTTAACCATTACTTAAAAAAAACATTGCATTACATGCTAAAATATTTTCTATTTAGATGAAACAGTCCAATTAACTTATATTTAAATTGCCACTACTGTGCTAATGTGTGAATAACATGTAAAATATTTATCAGTGACCTTTCTATATATGGGTTAATTTAATGTTATGACCCATATGGATCTGGTGTTGTAGACCTCCAGATGTGAATTGTTTAACAAAAGCCCATATATCCCACAAAGCAGTTTTTTAGAGGTTTTGATAAGCAATCAGTCATGCAGAGCACCAAATGTTAGACAGTGGGTAATGGATTGATATATTTTATCATTTAACCAGTCAGACAGGCACCTTTCTGAGACTAGGTGCCCAAGGCAATTGCCTAATGAGAAATGGTAATAGAGTAGAGACTGACTATCTTTTCAATCAAACTACCTTTTCAATGTGTATTTTAGTCACAAACTGAATTTGATTTAATCTTACATTTAATAAAGGATAATTGTAGAAAATTACATTTGGCATTGCAAAATTTTACCAAAAAGTTAAATTTTAAGAGTGGAGCAGGAGCACAAAACACGTAAAATGGCAAGCTTGCACCTTTGAATTTAGGATGGGGAGTTGCCAATATAGAGCTGCCAAGATCTATATCTATATCTATCTATATATCTATAATTATCTATATATATAATCTACAGGAAATGAACACAAACCTTGGCAATAAACCAGTATATGAAAACTGCAGTTAGAATTAGCTTGCCATTTCTCTGTTGAAAATTTGCCTATATCATAAAATGTAGCTGATGACTTAGATTAAAAGATTATAGCTACAATAAAAGCGAGATTTGAACAATAATCATGGGGTACATTGTGACTGTATCAGGTGGCTAAAAAAGTCTGACTGCCTAGAAAAAAAGGACAAATTAGGAAATCTATAATTTCTAAATAGTCAAATGCTTGTGTGTTCTGATCAGTGTGTGAATGCCAATGTCACAGTAATACAGTACTTGACAATATGAAAGGAGAATGTGTTTCTGCCAAAGAGCAATCGAGTGAACACTTCCAAGAGCCAGATGGAACCACATCTATCACAATAGCATTTAAATTCTCTGATTGCTTCCAAAAACACATTGACTGTATATAATAGTCACACACCATTCCCTTGTGCAAGTGTGACAATGTAATTTTCAGCTCAGAAACATTTAGTGCCTGTTTCTATTTTTATGCAATGTTTTGCCGTACAAATGTGTTATATATTATGCACAGTACTTGCATATACTCTGTACCTACTTTGAGGAAACCCAAGAAAAGCCTATGTTAGCTGATACATATGAACTTGAAATTAATTCTACTTCCCTAACGGAAACAATTCAGTTTCATATAGAAATCTGTGACATATGATAAGAATTAGTTGTTAATATCAAAGGGACATTAAAGGGACACTAATCCCAATTTTTTTTCTTGCAGAATATGCAATTTTAAGCAACTTTCTAATTTACTCCTATTATCAATTTTCTTGGTTCTCTTGCTATCTTTATTTAAAAAAGCAGAAATCTAAGCTAAGGAGCCGGCCCATTTTTTGTTCAGAACTGAACCGCTTGCTGATTGGTGGGGCCATCCTGCTGTCTTTGCAAGAGCTATCTTGATAAACTAAGTAATCCCTAAGGCTTACTTATGCACCCAACCATATATTGCTTTTTCTTTTCAGGTTATATTTGCAAACATAAAAAACACAAATAATAAAATTTAAAACATCTGAAAATAAAGGGAAATTCTAGTATTTTCAAACATATTTATTTGACTATTTGTTTAAAAGGATATTGAACTCAAAGGGGCCTATTTATCATATGTCTGTCGGACCTGATCCGACAGTGTGGATCAGGTCCGACAGACATCGCTGAATGCGGAGAGAAATACACTCTCCGTATTCAGCATTGCACCAGCAGCTCTTGTGAGCTGCTGATGAAATGCTGCCCCTGCAGACTCGCGGCCAATGCAGGGGGGTGTCAATCAACCCGATCGTACTCAATCGGGTTGAATTCCGGCGATTCCTGTCCGCCTCATCAGAGCAGGCGGACAGGGTTATGGAGCAGCGGTCTTTAGACCGCTGCTTCATAACTGGTGTTTCTGGCGAGCCTGCCGGCTCGCCAGAAACACGGGCCCTCAAGCTCCTTACGGATAGATAGGCCCCATTATGTAGTAAACAAAAACATTGTAATGTATTTTAATTATTTATTTTGCCGACTTCTCCTAGAACTGAACTCCTAGACATGTTATGGAATTCTGCAGGAACACTGACCCCAAAAAACATTCTACACAGTGATTGCATGACTATTGTAAGAGCTCATATATATCTCTCGCAAACTGGCCACAACAAAGGAAATAACATACTAGTCTTTAAAAATGGTATGTCTATGTACTGTGAAGGGCAATTTTGTTAACACCACAGTTGTTTATACACATTTGGGTGCATATACGATGCATACAAAATATTTGTAAATATTTCCTTGCAAAGATTTTAAAGGGACATTCCAGTCAAAATGTAAATGCACATAGATTAACTACATATTTGAATAGAAACATATCTGCATTATACATGTACTGGCAAAAATGCTTCTAGTAAAAGTTATCAATGTTTTAGTGTTAGCATTTTTCTCTGCACGTTCATGTGAAGCATAGCTATATATTGTCACTGCACCCACATTTAAATACTGCAGCTGCTCAGATCATCACTGGGACTTGTGTCATGTCAGCAATTAACAAATTGAATCATTACCAGATGGTACAAGCACCTTAGGCTCTCTGAGCAATTGTTGTGTATAAAATGCTGGTGCACGTTGCATATGTAAATACTCTATAAAAAAAAAAGATGTAGCCTTTATTAGAAGCATTTTTGCTAATGCATGTATATTACAAAATTGCTTCTGTTCAATACTGAAATGCATACATGTGGTTTCCAATTTTGGCTGTAATATCCCTTTAAACAAATAGGCACATTTGTGTTTCTGTGCCACTTCAGACGAGGTTACAGCTGGTGAACAAATGAAAATCAGCATTGACTGGAGCATGTGCATGCTTTAGTCGATAGCTCAATCCTTATCTGGGGCTGGAGTGGAGCTTTGGTTATGTGTTTAACAATTTTGAAGAAGTTAAAAACATAGTAAAAAAGGGATTTGGTACATAAATGAAACCAAATGGTCTTAGGAAATAGAGAATGTTATTTTTTAGCTAGAATTAAAAGACTCCTTCACATTTATTTATTTTTAATATATAAATTGTATTATTCCACAAAACTGCAAACCAGCTATGCATATAAAGTCATTTATTAATGAAGGAGCAGTTGTGTGTGATTGATTAACTAAGCAGATTAACTTTATATTAGAAATACACTGTGCTGATAATTAGTTGCTGGGAAAGTAGTTGTGTCTGTCTGACCACAGGTTTTCATATCTTCAAACAGGCACCATTAAGTAACATTTGTAGCTTTTGGTGCTCTGCATTTTGCATGTGAGCAAAAGGAGGCTGCTGCAACAGATGGAGGATAGGAAGGTGCCTGTCTGTTTTCACACCTTTGCCTGGAAATCGTCAGACCTTCCTTTTTGTCGCCTGCTAGAGATAGTAAAGTGCAAACTTATCTGATCTGAACTTTATTAACAAAGTCCCAACTCCAGCTGTTCTGCCCACCCAGCAGGAACTCTCTCATCTCTCCCTAATCTGCTATCTGTCTGCAAACCATGAAGGAACCTCAGTATCCTGAAAGCTTGAAATTATGAAGTTGATCACAATATTTTCATAATTGTCTGCATGTTACTGGCTGCTGATGGGTCATTTCAATATTGACACAATAACAGTGAGATAGTTTCATATCAAGTTAAACAATTAACAATTAATTTAGGTACCCTAAAAAATGTTGTGCACATGCAGAATTGCACTGGCATTACTCAGTATTGTATGACGTTAGGAAGAAATGTCACCAAACAGATACAAATGCTACCTGCTCAATCTATTAAAGTTAAAAAATAAGGCTATTAATAATTTTATATTTTTTACTGATAAAAAATGTGTTACACATAACCCAACAAACACATGACCACGATACTAATTGTGCCCCTGTTTAAATTCCATAAAAATACATACACATATATCTATATGGTTTTGTAGCATTATAGGATAATTGCAGACATGTCACATATTAGCATCACTAGACACTGTTAGAAGGCTTCGTTTTTTTCCAAGCTTCAGGGGTATTAACAGCAGAAGCATTTTTGGATTGTACTCACTAAAGCAAAAACACACTATTGTTTAGAAATCATTATCTGCTGAAAACCAGCTCAAGATTGCAATCAAACTCTATATTTCATTTCAAGTCACCTATATATTGCTTTTATTATTATTATTATTATTATTAATAATAATAATAATAATATTATTATTATTTGCAAAACATTTTTTTGCTTTCTGCAAATACATTACAAATATCAAAGTATCCTGAAATGCATTGCTGTATTTCATTCCAAGCCTCTGCCAGATAAAAGCTAAATTGATAAGAACTTAATATAAACTACATCCTTCCAGAGACCTGTCCAGCAAACCAGACAGATGGGTAGATGCTATCTTTACTAAAAAGCCAGTGATACATCCTGTGTAAGGATCAGTAGGGAAGAATTCCATGGAATGATTTTCACAGTGTAAAATTTCAGCATGGTATCAACATGTTATCTGAATTAGATTTTGTTAATTAAATATATTAAAAACAAAATTAAACACACACACACATTGCTGCATTAATGGTTGAAGTTCCTCTTACAATGCAGATTTTTCAAAATATTAAGTTGTTGGTTACAAGTTGATTGTAAAAAATATTAATGCTATTGTGTATTAACATTGCTCGAGTGCAATCAATAGCACTTCTATTTATGCTCACAAATTGCAAGATCAAAGTTATTTTTTACTGCTCAAGTGATAGTCTAGGGCAGGGGTTGCCAACCTTTCGGACCTCAGGGACAACTAAACTCACAATTTTGAATCCCGTGGACCACTAGCATGATTTTTTTTTAAAAAGGTACAAACCTGTATAATGTATATGTATGTGTGTGTATATATATATATATATATATATATATATATATATATATATATATATATATATATATATATATATACACACATACTGTACATAACTAGTCTAACCATAGCTAAGTTTACATTATGTATATATTTACACATTTTTAAGAATTATTTTTTGGAATTAACTAACTGCATGACAGGACTGAGAGAATACTTCCAAATGACAGATCAAGGGTGCGTGCCAACATTTGAGCTGGAAACAGAGAGGCAGAAAGTGGGGAAAAAATAAGTATTTTTAAAAAGGACCACAAAACTTCCAAGTCACCTCCCCAGTTAGGAATTATTAAAAACTACTTATGATCATGGACAGACATTGGAGACATAGATTAAGTTTATATCAGAAAGCTCTCAATATGGATGTGAGCTAACAACAACTGATGTTACTGGCAATTACTATAATACTGGTGGAATATGGCTGATCTGCTGGATGACAATTACTGGAATTCAGGTGGAATGGCTTTGTGCGCGGGAAAATTATTAGAATGAAAAATAAATAATATTTAATTTAAAAAAAGAAGATGGAGGGGAGGAAGACAAACAGTGATGTAAGTCCATCAGAAGGAATAATAAAAACTTCTACAAAGAGACAGGTAAAGGGAAGAAAATAAATGAAATATGAGAATTTTTTTTTTAGGATTTTCTTTTTTATATACTTTAATTTCACTATTTCAAGCCAAGACTATACCAACTTCTGCTGGTTTTTGAATGGAATAATCTTCCTCTGAGCAGCACGCTGGACGGGAGGAGTTAAAAATACAATCTAGCTACGCAAGTTGCGCAGTACTATGCAACATGCGTAGGGAAATTGTAATTTAACTCCTCCTCCATTGGTTTTCACTGAACTCCAGTCAGGCACTGTAGGGAGTTGCAGCACGACAGGGGTGACACCATAGTAACATACATAGTAGATGTGGTTGAAAAAAAGACCGAAGTCCATCAAGTTCAACCTATACATATCTAAAATACTTTCAAGCTTCAGTTAAGCTTAAATAATCCCACTAAAAGGTGACCCATTTAATACTAGCAATCATATCTATGAATTTTGTTTATAGACAGAAATGTATCCAAACAATTTTTAAATGTATCTTGGGTATTGGCATTCACTACCTCCTTTGGTAATGAGTTCCACAAGTTTATTGCTCTTACAGTGAAAAACCGTTTCTGTTGCAGGAGATTAAATCTCCTTTCCTCCAACCTTAAATTGTGACCTCTTGTCACAAACAATTTTCTTGGAATAAAGAGAGCTTCTGCCATCTCTGTATATGGGCCTTGACTATATTTATATAAAGTAATCATGTCACCTTTTAAGCGCCTTTTTTCTAAAGAAAACAGACCCAGCTTGGCTAGCCTCTCCTCATAGCTTAAATCCTCAAATCCCCTTATTAGCTTTGTGGCCCTTCTCTGAACTTTTTCTAGTTCTGCAATATCGTTTTTTGTGATTGGTCCCCAGAACTGCACTCCATACTCAAGGTGAGGTCTTACCAGGGCTTTATATAGTGACAGAATTATGCGTTCCTCACTTAAATAAATGCCTATTTTAATAATGCTACTATCTTATTAGCCTTTGAAGCCGCTGCCCTGCATTGTGCACCCATCTTTAGCTTGTTATCTATTACTACTCCCAAATCCCTTTCCTCCTCTGTTTGGCTAAGTCTCGTCCATTTTAAATAATACATTGCCTGCTTATTTTTACTTCCAAAATGTAATTTTAATTTAAAGAAAACCAACAATTAAATTACAAGACAAAATAAATGAGAGACAATATACACATTAAAAGTATATTGCAAAGTTTTACACTTAATAAACATTGCATATTACAATCACATACTTTTTAATATCCCTTTAAGTACAAAAATAGGTGACTTTGGACAAAGAACCCCAGCTAGAGTTAATACAGTGGATCCAGCATGCATTATATTAACTCAATTGTTGTTTAAAGGGACAGTATACTGTAAAATAGTTTTTCCTTCATGTGTTTACAATTGCTTTTTTTACCAACTGCAGAGTAAAAAACGTATGAAAATTAGCTTTTTAAGGTTTATTTGTGTATATTAAAGCTCTCATTTTGTGTTTTGAAGCCACAACCTAATAAAATGGGTTGAGCTTGTAGGTATAATCAGATCTCATTACTGTATCACATTGTGTACATATACCTGCTTCTTTATCTTATATCTGTCCACAAAACAATCACCAGTACTTGGATAGAACAATGGAAAATCAACATTGTATTACCTTATCTCTGCTATATCCCACTGGGAGTGTAATTTCTTCTGCTGGCTGTGTTTACAAAACTTATCTATAGCTTGGAACTGCGGCCACAAACTTTCAGAATAGGTGGGGATACCACATGCTAAATCAACTATTTCAAATGCCAATATAAGGGTAAATGAGCTACTGGTAAACAATTTAATACAATCCATCAGGTTAAGTGGATTATTGGGAACAAATTAAAGGTGAGAAAACTTTTGAGTAAACTGTCCCTTTAATATAGATTCAGATTTGCATTAATTCAAACTTAAAGGGACAGTCAACACTAAAATTGTTATTGTTTAAAAAGATAGACAATGCCTTTATTACCCATTCCCCAGTTTTGTACAACCAGTATTATTATATTAATATACTTTATAACATTTAAACCTCTAAATTTCTGATGGTTTTTAAGCCACTACAGACAGCCTCTTATCACATGCTTTTTGATTATATCTAGAGGAGTGCTAGTTCATGTGATCCATATCGATAACATTGTGATCACGCCCATGGCTTATGGTAGACACTGCACTAATTGGCTAAACTGCAAGTCAATCTATATCTATCTATCTATCTATCTATCTATCGGGTTCTTGTAAAGTGCGGCTATTTACCTGTAAGGGTCTCAAGGCGCTGAGGGTTGCAGTTCAGTCGAAGAGCCAGGTCTTGAGGTCCTTTCTGAACTTAGTTAGGGTGGTAGCTTGTCTGAGGTGCAGCGGGAGAGTGTTCCAAGTCTTGACTGCCAGGTGAGAGAAGGATATGCCTGCCGCTGTGGTTTTCCTGATGCGGGGGATGACTGCGAGGGTTTGGTCAGCCGATCGAAGTTGTCTGGCAGGGGTGTAGAAGGTAACACAGTGGTTCAAGTATTCTGGACCGATGTTGTGGAGGGCCTTGAATGCTTGGATGAGAAGCTTGAAGGTTATTCTTTTGTTGATGGGGAGCCAGTGCAGGTCCCACAGGTGTTTGGTGATGTGGCATTGACGGGGGATGTCGAGGATTAGTCTGGCCGAGGCGTTCTGGATGTGCTGTAGTCTCTTTTGGAGCTTGATGGTGGAGCCAGCGTAGAATGCGTTACTGTAGTCCAGTCGGCTGCTGACGAGGGCGTGAGTGACAGTCTTCCTGGTCTCGGTTGGGATCCATTTGAAGATCTTTTGCAGCAGGTGAAGTGTATGGAAGCATGCAGAAGAGACAGCGTTGATTTGCCAGTCCATGGACAGCGATGAGTCCAGGATGATGCCTAGATTTTGTGCATGGTCGGTGGGGGTTGGAGGGTTTCCGAGGACTGTGGGCCACCAGGAGTTATTCCAAGTGGATGTGGTAGGACCGAGGAGGAGGACTTCGGTCTTGTCTGCGTTCAGCTTTAGGCAGTTGTAGCTCATCTAGGTGGCAACTGCTGTCAGCCCTTCGTGGATGTTTCTCTTGGCAGTGGTGGGGTCACTGGTGAGTGAGATGATTAGCTGGGTGTTGTCGGCGTAGGAGACGATGTTGAGGTTGTGTTGCTGGGCGATGGCGGCGAGAGGGGCCATGTAGATGTTGAATAGGGTGGGGCTCAGCGAAGAGCCTTGTGGTACACCGCAGCTGATTTCTGTGGGCTTGGAGGTGAAGGGTGGGACTCTAACTTTCTGGGTTCTGCCGATGAGGAAGGAGGTATTTCTTCGGATTATTGGGATCAGCCGTGGGTTTTTTCAGTAGGGGTTTTAATTCTGCGTGCTTCCAATCATCCGGGAAGGTGCCGGTTTTGATGGAGCAGTTGATGGTGCTGCAGAGCTAGGGGGCGATGGTGTCACCCACTTTGTTGAAAATGTGATGCGGGCATGGGTCCAAGGGTGCTCCGGAGTTTATCGATCTCATGATTCTGATGGTGTCCTCTGTGGTGAGGGGGCTCCAGATGGTCCTTGGGGGTATGCGGTGGTGTATTTGGGTGAGATATAGGTGGGAGTTGGTGGGTAGGCAGTGGTGGGTGGGTTCTGGGGTGCGAAGCTGTCATTGATGTCAACGATCTTGCGGTGGAAGTACATTGCGACTTTATCGCAGAGGTCCTGGGAGGGAGGGATGTCGTTGGTGTCGCTGTTGGGTTTGGAGAATTCCTTGATGACTATAAAATAAACTATAGAGTGTAGAAGATCCTCTTCCTAAAACTACATAAGCTTCAGTGCAGACCCTGTAATACAATGTACAGTATGTGGCTCTTCACTAGCGCGGAGTATAAAAGGAACATTGATCCTTGTGTCTCCCACTTGTAGACTAAAGTATTGTCTGCTATGGAATATCCACCGGCTTTCTAGATAATTCCAGTAATACTTCAAATGTTTAATTCCAAAATCACTCTTATATGATAATGAATTCTAACTATTTAATTGATAGTGAATCTAAGAAAAGAAATAGAATAACAAAGGGAAATAATACTAGTGCTCTTTTATCTAGACATATCAATTGCATGTGCCTCAATATGCAGAAATAAAATATATATTTGTTCAGAAATGCTACTGCTTTTTCCTATTTTTTCTATAAATCCCCTCCCCCCTTTTTTGCCTTGCCCGGGGCCACTACAGTGGTGAAAGGCTTGCCTGCAGCATTCAGTCATGTTTGGTCCACATGCACTTGTATTTGGCCCTCTTGTATAAGGATTCAGAGGAGAGGAATCTTCACATCTTTTGAAAAGAAAATTCTCTTGCATATTTAAAGATTTAAAGGTTCAATGTGAATCATACTGTAGTGTTTAAAATACCCTTGCTATTTTCATGTTTTAAGTTTGTTTCAGAAATTTTACAGTTTGATAAACCTATTCCTTTGGCTTTATAATTTAACTGCTTCTTCACCAACTAGAGAAAAATGTTTATAATTGTTCTCATTGTAATGTCCGTAAAGCATTATAGATTAGGAAATAAGTGGTTTACTTTCTAACGGCTAGATTTAGAGTTTTGCGGCCAAAGGGGTGCGTTAGCTAAGCGTGTTTTTTTCCCCCGCACCTTTTAAATACTGCTGGTATTTAGAGTTCTCTGAAGGGCTGAGTTAGGCTCCAAAAAGGCATAATTTACCGCCACTTCAACTCTAAATACCAGCGTTGCTTACGGACACGGCCAGCTTAAAAAACGTGCTCGTGCATGATTTCCCCATAGGAAACAATGGGGCAGTTTGAGCTGAAAAAAAACCTAACACCTGCAAAAAAGCAGCATTCAGCTCCTAACGCAGCCCCATTGTTTCCTATGGGGAAACATTTCCTAAGTCTGCACCTAACACTCTAACATGTACCCCGGGTCTAAACACCCCTAACCTTACACTTATTAACCCCTGCATATTATTATTAACCCCTAATCTGCCGCTCCGGACACCGCCGCAACCTACATTATCCCTATGTACCCCTAATCTGCTGCCTACAACATCGCCGGCACCTGTATTATATTTATTAACCCTTAATCTGCCCCCCCCAACGTCGCCGCTACCTTACCTACACTTATTAAACCCTAATCTGCCGACCGGACCTCGCCGCTACTCTAATAAATGTATTAATCCCTAAAGCTAAATCTAACCCTAACACTAACACCCCCCTAAGTTAAATATAATTTTTATCTAACGAAATAATTTAACTCTTATTAAATAAATTATTCCTATTTAAAACTAAATACTTACCTGTAAAATAAACCCTAATATAGCTACAAAATAACAAATAATTATATTGTAGCTATTTTAGGATTTATATTTATTTTACAGGCAACTTTGTATTTATTTTAACTAGGTACAATAGCTATTAAATAGTTAATAACTATTTAAAAGCTACCTAGTTAAAATAATTACAAAATTACCTGTAAAATAAATCCTAACCTAAGTTACAATTAAACCTAACACTACACTATCAATAAATAAATTAACTAAACTACCTACAATTACCTACAATTAAATCAACTAAACTAAATTACAAAAAACCCCCCACTAAATTACAAAAAATAAAAAAATATTACCAGAATTTTAAACTAATTACACCTACTCTAAGCCCCATAAAAAAATAACAATGCCCCCCAAAATAAAAAAATGCCCTACCCTATTCTAAAATAAAAAGTTAACAGCTCTATTACCTTACCAGCCCTTAAAAGGGCCTTTTGCGGGGCATGCCCCAAAGAAAACAACTCTTTTGCCTGTAAAAAAAACATACAATACCCCCCCCAACATTACAACCCACCACCCACATACCTCTAATCTAACCCACCCAAACCCCCCTTAAAAAACCTAACACTAAGCCCCTGAAGATCTTCCTACCTTATCTTCACCCAGCCGGGTATCACCGATCCTTCCAGAAGAGGGTCCGAAGTGTTCATCCTATCTGGGCAGAAGAGCTCCTCCAGAGGGTCCGAAGTCTTCATCCTATACGTGCAGAAGAGGACATCCAGACTGGCAGTCATCTTCATCCATGCGGCATCTTCTATCTTCTTCCATCCGGTGCGGAGCGGGACCATCTTGAAGCAGCCGATGCGGAGCCATCCTTCTTCACCGTCGGACTAACGACGAATGAAGGTTCCTTTAAATGATGTCATCCAAGATGGCGTCCCTCGAATTCCGATTGGCTGATAGGATTCTATCAGCCAATCGGAATTAAGGTAGGAAAAATCTGATTGGCTGATTGAATCAGCCAATCAGATTCAAGTTCAATCCGATTGGCTGATCCAATCAGCCAATCAGATTGAGCTTGCATTCTATTAGCTGTTCCGATCAGCCAATAGAATGTGAGCTCAATCTGATTGGCTGATTTTAAATAAATTTAATATCTATTGTACCTAGTTAAAATAAATACAAAGTTGCCTGTAAAATAAATATAAATCCTAAAATAGCTACAATATAATTATTCGTTATATTGTAGCTATATTAGGGTTTATTTTACAGGTAAGTATTTAGTTTTAAATAGGAATAATTTATTTAATAAGAGTTAATTTATTTTGTTAGATAAAAATTATATTTAACTTAGGCGGTGTTAGTGTTAGGGTTAGACTTAGCTTTAGGGGTTAATACATTTACTAGAGTAGCGGCGAGGTCCGGTCGGCAGATTAGGGGTTAATAAGTGTAGGTAGGTAGCGGCGACGTTGGATGTTGGGGGGGGCAGATTAGGGGTTAATAAATATTATGTAGGTGTCGGCGATATTAAGGGCAGCAGAATAGGGGTACATAGGGATAATGTAGGTGGCGGCGGTGTGCGGTCGGCAGGTTACGGGTTAAAAATTTTTATTAGAGTGGCGGCGATGTGGGCGGACCTTGGTTTAGGAGTATAGGTAGTTTATGGGTGTTAGTGTACTTTAGAGCACAGTACTTAAGAGCTTTATAAACCGGCGTTAGCCCATAAAGCTCTTAACTCCTGACTTTTTTCTGCGGCTGGAGTTTTGTCGTTAGAGTTCTACCGCTAACTTCAGCCAAGACTCTAAATACCGGCGTTAGGCAGATCCCATTGAAGAGATAGGATATGCAATTGGCGTAAGGGGATCTGCGGTATGGAAAAGTTGCGGCTGGAAAGTGAGCGTTAGACCCTTTCCTGACTGACTCTAAATACCAGCGGGCGGCCAAAACCAGCGTTAGGAGCCCTTAACGCTGGTTTTGATGGCTAACACAGAACTCTAAATCTAGGCATCAGTATATATAATAACGAGTTGTTGATATGGAGCCAGATTACAAGTGGATCGCAATTTAACGCTCCTGCTCGAGCATTAACTCCAATCGAAGTAAGCTTTTGCACACATCTGGTTGTGCTTATATTACAAGTTGAAAGTAAACATTTTTCTCTTGTGCGCTAACCAGACACATGTAAAAAGCCGAACTTAGAATATTATACACTCAATAACGTATTCCCCCATAGAAGTCAATGAAGCAAAAAAGTGGAATATATATATATATATATATATATATATATATATACGATTATATTTAGGTATAGATATTTACACTATATATATATATATATAGTATATATATATATATATATATATATATATATATATATATATATATATACATACAAATATATATATATACAAATATATATATATATATATACAAATATATATATATATATATACAAATATATATATATATATATACAAATATATATATATATATAATATATATATATATATATATATATATATATATATATATATATATATATATATATATATATAAACACACAGAAAAAGTCCAGCACTCACTCACAAGCTCTCAACTAAGATAAAAAGCAGCAATGGAAGAATTAGTTACCGCATCTGGCCAAATGGGAAAAGCCCAGGTACCTCGTCAAGGTTTCTTCCAATAAACCTGGGTCCCTAACCAGCCACACAATGCAGGCTCACAATCAAACAACTGTGAAAAAAAAAGCAACTGTGAAAAAATGGAGGGTGCACAGGCTTATGTAATTTCCCCAAACATATACAAAACACGGGGGTGGGGTCAGCACTCTCATGCCGGACCGGGTACACATCCTATGACCCTGCAACATGCACAGCCCTGGGTGCAAACCAGCACTCTCAGGAAGCTGCACTGTTACCAGAGCCACAGGCAGTTAACCCCAGTCAGGCCTGGGTGCAAGGCCCAAACAGGGAAAATTACAAAAAAATATTTTAATATAAACACACAGAAAAAGTCCAGCACTCACTCACAAGCTCTCAACTAAGATAAAAAGCAGCAATGGAAGAATTAGTTACCGCATCTGGCCAAATGGGAAAAGCCCAGGTACCTCGTCAAGGTTTCTTCCAATAAACCTGGGTCCCTAACCAGCCACACAATGCAGGCTCACAATCAAACAACTGTGAAAAAAAAAAGCAACTGTGAAAAAATGGAGGGTGCACAGGCTTATGTAATTTCCCCAAACATATACAAAACACGGGGGTGGGGTCAGCACTCTCATGCCGGACCGGGTACACATCCTATGACCCTGCAACATGCACAGCCCTGGGTGCAAACCAGCACTCTCAGGAAGCTGCACTGTTACCAGAGCCACAGGCAGTTAACCCCAGTCAGGCCTGGGTGCAAGGCCCAAACAGGGAAAATTACAAAAAAATATTTTAATATAAACACACAGAAAAAGTCCAGCACTCACTCACAAGCTCTCAACTAAGATAAAAAGCAGCAATGGAAGAATTAGTTACCGCATCTGGCCAAATGGGAAAAGCCCAGGTACCTCGTCAAGGTTTCTTCCAATAAACCTGGGTCCCTAACCAGCCACACAATGCAGGCTCACAATCAAACAACTGTGAAAAAAAAAAGCAACTGTGAAAAAATGGAGGGTGCACAGGCTTATGTAATTTCCCCAAACATATACAAAACACGGGGGTGGGGTCAGCACTCTCATGCCGGACCGGGTACACATCCTATGACCCTGCAACATGCACAGCCCTGGGTGCAAACCAGCACTCTCAGGAAGCTGCACTGTTACCAGAGCCACAGGCAGTTAACCCCAGTCAGGCCTGGGTGCAAGGCCCAAACAGGGAAAATTACAAAAAAATATTTTAATATAAACACACAGAAAAAGTCCAGCACTCACTCACAAGCTCTCAACTAAGATAAAAAGCAGCAATGGAAGAATTAGTTACCGCATCTGGCCAAATGGGAAAAGCCCAGGTACCTCGTCAAGGTTTCTTCCAATAAACCTGGGTCCCTAACCAGCCACACAATGCAGGCTCACAATCAAACAACTGTGAAAAAAAAAAAAAAAAGCAACTGTGAAAAAATGGAGGGTGCACAGGCTTATGTAATTTCCCCAAACATATACAAAACACGGGGGTGGGGTCAGCACTCTCATGCCGGACCGGGTACACATCCTATGACCCTGCAACATGCACAGCCCTGGGTGCAAACCAGCACTCTCAGGAAGCTGCACTGTTACCAGAGCCACAGGCAGTTAACCCCAGTCAGGCCTGGGTGCAAGGCCCAAACAGGGAAAATTACAAAAAAATATTTTAATATAAACACACAGAAAAAGTCCAGCACTCACTCACAAGCTCTCAACTAAGATAAAAAGCAGCAATGGAAGAATTAGTTACCGCATCTGGCCAAATGGGAAAAGCCCAGGTACCTCGTCAAGGTTTCTTCCAATAAACCTGGGTCCCTAACCAGCCACACAATGCAGGCTCACAATCAAACAACTGTGAAAAAAAAAGCAACTGTGAAAAAATGGAGGGTGCACAGGCTTATGTAATTTCCCCAAACATATACAAAACACGGGGGTGGGGTCAGCACTCTCATGCCGGACCGGGTACACATCCTATGACCCTGCAACATGCACAGCCCTGGGTGCAAACCAGCACTCTCAGGAAGCTGCACTGTTACCAGAGCCACAGGCAGTTAACCCCAGTCAGGCCTGGGTGCAAGGCCCAAACAGGGAAAATTACAAAAAAATATTTTAATATAAACACACAGAAAAAGTCCAGCACTCACTCACAAGCTCTCAACTAAGATAAAAAGCAGCAATGGAAGAATTAGTTACCGCATCTGGCCAAATGGGAAAAGCCCAGGTACCTCGTCAAGGTTTCTTCCAATAAACCTGGGTCCCTAACCAGCCACACAATGCAGGCTCACAATCAAACAACTGTGAAAAAAAAAGCAACTGTGAAAAAATGGAGGGTGCACAGGCTTATGTAATTTCCCCAAACATATACAAAACACGGGGGTGGGGTCAGCACTCTCATGCCGGACCGGGTACACATCCTATGACCCTGCAACATACACAGCCCTGGGTGCAAACCAGCACTCTCAGGAAGCTGCACTGTTACCAGAGCCACAGGCAGTTAACCCCAGTCAGGCCTGGGTGCAAGGCCCAAACAGGGAAAATTACAAAAAAATATTTTAATATAAACACACAGAAAAAGTCCAGCACTCACTCACAAGCTCTCAACTAAGATAAAAAGCAGCAATGGAAGAATTAGTTACCGCATCTGGCCAAATGGGAAAAGCCCAGGTACCTCGTCAAGGTTTCTTCCAATAAACCTGGGTCCCTAACCAGCCACACAATGCAGGCTCACAATCAAACAACTGTGAAAAAAAAAAGCAACTGTGAAAAAATGGAGGGTGCACAGGCTTATGTAATTTCCCCAAACATATACAAAACACGGGGGTGGGGTCAGCACTCTCATGCCGGACCGGGTACACATCCTATGACCCTGCAACATGCACAGCCCTGGGTGCAAACCAGCACTCTCAGGAAGCTGCACTGTTACCAGAGCCACAGGCAGTTAACCCCAGTCAGGCCTGGGTGCAAGGCCCAAACAGGGAAAATTACAAAAAAATATTTTAATATAAACACACAGAAAAAGTCCAGCACTCACTCACAAGCTCTCAACTAAGATAAAAAGCAGCAATGGAAGAATTAGTTACCGCATCTGGCCAAATGGGAAAAGCCCAGGTACCTCGTCAAGGTTTCTTCCAATAAACCTGGGTCCCTAACCAGCCACACAATGCAGGCTCACAATCAAACAACTGTGAAAAAAAAAAGCAACTGTGAAAAAATGGAGGGTGCACAGGCTTATGTAATTTCCCCAAACATATACAAAACACGGGGGTGGGGTCAGCACTCTCATGCCGGACCGGGTACACATCCTATGACCCTGCAACATGCACAGCCCTGGGTGCAAACCAGCACTCTCAGGAAGCTGCACTGTTACCAGAGCCACAGGCAGTTAACCCCAGTCAGGCCTGGGTGCAAGGCCCAAACAGGGAAAATTACAAAAAAATATTTTAATATAAACACACAGAAAAAGTCCAGCACTCACTCACAAGATTGTGAGCCTGCATTGTGTGGCTGGTTAGGGACCCAGGTTTATTGGAAGAAACCTTGACGAGGTACCTGGGCTTTTCCCATTTGGCCAGATGCGGTAACTAATTCTTCCATTGCTGCTTTTTATCTTAGTTGAGAGCTTGTGAGTGAGTGCTGGACTTTTTCTGTGTGTTTATATTAAAATATTTTTTTGTAATTTTCCCTGTTTGGGCCTTGCACCCAGGCCTGACTGGGGTTAACTGCCTGTGGCTCTGGTAACAGTGCAGCTTCCTGAGAGTGCTGGTTTGCACCCAGGGCTGTGCATGTTGCAGGGTCATAGGATGTGTACCCGGTCCGGCATGAGAGTGCTGACCCCACCCCCGTGTTTTGTATATGTTTGGGGAAATTACATAAGCCTGTGCACCCTCCATTTTTTCACAGTTGCTTTTTTTTTTCACAGTTGTTTGATTGTGAGCCTGCATTGTGTGGCTGGTTAGGGACCCAGGTTTATTGGAAGAAACCTTGACGAGGTACCTGGGCTTTTCCCATTTGGCCAGATGCGGTAACTAATTCTTCCATTGCTGCTTTTTATCTTAGTTGAGAGCTTGTGAGTGAGTGCTGGACTTTTTCTGTGTGTTTATATTAAAATATTTTTTTGTAATTTTCCCTGTTTGGGCCTTGCACCCAGGCCTGACTGGGGTTAACTGCCTGTGGCTCTGGTAACAGTGCAGCTTCCTGAGAGTGCTGGTTTGCACCCAGGGCTGTGCATGTTGCAGGGTCATAGGATGTGTACCCGGTCCGGCATGAGAGTGCTGACCCCACCCCCGTGTTTTGTATATATATATATATATATATACGAATATCTATTTAAAAATACTTAGAACATATTCCCCTATGTGCAGAACATTGGAAAGTATAACATTTACATTACAAACACAGTTAAACATCTTATTAAATATGAATATTGCATAAATATGGTTTTACACATTTTCATCTACTTAACTGCAAAGGGATCCAATGCACTTGTATTTATGTCTATATATGTGTACATATGTATTTATGTGTTTATATTTGTATATATGTCTGTAAATACATAAACACACATATAAATACATCTGTACACACATATAAACATGTATATACTTCTTTAGACATGTATGTGTATGTATCTCAATCTGTAAGCTCTTTGTCTGCCTTTTTTGAAATGAGACCTCATATGTTTGAGCCTTTATAACTTTTTTTATGCATTTAAAAATATATATATATATATTAGATGATGTTATTATGAGTGGAACTGTACTTTGTAATGTATTTTTTATGTGTTCTGTGACACTTTTTTGTTTTGCGAAACAGTTAAAGGGCCATGAAACCCACATTTTTTCTTTCATGATTTAGAAAGAGAATGTAATTTTAAACATCTTTCTAATTTACTTATTTTATCTAATTTGTTTTATTCTCTTGATATTCTTTGCTGAAAAGCATATCTAGATATGCTCAGTAGCTTCTGATTGGTTGCTGCACATAGAAGCCTCTTGTGATTGGCTCACCATGTGCATTTATTTTTCTTCAACTAAGGATATCTAAAAAATGAAGCAAAATAAATAATAGAAGTAAATTGTAATGTTGTTTAAATTTCTATTCTCTATCTGAATCATGAAATAAAGATTTTGGGTTTAGTGGCCCTTTAACTAGAGCTCTGAGGGCGGGTAATCATTCTAGCGTAAATCGATATCGATATTGCGCTCACGCTTTCATGCTTATTTTCAAATTGTAATACGAGCTGTAAACTCGATGTGCATAAACATCTGCAATAAACCCCTTTTCGCTTGCTCATAACTGGTAACGCACCACTCGTAATCTGGCCCATAATGTCTAAACCAGTTTTTCTGTGCTTTAGTGGTCTTTAAAGTCCTGAAATATAAAAATTTAAGAAACTGAGCCCTGGAGGAAGGCATCAGACGGAGGGGCGGGTGACCAATGCCTGGGACCAATAGGAGTGGAGTAGAAGTGGGTCGCTGTGGGATTCAATAAAGGGGGGGGAGAGCCCAGAAAGAGCGCCAAAATCCCTTTGCAAGGCCTGTGGTGTAGAAGCTGTGTGTAGTGCACGTACCTTGCAAAGTGATGTCGGCGCTCCAGGACCTGTTGGCATCAATTACGACCTTGGCAACCGCCAGAGGCCCCGGTTGGGTGCAGCAGCAGCTAGCTGTGATGGGTTCCGTACCCATCGAAAGTCGCGAGGAGGCGAGGAGAGGAAGATCAGCACGGCCCTATGGGGGAAGGCCTACCAGGAGGGCCTGCCCGCCATAACGCCTGAGCCCGGAGCTACATGGCAGGCCCAGGACCCGGAGCTACATGGCAGGCCCAGGTAGGGGAGTATGAGTGGCGACGGACCAGGTAGGGGACACGAGAGTGTTGACACAACTACTGCAGTTGATATCGCCTGGGTCCGATGGGATAGACGGGAGAAAAAATTTGGGACTGAGTAGGGCAAGGGGCCCGAGGTCTGCAGCTAGCGGGAGCAGGGCTATTACGGGGTGGTCTGGGAGGACTGACCTTGATGGTGTCTTATCTTCACAGGCTGGAGCAGACCACGGCTGCAGAATGGGCAATCAGAGAGACAGCGGGTCAGGAACGGACCGACGGCATGGGAGGTCCCGCTCCCCGGTGCATGAGGACAGACAGAGAGTTTCACATTCCTCCCCGACATGGGGTAGGCTGGAGAGGTCGCCCAGGTGCAGGGGCGCTGGAGAAAGAGAGAGATCACGGGCTAGCATCAGTTCCATGGGGAGGCGAAGGGCGTGGAGCGGGAGCACAGACGGTCTAGAAGCAGAAAAAGGGAGAGAATTGAAAGTGGAAGACAGGAAAGCGGCAGCTCCAGATCAGCCACGGCTCCTCCCAGTGCAGGTGAGGTGCCACAATCAGCAATAGGGAGCGCAGTTACTGCTGATAGCAATGTGGGGGTTGTGAATGTAGGGGTTTCGGGTTTACTGAAGGGTTTGAAGGATTTGGTGGTGCAGGTGGAGAAGCAGTGTGGTACGGGAGTGGCGGGGGTGTGGGGCCTACAAGGGGGTCAGGGTGCAACTGGGGGAACAGGGGGGGGCGGCAGCAGGTGGCTCCATTAAGGTGGCAGAGGTGGCCTTGAGTAGGCCATGCCTATGTACATACACCTGTCCCACGACATAAAAGAGAAGATCTGGAAACGGGAATTCCTTGAGATTATTTCATTGCTTCCTTTGGAGCAGTTTGTTGAGATAAAAGAGGATACAAAGGGGGAGCAGGGTAAGAAAGAGGAGGAGGAATGGAAGAAGAGATATCGGAAGCTGCCAAAGACATTCGGGAACTGGTCAAGGGCTTTTTGTATACTGGCAAGCGTGATGGCGCAGAAGTTCTCAGAGCAAGGTTCGGCTCTGTTCTGTTACTTCGATGGAATTTCGGCGGCCTATCGGACGTACGGGGGTATGGCGTGGTGGCGGTACGATGAACTGTTCCGTCAGAGGATAGAGGTGAGGGAGGACACAGAGTTGTTACTGACGGGCTTTAGCTCAGAATTTTGGATACCTTTCGTGGAGGGTGGAGGCTTTCGGGCCCAGGGTAATTTGAAATCTGCTAGGGAGTTTCCGGAGGTGGTTAGGAGTAAGCTGGGAAAAGAGGTTGCATTGGGTAGGATGGCGGGCCCATTCACGGATATGCCTTTGGGGGATTTGAGGGGTTTGCCATTAGGTGTGGTGCCTAAAAAAGTAGCATGGCAGTTTAGGATGATCCATCACCTATCTTACCCAAAGGGGGCGTCGGTGAATGATGGGATTGACCCTGAGGCGGCGGCTCGGTATGCATCCTTTGACAGGGCAGTGGAATTAGTGCAAGCAACTGGGGCGGGGCAAAAATGGCAAAGGTGGATGTGGAAGCTGCTTTCAGGATACTATTGGTGCACCAGAGGTGTCACCATCTACTGGGGTGTTTCTTTGACGGGTCTTACTTCGTAGACCTATGTTTGCCAATGGGCTGTTCCATCTCCTATTTTGAGAAATTTAGATGTTTTGTGGAGTGGGTGGTTAGGCAAACGGCGGGGGTAGACTCGATGGTCCACTACTTGGATGATTTCCTGTTTGTTGGCCCGGAGGGGTCGGAGAACTGTGAGATCTTGATGAAGGCTTTCATGCAGGTGGCGTACCAGTTTGGGATTCCGGTGGCAGCTGACAAGACGGAAGGGCCGGCAAACTGTCTGACCTTTCTGGGCATCCAGATTGATACGGTTCGAATGGAGTGCTGTCTGCCGGAGGATAAGGTGGCGGACCTATTGGAGGCGATCGAAGGAGCATTGGGGAAGCTGAAGATAAAATTGAGGGAGTTACAATCGCTGATTGGAAAGTTAAACTTCGCGAGCAGAATTATCCCAGTGGGAAGAATTTTCTCTAGGAAATTTATCATTAGCAACAGCGGGGGTAAAGGAGCCATCACACAGGATACGTTTGAAAAAAGGAGCTGAGGATGACTTGGAGGTGTGGAAGATGTTTTTGGCTGAGTTTTAACAGGAAGGCCTTGATGCAGGAGGTGGCGGGTCCGGGGTTACACTTGTATACGGATGCGGCAGGGGCGGTGGGTTTTGGAGCACACTTGAAAGGTAGGTGGTGTGTGGGGCAGTGGCCGGAAACATGTGACATAGGGAAGGTTTGACAAAAAATCTGGTATTTCTGAAGCTGTTCCCACTGGTAGTGGCACTGGAGGTTTGGCCTCATCTCCTGGCAGATAAAAAGGTTATATTTAATACTGATAACATGGGAGTTGTGTCGGCAGTTAATCGCCTGAAGGCCTCATCAAGGCCAGTGATTCACTTGTTCCGATTATTTGTGTTTCAATGTTTTTTTTTGTTTCAAATAGTTTTTATTAATAATTTTTCAGAAAAAATACATAACTCAAACAGACAGTTATTATACGGTGCAAAATATGGTAAATATCAACATATTATATATTCTGTATAAACCTAAGAGTATTCAGCATTTGAGTTAATGGAGGAAGTGGAGATAGTGATAAGGGACCTGTTTTAAGGGAAGGAAAGAGAGAAAAGAAGCAGAGGGGGAAAAGAAGAGAACGGAAGGGAGAAGCAGAGAAAAGAGAGAAAATCTTCCTCCCACTATGTATGTCCAACTTGGTTAGAAGATAGTGTACTGACTTATGTGTAGATGTAAATGGTCAGTGATATGGTACAGTAGCAACCTCTGTTACATATTATGGAGTTCTTTGTTCCCAAAGAAAAATAACGTCAAGTATGAAATCCTGTTTCCCTATAAAACAGTAGTGTCTCTTCTCAAGGGATAGTATATAAGTAAGCTCCATTTCCCATTGATGAAAGGTGGGGGGGTGTTGTTGTTTCCACAACCGAGGTATGAGTCGTTTGGCACATGTAAGCATCAACTTCAGCAATTTTGTGCGATAGGCGCATTGTATATCTGGGACTGAGTTTAATAAAATCATTGGGGCAGTAATAGAAATTTGAGTACTCAGGGTAGTATTAATACATTGTTCTATTTGGGCCCAAAAGTTCGACAATTTATCACAGGACCACCAGACATGGGCTAAAGTGCCAACCTCCCCACACTGTCGCCAACAGAACCGATTGGCCCCTGGAAATATTTCAGACAATCTCTGGGGGTAAGATACCATCGGGAGATGATTTTATAATTGAGTTCAGTCAATACTAAGGATGTTGAAGCGGAATGTGTCATATGAAAACATCTTGACCAATCCTCTTTTGGAAGTCTGAGCTGGAGTTCTGTCTCCCATTTATTAGTGAAGGAGGGTAACCTAGTTGCAGGTGGGATCCTAAGAAGTTTGTGTGTGATGGATAAGTGGGATTTATGTATGTCCAGATTAAGGCATAGTTTTTCAAAAGGTTTAAGTGTACGAAGGCAGTCAGTTCTTTGAGGACAGTCAAGGATAGCCTGTCGGATTTGGAGATAAGAAAACCAGCTGTTAAATGGAGAGCCTAAGGAGTCTCTTAAAGAGATTCTGTCTTTAACCAAAGAAGAGTCCGTAAGTAGAAATATAGGCAGATTTTTGTGGCTCATGGTTTCAGTCTCAAATTTAAATTGGTGTAGTCGAAAAAAGAGTGTATTACCTAATATTGGGGTCATGGGTGAGATCGGGGTAGAAAGGGTATTGGGATGCTGGATAAGGGAATCCCAAATAGCAAGAGTAGTGTTAATACTTTCGTTAAGTTTGATCATGGGGGGTCTGTGGGGTTTGGGAAGCCAACAGAGGTCTCGCATCGAGGTTTCCTGGAGAAGGGCTGCCTCGATTTGTACCCAGATTTTAAATGAAGAATTATGATTCCACGCCAATATTCGAGCGAGGTGTGCCGCCCTATAATATAATGACAAATTTGGGATATTGAGACCTCCTTCATCTTTTCTCAAGTATAACGTTAGGCGAGACACTCTTGGTTTTTTATAGGACCAGATAAAAGATTCTAACATTTTTTGTTGGGTGCATAAAAATTGTATTGGTATTGAGATAGGTAGAGTCTGAAATAAATATAGATACTTAGGGATAATCATCATTTTTATGGCATTTATTCGGCCTGTCCAGGATAGGTGGCCCTGTTTGTGCCACGTATTTAGTAATGGGAAAACTATGGTTTGAAGCTTTAGAAAGTTTTCGTGGAACAAATCCTGAGGGTTAGTAGGAATAGTAAGTCCCAAGTATCTTAGAGAGCTTGTGACAGCAAAAGGGGTGTCGTTATGGAGGAAGTCTATTTCTGTGGGATTTATGTGAATGGGAATGATGCTTGATTTCTCCATGTTTATAGAGTAATTAGAGAACTGATTATATAACTCCAAGACTTGTATGAGGGCAGGGAGAGAGGTTTTAGGCGCCTGTAATGTAAAGATAATATCATCTGCAAAAAGAAGACAGGTCTGATGGATATTGCCAAACTGGATGCCAGTGATATTAGGGTCGTTTCTAATTTGAATTGCAAGTATTTCCACAGTAATGGCAAACAGCAGAGGAGATAATGGGCACCCCTGTCGGGTGCCATTAGATATTGGGAACGTTTGGGAAATTGTGTCATTAACTTTTATCCTAGCACGGGGGTTATTATATAGTGCTTGCACTCTAGCTATAAATTTGTCTGGGAAACCAAACCTTGACAGGGCCGGCCACATAAAATGCCAGTCGACCCTGTCAAAGGCCTTCTCGGTGTCCGTGGAGAGGAGAACAAGGGAGATGTTAGAGTTGTGAGAAGCAAAGAGAGCATTAAGTAGTCTGGTGGTATTATCTTTTGCCTCACGGCCCCTGATGAATCCAACCTGGTCTGGATGGATGACTTTCGGAAGGATAGGATTAAGGCGGTTTGCTAGGATCTTAGCATAGATCTTGATGTCAACGTTTATTAAGGAGATTGGCCTATAACTGCCTACGTTGTCCTTAGGTTTATCAGGTTTAGGGATTACTGTAATCATGGCTTCTAATAGAGGCTGGGTGAAAGAAAGACCTTGGTCTATAGACTGAAAGAGTTTGAGTAAATGAGGGCTGACTTTACTAGTTAAAAGTTGATAAAATTTGGACGAAAGGCCATCCGGACCAGGGGATTTACTACCTGGGAGAGATTTGATTGTGCGTATTACTTCCTGTAACGAGATGGGTGCATCTAGTATAATTTATCCGTTAGCCATATCCATCCAATTCTAGCACTGTTGAAACTATCAAGTTATGAACCAACTATTTAATCTAACCCAATATTCCTTCTTTAAGGTTAGATTCACAAGCACAGTTGTAACTAACATTATTATTTATTCTTTTCTATAGTTTCATAACAAATTATGTGAAATATATTATATATAATATCACATTAGCTAGGGGTTTCATATAGAATCCATAGCCAATAAAGTGCTATTTTTAGATGCTTCTTCAATATCCTAGAAATGTTATTAATCATTTTAACGAATAATCACGTTTTGTACATTGTTGTTGCTTTATAGTAAGTTACACAATAGTTGCTACACACAACTGTGGCTTTATAGAGAGCTACATAAAGTTTTCTCCCTGCTAGTGACCATTTTTGTTCATTTTAACACAAGCAGATAAAGTCTATCACACTTTCAAGTAACTGTGCTATTTTTAAAATATAAAAAGAAATACATTGCCTTGGTTTTAAAGAGAGACACACAAAGTCTTCCTTTTGCATGTGACCGCTTTGGTTCACATTAAAGCAGACAAAGTCTAACGTGTTTTGATATAACTGTCCGCTTTTTAAAAAAAAGGGAAAAACACCTATCTATAAACACATACATTTTTATGAGTAGCTCTCTTTCACCAAGCTATTATTCTTCACTAATCGCTAAGGCATATGTAAAAGCATTGCAACAATTTCAAAATCAATCATTGGAAAATTGTTTGTTAACAAGTACTTTGTATCCAAATATCTGTTTAACATACCATCTGTTCAAGAGTGTACTCTGCTTCTCAGGACCATTAAACCGGCTGTGCACGACATTAGCAGTAAACAAATCTGAGAAAGTTCACAACTATCAAAGGGGTTAACAAGATACCCCTTCTGATTGGTCGTCCACACCTTTATAAGGAGCCTGACCAGCAGAGACCATTATCTCTGATGAAGCGCATGTGCCCATGCGCGAAACGCGTTAGATAGGAGCTTACCAATGTCTGATGATAAGCCTGCTCCTGAATAAAACTTGATTTCATCTACCTCAAGCCTCAGCATTCCTTTTTCCTCATTCGTATCTAGGTCCTCTTGTTGGATCGTGGGGAGAGCAATTGAGTCAAGGAATGACTTCATCTTATCTCTCCTCTCCAGTTCGTTTATTTTGTTTTTAATATTATATAGGGAAGTGTAGTATGAGACAAAGCTTTCTGATATGTCTTCATTTTTTGAGCTAATTGTACCTGAGTAGTTTTTGATGGATTGAATATATGAATTGAGTCTCTGTTTTTTTAGGTATCTCGCCAGCATTCGCCCCGCTTTATTAGACTCTGCAACAAATTTTGCCTTAGAGGTCATGGCACGCATATGCGCGTTTTCAATCAGAAATTTATTAAGAGTGTCTCTTGCTTCCTTAACTTCATTTAGTTTTTGCAAGGATTGAGGTTCTTGTTTATGAGAGTTTTCTTTAGCTAGGAGGATGCTGGTTAGAGAGTCAAACTGGGTAGATCTCTGTTTTTTGAGTTTTGCAGTTAGCTGTATAATGATCCCCCTAATAAAACACTTATAGGATTCCCAATTATTGGCAGCGGTAGAAGAAATATTAAACTCAAAGAATTCATCTGTGTGTTTTATTAATTGGTCAATGATATCGGTATCTGTGAGGATATATTCGTTTAGTCTCCAGTTCAGTCTGTGATTGGGTTTGGATGTCCATCTAAACCTAGATCTAACTAGACTATGGTCGGACCAGGAGGTGTGTGAAATCTTGGAGTCTATTAGATTTGTAAGGAAGGCCTGATCACAGAATATGTAGTCAAGGCGTGTGTATGAGCGTTGAGGGTGGGAAAAGAAAGTGAAATCTTTGGTAGTTGTATGCACCATTCTCCATGTGTCAAATAATGTAAATGATTGTAGTAGAGTGTTGTTGTTATTGATCTGAGAAAGTCTCAGATAGGATCGGCCTGTCGATGTATCCAGGGAAGGATTCGATGGGAAATTAAAGTCTCCTCCTAAAAGGATAGGGCCTTTGGCTATGTCAAGGAGCTTGTTAGTGACTTTGTGGAAGAAACTAGGGGTCGGTTTATTTGGGGCATAAATATTTGCTAGAGTGATGGGTTTACCGTAGTAAAGACCCACCAAGATCAAAATCCTACCCTCAGTGTCGCAGTATTTTTGCAGTAAGTCAAATGGGGCATTACGTTTAAAGAGGGTGCACACACCGTTATGTCTGGTCGGGCCCGAGCTAAGGTAACATTGGTTGTAGCATCTAGTAGGGAGCTTTGGTTCATGAGTTTTTTTAAAGTGAGTTTCCTGGATCATCACAATATCCAGACTATTTTTATGAAAGTCATATAGGGCGATTGACCTCTTTTCTGCCGAAAGGAAACCTTTTACATTTTGAGTGGCAATAGTGAATGACCCATCAAAGTTCAGTGGTTTCATTGTTAGTACTATATATTATGGAATGACAACAAGAAAAACCAGTAGTAAGTGTGGGGAAGTTGAGAAGGGGTTGTGTAGATAGGAGGATTGAGATTTCAGAAAGAAGGTTAAAGAGTAGACCAGATCTGGTTTAATCTGGTATAGAAAGTTTAAGTGTAGGCTCTGGTGTAAGTATAACACAGGCAAAAGTAAAAAAGAGGCTGTTAGGCCAGTTGGACATGGAATCTACATGAAGTGAGATTGGAACAGCAAGAGGGTTAAACAGTTCTATGATATTTGTGAACCTTTAACAATACGGCCACATCTCAATTATGACATCTAACCGAGGTAATAGTGTCTTATAGCTGAAATACAACAAATGGAATAAAGCAACTTCGTTCAACTCATTTATAGAGCAGATATTCAAAGATAATATGCAATAACATAAGGACACAAAATCTGAATTTTATTTTTTCCCCGGGCAGGCATTTGAGCAATTGGAGACCTTGAAGTACGGTACGGCAACATGACTATGGGGTAAATGTACTATTATATTAAGCATTACGTGTGTCGATGCTGGCTGAGTGACAGGGTGTATCTTCAGTTATCACATTAGAGGGCATACGCCACGGGTATATGGTGTATAGACACATAAAAAAGGAGGTATTATCTTTGTTTTGATAATGGGATTGTTTGGAGTAAACACTTCATACATACACAAAATAAACTGGTGTAACTTTGCAGTGATCAGCATGTAACAAATAACAAAAGACATGCTATGGAATTTGCCATTTCACAAAAGGTGAAGTGAAACAGATAAGAAAACATTCAACAGATCCGTAACCATAACAGTTCTAGCTGGGTCACAGCAACCTAGAAAACTATAATAAGAGCAGTTATTTCTCACAACAGCAAAATCTTGAAACAAATAGTCCAAAAAGTCTCTAGACAAAGTCTCTGTAAAACCTGGGAGAAAGGAATATCAAGTTAATAGCGTAAAGTTATTAACAATCAGATTATATATTTACGTGTCCTTTCTCAAGGTGGATCATCGGCTGTATTGACAGGGTTAAGTTGTCTTCTTTTATTCTGCTTCATTGTAGAGTCCTACCAAGGACGTCTCTGAGGTTTGGGGGGTTCTTGTTTAGCTGGTGCTGATGGTTGAATGGAGGAATCAGCCAAATCTGGGGGAGGTAATCCCAGCTGTTGACAGAACTGTTCAGCGTCTGGTGGAAAGAGACACTCAAATTTTCTTCCATTCTGGACCGCAATGATCGAGGTTGGGAAACCCCACCTATATGGAGTTTTTAGGGTGCGTAGATGGGAGGTCAAGAATGAAAAATCTTTTCTCTTTTGGAGTGTACGAGCTGAGAGGTCTTGAAATACTTGTACAGGGAGTGCAGAATTATTAGGCAAATGAGTATTTTGACCACATCATCCTCTTTATGCATGTTGTCTTACTCCAAGCTGTATAGGCTCGAAAGCCTACTACCAATTAAGCATATTAGGTGATGTGCATCTCTGTAATGAGAAGGGGTGTGGTCTAATGACATCAACACCCTATATCAGGTGTGCATAATTATTAGGCAACTTCCTTTCCTTTGGCAAAATGGGTCAAAAGAAGGACTTGACAGGCTCAGAAAAGTAAAAAATAGTGAGATATCTTGCAGAGGGATGCAGCACTCTTAAAATTGCAAAGCTTCTGAAGCGTGATCATCGAACAATCAAGCGTTTCATTCAAAATAGTCAACAGGGTCGCAAGAAGCGTGTGGAAAAACCAAGGCGCAAAATAACTGCCCATGAACTGAGAAAAGTCAAGCGTGCAGCTGCCAAGATGCCACTTGCCACCAGTTTGGCCAAAACACAAGGTGTGCAATACTCAGAGACATGGCCAAGGTAAGAAAGGCTGAAAGACGACCACCACTGAACAAGACACACAAGCTGAAACGTCAAGACTGGGCCAAGAAATATCTCAAGACTGATTTTTCTAAGGTTTTATGGACTGATGAAATGAGAGTGAGTCTTGATGGGCCAGATGGATGGGCCCGTGGCTGGATTGGTAAAGGGCAGAGAGCTCCAGTCCGACTCAGACGCCAGCAAGGTGGAGGTGGAGTACTGGTTTGGGCTGGTATCATCAAAGATGAGCTTGTGGGGCCTTTTCGGGTTGAGGATGGAGTCAAGCTCAACTCCCAGTCCTACTGCCAGTTTCTGGAAGACACCTTCTTCAAGCAGTGGTACAGGAAGAAGTCTGCATCCTTCAAGAAAAACATGATTTTCATGCAGGACAATGCTCCATCACACGCGTCCAAGTACTCCACAGCGTGGCTGGCAAGAAAGGGTATAAAAGAAGAAAATCTAATGACATGGCCTCCTTGTTCACCTGATCTGAACCCCATTGAGAACCTGTGGTCCATCATCAAATGTGAGATTTACAAGGAGGGAAAACAGTACACCTCTCTGAACAGTGTCTGGGAGGCTGTGGTTGCTGCTGCACGCAATGTTGATGGTGAACAGATCAAAACACTGACAGAATCCATGGATGGCAGGCTTTTGAGTGTCCTTGCAAAGAAAGGTGGCTATATTGGTCACTGATTTGTTTTTGTTTTGTTTTTGAATGTCAGAAATGTATATTTGTGAATGTTGAGATGTTATATTGGTTTCACTGGTAAAAATAAATAATTGAAATGGGTATATATTTGTTTTTTGTTAAGTTGCCTAATAATTATGCACAGTAATAGTCACCTGCACACACAGATATCCCCCTAAAATAGCTATAACTAAAAACAAACTAAAAACTACTTCCAAAACTATTCAGCTTTGATATTAATGAGCTTTTTGGGTTCATTGAGAACATGGTTGTTGCTCAATAATAAAATTAATCCTCAAAAATACAACTTGCCTAATAATTCTGCACTCCCTGTATACGCTGACCTTGGAACATGAAAGCCAGTTGTTTTCTGGAGTGGCTGTAGATAAGCTCCCTATGCTGGAAGTTCTGGAAATGTACAATTACATCTCGGGGGGGCGAACCTTCAGGGGGCTTAGGGCGGAGTGATCTGTGGGCCCTATCAAGGATGATTTCAGGAGGATCATCAGAACTATTTTTCATTAAATCTGCAAATAATGAATGTAGATAGCCCTGAATTTCTGCCCCGAGAACCGTTTCAGGAATTCCTCTGAATCTTAAGTTACTTCTTCTAGAGCGATTCTCCAGATCGTCTAATTTGTCTTCTAATTCTACCATACGTTGGTGGTGTTGGAAGGCTTTTGTAGAAAGGTTTGCTATTTTTTGAGCTGCTATATACTCATGTTCTTCCAATGTATCCACTCTATAGCGAAGATCAGAAATGTCTTTCTTTAGGTCCGCGCATTCAGTTTTAATGCACGCTTTAACTTGTTCAATTAGGGCTTCCATAGCTCCATAATTGATAATGTCATCTTTTCCTATTTCAGTACTTTGTGCTTGTTCTTCCGTTGTTGCATCTGTAGGTATTTGCAGAGGTTCTGGATCCTTGTTAGATCTCTGTTTATCTGTCTGCTTGAAAAGGGAGCTCATTGCACCCTGGGATGCAGGGACCGTTTTCTGAGATTTATCGCTCCGTGTTAATTTTCTTTGTGACATTATTGAGGGGTAAAAAGATGATTAGAGGTACCAGTGTTTAGAGAACAGCCTGCACTTAGCTCTAATAAGACACAACTCCCCAGGGATTTTGCTCTCACAGAGCGATTACGGAGAAGGGCAATGGATATGACCCACTGCTACCAGGAGCAGTGGGAAAGGGAGGGGGAGTGTGAATAATATTCCAAGTGAGTGTATAACACAAGTGTGTAGCTGTTTAACGGCTTCTTTTTTGGAGTGCAAATGTCCCGTAATACAAGATACAGTGAGTAATCAATTGATAGAAGATTTCTGTGTAGGCTTGGCAAAGATAGTTACTTACACAGATCCCCGAGTCTGCGAAGTTCTGTGACGCAGCATCAAACCAGCATGGCTGTCGCAGTAGCGGTCTAGGTATCACCTTTAAATCCAAACTTTTCTTGTCATATTCGGTTCAGGGTGTTCCGGAGCAAATATATAGGCTCTACATAGAGATATCTCCCAAAATGCTGTTGTTGTTGTTGCATACTTATATGTCCAACTCGTTTAGAGAGCTTATAGAAGATTCCTATGTATGCTTGGCAAAGGTAGTTATTTTCACAGATCCCCGAGTCTGCTAAGCTCTGTGACGCAGCATCAAACCAGCATGGCTGTCGCAGTAGCGGTCTAGGCATCACCTTTAAATCCAAACTTTTCTTGTCATATTCGGTGCAGGGTGTTCACCGGGTATTCCGGAGCAAATATATCGGTTCTACATAGAGATATCTTCCAAAATGCTGTTGTTGCATACTTATATGTCCAACTCGCTTAGAGAGCTTCAATGAGGTGCGACCATCTTTGTCAGCTGCTCGCCCCGCCTCCTTGTGTTTCAATGTTTATGATGCAATGTATCATTTCGGGCAGTGCATGTGCCCGGTGAGAAAAACAGTATTGCTGATGCTCTTTCCCATTTACAGTGGGACTGGTTTTGGAGTTGGTGCCGGGAGCCAAGGTGGAAGGGGATAGGTGTCCGGAGTCATTGTGGAGAAGAGCATTCGTGACAGGCTGAATTTGGTGAAGGGGGCAGTAACGCCCAGGACATGGAGGTCATACATGCAGGTATGGGCTTTGTGGTTTCAATTCTTGCAAAGGGGTGCAGAGGTGAAGACTTCTGAGGGCAGAGCTATGGCGCTGTTAGATTGGATGATGGAGTGGCAGAGGGCAAAGATCTCTCGCTCTATGGTCAAGAGGCGACTGGCGGCAATGGCTTTTCTGTTCCAGCTGATGGGGTGGGAGGATGTGCCAAAGACGTTCATGGTGAAGTTGGCTGCGAGAAGTTTGTGTAAGGGAAAAGGGGTGCCGGACGGCAGGAGGCCATTAGTGTATGCAGTTTTGTTGCGCATAGTTGGAAAATTGAGAGGTGTTTGCTTGGCTGATTTTGAGTATAAGCTGTTTAGGTTAGCTTTCGTAATGGCCTTCTTTGGGGCCTTTTGGGTTTCTGAGTTGGTGGGCGTAAATAGGAAGGACAAAGGGGGGTTACAAATGGTGGATGACATGGGGGAGGAGGAAGTGTTGACGATATGGCTAAGGAGATCCAAGATGGATCAGGTGGGAAAGGGTTGTCAGATATCTCTGAGAGCAATGGGGGGAGAGTGCTGACCGTTGCGCAGCTTTAAAGAGTATATGGAGGTAAGGCCACAATTGGGGGGGGTGCTGTTTATACACGGGGACGGGACCTCCTTATCCCGTTTCCAATTTCAGGCAATATTTAAGAAATATGTGGGATTAGCAGGTTTGCAGCTGGCTGAATTTGGTACACATTCATTTAGGATAGGAGCAGCTACTGAGGCACAAGGGTTAGGTTTAGGGGTTGTGGGGATTAAGAGGGTTGGGTTTCTAACAGTTATTTGTCTTAAGTTAGGTCAGCCTTAATATAATAGTGGGTCTTGTTGTTTTTGTTCACACAGGACCGGTTAATTGTTGGCTGATGGGACACTCTTACATTTACTGGGAGCAGAAGGCAGCAGCAGTTAAAGAGCAAGGGGTTCAGATGGGGTGGTCACCGGAGGAGGTCCGCATCCGTTGACTCGGTTTCAGAGGCATGAGGTGGGACCAGTTGCTGTTTAAGGTGATAGAGTATGCCAGGCTGTTCGGCTCGCCTGATATATTGTTTATTCATGTTGGGGGCAATGATTTGGGCTTTATGCCCCAAAAGGATTTAGTGGAGGCAATGAAAAGGGACATTGAAAGGCTGTGAGAATTGTTCCCAGGAATGATCATTTTATGGTCGGAAATTGAGCCACGTTTGGCATGGAGGGCAGCTTGGGACATAAAAAGGCTTGAGGCGTTTCGAAGGAAGGTTAACAGGATGATGAGTGAGTTTGTTAAGTAGAGGGGTGGGTTGTCATTACGGCATGTAGAATTTGAAGGGGAGTCAGGTAGATGTTTTTTCCTTCGAGACGGGGTACATTTAAATGAAATAGGTTTGCATTTGTTTAATTTTAATATAAAAGAAGGGGTTGCAAAGGCCTTGGGTTTGGTGGGCAGGGCATGGCGGTGATGCCTTTGCCTGTGGCGGAGAGCTTGCCCAGGGGGATAGCAGTTATGGTACCTCCTGAAGGCAGGAGTGAATGGGATGGGAATATGTAGTGATTGAGTTAGGTTCCTGCTATGGGCAAGCTTGGTTTGTGAGGAGTTAAATGTGTGAATTATATGTTATAAATAAAAAACTGCGGCCTTTGTACCCCATATCTGTGTTGTGTGTTTTATTTTAGATAAGTTCCTAGTGGAGGGGTCAATGGAGCCCTGGAGGAAGGCATTAGATGGAGGGGCGGGTGACCACTGCCTGGGACCAATAGGAGTGGAGTAGAGGTGGGTCCCCGTGGGAGGCAATAAAGGGGGGGGGGAGCCCAGAAAGATCGCCAAAATCCCTTTGCAAGGCCCGTGGTGTAGAAGCTCCCTCCCACCCTCCCTGTAGAAAGGATTTCTTGTTGCAGCTAGATGGCGGAGAGCTTGCCCAGGGGGATAGCAGTTATGATACCTCCTGAAAGCAGGAGTGAATGGGATGGGAATATATAGTGATGGAGTTAGGTTCCTGCTATGGGCAAGCTTGGTTTGTGAGGAGTTAAATGTGTGAATTATATGTTATAAATAAAAAGCTGCGGCCTTTGTACCCCATATCTGTGTTGTGTGTTTTATTTTAGATAAGTTCCTAGTGGAGGGGTCACTTGAAAGCTGCAATAATTAAATCCCTTGCAGATCTTGAAAAAAAAACCTGGATTTTGTTATCATCCTTCCTCCTAACATTTGTTTAAGTTTAAAGGATTACTTTCTGTTATAATTTTTAAGCTAAACAACTAACATATTAAAGTTAATAAACATTAATTAAAACCTACTGACCTATATTTTCTCCAAAACGAAGTTTCATAACGTTCTAAAAGTTATATCTTTTATTCGCCGATGATGTCACATTATCCTGCCCACTATTTTCAGCACTGCATGTTCAAAATACTTAAACCAATAACTTTGTGTTTAAAGCGCTATTTTGAAACCTAGGTATTGTAAACGGATTGGTACAGAGCAAAGGATACCCACGGAGTGGGTTTGGAAAACAATTAAATTTGCAGACAAGATTTCTGATATACGGTAGAGATATGTTAATGAAATGCTATTGATAAAAAGCGTATTTGGGGTAGTTAGTTAGTAACAGGCATAGAAAATATTTACTTACAGTGGCCCTTTAAAGGGCCACTCAAGTAAAAATTAAACTTTAACAATTCAGCTAGAGCACATCATTTTAAACAACAATCCAATTCACTTCCATTATTAATTTTTATATGCATATATTCTGAGACGCCAGCTTCTATTAAGCATGAGCAGGAATTCACAATATATACGTATATGCATTGTGTTATTAGCTGATGGCTGTCACATGATACAAGGGGAAGGAAAATTAAAATAACTGAAATCTGTCACAAACAAATCTACTACTCATTTGCAATTTACCAAGTGCTTTTGAATAATCTTTTTTATTATGCTTTTGTTGATTATGCAAATATACTGTATTTAAAGGTCTTTTTGTGTTACATTTTCTATATTCAAGTTTAAATATAATAAACTTATGGACTGATAGTAACCCAGGAAAAAATTATTTATTGTAATGATTTAGTAAATACATTCTCAAACAATGCCCTTGTGGAAAAGAAAAGGATTTTGAAATTGGTTATATATTTAAAAGGACAGTCTAGTCAAAATTACATTTTCATGATTCAGATAGGGCATACAATTTTAAACAACTTTGCAATGTACTTTGGTTTGTTCTCTTGGTATTCTTTGTTGAAAGCTAAGCCTAGGTATGCTAAACTATAAGCCCTTGAAGGCCACCTCTTATCTTAGTGCATTTTGACAGTTTTTACAGCTAGACAGCGCTAGTCCATGTGTGCCATATATATAACATTGTGCTCACCCCCGTGGAGTTACCTAGGAGTCAGCACTGATTGGTTAAAATGAAAGTCTGTCAAAATAACTGAAATAAGTGTGCAGTCTGCAGAGGCTTAGATACAAGGTAATTACAGAGGTATAAAGTGTATTAACTTAACACATCAAAAATACATTACAAAGTACACTAACACTTATAATAACACTGTCTAATTAAAATTATTTAAAAAAAAAATTGCAAACAAAAGTTATAAGGGCTCAAAGATATGAGATCTCGGGTGATAGAGAAAAAAAAAAGCAGCCAAAAGGCTTTAACATTGAGATACATACATATACATAAATCTCTCTCTCTCTCTCTCTCTCTCTCTCTCTCTCTCTATATATATATATATATATATATATATATATATATTCTTCAACAAACTACAAGAGGAGAACAAGGACCATCAAGAATTTCATAAGGCCCTGTATAGATAGGGAATCAAGCACTCTTTTTTTTATAAAAAATAGCTCAAAAGTGTAGCTAAATTAAACAAATGGAATGAATCTCTGACCAGTACAATCACTGAGAACAAAAAATAATTTATTAATAGTACAGAAAGAAGTAAATCCTAACTGTCCAAATATAGCAATAGGCCAGTTGTGCGCTGGCCTCGGGTATATGTTAGCAACACAAAGTAAAGTATGTTGAATAAACAATATAGTACATGTGGCCAATTAAAACCCTGAAGTTGTGCACATCATAATCATAATATTGGCAAAAATACAATCCAAAGACACCTAGTACACTGCTACACCCAAGCTGTACACGGTACCCAAGTCAATACAAGGGATAATTACCGGACAGGTACATTTTTAGGGATCTAAGCAGTGATAGGTGCTTTGCAAAGATTTCAGGAACAACAATAATGGCAGTATAGTAACAATTACAAAGAATTACATACAAGTATGAAGAATAGCTATTGCAAAGGTTATTAGCAATAAGATAGATAGTGAGTTACATGCAAGTATGAAGAATAACTATTGCAATGGTTATTAGAAATAAGATAGATAGTGGAACATAGTAATACATCCTCCATAATGAATTGCCTCAGTACAGCAGTTACATAGAGACACAGCAGTTTACATAGAGATGCCTGCATATATTGAGATAAAATTCTCACAAGAGTGTATTGCTGAAGAAAACAACCAAATCACACCAGGATGATTTTCCACATATAGCGGTATTGTCTTCAGCCAGACTTAGCATAAGTCCAAGGTATGCAAAATCCCTAAAAATTTACCTGTCCGGTAATTATCCCTTGCATTGACTTGGGTACAGTGTACAGCTTGGGTGTAGCAGTGTACTAGGTGTCTTTGGATTGTATTTTTGCCAATATTATGATTATGATGTGCACATCTTCAGGGTTTTAATTGGCCACATGTACTATATTGTTTGTTCAACATTCTTTACTTTGTGTTGCTAACATATACCCGAGGCCAGCGCACAACTGGCCTATTGCTATATTTGGACAGTTAGGATTTACTTATTTCTGTACTATTAATAAATTATTTTTTGTTCTCAGTGATTGTACTGGTCAGAGATTCATTCCATTTGTTTAATTTAGCTACACTTTTGAGCTATTTTTTATTAAAAAAAAAGAGTGCTTGATTCCCTATCTATATAGGGCCTTATGAAATTTTTGATGGTCCTTGTTCTCCTCTTGTAGTTTGTTGAAGAATAATTTTTTATAGGGTCTGCACCACATTAAAATTATAATCTAGCATAACATTAATGTTTTCTAAAGTTTGATTTAGACACATTTATAGTAGCCATTTGTCCTGTACCCTTTTTTTTAATATATATATATATATATATATATATATATATATATATATATATATATATGCACATATGTATTTATGTATTTATATGTGTATATATGTGTTTATATATATATATATATATGTTTATATGTGCACATAAGTATTTATGTATTTATATGTGTACATATGTATTTACAGACATATATACACATATAAACACATAAATATATATGTACACACATATAGACATATATATATATATATATATATATATATATATATATATATATATATATATATATATATATAAAGTGTATTAGAGTCTTTTATAGTTAGTAGATGAAAACATGTAAAAACATATTTATGCAATATTCATTTTAATAAAGGTTTTAACTATGTATTTACTGTACATATTTAACATTCCAATGTTCGGTACATAGAGGGATATGTTCTCTGTATTTTAAAATAGATATTTATATATATATATATATATATATATATATATTTATATATATATATATACACGTAAATATATATCAAAATAACAAGAGTATTGCATTGAGCAATGATACTTTTTTATTGGGCTAACTATACATTTATAAGATGACAAGCTTTCGGAAGAATGTCTTCCTTTTTCAAGTCTGAAGCAATATTGACCAATTTGATGGAATTTACAGATTATCTTAAAACACAGGCTAAAAAGACAAAGTAGAGAGAGAGAGAGAGAGAGACAATGATCCCTGTGCTATAACTCTGATGTATGACAAGATAAAATGTTAAAGATATATCTATAAGTACATCTAAGTGAATATACAGATAGAACAAAGTGAAAGCACAGCAGTATAAAATTCAAAAATAACTAAATAAATAAATAATGTATGCAGGATAAGGCAAAATAAGTGCAACAAATAAAGGCAGCTGAAAGTCTAATGTGGAAGAATCCCAAATCCTCAGCAAAAAGAAAAAACAGACATACAAGGTGAAAATTCAGCACCAAAAGATAAGGACTAGTCCAAAAGCAAAATAGAAATATATATGAAATGGGGTAAGGAACCCCAAATACAGGAAACTTACCTCAATCCATATGAGGTAAGTAGCCGCTAGGTAGGGGATGGAGCAATTCTCCTGTGGAAGTCCTGTGCCAGAAAATTTGCTTCACAGGGTCTCAAGAAGCTGATCCTTGTGTCACTCCGGTAGTATGGTAGCTGTTTCTTGAAGCATCCGCCACCTCTCTAGTGTGCGTGTCAAAACATTAAATGACAATACCGGAGAAAAATAGTGAAGTACAATTTAATAAGCAAAAATACAATAGTAAAAACAAATGCACTCAAACAATGTGAGGTATGAAAATCGTGTGACAGAAGTCTAAAGGTGAACCGGTACTAAGCAGTCTCTAACGGTATATAAGAGTTGTGGCAATCACTTGGTTAACACATCAACCATTTAGACTTCTTTCACTGGATGTCCCAGCCTATCCTCATCAACAGTGGTAAACTGGAAGCTTCTAAGTAAGTTTTTAAAAGGTTTTATACTGGATGTTTAGATCAATATCTGTGAATGTTCTTCTTTATAGTCATGTCTATTACATGCAGTTATATGAAAATTGGTGTAGACTGTCCCTTTAAATATAGAAACTTTCAGTATAGGTAGGGGCACCAATTTAAAATGGATGAGGTTAGGGTAAACTGTCCCTTTAAGCTACATTCACAGCTTTTGAGGCTATGCATGAGCGAGCCTGCAGCCACAAATTTAAGAAGAAACTGCTGAAAAATCATTGCCTCTTCCCTCACAGGGTGCAGCTTTGCACAAGAAAGCTCTCGTGCAATGTACATTTTTGTCCTGCAATGCACCATTGTAAGTGGCGATTGTAGGTGGACTAGTTGTCTATTTGCGACTCTGTCCGCCTCCGAGCATGATTTTACTAAATTAACTTATAACAATAACATTTCATTTTAACATTAAAGAGACACTGAATCCAATTTTTTATTTTGTGATTCAGAAAGAGCATGCAATTTTAAGCAACTTTCTAATTTACTCTTATTATGAATTTTTCTTTGTTCTCTTGCTATCTTTATTTGAAAAAGAAGGCATCTAAGTTAAGGAGCCAGCCACTTTTTGGTTCAGACCTCGGGGCAGCACTTGTTTATTTGTGGGTGAATTTATCCACCAATCAGCAAGAACAACCCAGGTTGTTCACCAAAAACAGGCCTGCATGTAAACTTACATTCTTTTTTTTTCAAATAAAGATACCAAGAGAATGAAGAAAATTTGATAATAGGATTAAATTAGAAAGTTGCTTAAAATTGCATGCTCTATCTTAATCACACAAAAAAAAATTGTGTTCAGTGTCCCTTTAAGTTTAGTGTGACTTGTGCAAAGTGGTTTCTCTTTTTTTCTTTATGGTTTGCATTATTTTAGCAGAGAAGTAGTGTGTTTATATTTGTGTTATTTGTGTAAATATAAATATGTTTCAGAAGACTGTAAAGGCAATACAAATCTAATTAATGCTATATGGCATTGACTGGTCACACAAGATTTAGATAGACAAAGCAAAAATAACAGTCAGAAAAGGGCATTCAAATGATAATGCTTTATTTAGATTTTACATAATAAGCTAAGGAGCAGGCAGAGGATTTTTACACAAATAGGGTGAAATAAAATATAAGGTCACATTTGCACCTACTAGAAAATGACCAAGCATCACATGTTAGAGCAGCTAGGACCAAATGAATAAAAGGCAGCTTTGTTCATAGCTATTTTAGTGCAACTCCATCAAAAGAAAAGTTGATACATTCCCAGGAAAGAATGTTTCCTCGTTCTGCCCCAGGCAAGTGCTTCAGTCAGACCTATGAGATGGTACCTCATGATAAGCAAGGGTAGATTTTGTGTTGATGGAGGAAAGATGAGGTGAACAAAGAGGTAAAATGATTACATTTTGCAGCATTTTTGGGGTAAGAAATCTGAAAGAGAGAAAAAAATGCAAGTAAAGATGTTAGAGAACAATTCATGAAAAATGGACACAGACTGAAACAGGAAGATTCTAAAGGATCATGTCAAAGGGACAGTACACTCAAAAAATGTTTTTGTTTTCTCAAAAATATAATTCCAGGACTTTGTTTTTTGAAAAATAGATGTTCTTGTACTGAATAAAATTAACTTCTTCTGTGTGAGGTTTCCTTAGCAGCCAATAAACAGTAAAGTCACAAGACTCAGTTGTCCTCAATCATGCACTTCCTGTAAGTTACAAATTAAACTTACACAACGTTCACAGAACCTTTTTCATGCAAGCAAATCTTTTTAATATGTTTGTCTCCTGCTCTTTCATATATACAAGTTAAAACATTTAGTGCCATATCCAATTTGCATACTTTTTAAGAAAACTTACATTACAAAATTTGCTTTTTTAGATAAAAAAATCCCTAAAAGTAAATTCAAATTCACAGGATCATCGTACATAAAATCAAGGCTGTATATATGGCTAATTCTCAAAGCACTATATTGAGCAAGTTTGGAAAGTTCCTATTGTCTGGAAAATATCTCAGACAGCACTGGATAGATATTTCTAATCTTTCTGTATTTAAAATGAATGCTGAGATACCAACATACTAACAAATTGGTCAACCCCAAATAATTAAAAAAAAAAAAAAAAAAGCATAATTTGAGCTTCTGCCATGTTGGCAGCAATATGTATAAGTGTGTTATGAGGCCATATTAACTCCATATCAGCTGGGAGCATTTGACATTTTTACAGTGGCAATTCTTAGTTATTTGCATGTTAAAGATTTGAACAATGCTCTATTAATATTTGAATTAGAACAATGGTTAGGTCATATTTTTATAGTATTGAAATAGCACAAACAACATCAAATCACCAGAATATCAGAATACCAGAATGAATTAATCCAATGAAGTGTTTGGACATATAAACATGTAACTTACAGTTCCTTATGATTACATTTAATTATTAATTGAATGTGTCATGAAGTGATACTAATGCTAAGTGAAATACAATAAATTAGCTGTCTTGTGTTTACTTTGGTTAGATTTGGTAACGTTTGCTTCTACCCATGAAGCTCTGTGAAAATACTAGTAAAAAAAATCCATTTAAAAGCCTGTGATACAGAGTCTAATTTATTTTCATGTATTCAATTGGAGTGTGCAGTTATATTGTTGACTAGTTTGAACAGTTATTCTAAGTGAATACTGCAGTGATACAAACAAATTAAAATTAATTTGAAAGGGAAGGGGGGAAATCACCAAAGCTGTCATATGAGGTTTATATAGGAAATCAGTTTGCCTATAAACTGTGTAAGTTATTACACAACTAGTTGTCACAATAGGTTTTATGGAGCTGTAGTGTTCAATGTTAAATGACAAATGTTACATGACAAATGTTACATGACAAATGTTACATGACAAAGGATAACAAACCATTTGAAAGTAAAGCACAAGAGGAGGTCTGTATGTGTTATGGGTTTCATGCACGGCATAAAACACAAAAAAGCTGTGATACATTTTACAAAATGTGTTGTTTGCAATCAGATACTGCTGAAATGCTGGTATATTAAATTCAGAAAAATCACGAAAGGTTCATTTTCACTTCCATCACATGTCCTTTCAAAAAGCTGGTTTCAGCTTAAAGGGACAGTATACACTCATTTTCATATAACGGCATGTAATAGACTCTCCTATAAAGAATAAGATGCACAGATACTGATATAAAAATCCAGTATAAAATGGTTTAAAAACATACTTTATAAATAGATCATCTACAAAACATTTATGCAAAGAAAAAATTAGTGTATAAGGGCCCTTTAATGCATACACAGCATTAGCTACAGAAATATGTGTAATGTGTTATAGTGTGACATAATGAAAGGAAATGCAATCATTGTAAAAAGGCCACTAAGAGCCACTAAATTTGATTAAGAAACAAGTCTGTGACAAAAAGGTTAATTAAGAATTAGCAGGGTCGGATTTTATTTGGTGAGCTCATAAACACAGGTAATTGGCCACTCCTTAACAACCTGTTTGTGTTCATTGATGTCTCCACTAAACTGTGTACTCGCTATTTACAATCCACAAACATATTTAAAGTGCAGTAAAGTTTAATGATTCAGACAGAGCATACAAATTTAAAGAACTGTCCAATTCACTTCTGTTTTCTAATGGGCATCTTTGAAAAGTAAAAATGAGCTAGGCTTAGGAGCAGCAATGCAACACTGGGGGATAGATTCAGATTGGTGGCTGCATATATATGCCTCTTGTAATTGGCTCACCCTATGTGTTCAGCTAGCTCCCAGTTTTGCATTGCTCCCCTTCAATAAATTATACCAAGAGAATGAAGCAAATTTGATAAAATAAGTATACTGGAAAATTGCTTAAATTGTATCAGTTTGTGGTCATATTTGCTATATAAGTACAGGTAGAAAAATATGACTAAGGCTTCTTTATTTAGCAATACCAGGGCTAAAAGTTATGATTGGTCAAGCATTCATGTTACATATGAAAAAAATATTTAAGGCAAATATTCCTGAAAATAAAATAGTTTGCTTTATCAAACAAAAATAAATACAAACATTAAAAAATAAATAAAAATAAATAAATGTATGTGTGTGTTAATAAGACAAATTCAGATCTATCTATCATCTGCCTATCTGTCTGTCTATCTATGTATCTATTTATTGTCATTCTGTTTTATTATATGCATGTTTGCCTCTCTACCCATCATCTCTGTCTGTTTCTCTGTCAGTTTATGCATTTAAATGTGCTCAATGCTATGCTGAATTTCTTTATCTATGCAATGGCACATATAGGGCTAGATTACAAGTGCCTACTCTCTCAAACGACCTCTCATTTTCGTAGGGCCGGACTGGGGAAAAAATGCAGCCCTGGAAAAACTTAAGGATCAGCCTATATTCTGGCATTCATTCTACACACACACACATATATATATATATATATATATATATATATATATATATATATATATACACACATTTATATTATATATATATATATATGTATACACATGTATATATATATATATATATATATATATATACACACATTTATATTATATATATATATATATATATATATATATATATGTATATTTACACACACATACATATATATATATATATATATATATATAGAAATGCAAGACAAGCGCACTCCAAGGGACTTTTCAAAATCACTTTAATCAGTGTTAACGTTTTCGGACATAATATAGTCCGTCTTCAGACAAAAAATTTTTTGTCTGAAGACGGACTATATTATGTCCGAAAACGTTAACACTGATTAAAGTGATTTTGAAAAGTCCCTTGGAGTGCACTTGTCTTGCATTTCTATCTACTCTGTTTGCTGCACCCAGGGCATAAGGACTTTTGGTTATTGGGAGTGCAATTTCCTGCCTGTCTATATATATATATATATTTATACACATTTATATTATATATATATATATATATATATATATATATACACACACATTTACATTATATGCATATACACACATTTATATTATATATATATTTACACACACACACATATATATATATATATATATATATATATATATATATATAAAACTTTATGGGCTATATAAATAGATCTTCTACAAAACATTTATGCAAAGGAAAAATGAGTGTATAATGGCCCTTTAATACTAATTACTTTCAAAGTCCCTTGCAACTGTACCCAGTAACTATGGCTAATAACATCACCATAACTATAGGCCAACGCTACCTAAGCTCCAACCTTATCCATAATACTAGGTACTTTCAGACTCTACTCCCCTCCCCAACCCGCTCTGAGTAGAGACTGGGTTCTGGGCAATAGGCAGGGGCGGCTCAACCATGGGACCAAGTGTGTCCAAGGGACCCAGGCAGCACTCAACAAGGAGTAGCACTTTATTGACTAAGTCAGTCACTGTCAAACCCCTGTCTTCTGTCTCTGTGCAGGAATGCAGAAAGACACAGAATCAACCCCCTAAATTCTTTCCCACTTATGCTGAAATTCTGTATATGCATTGGTTGCATGCAGGTAGGCAAGCTTAGTAATGTCAGTGGCCAGGCTAGTAGGTTGATATGTTAATCAATAATGTTATTATTAGGGGGAGTCATTGTAATCTCGGACCCAGGCAGCACAATGTCTTGAGCCGGCCCTGGCAATAGGCACTAACAGGCACTTGCTCGTATGCACCATTACAACCAGTACAGCTGTGCCTGTGCTGCTACTACTTACTTGCGCTCCGCACCGGTCCATATGGCCTCCAGCTTGGCTCCCTCCATGTCGTGCATGCAGTGTGCACAGGCTCACATGATGTCCCCCTACCATACTCTCTGCAGTGGTATTGGAGCAGAGTGGCCGCCTAACTAACACCCTATCATAAGCCCCTTGACTAATAACCCCTAATCCGCCACCCCCACATTACAAACACTAAATAAAAGTATTAACCCTTAAACCACCATCCCCCACATCACCAACATACCTAAATAAAGTAATAACCCCTAAACCGCCATCCCCCACATCGCAACATACCTAAATAAAGTATTAACCCCTACACCACCATCCACCCACATCGCAGCAAACCTAAATAAATTATTAACTCCTAAAATTTCACCCCACACCGCAAAGTACCTAACTAAACTATAAACCCCTAAACCACCATCCCTCCCCACATTGCAAAGTACCTAGATAAACTTTTAACCTCTAAATGCCATCCTCCCACAATGCAAAGCTATAAACTAACATCTAAACCCCCTAACCTAATATCCCCTTAAGCCAAAATAAAATACCTCTAAATTAACTTAAAAAAAAATCTAACTACCTTAAAATAAAATAAAATTAACTGTAAAATTAAATAAATGCCTAATCTTACCTTAAAAAAACTACCATTACAGAAAAATAAAAAAAACTACCATTAAAGAAAAATAAAAAAACTACCATTACAGAAAAAAAAGCCTACCATTACAAAAAATAAAAAACCTACAATTACAAAAAACCTACCATTACAAAAAAAAATAATAATAATATTACAGAAAATAAAAAAACAAATGACCAAAAATAAAAAAATAATAATCCTATTCTAATACCCCTTAAAGAAAAACAGCAACCACAAAATAAAAAAAAAACTATTCTAAAAATAAACTACCAATAGCCCTTAAAAACCCTAACCCCCTATCATTACAACCCCCCTCACCCAGCTTTTTCCTTACATTCTATTAGCTGATTTGAATTTGAAGATTCAAATCAGCCAATAGGAATGCAAGGGTACCCCTATATGAAAGGGGTTCCTCAAATTCACTATTCAGTGTGCGGCTGCTGGAGACCGCATGAAGATCTGAAGAGGACCACCAACATCGCCACCACTATCGCCACTGACTGCGCCGCCGACACTGGGATGAAGTTAGAAGATGGACCTCCGCTGTGATGAAGATAGATGAAGATGGACCGCCGCAATGAAGAAGGATGAAGATGGAGCAACGCCCATCATCATCGGTGAGTACCAACTTTGGGGTTAGTATTAGTGTTTGTGGGTTTTTTTGACAGCAAAAGAGCTGAATGCCCTTTTAAGGTCAATGCCCATCCAAATGCCCGTTTCAGGGCAATGGGTAATTTCATTTTTTTATTTTTTTATTTTGGAGGGGTGGGTTGTAAGTTAGGGGGTAGTGTTTATTTTAATCAAAATAGCTGACCACGTTAGGTTTTTTTATTTTTTGTAATGGTAGTTTTTTTATTTTTCTGTAATGGTAGTTTTTTTTTGAAGGCAAGATTAGGTTTTTATTTAATTTTACAGGTTTTTTATTTTTTTATTTTAAAGTAGTTAGGATTTTTTTAGTTAATTTAGGGGTATTTTAATTTGGGTTAAGTTAGGGGTGTTAGGTTAGGGGTTTAGATGTTAGTTTATATCTTTGGGTTGTAGGGGATTGCGGTTTAGGGGTTAATAGTTTATTTAGGTAGTTTGCGATGTGGGGGGGGGGTGGCAGATTAGGGGTTAATAGTTTATTTAGGTATGTTGCAATGTGGGGGGATGGAGGTTTAGAGGTTAATACTTTTATTTAGTGTTTGCAATGTGGGATGATGGAGGTTTAGGGGTTAATAGTTTATTTATGGGTGAAAATGTACTTTGTAGTGTATTTTTGTTGTGTTTTGTGCAACTTTTTCTTTTCGTAAACAAGTCTACCACATGTCTTAGATTGCGGAAATGATTGAAGCGGAAACGGCGATTGTGTTAGCGCAACTGCAATTCTGCAGCACTTGTAATATCAGCGTATTAAAAATGGCTCGCAAAATCGCAATTGCGCTAGCACAAAACTGTTTGCGCCGCACTTGTAATCTAGCCCATATTGCTTTATTTAATAAAACCACATATGAGAATGAAAATTACTATAATTCATAACCACAAAAACTGACAATATACCATTTTTAAGAAAAAAAAAAGTGTTTTTTTTTGTTTGTTTTTAAGCATAAATGAAAAGGAATGTGCAAATGGTCTATTTTATTAACTAAATTCAGTTGACATAATTGTAACTGACAACTTAAATACACAAACTGAAGGAAACCTTCAATCTGATAGATAACTTCAAAGTGGGTAACCATTAGTTTTATTCTATGCCCACCCTAGACTCTGTATGGATTAACCCTATTCACCTCTGCCCTATGACTCTACACTCTTTCACCACCGTATGTCCAAGGGAAGGACCTGCTCATAACCCTGGGAAATCAGATAGACCTTTACCTCTCATACCTGTCATATTGATTTCCAATTGTTTTTAGAACAATGAGATGTTTCAGCATCTAAATGTCTAGACACTCAGGGAATATTATAGAAACAAGTTTAATAAATGCCTAAAAAGACTAGCAAAGAAGAAACAAAAAATGTTTTTTTTCACTTTGGATGATAAATGTATGTAGTTCATGAGGTAATCTCCTCATTATACAATATTATCAGACAGAATTCTTCATAGGAGGTACACATTAGTATCTGAAGTACATAGAAGCAAAGTCTTTACCATGAAGGGGCTATTTTAATGTACATCTTCATTTAGTGTGTGCAGTGTGTTTTCTGTATATATTTATCTAATAGACCAGGCCTGTGCCTGCCTTAAATAAGAAGATAGAGCCAAAAATGATAGGTTAGATACTCGTTAAAGGGACCTTAACGCAAAAACTGTAATGTATTAAAACTTTTTATTATTACACTATTGTTTGCATTAACCCTTGCAAAATGCTGAAACACATAGTTAAAGCCAGCTGCAGAGCAACAATGCCCTACTGGAACCTAGCTCAACACATCTGACAAAAGGCACATGTACATTATCACCATCTTGGTCCCAGTAGTACATTGTTGCTACTGAATCTATCTAAGTATGCTTTCAGCAAATGATACCAAGAGAACAGTGTCAATTTAATAAGTGAAGTAAATTGAAAAATCTCTAAAAGTGCCAGCAGCATCTGAACTATGAAAGTTTTATTTCGACATGTGTGCCCCTTTAAAGAACTATGATTTAAAAGTAGCTCAATTACACACTTTTCTATATAGGGACTTTAATATTTAAAGGGTCAGCGTGCTTTAAAATTAGTTTCCTTTAAAGTGTTTCCATTGATTAATATATAGGAAATTGCTCCTTCATGTTTATTTTTGCACATGAAACAGTGTCCCCCCGTTTCTTTTTTGCTTGGTGGAACAAATTGATTGAATTTGCAGGGAGAGCCGACATTCAAATCTGATCTTTCTCTATACATACTCAGGGACCTCATTTTCTTACCTCTGACTGTATACACAAAAGCAATACTTTGAGAGCAAATTAAAATTAACATTTAGTACCTTTAACCCCCACTGGGAGAGTAATATCAGCCACTGCTTCTTTTTTACGTAGCTTTTCTATAGCTAATACTGCAGCATTGACATTTGATGGGAATACAGCAGGCAAAATTAGCTATTTGAAATGACAACATAGAAGCAAAGTAACTGTTTATAAACAATGTAATACACTCCAGCAGGTACAATTGATCACTGGAAAGGGGAGAGAATTTCACAGTAGACTGTATAGATATGTATGTATAGATAGGTAGACAGACATATATATATATATATATATATATATATATATATATATATATATATATATATAAATGTAAAAAAAAAGTGTGGGTAAGATAAATGTGGGTATATGGGGGCTAGTTTTAACTAATTACAATGCAATATACTTTATTTAAAAAAAAAAAAAAAAAACAACTAAAAAAAAATGTTTGTTTTAACATGTTTAAAATTGAAATAATGTATTTAGGTGTCTATACATTTTACCTAGTAATGCAAACTACAACATAGTAAAGCCAAGCGCAGGGTGTGTTGTTGTCTCCCAACACTTGTAAACTATTGTACCTTAGACCTAAAATTCCAAACAGGCCTAACCCTATGCTTACCCTTTAAAAGAGAAATAAGACAGCTTGTATATGAAGGAGGGCTGCTACAACACTTTTCTACACATTTCATTTCCAGAAAAAAAATGGTTATTTTTTTAAAGCAGAAAATAGCAGGGAATTGTACTCTGCAAAATGTAGTTCTGGTTTACATTTATACATTGGCTGTCTTCAAACAATATGTAGCAGCTGCAGTGCTGAAGTTCATAATAAGTTAATTCATTCATATCTTTTTAGCATCATTGAAATCCAATTTTCTGGTCTAATTTACAGACTGCTTGTAGTGATTAGTGTTTTACTGCTCTTGTTTAAGGGACAACAGGGCTCACTGTGGGGGGCAGTGACACTTCGGCTGGCTGGAGGGAACAACACAATTGTACCAAACTGAGCAAGAGGAACAAATTGCTCTTTTTTCACTTCGCCACTTGTCACTTTTGGAGCATTTGTGTTATTTCTTGGAACTTTCCAAATAGATCTACAAATTTGGTTGCTGTATCTTTTGTTGATAATTTTGATAACAAATGCTTGTAGAAATTGCACCAAAATGCAGTTTGTTGTCTATACACAGTATGGCAGATGTAGCACAAAATAAAACATATTTGTATCCCATACTAACTGTATTTGTCTTTTTGCAAGTGATATATTTTATATATATATATATATTATTATTCCAACCTCATGCACTCACTCCTATACCTTTTTGTTTGCCCGGGTGTCTGTTCTTGAATTACATTTTATGCAAATTTCTCAATGATGAGGGCACTCACAGGACTTAACCATAAAGAAATATTTTATTAATCAAAGCATTACATCTACATGTATCAAGGTCAAATTACCTCATATGATTGGGGTTGTTTCTAGTAAGTTGATAATCTTTAATGATTGGGGTTGTTTCTAGTAAGTTGATAATCTTTACATGTAAATGGTGAAACCACTGGAGCCACTTTTCACAAAGTTTTATCTGAAATTCATATGACTGAACATTTATTTGTTTAATCCATTTTAATATATTTTTGTCCTTTCTTTGTTTTCATATGCTGATGCACCAATGAACAGTTAGGAACCAATACTCATTGAATGTGATTTATTTAGGTACACTTTCAGAGGGGTGCATTATTTGGAGTGTCACCTGTGAATTTACTCATTATTATTCATTTATTACTTTTTAGAATCATTAAGGATATTTATTCATTACATTTTTGCCATATGATTCCATTGTGGAAACATTTTTTTATCAATAGCTTATTTGTGCGCCTTTTACCACTCTTCTTTCACATTCTCTTGTTTCAATTTTTGAACAATAGGCACTCTGGGGTGGAGACCCCAGATTTCCTGTGTTCAGGTATTAGGCAGCATTTTTAAGTTATACACAACTTCACATAACCTCAGGGTCTGTACTTAGCGCTGATTACATCTACTCCTCTTCACAAACACACACATATATATATATAGTAACTGAGAATATTCATATAATTATTTCACAATCACAGCCATCCCAGTCTCATAAATAGGTAACTACTGTTCCTTAGATGTCTATAGCTACTTTGTTTTTAAAAAGACCTGAGGACATAAGATCAAATTACTAATTGATGAATCAATTACTAGAAGGGATTAATTAAGTTAAAGCAAAGTACTGTTTCCTCATTCAAATACCTTCCAATGAACAAATTTTACCCTACCTCTAATATTATCAACTAATCAGCTTATTTTATACATACAAACTTTCAGTTGTCTACACAAACCAACACAAAAATACATTCAAATTTAGATACACGTCATATACACTGATCAATGTCTCCAGTACCATTTCAAACACAATCCTGGCTTCAAATAATATTAAATTAAACTGTTGATAATCTGTCAATATTTATCTGTCTATTTATCTATCTATCTATCTATCTATCTATCTATCTATCATCTATCTATCTATCTATCTATCTATCTATCTATCTATCTATCTAGCATCTATATATCTATCTATCTATCATCTAACTATATCTATCTATCTATCTATCTATCTACCTCTATCTCTCTATCTATCTATCTATCTATCAACTCTTGGCAGGGCCCTCTACCCATTTGTCTCCTATAAATGCTACCTTGCATATTAGACCTTTGTTTATAGCACTGCCAAATCTGTTGGCACTCTAAAACAACTACTAATACTAATAATATATATATATATATATATATATATATATATATATATATATATATATATATATATATATATATACATACACATATATATAGATATACAGTATATATAGATAGATAGATAAATAGAAATAGATAGATAGATATAGATTATCAACACTTTAAAGGGACATTAAACCCCAATTGTTTTCTTTCATGATTTAGAAAGAGCATGCCATTTTGAACAACTTTCTAATTTACTTCTGTTGTCTAATTTGCTTCATTCTCTTGATATACTTGAAAAGCATATCTAGATAGGCTCAGTAGCTGCTGATTGGTTGCTGCACATAGATGCCTCATCTGATGGGCTCACCCATGTGCATTGCTATTTCTTCAACAAAGGATATCTAAAGAATGAAGCAAATTAGATAATAGAAGTAAATTGGAATGTTGTTTAAAATTGTATTCTCTATCTGAATCATGAAAGAACATTTTTGGGTTCAGTATCCCTTTAATAGATAGACAAATAGATATAAATATATTGACAGATTATCAACATTTTAATTTAATATTATACACAAACTGTATAGTACTTCAGCATTGTGGATGTTACAAAAAAAAAAAAAAAAAACATTGATTACTTGTAGTTGCAGTCACAATAAAGTATAGTTTTAATTAAAACAGATAATACTATTCAGTAAATAATTTGTCATTATTATCTTTGACTTCAATTTAATATTGAATAATATGAATAGTTTTTTTTTTTAAATCATCAATTAGTAACCTATATATTACAGCTAAATTGTGATTTGTTTTGCGATTTGTAATTGAAGTGATACAAACATACACTGATTTGTTCAGATGTCATAAAATATAACTGTTTTATATATTATACAAACTTCATCTGAGATCCCAGTAATGACAGCTTCATTTGTTCAGCCTCACTTGCCATTTGCCTTTGTCAAACAGAACAGCTATTGGTGAAAGGGGAGTCTCATTTACATATCCCAGAGGATATAACCTGAGGGGAGAGATGAGACACATCAGATAAACAGACACTGCTTCTGAATTTACTGCAGGGACCATTCTAACAGGATTTAAGTGGCTGACTGCATAGTTGAACTAAATTATTGAACTTATTTGTTTTCAACTTAAAAAGAACATAAGGACTTTTACTTTGCTTTATTCTATCCCAAAGAAGCGCAAGAAACAAGAAGAGATGTGGATTATTTTAAAAGGTCCCTTGCTGCTGTTGCTGGTTATGCTTTCTAAATCAGTAATATCTGAGACTCTCTATTTCTACACTTATGAAGAAGAGGCTCCTGGAACAGTCATTGCAGTTCTGTCCAACCACTCAGTGTTCAACTTTACAGAGAGTTCTGTCACCAACTTTCGTCTGAAGCAATTCAATACAACAGTTATCCACGTCAGAGAGAGTGATGGGCAGTTAAGTATTGGGGAGAGGATAGACCGCGAACAGCTTTGCAAGCAGTCTGTCCCATGCATCCTTTCCCTGGATGTTGTTAGCTTTTCTAAGGAGCGACTGACGCTGATTCACATTTTAGTGGAGGTGAAAGACATCAATGACAACAGCCCTCATTTCCCCAGTACTGAGATAAATGTAGAGGTTTCTGAAAGTGCCCCTGTTGGCACTAGGATCTCATTAGGAATAGCAGTTGATGAAGATGTTGGGTCAAATTCTATTCAAAGCTTTCAAATCTCAGATAACAGCCTTTTCAGCTTGGTGGTGCAGACCAGAACTGATGGTGTAAAATATGCAGATCTGGTATTAATGAAAGAGTTGGACAGGGAGGCACAACCATCTTACACTTTGGAACTGGTTGCATCAGATGGGGGAAGTCCATCTCGCTCTGCAAGTGCAGTGGTTAATGTCAGAGTCTTGGATTTTAATGACAACAGCCCAGTGTTTGAGAAAAGTACATTCACCATAGATCTTATGGAAGATTCCCCAGTAGGACAACTTTTTTTGGATCTTAATGCATTTGACAGTGATGAAGGCATGAATGGAGAAGTAGTTTATGGTTTCAGCCCCCAGGTTTCTACAGAGGTTCGTCAACTGTTTAAAATTGATCCTAAATTTGGTGGAGTAACTCTTGAAGGACACGTTGACTTTGAAACCAAACAAACATATGAATTTGATGTGCAGGCTCAAGACTTGGGCCCAAACCCACTAACGGCTACCTGTAAAATAACTGTGAAAATTGTAGATGTGAATGACAATGCCCCAGTGATCACCATCACCCCTCTGACTTCTATTAGTGCAGGAGTCCCTTACATTACAGAGTCAGCCCCTAGAGACAGCTTTGTAGCTCTAATCAGCATAACAGACAGAGACTCTGGGCCCAATGGGCAAGTTCACTGCACACTTTATGGACACGAGCACTTCAAGTTGCAGCAGGCATATGAGGACAGCTTTATGATAGTCACCACCTCAGCTTTAGATAGAGAGAGGATAGCAGAGTACAACCTGACTATTGTGGCTGAAGACCTAGGTTTCCCTTCATTGAAAACCTACAAAACTCACACAATCAGAGTAAGTGATGAGAATGATAATGCCCCCATATTTGTCAAATCACTGAATGATGTGGCTGTCATGGAAAGCAATGCACCTGGAGCTTATATTACTACAGTGATAGCCAGAGATCCTGACCTAGGACATAATGGAAAGGTAACTTACAGCCTGGTGGACACTAAAGTGATGGGGCAAACATTGTCCACATATGTTGCTCTTGACTCTGTCTCTGGTGTGCTGCGTGCAGTGAGAAGTTTTGATTATGAAAAGATTAAGCAAATAGATCTTGAAATCCAGGCTACAGACAATGGGATCCCAGAACTCTCAACTCGCACACAAATGAAAATCAACATAATTGATCAAAATGACAACCCTCCCGTAATAACATATCCTTTCCTGACAAATGGATCTGCAGAGATTATGCTACCAATCAGAGCACCTGAAAGTTATTTAATTTTCCAGATTAAAGCTAGTGATGCAGATGAAGGACTGAATTCACATTTGTTCTACACAATAACAAGAGACAACCACAGGCTATTTTCCATCAACAGAGAAACAGGTGAAGTGTTTTTAAGAAGACAAATACACTCTCTGGAAGTGCAGGACCTGAGCATTGACGTTGCAGTGTATGACAGTGGCAGGCCTTCCTTATTCTGTAGTGCAGCCATTAAGTTCACTCTAACAGATACCACCCCTGCCAGCATTGATATAGTGGTCATGGAGCCGTCTGCTAAAGAGCAGCACCAGATTGACCTCACCTTTATCTTCATTGCAGTATTAGCTGGTGGTTGTTGCTTGCTACTTACAGCCATCATATTCGTTGCCTGTACCTGGAAGAGAAAACCGTATCAAATCAAGAGTGAAGCAACTAACAAGAAAATTTACAGAGAAGACAAATTGCTGAACAATGCTGCTCCTCCTAAATCTGCTAGCTCAAGCAACTCTGTCACCCAGTCTGATTCCTTCCAGATCTCTATCAGCACAGAGTCTGAGGACTGCAGTGAGATCAACCCAAGTACTCATACAAGTTCATTCCATGTAAGTACACACCTATTTAAATAAACTTTGACATATTTAATGGGTTTATGTAAAAATGCAGCTATAGCTGCTTTATTTAATCATATTTAGCTTCTTATGACCAGGTATCCATATTAAGAACTTGCTTATAAACTATGCATTATTAGAATATATTCTGATTTTTCTGATTTCATTTTTTTTAAAAAAAAAAATCTTTTTTTTTGCAAATTTTACAAATCAGGATTTTGAACTGGGCACCCTGTATAGTGTTATAAGTGTTGTGTATTTTAAACATTTTGAAAGTAACAACTTCATTTTCTTATAGGGTTCAATCTCTGTTCCATCAGAACACACCTCAAGTTGGCATGAAGAGAAATCTGTGAGGAGCGAAAGGTATTTTTAACATGAGACATTTAATGGAAAGATTGTTTTTTAATTGATTACCTTAGCACCTAGTAATGTATAAGGCATGTTTTATGTAAGCATATATTTAAAAAAAATGACAATATTTCCTTTAAAAAATAATGTTAATTATTTACACAATGTAGGATTAAACTTTAAATATAATTCAAAATGAAACTTAGTTTAATTTCTATTTTTTATTTCAGTGGACATTCTCATCTGGAGAGGCTCAGTGCAAAGGACAGTGGTAGAGGTGACAGTGACTTCAATGACAGTGATTCTGACACCAGTGGGGAAGCACTGAAAAAACATCAACAGGATACACAGAAACAAGCTGGTGAGTCCTGATTCAACCACATATTTCTGTATTTCAGTTTCCTTTGATTACATATCTTTTGTCCTGCATAGAGCAATGACATGTAAACAAGGGGCAGCCTAGAAAAATAGTATTAAACCTTTCAGAATTGGGGTGTTTCAATAAAGATTGGGACTCTCAAATCTTATTGGCACAAAAATGAAACCAATGAGTGCATTTCAATTTTTAAAAGAAGATTTTGCAATACACATGTATTAAAAAAATGCTGCTAGTACAAGTTATCATCGGATCAGTGACAGCTTTTACTGTGCATGCTGGAGCATATGTACATATGCCTGTGCACTCTCTTTCAAACACCTTGCTTATACTGAGAGCCAGCAGTGGCATGATTTTGTCAGAGATAATGCAAACTGAGTCATTTTTTACTCAACCTTTGCTCTCTGATCAGGTACCCAAGGCATATGTACATATGCTCCAGTCACAGTAAAAGCTGACAATAAACCAAAGATGACTTGTACTAGCAGCATTTTTGCCCATATATTTGTATTAGTATAATGCAACTATTCAAAACTGAAATGCAATTTATTTATTCCATTTAATCTGAAATGTGGCATTTGTTCCAGAAATAATTAAATTATAAAAATACCTACATTTTATACTGAAGCAAATCCATCATGAGTTATATAAGTATATATTTAAAGGTACACAAAGCCAATATTTTTATGATTCAGATAAAGTGTTTATTTTTTAAGCCTTTCTAATGTACCATTATCATTACATTTTTTTTTTGGTCCTTTGGTGTCCTTTGTTGAAAATCTTGCAGAAAGGCTCGGTCTGGAGCACTATATGGCAGTAGGTTTGAAAGAATACTTTTAAAAATGTTATATTTTGCAAAACAGTCCTCCAGACACATGCACGGCACCTACCTAGGTATGCTCTTCATCAGAAAATACCATAAGAATGAAGTCAATTTTATAATAGATGTAAACATTTTTAAAACTGCATATTTATCTCAATCATAAAAGAAACGTTTTGGGTCTGTGTCCCTTTAAGAACATGTGCAATTGCCCCTTTATCGCTCTCTAGTTATTATTTACCTTGGTGTTTTGTATACCCTTCACCCTGTCTTGTCTTCCAATAGCTGCCCATTTCTGTTCTTTGTCATCTCCTCTTTTTGCTTCTTACCACTGTCACCTGACAGCATAAAAACTCAGAGCTTAGTTGTATAATGTAGAAATAAATACAAAGTTGCATTTAAGATGGATAAATAAAAACTTAAATTTTAAGTAACAAACTGGATATTAAAGGGATATAATACATACAATTAAAAAAAAAAGTTTCCATTTTACTTCTGTTTTGAAAGTAGCTTTGTTCTAATGGTGTTCTTTGTTAAAGAGATACCTAGGTGTCTAAAGCACTACATGGATGGAAATAATTCTTCCATCTAGTGCTTTTTCAAATAGATAACATTCTTGCAAAAGTGCTGACGTATAGTTCCCCAGACACGTGCACGCTCTTGTGCTTATATCTCTGCTTTTCAACTATAGGTACCAAGAGAACAAAGAAAATATGATAATAGAAGTAAACTAGTAAGTTGTTTAAAATCCCATGCAATGAATTTAGGTATCAATGCTGTTAAATATTTATAGCATCAATGGTGGAAATGGTGACATGGATAAAAACATTAATTTCTTTTTCTTCATTTTATAGGTGCTGCACATAATGACTCCCAATTGGCCAAAAGGAATGCAGAAAACTACTGCACTTATCAAACAAATAAAACGTCAATAAGTGGGAACCATATGCTGCACTGTGAAAAAGGGTACACTATGTCTTATCCTGTAGTTCCAACCTATTACAACACTCATCACCCAAGAGTACCTAATGTTCCTATACCTCAACATTACCTTAAAGACTCATATTACTATGTCCATGTCCCAAAGACTGAAAGAACACAGGTTGAATATGAAAGATACCTTCTCAACAGTGTTGGAACCTTTTCTCCATCAAGATTATCCAGAAGATATGAAGAGAAACATAATCCAGACATTTCTTTGCATCCTAATTCTTCTGAGATTGCTACAGCATTTTAATTATTTTAGATTAAAAAAAACAAACAAAAAAGCTTTTTAATCAGGTGGCTAATATGCATTTGATCACATGATTAACCAGTAGAAATATGATAATTGTTCCTTTTTATTTGCAATTCTAGGTTCACATTTTAGTCATCACTGAAATGCATAGAACAATATATTACATTTATCATAATTAGCCACACTACTGATACTGATAAAAAAGCATAACCACAGCAGCTTCAGTGGAAAATATTTGTTTTTGTTTTTTACTTTTCCATAAACGGATATTCTCACAGTATATAGTGAATGGATTTTAAACACTTCAACACTTTACAAGGGAGTAGCTAATGTTGTTTATGTATCAATTGTTCTTTTTGTATATATTGTATGTTTTAACCTATAAGTAAGAATCTGTATATATGGCATTGTTTTTATGTTTTAAAGTATACTTATACTTTATCAATAAATATTTATTTTATAAAACAAATTATACTGTCTTTACCAATGTATCTGTTTTTTCACTGTATTTCTTTATGATGAAAGCAATAATCCATTAGAGTGTTTTCAGTTAATCTTGATATATCTTTTCTAATGCAAAGCTAAAATAAAATAATAAGTAAATAAATAAAAAAACAGGCCTTGACAAACAAAAATTTGAAAAGTTCTCATACTCATAATAATCTAGCCATTGAGGTGTATTAGTAATGACAAGGACATAATACAATCATTTATTTGGCTTGCATGCTACATTTTATGTCCTTCAAAACCAATTAAGTAAGGGTGAGCAATGTTAGGGACAATAAATAATGTGACAGGTTTGAATAACATTTTAATATGACAGAAATATAGAAAAAAATAATAATAACAATGAACATCATTTTTCATGATCTTAAATGTCCCATCCAGGTTACACTTGTAAGTTGGAATATATAGACTCCGAAGTGCAGAAATCCAATATATAAAAGTATACTGACAAATTACTACTCTGTAAACTTGTAAGGTACTTGCAGACAGGACCGTCTTTAACACAGGGCAAAAGGGGCAGCTGCCCTGGGCCCAGTCTTTGTTGAGGGGCCCAAGGGTCCTAAAAAAAAAATTTTTTTTTTTTTTAGTTCATGCCAGACTGCTGATGTCATGTGACATGGAGGACACACACAGTCAGTCCTAATATTGTCACAGTCAAACGTTCTCTGCTTATATTTATTTGTGAGAAACTGTGCCAGACCATGCCAATGTCATGTGACATTCCAAGCTAGTGCCATGTGCTGTTTTAGATGTGCACTGTGCAGCACTGGATGCTAAGCCCTAACTAGGCATCCAGTCAATCCCACTGCATCAGAAAAGGTCCTGCTGGGGTTACTACTGTCACCAGGTAACTGCTCTGGTGGTGGGGATTGTTTCTGGGTAGGGCTGACTGTAGGCGCATGCAGCAGAAAGCTGGAGTGGCAGGCACGTGAGGATTTGAGCATCTGTGCAGCTGCACACACTGCTCTCTTCAGTCTTGAGGCTGTGTGACTCGTCTGTATCCATGCAGCCTTGGGCAGACAGCATCCAGTCTGCTGGTCCCCTTAGCCCTGCTCTTTCTGCTGTGGCTCTAAGATCAACTAACTGAAGTTTGTTAGGAAAACAGTGTTTTGTAGAAAGGTGTCAGTGAAAAGAATAAGTGAGTGTACACATGCCCGTCCCCCATGCAGCATTGTCTAGTGCAGGATGAGAGGGAACTTGTTCCTAGCAAAGTAGTGACATGTACTGCTGTGGCTGATGTATAGTGTCATGCTGATACTTCACACATTAAGGTAAGGTTTATTTTTATAGTTTTTATTTCTCTCTGTTTCAGATTTTACAGCTTCCCATAGTAGTTCTACTGTTCCAGTCAGTAAACTTATATCTGTCTGCACCTCTATGCTTCCGCCTCAGTCTTTACCTTGCTTTGCTCCTGTTGGCTGCCCTAAATCTCTTTAACCAGCTAACCTCACACCAGAATCACATTCAAAAGCATATTAAATTACTCCAGAGGGGAGGAATTTATATATTTATTTACTTATTAGTACTGCTTAGGTCCAGTTTCACATATTGCAATTTTTTTTTAATGATTAGCCCAGCAGTTATTTAGTTGTTTTTTTTGGTATATTGGGGTGGAGAGCGAAATTGCATGGGGGGGGGGGGGGGGCAAGAAAATGTTTGCCCAGGGTCCAGTCAGTAATAAAGACGGCCCTGCTTGCAGAAAATCATGAATGTACCACCACTAAAAATATATTAATTATTCTATTAAACAGAGACTTTTACAGGAAATTAAATGTTAATGTTTTAGATACAGCGTTCAAATTTTAAGAGCCTTTTCAATTTACTTACATTATCAAATGTGTGTTCATTCTCTTGATATCCTTTGTTGAAAGACATACCTAGGTAGGCTGAAGAGCAGCAATGCACTGCTACTGGGACCTAGCTGGTGATTGGTGGCTACACACAATTGCTTCTTGTCATTGGCTCTCCAGATGTATTCCCCTACTGTAGGTCTCAGCAGTGTATTTCTGCTCAGAGTCTGACTTTAACTATGTGTTTAACCCATTTGCAGCGCTAAACATATAGAGTTTGATAACAAACTTTAAAAAAGTTTATCTAATTATTTTTTTTTTACCAAATTCACCTTTAAAGTCAATCAGGATTTTTTGCGGTAAATAATTTGATAACCTTTTCTAATAATTGTAATCAAACTCATAGTTATATACAAGCTACAGTGCAATAACAAATTGTACAGATGTGTACTTGTATGCCCCTTTAATTTAAAGGAACAGTCTACACCGGAATTGTTATTGTTTAAAAAGATAGATAATTCCTTTATTACCCATTCCTCAGTTTTTCATAACCAACACGGTTATATTAATATCACCTTGTGATCACCTTGTATCTAAGCATCTTATGACAGCCCCTGATCACATGACATTTTATTTATTATCTATTGACATGCATTTTAGCCAATTAGTGCATCTATATGGCTCACATGAAATATCACTCCCCTGTTGTGAAAAGCAAATAAAAAAAGCATGTGATAATAGGCGGCCTTCAAGGGCTTAGAAATGATCATATGAGCCTACCTAGGTTTAGCATTCAACTAAGAATACCAAAAGAACAAAGAACATTTGATGATTAAAGTAAATAGGAAAGATGTTCTTCAAATAGAATTTTTTTTGTAATTTTTATTATTAAATATATATTTCTATACATATGTGATAATGTTAATGTCAAATATATATCTAGGAATAGATATACAGGTATATGTATATGTATGTATGTATGTATATATATATATATATATATATATATATATATATATATATATATGTATTTACAATAAAATAACATTGTCCTGTAGGTGAAGAACATTGGGATGTGAAATATTTATTATTATGGAATTATTATTTAGACATATATATTATAGTCCTTTGCAGTCAAATACATGGCCATATACCATAATACCATATACCTTTGAACCCTTATAATTGTTTTTGATATATTTATGTAAATAATATTCATCATATAGTGTTTATATGAGTGTAACTGTAATTTTAAATGTATTTATGTTGTGTTTGGTGTAGCATTTTTTTTTTAATTAACTACCCTTTACTCAATGTTTTCAGACTAGTGTAAAATGCAATTGCACTCTTGTGATCGTGTTTATTTTCAACTTGTAATATGATCATAAAGTAGCTCAGGCGCAATGTTTTTTTATATCACTCACGCACAAATAGCGCACCACTTGTAATCTAGCTGTAAGTGATTTGAGAACAATTATCCTTTAATTATTAATATCATCTAGATGGTGGGGAAAAACAGCCTTCCTTTGTTACATATACATGTTCATGTGATATATACTAGTTAGCTTTTTACAGATATGCTGCATCATATTAAGTGATCATAGAGTGCTCAAGACACGATTCCACCTAGTTTTACTCTTCAACAAAGGATACACAGTGAACAAAGAAAATATGATCATAGAAGTAAATTGGAAAGCTGTTTAAAATTGCATGTTCTTTATGACAGTTTAATTTTAACGTTCCTTTCCTTTTATGAACCAGCTGCAGTTCCCATTAGCCTCCAAATAAATGTAATCATCTTAATTAATGTACAACATTTTAAACATGGTTAAATAGTGCTCTTTAATATGCAAGCAACACAATGTATCAATAATAATATTGTAGCCTCATGTGTGTTTGGATAAATTCCCCACAACAGGAAATAAGTGTTAGAATAAATGATGATATATTTTTTTTTTTTTTTTTAATTCTCTTTATTTATATGTAAAGAACAGTAAATACATGAAAATCAAATTACATATCTTGCGCCACGCAGGGCCCAGCATACTGTATGGTACAAATAACAAGAAAACACAAAAAGGGAAAATGAAACCAACACTGTAAAGATTTTATCTAAAAATCCACGAATTAAGGTATATCAATGTACAACATCTAAAACCAAATATATACCTGTTGGGTCCTTTCTTTTCCTTATCTGCTCTTTACATACTTTTTCCCCTTTCTTCCCATATTTTCAATGAACAAACTTAATCGTCATGATACAAGAGAATCTTCAAAACTTGAAAGTCGCACAAACACACAAACATACACACAAGCAAAATAAATAAATAAATAAATAAATAAAAACCAAACTTTGGTCCTACCCCCCCTCCGCCTCTACCCCACACTCCTCTCAAGGCCGCGCAATCCAAGTATGTGGAAAGACATTTAATAACGTCAGTTCCGCAAAGCTCACTGAAGCTAAGAATGGGGAAAGGATCACTCTCTGAGATGCAACTGGAAAAGACAAAATAACAGAAGACCATTTCCATAGAAACTTCTTAATTCTCTTCTCAGATACATCATACAAATTATGTGATTCAAAGAGAATTTGATTTTGAAGAGTTTTAAAAATCATAGAAAGTCCAGGTACATGCCTGGCTTTCCAGTTTTTAAGTATACAGAATATTACTGCCAGAATAATTGTATTAAGGCTATTTACAGTATTACTATTAAAGACATCTTTTAGCTGAAATAAAAAAATAATGTCCTCGGCGGAAAGGGCAATTGTAACTTTATATGATTTATTGAACCAGTAAATAATTTTCAACCATAGTTGTTTAACTTTGGGGCATGACCAGAACATATGAAGTATATCCGCTCTGGTGTGTGCACAGTATGGACATATATTAACCACAGAGGGATAAATCTTCATTAATTTCCATGGAGAAAAATAAAAGTTGTTAATCAATTCCATATGTGATTCATTCCAAGCCACCGGCACTTTACATTTACGTATTAACTCAAAGCTCTGCTTAAAGGGACAGTCTAGTCAAAATTAAACTTTCATGATTCAGATAGGGCATGCAATTTTAAACAACTTTCAAATTTACTTTTATCATCAAATTTGCTTTGTTCCCTTGGTGGTATTTTTGAAAAGCTAAACCTAGCTAGGCTCAAACTGATTTCTAAACAGTTGAAAACCGCCTCCTAGCTCAGAGCATTTTGAAAGTTTTTCACAGTTATACTGTGCTAGTTCACATGTGTTATATAGATAACATTGTGCTCACTCCCGTGAAGTTATTTAGGAGTCTTCACTGATTGACTACACTGCATGTCTGTCAAAGGCACTTAGATAAGGAGGCTGTCTGCAAATGATTAGATACAAGGTAATCACAGAGGTAAAAAGTATATTAATATAACTGTGTTGGTTACGCAAAAACGGGGAATGGGCAATAAAGGGATTATCTATCTTTTTAAATAAGAAAAATTTTGGTGTAGACTGTCCCTTTAATTGTATCATAATCTACCAAGGGAATTAGTGGTGCCCAAAATTTGCAAATATTATCCTTAACTGTTAGACTCTGCTTATTCAGCATAATGTCATACATCAGAGAGATTGAAGAATCACCTGAATTAAATTTTTGTATACACAGCTTAACATCTGACCAGGCCACAAAAGATGAAGCATACCAATTCTGCTCTGATATAAAATGGCGGATTTGAAAATAAGCGAATAGATTTGTTCTAGGTATTCCAAATTTGCTAAAGACCTCCTCTGCAGCTAATATTTGATGATTGTCATCTAATAATTGTCTTACATAACAAAGTCCTTTATCAGCCCAATCTTTGAATGCTCTTTGATATAAGCCCGGCAAAAAACTTGGATTGTTTAATATGGGTAGAAACTCTGACACAGAGTAATCTAGATCTAAAATTCTACAAAATTTTTGCCAGGCCTGAACTATGTTCTTAAAGGACATGAGACAGCTTGCATTCTGCGGCAGTTTCTGCACTTGCATATGTAAAAGGGCTTTTACAGAGAACGGGGCGATTAGGAAAGATTCCAAGTCTATAGATGATACTAGGCTAGATCCCGAAAAACCAATCTATTGCTATTTTATTATTCCATATAAATTTAGAAAAAAGTGCATTAATTGATTTCAGGTCTTTATATGGTATAAATAACGGCAAATTCTGTAGCGGGTAGAGCAGACGCGGAAAGATAATAGACTTGACAAGATTAACACGTGCTGTCAATGGCAATGGAAATGCCGTCCACAGCCGAAGGTCTGTTTCAATCTTTTCAAGTAAGGGCCCAAAATTATCTTTGTACCAGAGAGTAGGATTTTTATGCAAAACTAGACCAAGATATTTAATAGCATCCACTCGTTTAAATGGATCCGTATGAGTTATTATTTTTACATTATTAAAACACATCAACTCACTCTTTTCAAAATTTATCTTGTATCCAGAAAAAGAGCTAAACATTGTCAAGATTTGCAGTACAGCTGGTATAGTCTGATGCGTATTGACCAGGAATAATAAGACATCAACAGCATATAATAGAGTTTTAAGATACTGGGTACCAAACGAAACTCCTGATAACACTTCTCTAAATCGTATAGCCAGAGGTTCTAGTGCAATATTAAAAAGCACCGGAGACAAGGGACACCCTTGTCTGGTACCACGTTGTAGCACAATTTTGGAAGAGACCGACCCGTTAATAAGTATGTAAGATATTGGATTATAATATATTCTATGTATAATCCAAAGAAATTCACCATTGAATCCAAACTGTTCTAACGCCTTAAACAGGTAATCCCATACAATCGAATCGAACGCTTTAACCACGTCTAAAGACAAAATGGCTGCATCTTGCCATAATGGCTCCCTCTTACCCTTATCCACATTCCACGCATAATCTAGAAAGTTAATTAATTTACGAATATTTTTAGTCGGATTCCTGGACGCCATAAATCCGGTTTGATATGGATGAATAATTTGGTGCAAACAAAGCGATAATCTAGACGCTATGATTGTCATTAGTATTTTATAGTCAATATTTAAAACCGAAATTGGTCTATAAGAAGCTGGATCTTCAGAATTTTTACCTTTCTTTAGGATAAGGGAAATGTTTGCAGCCAAAAAATAAGTTGAAATGGAATTCTTTGTATAATAGTAAAAATTAAAGTGTTTTTCTAGAATAATAAGTATATCTTCACCAATACACCAATAATATTCAGCAGGAAAACCGTCTGGACCTGCAGCTTTGTTTAACTTTAAATTATCTATGGTGCTTCTGATTTCTTCTATAGAGATCGGGGCATTAATTGCATTTAAATCCTCAGAAGATATTTTAGGTACTACTACCGTATTCCAGAAAATATCTTGGTTCACATTATCAATTTCTATCACTGAATAAAGTTGTTGATAATAGTTAAAAAAAGTTTCTAATATCTCTTTGGATTCTGTTGATCTACCTTTAGTTGTTCGAATGGCGAGGATAAGATTTTTTCTTTTCCTAGCTTTAGTGAGTCTGGCCAGATATTTAGCTGAGCAACCATATAAACCTCTAAAATGGAGATTTATTTTTGCTTTCTTCTCTATTGATTTTTGTTTAAGAAAAAGGTCTCTTTCTTGCCTATTAGCTCTATACATTCTCCAGTTGCCTTCTGTACGATTTAAACAAAATTTCCTATAAGAGTTTCTAACTTGATTTGTAATTTGAGTTTCTCGTGCTCGCCTTTTCTTCCTAGCTATACTCACATATGACTGGATCTCACCCCGCAACACTGCTTTATAGGCCTCCCATAAAATTTCCGGTTTGTTAAGATACTCTATATTCTCCATATAATATCTCTGCCAGGATCCTTTTAGATAACTAATTAATTTAGGATTGGGGTAAAGGTAACGAGGAAAAACAAAACTAGGTATTTTTGCCCTTTCCTTATTACCTAATGGGAAGAATAATGAAATAATTGCATGATCTGAAATTATAATATCTCCCACCTCTACCTCTGATTCCCATACAGATAATGTTTCACAGATTAGAAAAAAATCTATTCTAGAGAATGTACCGTGAGCCATAGACTCACATGTAAATACTAGTTTATCTGGATTTTTTAGTCACCAAATATCTACTAATTTTAAATGGGTACAAAATTGTTTTAAACATTTTGCATTTCTTTCTTGGGCCGATCTATTCTTATCAGAAAATCTGTCCAATACTGGACGAAGAGTTGCGTTGAAATCTCCTCCTAATATTAGATTCTCAGTGGTAAAGGGAAATAGTTTCATTTTTATTTTTTCCCAAAAATCCCTAGAAAATTTATTTGGGGCATAGATATTACATATCACTAATTTTGTATTTTTTAACTGGATTTGTAGCAGAATATATCTGGCAGCAGGATCTATTTCTATCTTAACGATCTTATAGTCTAGGTCTTTATGTAATAGGATAACTAACCCACATTTTCTACTGCGCCCTGAGGTAGAAATTACTTTACCCACCCATTTAATCTTCAGTTTTGCTGCTTCAAGCTCCTTAAGGTGGGTCTCCTGCAACAGGGCTATATCTGGTTTATGCGTTGCTAGTGTTTTAATAACAAGTTTGCACTTAATGGGGGAGGTTATCCCCCCCACATTCCACGATAAAAATTTAATTCCCTCAGCCATCTAACATCAGGACAGGCATAAATCAAGGATTATCGGCCAATAGAGATATAGAATGTACAGTGTAGAGGAGAGGCCTTCCGTATTTAACCCCATAGGTAGAGAAGGGAGGAGAGAGAGGACACAAAAAAAAAAACTCCCCAAACACACACAGCCAATCAAAAAAATAAAAACAGAAAAAACAAATTGCTATACTATCCGCTGAGGACAACATATCGTCCTATTACATGCGGATTCAACAAGGAGTTAGCCTTCTTCCTATCTATCCTATGCAGCTAGACCACATCACTTCTCGAGGGTCTCTATATATTTTTTTACCTCCGTGACCTCTCCAAAGGAGCACCTGGCACTTTCAACATCAACTATGATACGTGCAGGATACACCATACGTGCTTTTAATCCTCTATTTATTAGTTGGGTGCAAAAAGGCGCCATCGCTCTCCTCTTAGAAGAGGTCTCGGAGGAAAAGTCCTGGAACAGTAATACTCTGCTGTTTGCAAAAAGTGGGGGGTCAGATGTTTTAAACAGCCTCAACATTTCCACTTTATCTTGATACTTTAAGAGTTTAAACAGACAAACTCTATTTTTCAATACTCCATCTGGCAATACTTTCCTCTGACCTAATCTGTGAGCTCGTTCAATTGAAAGTGGTAACATATGTGAAGGCATCCCTAATGCTAGGGGTAGTGTAGTTGAGGTAAATTTTAATAGATCTTCGTACTCTGCTAGTTCGGGAAGACCAACTATTCTGATATTGTTACGCCTGGAGCGATCCTCCAGATCCTCCAGGCGCAACTGAATATTTTTAATTTTAGATTCCTGTTTCTGTGACATCTCAGAGAGTATATGTGTCTGGTCTTCTACATCCAAAATTCTTGTCTCTGCCTCAGTTAATCTAGCTGAAAACTGTCTTACCTCAGCCGACAGAGAGAAAATTTCAGAGGAAATAGACCCTAATTCTTTTTTAATGAGTTCAAATTGGGGGGAAAAAATGTCTGAAATTTTAGATATTAATTCCTGCAAATCCACAACGGTTTTGCTAGGCTCCATTGAGCAGTCTAAACTGGTATCAGTTACTTTTTTTTTATCTTTAACTTTCGCCGGCATTATGGGTGAACTTAATTTCACCTGAGTGATATACTTTTCCATAAAATTGTGAAAATTCAAACACTACTACGCTGGCCTATCTAGGCCTAGCTGTACAACCAGTGAATATATACAAAGCGTGTACAATCTAACCTTGTCCCCTTTCCTATTACTACCCGGGGACAGTACAAACAAAAACGTGAGAGAAAAAAAAAAGTGAAACAGAAAGAGCCGGCAAAAGAAACTTCACATATTTAACCAGTTAGATAGCAATTCTAAACATCTTTTCCTTCCTCCCTGTATAAAATAAACAGTCAAATACCTTTTTACAGAAAAAATTCTCTGAGACAATCGTATTTCCTTACAAAATTACTTACACAATATACCCCTAGTAATTAGCAGATCTTTATCTAAACAGTCCTAGTTCCTTATTTTTAGATTGTATATATCGAAAAGATGGTATCAACTGACTACAAATCCTGATAGATTTAAATTAAGTTACATTAAATAGCTATAATTGCCTTCATCTATATACAACCTCTGAAGGAAAAAACACAGGTTATGGAAATAACAGTATAATTTTAACTTAACCCTTGAGACAACCTACAAATTTGTCTATCTATGCATGTAAAAGAAAGAGAGAGGGAAAAATAAAACAATAGAACAACAAAAAAACAAAAAAAACTAAGAACACAAAAGTCTGTAGATGCAATAGAAGCTCTTGGATTCAAATTCGTTCCCACCTTATACTGAGAAAAGAGCAAGCTCATATAGAGCCTTCTGTAATAAAGCTATACCGTCCTTACAGGCTTTTTAACATGCTCTTTCGGCTATACAAATAAATAACAGGCGGCAATGTGATTAGCATAGTCCTTTTGTATTGGCATAATGAATAGTTCATTAAATTCTAGCAAACAAGGACCAGATATAATATGGCTTCTTTCAGGCTATGCATGCTTTTAACCAGAGTTCCAGGCAGCACAACCACTGCAGCAGTTAACCTCTATAGTCTGTGTAGCGCCCTTTAACTGGATGGAGCTCCGTAAAATCTAACAGCACTTTTACAGCCAGTACCCAAAAATCATTTGTCAGACCGCTTATTCAACAGTCAGCACAGCGGTTAGACTCTTACGTATCTGGAGTCAGTGATGTGTTGTTCCCGCTGTGTATTGACGCCTTTCCACACACCTCCAGCTCTCATTGGTTATCTCTGGGGGCTTTGTCTTCGTCCTACTCCCTGATTGGAAGAAGGTGTCTAGCTGGATCCATCTGTCATGGTCACCTCCACAAATCAAGAGGGCTGCCCTCGCCGGGGCGAAAGATTGAAGCAAGCGGATAGCCAAGCCCTAGGAGATACAGCAATCCCACAACGGGCCAGGACTCACTCGTACCACAGAGATACTGGAAACAGATTTGTATCTTTTCTTCCTTTGTGCACTGTCTTGAGGGGTTCGCGGAGTATATTACCCTTCGGACAGCTGTGTCTCCTTTACAGCGCAGGTTTGGATTCGCTGGTAACTGGCAAGCAGAAGAAGCAGTCAATATGCTTATAGCGTCTACCCCTGCTGGAGCATTAACAAGTCGGGTTCTAGTATAGCAAAGTTGCGGCTCTATCCTACGAGCCGATACAAAACAGGCAAATAGTTCTGCGAAGGGGCCCAGATACCATGGCCCATCTCTCTAGGGTGGAACCGCACCAACAACGAGAGAAAATACTGCAAGTGGGAATAGCGGAAAAGGCTGTCTGTGCTCCACACTACACGCTGCTGATCGGCCTCAGCGTGTGCTCTGCACTGAGCAGCTCCTCCCACTTGGCAACACCTGTTTCCCCGCAAGTTTCTATGTTTCTCGATATATTTTTATTTATATCACCAAAATATGGTGAATTAAGTTTTATATATCCAGGTGCTTCTACTACACTTACAATCAAAAGGAAGCAATATAGTGTAAACCATTCAAATAGTATTACATATGTGCTTCAGTAAATGGTATTATATATACAACTAAGTGTATCAAGTGTATTCAGCTATTAATCAGACAGTATACCCCAATTTTCATATAACTGCATGTAATAGACACTACTATAAAGAATAATGGGCTCCATTACATATGTGGCGTCGTCCGCAAAAGCCGTCGATGCTGGTTTTATCGCGGGTTTGGTATCCTATATACAGCGCTGCATATAAATGCGGCACGTATATTTCACCGCAACTTTTACTCCCATAAACTAACATGGGACTGCGGCGCAAATCGGTATCCAATATTCAGCTCAAGGACTTGTGCTGAGTATGGGAACACCGTAACATGCAAAAATAAACTAACACCTAATGCATGCACAATATCTATCTACCTGTCAACCGCAAACCCCCACCGCAATAACTAAAAAAAGTGTATTAATCCCTATATCCGCCATCAAACCCACATCGGAACTAATAAAAGTATTAACCCCTAAACCGACAACCCCCCCACAACACAATAAGTCTAATTAAACTATTAACCCCTATATCCTCCATCAAACCCACACCACAAGTAATAACTAAATTATTAACCCCTAAATCCGCCAAAACCAACATCGCAAAATACCTATTAAAACTATTAGAGGGCCATGATACCCAAATGTTGAAACACTTGAAAGTGATGCAGCATAGCTGTAAAAAGCTGACTAGAAAATATCACCTGAACATATCTATGTAAAAAAGAAAGATATTTTACCTCAAAAGTTCCTCAGTAGCCACATCCCATTGTAAAGGATTTCTAAGCAGCAAATCAGTATGTCTGTCCCGGGACAGCTAAGGGGACGAGCCTTGTACACGCTCATGTTATTTCCCTAATCAGTTTAAGGAAGTTAACTATGAAATCTCATGAGAATTAAGTCAAATCTCATGAGATCACAGTAAAAGAGTTCATGACCTCAGCACTGTTGATGCTGATTGGCTGCTGTTCATTTCTTCATTTTTTATTTTTTTTTTACCTGCAGCTGGGCAGGGACTGAAGTATATTGTTTTACACAGAACTTACTCTGCTGAGCTGAGGAAATTATGAGGTAAAATATCTTCCTTTTTTACATAGAGATGCTCAGGTGATATTTTCCTGTCAGCTTTTTACAGTTATACTATATCAGTTTCAAGTGATTTAGCATATGAGTATTATGTCCCTTTAACCCCTAAACTGCCATTAACCCACAACGCAATAAACCCATCAAAGTATTAACCCCTTAACCGCCAAAGCCCACAACGCAATAAACCTAACCCCTAACCTAACACTCCCTAAATGAACCCAAATTACCTAAATTACAAAATACTAAATTTACTATTAAAATAAAAAAAACTAACACTACTTTAAAAATAAAAATAAACTAAGTATTAATTAAAGGGACAGTCTAATAAAAATTAAAATTCTGGTGTAGACTGTCCCTATATACTACAATTACAGAAAATAAAAAATTTAAGATTACATAAAATAAAAATCAAAATTACAAAATTTTTAAAAATGATACCTAATCTCTTTTGAAAATAAAAATGCCACCCCAAAATAAAAACACCCCCTGCTCTAAGAATAAACTACCAGTAGCCGTTAAAAGGGCTTTTTGCAGGGCATTGACCCAAGATAATCAGCTCTTTTACAACAAAATACACAAAGTCCCCCCAAAAGTAAAACCCCCCACCCACCAAACCCCCCAAAATAAAAGAACCTAACAGTAAAAAATAACTAAACTACCCATTGCCCTGAAAAGGGCATTTGTTGCGCATTGCCCTTAAAAGGGTATTTAGCTCTTTTACTGCCCACCCTAATCTAAATAAAACAAACCCCCCAAAAAACCCTTAAAAAACCCTGTCTAACCGCCAGGTTCGTACACACCGTTCCTGAAGTCTGGCGGAGAAGGCCCTGTTCCAGGCGGTGAATTCTACTTCCAAGCGGCGACCTCTTCTTTCTTTCTCCCAGAACATCTAGCGTAGAATGGAGCTGAAGACCGATGACCGCAGAGCTGAAGACCGGCGACCCTGGAACTGAAGACCAGCAACCTGGAACTGAAGACCAGCGACCCTGGAAGACTCAAATCAGCCTATAGGAATTCAAGGGACGTCATTTTTAATTGCATACCTTGAATTCTCTATCCAGTGTACGGCGGCAATCATACGAAGAGGATCCTCCACACTCCATGGCTCCGCTCCATTCCTTTTGATTTTCAAAAGGAAAGAACATGCTCTTTCACAAACGTAAAATATATACAATACATTGACATCCATGTAACAAATAATAAGCCAAAAAACACTAGTTGTACTATAGAGAATTGCTTCCAGATCATACTTAAAGGGACAGTTTACTCAAAAAATTTCTCCCCTTTAATTTGTTCCCAATGATCCACTTTACCTGCTGGAGTGTATTCAATTGTTTACAAGTAGCTCCTTTACCCTTATATTGGCATTTGAAATTGTTAATTTAGCATGTGGTATCCCCACCTATTCTAAAAGTTTGTGGCCGCGTGTACCAGCTATAGATAAGCTTTGTAAACACAGCCAGCAGAAGAAATTACACTCCCAGTGTGATAAAGCAGAGATAAGGTAATAAAATGTTGATTTTCCATTGTTCTCTCAAAGTATTGGTGATTGTTTTAAGGACAGATATAAGATAAAGAAGCAGGTATATGTGCACAATGGGATACAGTAATGAGATCTGATTATACCTACAAGCTCAACCTATTTTATTAGGCTGTGGCTTCAAAACACAAAATCAGAGCTTTAATATACACAAATAAACCTTAAAAAGCTAATTTTCATACATTTTTTACTCTGCAGTTGGTTTAAAAAGCAATTGTAAACACATTAAGGGAAAAACTATTTTACAGTATACTGTCCCTTTAAAACAGTTACAACTACTGATATTGAGATATTAATTTTTAATAAGAATATAGTATGCAGGTAAACATAATTTGTTTATTCCTGCTATTCAAGTGGTCGTTAAAGACTTATGTAAATGACCTGATAGTATTGAAACCTCAGTTTGATTTAGAGATTAGGGGGGGGGGATTATCAATAGCCGCTATGGAGAAACATATATATAAAGAATTTGGGGTTATGAAAATTGGATATATTTTCCCTCAATTTAACCAGTAACCTATGTAGGGGGTAAATGGAGCCAGCAATCTTGTAAGAATAAGTTACTCGCTATATATAGTTCTGAAATATCTGAAAGAAAGGAGTAGCTTCGCCACCTATATTTCAATACTAGGCACTGTGCATATAGGATGAGGAGCTATTTGGGGTTTAAGTTATTGGGTGTGCTATGGAAATTCTTTTTCTGAAATAGTACTGATTACCACATATGAGTATAGTCAGGGATAGGGTAAGGTTTAGCTGTTTAAAAAAAAAAATCCTCTCTATCGTTTGCTATGTAATCAACGCTGCGCTATCTTGGCCGCCGACAGCACAGCCCTCATTTGATTAAGTGTTGATTTAAAAGTTGTTCAACATTCCAGAAGATTCAACACTTGAGACATAGGTTCATCTCCTTAAACATTTAGAAAGCAAAGTTACATATGCAACAACTATTAAATACCATCAGTCACATGGGAAGCAAAGATAGAAATATCTTGTATGCTATTAAAAAACAGACTTTATAATATGACCATGCAGACCTAAGAGTGGAGTCTTAACATAATATTATTTACAACTGTACCTTTCGAGATCATAAATACTAGCAGGATTAGGGAGCTGGGCTATTTTCTGGTACCTTTGCTTGTATATCCATGTAAGAAATTATCTTTAACTTAAGGTGTAAAAAGGGTACATACATTGATCTATATAGGTAGAGAAAATACTAACATAACCCTAGGTTATCGACTATATGGCCATATCAGTATCTAAACTTGAAAAATACACTAATCACAAGGTTCATCTTTATCAGATAAAATATAAACATACGTTAGATTCTTAGAAAGATATCACACAAACCATTAAGATATATGATGTAATATAGGAGTATTAACATGAATTTTTATAGAGGACTTCCAATGTACTCAGGGCACCAAGATTAGATAATCCTATATAGCTGCTGCGTCACAATCAGCACATACTATTATGTTGAAATAAAGTTAAAGATGTAGGCATAATATAAATTGGACAAGTATGCCTGAATAAATAACCATTTGAGAGTATAACTATGACCTTACTAAACAAATATAAGATGCAGAAGATAAGAAATCTACCGTACATTGAGATAGAAAACAATGTGCTCCAGAAGTATGAACTATATTAATTAAACATCTAGAACCATAAACATAACTATATTTGCAAGCACATACTTAATTAACAACCTTCATGGTAAACTCCCATACTGAAGAACAGATTTGACTAAATACAAGTCTCTCATTGTCGATAGAAACCAAATATAACGTCTTAAGGATGAGCAGTTATTAAATTGAGATATGGGGGCCCATTTATCAAGCTCTGAATGGAGCTTGTGGGCCCATGTTTCTGGCGAGTCTTCAGACTCGCCAGAAACAGCAGTTATGAAGCAGTGGTCTAAAGACCGCTGCTCCATAACCCTGTCCGCCTGCTCTGATGAGGCGGACAGGAATCGCCGGTATTCAACCCGATCGAGTACGATTGGGTTGATTGACACCTCCCTGCTGGTGGCCGATTGGCCGCGAGTCAGCAGGGGGTGGTGTTGCACCAGCAGCTCTTGTGAGCTGCTTGTGAGCTGCTGGTGCAAAGTTAAATGCGGAGAGCGTATTGCTCTCTGCATTCAGTGAGGTCTTGCGGACCTGATCCGCACTGTCAGATCAGGTCCACAAGACCTTTGATAAATAGGTCCCATGGAGTATATCCACCTGGGTCCTATATTGGATTGCAGCTTTTTTGCTGTATTTGGTTGCACAAAGACTGTGTGATTATCAGCAAGTGGAGTCCATGAGCATACCCTCTGTGATGTAACTCCGTGACTTCGTTTTTTTCTACTGAGCGGGTGGGGATCTACTACTGGTGTAATGTCTTCTTTGAGATTAGTATAGGTATCTAGCTCATCCAAACATGTAGCCCCAATTCCTTGTAGTGAAAGAAAGATTCACAGCTAGACTTGTTTCCCTCTTGCGAGATCGCTAGCTCATGGTTTGGGTGCAGCTGCATATCGCACTGAACTGGAAGATCTTAGCGGGTATCAGCTGAAGCTATAAAGCAGGGGAAAATGCAAGCCCGATCTCTGTAGTAAGCGTCGCTGTGTGAGAATCTAGCAGGTCCATCAGCATGGTAAACAAATCTCTAGGGTTAGTTGCCATGGCGTAATGAGTATTTTGAAGTCTCCACACTTCTACCTGTAAGATCTCAGAGATTTTGTATGTGCCACTCGATCCGGCTACTGTACCGTGGTCTCCTAGGGGAGGGAAGTAACGACCTGGGTCACAGCAAAGCCATCTTTGTGAACTCTATTATTTCAGGATTTCAGGGCTGATTTTCCCATTTAAGGCAAGGAGGTCTTTGCATATATATAAATTATCAGATCACCTCAGTGATTTCTTAGGTGCATAGTATCACGGTTTCCTGCCAGCTTTGGTCTCTTGGATATGTATAGCCCATAATTTATCAAGCCAGTGCCTCACTATCTGTTACTCAAGTGTCCATCTCGAGTGAAGGTCTGTGGAATGGTCCGTGGAATGGTCCGCATCAAATGTAAAACTGTCCATGTATCATCGCCATGTTTGCTAAGGCCAAAGTGATAGTAGCTGATTCTAGCTTCAATCTTGTATCGAAGCTCCTGGAAACTGCAGCTAAGTAAAGCTCACTGCTTCCCCCTTTGAATCTGTGTATCAGCAATGCTGTTCTTATGATTATTTGTGCCGGTGATTACGGTATAAGGATTATGCCCCTGGAGCTCTCTCAAAGTGTGGCCATCATGTTCGCTGGCCGGCTCCACCCCATTTCTTGCCTTTCTTGACATTACTTGTAAAAACATTCAATGTCTGAGCAGTATGAAGGGGATTAAGGGAAAACAAGGTGTCGTTGGGTGTAGGCGGGAAGGGGGAAAGGGGGAATAACAACATAAACAACTATTCAATAATTAGTTTAAGTAGTAAGACATATAGATACATTAGATTGTACATTCAATACATTATAAGTCGAAGACGTTCCATATAAGAAGAGCATAAATAGCAACCTAGGAATTTAAATACCTCCATTCCAGTTTCTTCTTATTTTATTTAGCATAAGAATATTGTTCCCAAAGAAACAGCATGTCAAAACTATAGATTTTTTAAAAAAAAACCTGTATGGGCTATATAAATGGAAAATCTACAAAACATTTATGCAAAGAAAAATCTATTGTATAATGTCCCTTTTGTTAAACATAAAAGTGCCATAAAACATGTTGAGATCTGTGCATATTCTAAAAGGGCTAATTAAGTAAAAATAGATTGCATAAAAAATTGTTTAAAAATTGTTGGCAAGTATTTTTTTTTTTTTTTTTTTGAAAATAATTTTTTATTGAAGTTTAAGCATATAACATCTAAACAAACACTCGCCCTAAGGCAAAAGTTACAACAGATAGAATAATACATTGTCTATACAAAGGCATTATTGAGAAAGCAATGTGCACAAAGAACAAGAAAAAATACATTTCAAGTCTGATTATGAAGATAGACAATATCTTAGGCGAGATAAAATAGAACTTCTTTTTATATTATCAGCGAATGAACTCCACATTCTAGTATAATATTTCCTAAGACCAAAATATCAGCCTGTGGAGGGTTAACATAAGTACCAGCCACTCTTGGGCCGTGATATATAGGGGGGGGGATATTCAGCGGGTAAGCACCGCTATATGCATAGGAAAAGGGGTGGGGGGCGGAGCCATATATAAGTGTAAGATTGTAAGAGTCATACATAAATACTCTGTTGATGTATGCCACAATTAAAAGCACTCATATGAGTATGTTATCTTTGCTTCAGCATAGAGTGTTTTTGGACCTGATTATAAACTAGCTAAATTGTCAGACATCCGGTCATTTGGAGTCTAAGACATAAAAATTAACATATCACGTATATAGTATAATCTATTCACTCCTCAGTAGGGGTAGTTAGGGTTATAACGATTGGACATTTAAACTAGATCGTTTAACACCTAGAGATCTAAAGTAGTGAGCAGCTTAGTCATATATCTTCAATAATGTGATATAACCGGTATACTAAAAATAATTAATAACAGGGAGGGTTGATATTGAACCAAACTGCCTGCTGGGCTAGTAAGGGAAGAAAAGTCACCCATATAGTAGAGCATTATTACAAACTAAAACCCCAGTCTGAAGTATTCAAACTTATGGGCCCTCATTAGGTTATAGTATATCAAATAGAGCAAAAATGGAGGACATTATCCTAGTAATATCAAGGCATTAGTAAAAGATCAGTATTGTAAAGCTTCAAGTATTTGTGGGTGTTGCAGGTATATATTAGTAGCAATACAGACAGTCCCACCAAATCTAGGGGGTCCCCTTGCACAAATAACAATGTATAAAAACAATATAAGTAAATGTCTGAGTATGTTATTTCTGCTACAGCACGGGGTGTCTATAAACCTGGATATAAACCTATAAACTAGTTAGATTGTCAAGGACGTGGTCACGACTAAGATATGCATATGAATGCATTACGCACATAATCTAACTTATTCATTCCCCAATAGGGGAAGTTAGGATCTTAGTAATTTAAACAGTTAAACTAACATTAACTTAGATATATTTTAACATAAAGATATATACAATACTTGATAGACAAAGGAATTATGTCATATTTAAACCCATCTACCCCACTCCAGATCTGGATTTCTGTTCACCTCCAAACATCTGTAATATAAAAGGCTAATTGGAGTGTTTATGTTATAGGTGATAATAAACCTAAAGGTAATGCTCAACACCCATAGATGTCATAAACCATAAAGATTATGAGGAGTATATGGGGGTGGAATTATATATCATAGAGCTTAAGGTACTATATGACAGCACAGTATTACATAACTTTGCAGGAGAGAGCTGTCATTAAACTAACAAGAAATAGTTAATATAGAGCAATGGTAGTATTTATAACAAATGTAAACAGAATGACTGATATAGGTGGAAGCAAAACTAATACAAGGTAAACCTCTGGAGATCTGACTTATAAGAAGCTATCACTTATACAGAAAATATATAACAGTGTCTAAATTAGACATCACTCTGTATTACTCTCTCATAGTTATACACTTGATATTTCAATCCTGGAGTTGATATGCAAGCAAATGTGCTAAAAATGTAGATATTAACAGTAAGCAAGTGGATATATAATACTGAAGTATAACCCCAATAAACAAGAGTTACTATAAGGGCTTTTAAGGAGCCCAGAAGAGTTGATCATCTAACGTTAGTGTCGTTATGCAGAGAGAGCTTTTGAGAGATGGTATGTCACTAATAATGTTATTAACTCCAGCAAGCACAGACATATAAGAAAAGACCTCATCAGACAGTACTGTCGTCATCCATATGCTGACTAAAAAGTTAGTGATCTTAATATAAGGCTCCGTGTAATGGTGTATTATCACAGAAATCATACCCCTGTAAGTCCAGCCAAGTACAGCAGGTTAACCCTTTGCAAACAGCAGGTTTCATACAGGACAGGAGGTGATTCAGCCAATTCCCCTTCTAGTGTAAAAATCGCCATGTGTCTCATGTGTGAACCGGACCACCCTATGTTTTCCCATGTGTCGCCTGTAGTCTCCATCCACGTGGGTGACCTCTGAGGCTTGCGCCATAGCTGAGCGATCGGTATGTGTTTCCACGCTGTGGGTGACTTTTAGTGGCCCACTTGGTAAAGTCCCCGGGTGCAAGGGAAGGCATCTGGCGGTGTCATGCTTCGTATTACCAGTAATATTGTAGGTTGAGGCTTTGAGGCTTCTTGTGTGGCTTTTACTTTTCCCCTGTATCAGGGGCGCCCCTGGTCGAGCTGTATGTTGCTTCTTAGGATCCGTGCTAGTGTCGGGGGGTTGCGGGTGCTTCACAGCATTGTACTGGGAAAATTTCACCGGTTGTGTTATCTCAGTAGTCACATGTTCCTGGTCAGCTGTGAGCGATTGCATCAGGTTCTTACCGATAGGTCCAAACAAGTTGCCGGACAGTCTTCCTCTGGGCTGCCAATTTTGTGGTTGGTCCGTAGGATATTGAGTAGGCAGTGCATCCTCAGGCTTAGCAACCACATAGGTGTCAGAGTTAGGAAGGGAGGAAGCGCCATCTTGGTTGCGCAGCTCCACAAAGATAGTCCTCAAGCTGTGGAAATGACTATCAGCTTTCACAAACAAGGCCTCCAGCAGAGAGGCAAGGTGTATGGGAGAGACTTCCATTCTGAGAGTAGGGTAAGGAGAAAATATAGGTATTTAGTATTTCATAGATCTGAATTTTAAGTGTCAGGCTTCAGGAGCTTTGCTAATGTGCGTCTTTTCTCGTTGATAGCTGGCTCCGCCCCCGCTGGCAAGTATTTTAAAATAATTTTCTAAAATAAGTAAAATGACTTAAAAAGTTGTGCTTTCTGGAGTAGACCGATCCACCCCCTCCTTATCAGTGTTTAACATCAGAAACACAGGCATTGTATTTTAACTGACAGCCAGATTACGAGTTTTGCGTTATGGCTGGCTCGCTAATAACTTTTATGTTATTTTCACCGCTCACCTTTCATAGCCCTGCTATTACAGGTTTGCAAAAATATGGTTGCGTTGAGCTCCATACCTCACCCAAATACAAGCGGTGTTTTGAAGTGCTCGTGTATGATTTCCCCATTGACATCAATGGGGAGAGCCGACTAAAAAAAAGCCTAACACCTGCGATCACGGAGTGTAAAGCTTTGTAATGCAGCCCCATTGATGTCTACGGGGAAAAAAAATATATGTTTAAAACTAACACCCTAACATAAACCCTGAGTCTAAACACCCCTAATCTGCCGCCACCAACATCCCCGACACCTACCTACACTTATTAACCCCTAATCCGCCGCCCCAATGTCGCCGCCACCTACCTACACTTATTAAACCCTAATCTGCCGCCCCCAACATTGCCGCCGCCACTATACTAAAGTTATTAACCCCTAAACATTTGGCCTCCCACATCACTAACACTAAATAAATATATTAACCCCTAACGTAACCCTAACCCTAAGTCTAACCCTAACGTAACCCTAACCCTAACACCCCCTAACTTTAACATAATTAAAATAATTCTAAATAAGACTTACTATTAATAACTAAATAATTCCTATTTAAAAATGAATACTTACCAGTAAAATAAACCCTAAGCTAGCTACAATACAACTAATAGTTACATTGTATCTATCTTAGGTTTTATTTTTATTTCACAGGTAAGTTTGTATTAATTTTAACTAGGTAGACTAGTTAGTAAATAGCTATTAACTATTTACTAGCTACCTAGTTAAAATAAATACAAATTTACCTGTAAAATAAAACCTAACCTGCCTTACACTAAAACCTTTAAATAAATTCAATAAACAAAATACAATTATCTAAAGTACAAAAAATAATAAACACTAAATTACACAAAATAAAAAAATAAATTGTCAAAAATAAAAACGAATTACTCTTAATCTAATAGCCCTATCAAAATAAAAAAGCCCCCCCAAAATAAAAAAAACCCTAGCATACACTAAACTTAAAAGGGCCTTTTGCGGGGCATTGCCCTACCTGTAAAAAAAAATACAAACAACCCCCAATAGCCATTTGGAATTAAGGGGGAAAAATCCTATTGGCTGCTGCAATCAGCTAATATGATTGAGCTGGCATTCTATTGGCTATTCCAATCAGCCACTAGAATGCAAGCTCAATCCTATTGGCTGATTGCAACAGCCTATAGGATTTTCCCCCCCTTAATTCCTATTGGCTGATAGAATTCTATCAGCCAATCGGAATGTAAGGGACGCCATCTTGGATGACGTCATTTAAAGGGAAACTTCATTCTTCAACAGCCATCGGAAGAAGATGATACTCCACGCACGATGTCTTGAAGATGGACCCGATCCGTGCCGGATGGATGAAGATAGAAAATGCCGTCTGGATGAAGACTTCTGCCCGCTTGGATGAAGACTTCTGCCGCCTTCGATGAGGACTTCTACCCGCTTGGATGAAGACTTCGCTGCCTGGATGAGGATGGATGTCCGGTCTTTAAAAACTGTAAGTGGATCGTCGGGGGTTAGTGTTAGGTTTTTTATAAGGCTTTATTGGGCGGATTTTATTTTTAGCTTAGGGTTTTGGGCAATGTAAAAGAGCTAAATGCCCTTTTAAGGGCAATGCCCATCCAAATGCCCTTTTCAGGGCAATGGGGAGCTTAGGTTTATTTAGATAGGATTTTATTTGGGGGGTTTGGTTGTGTGGGTGGTGGGTTTTACTTTTGGGAGGTTGTTTGCATTTTTTTTACAGGTAAAAGAGCTGATTTATTCGGGGCAATGCCCAGCAAAAGGCCCTTTTAAGGGCCATTGGCAGTTTATTGTAATTAGTAGTAATAGGGTAATAATCAATAAATGCCCCACGAGCAAATAATACTATTAAAGAGTCTAGGAATACTAGACAGTTACAAATTATCTATTAACTGACATGGGGTTGCTCACTGTCCTAATTGTTACATTTATTAAAGAGGGGGGAGAGAAAGATGGACATAAAGTGCGAGCACTCAAAGAAAAAATATATATATGTGAAAAAAAAACACACACAACAAAATTAATGCAATGCCCTAAAAGCATGAAGGAGAGGGAAATCAACCCAGGGAAATTAAAATATAACTTTTATTGTATAAATAATTTAATAAAGATAATGTAATGTAGGTGTATTAAAACTTAGAGGTGAGTTGGCAATCCAGATGATACAATTACTTAGTATAGCTGATTATATATCAAAATAGCCCACCAGAGATTCGCACCAAGAAAATAAAGAAGAGACAAATGTTTCACCACAATAGATCATATACTATAAAATGGTGCAGATTCTGAGGTAGGAAGCTGGGAATTAACAAGCTGCTAAAGAGTTCATTGTTTACCATTTATTACTAATACCATTGAGAAGCTAAAAAGAGGCTATAGCCTCGCAACGATAAGGGTATAGAACCAAAAATTATTTTTGTGCAACTCTGAAAGCAGCCAATATCTGTTAAAGCCCAGTGTAGTTAAACAAATAAAGGGTTAATTATCAAAATAACCCACCAGAGAATTGCACCAAGAGACTAAAAAAGAGACAGATGTCTCACCACAATAGATTATATACTATGAAGTGGTGCGGATTCAGAGGTAGGAGGCTGGAGATTACTAAGAAAAACGAACTGGGAAACTGAAAATTTGCAAACTGCTAAAGAGTCCACCTTAACCATATAATACCAATGCCTATAGGCAGTTAAAGAGAGGCTGTAGCCTCACAACAATAAAGGTATAAAGCCAAAAATTTGTGCAACTTAAGAGCAGTGAATATCTATTAAAGCCCAGTATAGTTAAGCAAATAACAAGGTTGCCAACTCAGGATACCACCTGAAGCGCATTTCGCCTACAAATGGCTTTATCAAAAGCTAACCTGATTCGGAAATACCCTCCTCCTTATGTATAGTCAAATGTCCAATCACAAAAGGGGTGTGAGTACACACCCCTTTGATGGCCTATCACAAGATTATCTACAGGATTGGTTATCCTGAATGACGTGTCACATCACGTCCACGGGTTGTCAAATCGCATTACAGCGATATTCTCATGTAAACAGCACCTTACAATACTAATGTCCGTTGTCTAATAACTATATATCAGTGGTATGCGCAATTTACTGAGATACAATGTTTTACCAGAGTAGGAGTTTGATGTGTGAAATCTGTTCATATTCTATATAGATACAAAGGCAAAAGAGAAGAGATGAGTCATAATGTGTTAGAAATATAGAAGAGCTGAGAAACCAATACAGTTAATCTGGGATATTAAGGCAGCATAACTAAACAGATATTCACTATGTATAACTATATTTGTGCACAATATGCTTCAATGGCAAATTATTTAATATTAAGATATCCTAGCATATAGGTGCTGAGACAAGCCCCACTAATATAAAATTAAATACAGAAAGGCACCATATCCATTCTATTCTATGTCTGTATAGGACACTTTGATAGTTATAGATATTAAATAGAGTATTAATAAACAGGATAGTTCCATAACCATACATACAGATATCTACTATTGATAAGCAGATATTTCCTATCTTATAGTTAAGTCCATTATTTATGACGATATTTGAGCAATTTTGGCCATTATGTATATATCATTGGAACAGGGGCAATGTTGTTACAATGACCCCAAACTTAGATAATGTTCTGAACATTATTATGTGTCTGAAGTAGATAATCATATTTGTGAGTACATTTAATACAGAACACAAATCCATAACTGATATTCTGAATAAACACACTAATATTTTGAAGTCAGATAATGACTTAGCACAATTTGTGGGTAATAGAATTTTTACCAGCTGGAGGAGAGCACCCACAATTGGGAAAAAAATTGGTAAGGAGTCATTTTGTGAGAAAAAGATGCAATACCTATATTTTTGGCACATATACTTGCGGATCATGCAGTTTTTGCAAATATGTTATCAATGTCAGATAATTTGAGACATTCACTGGAAGCATAAAGAAAATGTATGGATTTGCGAACTGCAGAACAAGGAATGTCGTATACTGCTTAGCTTGCATATGTGGCAAAAAATACATTGGTATTACGACACGGGAATTACGGACCAGACTTGGCGAACATCTTAATAGTATTAAGATTTGTCAAATTTACAATAAAAAGAACAATAAGAGCATAACCCCTGTAGCCAGACACTATCTGAAATTTCATGGTACCAAACCAACTCTAAACATATATGTCCTACAAATAATAAAACCAGGGATAAGAGGTAGTAATGTGGAATCCATGCTATTACAAGCAGAATGTAGATGGATTTTCTGGTTGAATACATTGGCACCATCTCGCATAAATGAACAAAATGGATATGGTGCCTTTCTGTAATAACTTTTGATTCTCTAATATATAGTTTTTACATTGAGACAACTAACTGTCTGGGCTTTTTCTCAAAATCAAGCTATTGCTCTGATACATTTAATTATAAGGATATCACTTATGTATATCTTTTAATACGTTATCTACATGCCACATGAATATTTATGAAATGATCTATTTCAGACACATAATAATGTTCAGGACATTGTCTAAGTTTGGGGTCATTTTAACAACATTGCCCCTGTTCCAATGACATATACATGATGGCCAAAATTGCTCAAATATCGTCATAAATAATGGACTTAACTATAAGATAGGAAATATCTGCTTATCGATAGTAGATATCTGTATGTATGTTTATGGTACTATCCTGTTTTTTAATACTCTATTCAATATCTATAACTATCAAAGTGTCCCTATACAGACATAGAATAGAATGGATATGGTGCCTTTCTGTATTCAATTTCATATTAGTGGGGCTGGACTCAGCACCTATATGCTAGGATATCTTAATATTAAATAATTTGCCATCGAAGCATATTGTGCACAAATATCGTTATACATAGTGAATATCTGTTTAGTTATGCTGCCTTAATATCCCAGATTAACTGTATTGGTTTCTCAGCTCTTCTATATTTCTAACACATTTTGACTCATCTCTTCTCTTTTGCCTTTGTATCTATATAGAATATGAACAGATTTCACACATCAAGCTCCTACTCTGGTAAAACATTGTATCTCAGTAAATTGCGCATACCACTGTTATATAGTTATTAGACAACGGACATTAGTATTGTAAGGTGCTGTTTACATGAGAATATCGCTGTAATGCTATTTGACAACCCGTGGACGTGCTGTGACACGTCATTCAGGATAACCAATCCTGTAGATAATCTTGTGATAGGCCGACAAAGGGGTGTGTACTCACACCCCTTTTGTGATTGGACATTTGACTATACATAAGGAGGAGGGTATTTCCGAATCAGGTTAGCTTTTGATAAAGCTGTTTGTCAGCGAAATGCGCTTCAGGCAGTATCCTGAGTTGGCAACCTTGCTATTTGCTTAACTATACCAGGCTTTAATAGATATTCACTGCTCTTAGAGTTGCACTTATTTTTGGCTTTATACCTTTATTGTTGTGAGGCTACAGCCTCTCTTTAACTGCCTATAGGCATTGGTATTATATGATTAAGGTGGACTCTTTAGCAGTTTGCAAATTTTCAGTTTCCCAGTTCATTTTTCTTAGTAATCTCCAACCTCCTTCTTCTGAATTTGCACGACTTCATAGTATATAATCAATTGTGGTGAGACATCTGTCTCTTTTTTAGTCTCTTGGTGCGATTCTCTGGTGGGTTATTTTGACAATTAACCCTTTATTTGTTTAACTACACTGGGCTTTAACAGATATTGGCTGCGTTCAGAGTTGCACAAAAATAATTTTTGGTGGTATTAGTAATAAATGGTAAACAATGAACTCTTTAGCCGCTTGTCAATTCCCAGCTTCCTACCTCAGAATCTGCACCATTTTATAGTATATGATCTATTGTGGTGAAACATTTGTCTCTTCTTTAGTTTCTTGGTGCGAATCTCTGGTGGGCTATTTTGATATATAATCAGCTATACAGGTATACCCCGCTCATACAGCGGGTTAGGGACCGGAGCCCCGCTGTAAAGTGAAAACCGCCTTAAAGTGAAACAAGGCAGTTTTAGCTTTCTTTTCACTTGCCAGTGTGTTTAAAAACTTAAAAACATGTTTTAACTAACTTATATTAGGTGTGCTATGTTTAGTTTAACACTCGCACAGCACAGTATTCAATAAATACTGTACCTGTAAAATAGTGACAATCACTGTAGTACAATTTGCCAGAGTATAGCACTGAGACACAGATTGCACTGTAATGATGTAAACAGAGTGAACTAAGCATAACAAAATGGTGCCAGTCACTTTTCTTGCAATCTCACGAAGATTACAGCACTGTTTTAAAATCCTTGGAGTTTGAACTTCAGCTCCACAAAGCGCTGTATTAGCGAATCGCTGTAAAGTGAAGAGCTGTAAAGTGAGGTATACCTGTACTAACTAATTGTATCATCTGCATTGCCAACTCACCTCTCAGTTATTAATCTAAGTTTTAATACACCTACATTACATTATCTTTATTAAATTATTTATACAATAAAAGTTATATTTTAATTTCCCTGGGTGGATTTCCCTCTCCTTCATGCCTTTAGGGCATTGCATTAATTTTGTTGTGTGTGGTTTTTTTCACATATATATATTTTTATTTGAGTGCTCACACTTTATGTCCATCTTTCTTTCCCCCCTCTTTAAACTATTGGCAGTTTAGTGTAGGCTAGGGGTTTTTTTATTTTGGGGGGCTTTTTTATTTTGATTAGATTAGGAATAATTCGTTTTTATTTTTGATAATTTCATTTTTTATTTTGTGTAATTTAGTGTTTATTATTTTTTGTACTTCAGTTAATTGTATTTTGTTAATTAGGGTTACGGTAGGGTTAGGTTTGGGGGTTAATAGGTTTATTATAGAGGCGGAGTGGGCGAACGGCAAATTAGGGGTTAATTATATTTAAAAAGTGTTTTTGATGCGAGAGGGTGGCAGTTTAAGGGTTAATAATTTTTTATAGTGGCGATGATGTCGGGGAGCGGTGGAATAGGGGTTAATACATTTTTTAAGTGCAGCGATGTCCGGAACGGCAGATTAGGGGTTAATAATTTTATTTTATTATTTGCGATACGGGAGTGCCTCGGTTTAGTGGTTAATAGGTAGTTTATGGGTGTTAGTGTACTTTGTAGCAGTTTAGTTATGAGTTTTATGGTACAGCTTTGTAACGTAAAACTCAGAACTACTGACTTTAGATGGCGGTACGGATCTTGTCGGTATAGAGTGTACCGCTCACTTTTTGGCCTCACAGCAAAACTCCTAATACCGGCGCTATGGAAGTCCCTTTGAAAAAGGACTTTTTTATAAAAGTGTGGTACTGACGTTGCGTGACAGCCAAAAAAGTGTGCGGTACAGCTATTCTGACAAGATTTGTAATAGCGGCATTAGGGAAAAAGCATTGTTATGGGCCATAACGATGCTTTTTCACTGATAACACAAAACTTGTAATCTGGCTATGAGTTCACAGCAACTTATTTGCTTCTAGGAATGCTCCAGCAGATAATGACTGTTAAAATCTGGCATTCTACCATATCAATGGTGGATATATATGCAGCCATAAAAGGAATTGTGTGGGGGGAGTTAGAGCTGTACAATTCGGACACTTAAAAGAAAGGGTTAAGGGTGAGGCACTCACTGCAGTATACATTTGCAGGTAAAGTAATTAAAATACATATTATTATATTTTGTATCTATCCCAACTTGTTTTATGTCCCTTTAACTCTTTGAGTGCTAAGCTGGATTTAAGTTTTGTTTGTTTTATACTATTTTAAAAAACAAAACATTTTCCTTTTTTTTCCCCCCAGAAAGGTTAGGCGATTACCTTTCCAACGGTGGGTCTTGGGGGGTCTGTAGCTGCTTAGATGCCTGAGATGCAGGCTTCTAAGCAGCATGCCCCCTTTCCCTATCTTGTCCATTGTAATTTTTAAATAAAGTTGCACAGTGACGTCATCACGTCATTGCACGTTACGTCACTGCATGTAACAGCAAGCCCGGCGATGCCTGTCACTTTACAGGCCCCATCACCGGGGTGGGAGTCCCCAGATTGTTCAAAAGGTAGGTGAGTGCAAGCGACGGCTCTGAGCCGTCGTTAGCACTCAAGGGACCCCTCTAAGTTTCCATGCCAGATTTGTGTTACATGTAGAGTGTAGTGCATTCCTAATACAATCATTCCTGATTTAACAAATAGTCATCATTGCAGTTTAAATTACATAAACTTACTGTATCAAATACCTTCAATGCCAAAATGGCATCCAAAGTGTTGAATAATATATAATATAGTTTAGTCCAGTATCTTAAAGAGATAGGAGAGTCAAATTTAAACTTGCAAGAATCAGATACCGCATCTTATTTAAAGAAACTTTTAAAATTACTTCTATTTTTAAATGTGCTTTGTTATCTTGGTATCCATTGTTGAAAATAAATACGCAAATATCCTTCACTAGTAAAAAGCTAGCTGCTGATTGGTGCCTGCATACATTTGTCCCTTGTGATTGGCGAACTAGATGTGTTCAGCTACTTGCCATTAGTGCAATGTTGTTCCTTCAGCAAAGGATAACAAGAGAATGAAGCATATTTTTATAATAAAATTGAATATAAAAAAGTTGTTTAAAATTGTATTTTCTATCCAAATCATGAATTCAATTTTTGGGGTTTCCTGTCCCTTTAAGGTGTATTGCAGTTCTTTGGCTGTGAGTTAATAACTTGTTTGCCAGACTTTCTATCAGCTGCCTAACTGTGAAAAGGCACTTCGATTAAAACATATATGTAAACCCATTTGACTGAAGGGAGCCAATTTATCAAGCTCCGTACGCTGCTCCGTAACCTGTCCACCTGATCTGAGGCGGCAGACAAAAATCAACTCGATCGAATACTATGGGGTTGATTGACACCCCCTGCTAGCGCCCGTTTGGCCACGAATCTGCAGGAGGCATCATTGCACCAGCAGTTCACAAGAACTGCTGGTGCAATGATAAATGCCGACAGCGTATGCTGTCGGCATTTATCGATGTGCAGTGGACATGATACGCTAGATCGTATCATGTCTGCTCGCACTATAATACATTGATTCCAAGGTATCTAATGTTTCTATTGTCATTTGTAATTACCTATTACCCTGTTTAAACTCCTAAATTATGTACCCCTACAAATGTTAGTGTCATCTAACCACAACTCTAAATCAATGATTCTTATTAAACCACCTTCCTAACATTAGTGATCATAACAGGAGGCTATATTAGCATTTGCATTATTTATATCCTTTGCTTGAGATAGATTAAAAAATGATGGCACCCATCAGCTCTCCATTAATCCCTAACATGTTTAACTGTGTTGCAGATTTCTCAACCTATGTTACTAATATGTGTTTAGCTCCCACAAAAGCATTGCAGATCCCAAGAAGAACAAAGTTCATGAGCCAATCTGGAGCAGCAGTCGCAGGTAGCATCCATCATGAGCTTCTACCTTCAGAGCTGGAAGGGTTGCAGCCCCCTGTGGGGAGTTTAACCTTTATGGGTGTTAAATACTAACACGTGCATAAACAAAACAGAGTGCATCATTTCATTTTTACATCAGAATGTGATTAAAAAACATCAATAGAAGTGCAATTGATTGTGCGCAGCTCAAGCTATGTTAATGCACAATATCACTGATACAGGGGCGTATTTAGGTTTTGTGCTGCCCTAGGCACTCAAAATTCTGCTGCCCCCCCCCCCCACATAATATTTTTGGGGCAGGGTGTAAAAAATTAAAAAAATAATGTCTTTTTAAGTAGATGTTCACCAGGGCTTGCAGTCACTCTGATCACACACACACACACATATATATATATATTTTAAGACATTATTTTGCAAGTCAGATGATTAAAGTGTTTATATCAGAAAAAAATATCCTTCACTGTATGATAGTTTGTCAGTAGGTAGTAGTTTAACCTTAAACATCTTCTTTGGTGATTGACAGTTATTTAAGCAAAATATCTGCTTGGATAAATATGTAATTAATATACAAACTGCTGCGCAAGTGAGTTCCGCCTCCAATGTCACCACGTCATGCGCACCCACATACAATCCCATAGGATAGCAATAGCCGGGCCAGCCATTTAAATCATTTGTAATTGGTTGATTTAGCCACCCGGCCCTGAGTTCAGTAGAGTGGCCCTAGGGACTCAAAATTCTGCTGCCCCTTAAAAATCTGCTGCCCTAGGCACCGGCCTCGTTGGCCTATGCCTTAATACGCCCCTGCACTGATATTTCTGTGCTCCACTCGTAATCTAAGCCTAAATAATTTTGAAACTAAGTGAAAATTACAAAACTGACCAAGGAACACAATTGATCACCTCACTTGCTGACATGGTAAAACATTTTATATAGTATACAATAATAAATTAAAATGATACTTCTGAATGCTACACATTATTGCAAATGCAAAATATGCAGTCAAAGGTGACTAAGATACATATCTCACTGAGCTCTACATTCAACTGCATTTCTCTCTCCTATTCTAAACAAGATCTAGGCAATACCCATCTGAGCTTCGGAACTTTCAATAGAATGTCTTGCAAACCTGACAGTTCTTGCAGCTGCAACTGGCAGTTATGTGAGCTTTACTGAGTGCAGGTCAAATATAACTGTTTCACACATCCCTGAACTCAAATTCTAAAATTCTAATGTGTTTAACATATTAAAGATTTTTTTTTTATATATTTAAGGGACAGTCTACTTGAAAATGTTTATTGTTTAAAAAGATGGATAATCCCTTTATTACCCATTCCCCAGTTTTGCATAACCAACACAGTTATATAAATACACGTTTTACCTCTGTAATTACCTTGTATCTAAGCATCTACAGACTGCCCCCTTATCTCAGTGGTTTTTACAAACTTGCATTTTAGCCAATTAGCACTGGTTCGTGCATAACCCCAGCAAGCGCAATGTTATACATATGAGACATGTGAACTAGCACAATCTGGCAGTGACAAGCGAATAAAATGCACTGAGATTAGAGGCGGCATGCAAGGGTTTAGAAACAGGAAGCGATTTAGAAGTATAGAGGTTATAAAGTATATTAATATAACAATGTTGGTTGTGCAAAGCTAGGGAATGGGTAGTAAAGGTGTTATCTATGTTTTAAAATAATAAAAAATAAATCAAGCAGACTGACCCTTTAAGTAAATCTTAGAAATCTAAATATATTTTACACTACAAGTATAGTCTTTATAGTATATACATACATATATATATATATATATATATGCATATATATATATTTATTTATATATATATATATTATATATATATATATATATATATATATATATATAGCAAAAAAGGATATTGCAGACAGTGGTTAGTAGAAGTTAAAACGCAATCTTTATTGAACAGGTTTTAAAAACACTCCAGAGGTCAGCACAGGTACATCACAACGAATAGTCCGCTAAAATGTTTCGGCCTCAGGCCGTAATCATAGCTATATATTCCAAAGTAGAGTACACTCGCTGGTCCTTTTAATCCAGTGTATTTATAAGTGTAGCATTTCAGGGATACACTGAGGAAGGGTAGTGTGTCCCCAAAACTTTACACTATTAAATACACTGAATTAAAAGGACCAGCGAGTGCCGCATTTTTGACTTGTAAATAATATATATATATATATATATATATATATATATATATACTGTATATATATAAAATTCCAAAATACTAGTGAATATTAGCATAGTTACATAGTGTTAGCTATTAGGAATGGACGAATGTTTTTAAAAATTCGAAATTTAAAACGAATTTTGATACATTCGTTCGTTCTAATCGAATTTCAAATGTTTATATAACATTATAACATTCTATTTTCGAATTTTCCTTTTCGAATTTTTCAATAAAATTCGAAAATATTCGTTCGAATAATAGAATGTTTAGCTATGTATTCATTCAATTTCAAAATGTAATATTCGAATTCGAATGTGACATTCAAATTTGAATGTGACATTCAAATTTGAAATAGTATTTCTAATCTACAACTGTGTTTAATAAATGTAATATTTGAATTAGAATGCTACATTCGAATTCGAATGTCACATTCAAATTTAAAATAGTATTTCTAGTCTAATACTGTGTTTTAAATGTGATATTCGATTCAAATGTGATATTCGATTGGATTGTGACATTCAAATTCGAAATAGTATTTCTAGTGTAATACTGTGTTTTATAAATGTAATATTCGAATGTGACATTCGATTTGAATGTGACATTCAATTCGAATGTGACATTCGAAATAGTGTTTCTAGTCTACAATTGTGTTTTATAAATGTAATATTCGAATTCGAATGTGATATTCGAATGTGACATTCGAAAACTGTAAATAATATTTGAAAATCAAATTTTTAAGAATATTCGTTCTTATCAACATTCTATTATGTAAATCGAATTTCTACAATAACATTCGTTCTAACATTTGAATTCGGATATAAACACATTCGCCCATCCCTATTAGCTATACATATTTAGGTCATTGAGCTTCTCCTGGTAAGTTTTATTTTTTAGACCATGTATCATTTTAGTAGCTCCTTTGCACAGAATCCAGTATGCTTATATCTTTCTGGAGATATGGATTCCAGAACTGTACACAATTCTTAAGATGAGGGTTCAGAGGGTCCGATAACAAATCTTTAGTGTTGAATGTTGAAATGTCGTTATTTTACTATTCTTAGAGACCATTTAAAAATCAATTGTTGCATTAAGGAAATATATTAGACACTTTTTTTTTCTTATTTGAAGAAAGAGCAATAGTACACTTACAACTGTCTGATGCCTATGTCCATTAAATCACAGGATACTGCTTTGATCCAAATGACACTTGATGACAAAGTGTCAAACCAGAATTCATGAACAACCCAGAGATTTCACACTCAGGTAGAGCTGTATAACTTTCCTTCAAAAGAGTGGCTGGCATTAGACATCCTGTCTGACATCCTCATTAGCACTTGTCTTTTCAGGGGATCACTGTCCACAGCTGTCACTCCTGGAACTATAAGTGCTGATGTTAAATCATTTTTGTTGAATACCAAGAATATATGGGATTAAATTTAATGGACATAACGATGATGGTCAAAAATAATGGTATCCTCATTAAACAATGCAACATTTAGACTGTTGAAGCTAAAATGAAACATCTACATAGAAAATGGAGTTTGGATTAACACTTTGTTAAGCCTTTGGTGTGCAAGAAGGGGATGGAACACGTTAAAAGAGAATTACAGATCTCCACTGCAATATTTTGACTTGAAGCTTTTAACTTTATGGCAGTTCTGGTACATTTTCAACACCAACATTTTATTAAAATGGATTAGCAGTCTATAGTTGTGAAAAGAAAATTAAAAAAGCATGTGATAAGAGGCTGTCTGTAGTGGCTTAGAAACAGGCAGACATTTAGAGGTTTAAATGATATAAAGTATAATAATATAATAATGATGGTTGTGTAAAGCTGGGGTACGGGTAGTAAAGGCGTTATCTAGCTTTTTAAACAATTACAGTTTTGGTGTTGACTGTCTCTTTAAGCTGAACGTCACTTTTGGTTTAAAGAAACCATGTGCTCTATTGTTGACACAAAAGAATAACATTTCCATTGATGATATAATTCTGTTGGAGTGGATATTAAATAGTAAAAGTTATTTACTTATTTTATTTATTCATTTATTTACTTGAATATATATTGCATTTTGTCATTTTTAGCAAGTTTCAATATGTTTCATATAAAAAAACAACAACTACATTTTGTAATAGAATTAGGGCTAGATTACAAGTGGAGCGCAAACATATGCACCCGAGCAATAAGGGGTATATCTCGAGGGTTTGCACTCATTGGGCAACCTGCTCGTATTACAAGTTGAAAGTAAACGCGATCATGTGAGCGCAATCACGATTTACGCTAGAATCATTACTGCAAATTCAGACCTCTGGTTAACTTTCCCAAAACATAAAAGTTGCACAAAACACATCAGAAATACATTACAGAGTAAAGTTACACTCATAATAACACTATCTAATAATTTTTTTTTTTTTTAAATTACACACAAATGTTATAAAGGCTCAAAGATCGGAGCTCTCAGGGGTTAGAAAAAAAAAAGGCAGGCAAAGGGATATAACATTGAGATACATACATATACATCTGTATTTATGTATTTATATGTGAATATATATGTATTTACAGAAATATACATATATTAACACATAAATACATATGTACACATATATAGACATATATATATATATAAGTGCATTGGAGCCCTTTTCCGTTAAGTAGGTGAAAACATGAAAAAGCATATTTATGCAATATTCATTTTTAATAAAGTGTTATAGTGTGTATTTACTGTAAATGTTATATTTTCCAATGTTCTGCACATACCAAAATATGTTCAAAGCATTTATAAATAGATATTCCTATATATATATATTTTATATATATATATATATATATATATATATATATATATATATATATATATATATATATATGTATATATATATATATATATGTATATATATATTGGTATAAGCATATATTGTACCAGAACACCATCAGATATACTGTATGTAGAAATAGGTATTTATGAGTAAATAGAAAATATTCTGTTATGTAACGAGCATTGGAATATGAAATATTCATATATTCATGTTGGATTAGCGTAACTGAGAATATGCGATCGCGTTTGCACGATCGCATATTCTCAATAAAGCTTACGTGACCAACTTTGAGTTGAAGGACCTTAAGTTCACCCGAGTAGTTTTGTAATCCTTCATGGTGTAAAAAGTTGCCTACGTATGTTTCATCTATCAAAGGCTATCAAAGGCTTTTACACCACAAAGAATTACAAAACTACTCAGGAGGACTTGGTTTCTTCAACTCAATGCTGGTCACGTAAGCTTTATTGTTACCGCACTTTGCAGCTTGATAGTGAAAGCAGATGTCGGCACCAATTGTCGACTTCTCCGCAGTTAGGATTGTCTGAGACTGCTTGACTGCTGACTACGTCCGAGAAATAGTACACTCCCACTGGGCATGACAACAAGCGGTTCCACTGACTCAGCTGAATTGATCCTCTGCTTGCACTCTCCAGTTAACAAAGGAGAAGGCGTAGGTTTCTTTACCCAACTTTTGTTTGGATTAGCTGAGGTTGCTCAGCTGCCGTCTGCGTCTGAGAATTAGCGCACTCCCTTTGGGCATGTTCATGGAGAAGTTACCAGTCGCCAGCTCGTAGAGGTCTTGGATCTTGAGGCGGAGCTACTGATCTTCCCTTGTGGATAATTATAGTGCATTTCCCTACTAAGTTTAACAGAAATTTACCATGACATCTCATGAGATTTCAGTAAAGCAAAACATAACCTCAGTACTGCTGATGCCGATTAGCTATAGTTTTTTTCTTTCAACCTGAAGCTGGACAGTAGCTGAAAGATAACTAACTATTCACAGAGCATTTACTATTTTGAGCTGAAGAAATTTTGAGATAAGATATCTTCCTTTTTTACACAGAGATGTTCATGTGATATTTCTTCACAGCTTTTAAAAGTTATGCTGTATCACTCATAAGTGAATTAGCATATAGGTATTACGTTCCTTTAAAGTTTTATGATTCAGACAGAGCATTTCGCTTTTAGAGAATTTCCAATTTACTTGCATTATCAAATTATGCACATTCTTTTTAAATAAACACTTTCTGAGGCACCAGATACTACTGAGCATGTGTAAAAGTCCACAGTGTATTCGTATATGAGTCTGTGATTGGCTGATGGCTGTAATATGTGCTATTGCATTGTCGTTTTATTATGCACGTGTTAATTATGCAATTCTACTTTATATAATGATCCATTAATACACTCCAGCAGAAACATGAGTCATTGGAAAAAACGGAGTACATTTTAAAGCACAATATTCCTTTAACATTGAGAAGAAAAAGGGGGAACTCTGTAAAAAAAAGGTAGAAAATAGTATGAGAGAAAATTGTAAATGCAAGATAACCTATAAGATACAGCTAGCTTTTCACAATAGCTTCAAGTATTTCTTATGTACAGTATGACACTGAATTAGACCTAAATGGATCATTAAATACAATTAAATTGCATAATCAAGTGCTTAATAAAAAGCAATAGTAATGCAATATTTATTATTATTATTATTATTATTCTTTATTTATAAAGCGCCAACAGATTCCGCAGCGCTGCCCATGGGTACAAGGATAAAAGTACAACGGAGAAACAATACAATAAGAGACAAAATTGTACAAACAGATACAGGGGGAATTGAGGACCCTATTCCCGTGGGAACTTACAATCTAGTACGTACTCTGAATTTAAAATGAGCAGTAGATTTTTTCTGATAAATTAAAAAATGTATTCCAATCTGTATTATGTGACATCCATCAGCCAATCATGCACCTAGATTACGAGTTTTGCGTTAGGCTTAAAAATCAGCGTTGGCTGGTCCTAACGCTGCTTTTTAACGCCCGCTGATATTACGAGTCTTGCAGGTACAGGTGTACCGCTTACGTTTTTGGCCAGACTTGGAAATACCACAAATCCACTTACGTAAATTGCGTATCCTCTTTTTTCAATGGGACTTGCATAGCGCCGGTATTACGAGTCTGCCAAAAAGTGATCGGTAGACCTTTTCCTGTCAAGACTGGTACCGCATTTTAAAGTAAGTAGTTAAGAGTTTTACACTACAACACCGTAGCATAAAACTCTTAACTAAAGTGCTAAAAAGTACACTAACACCCATAAACTACCTATTAACCCCTAAACCGAGGCCCTCCCGCATCGCAAACACTAAAAGAAAAATTTTAACCCCTAATCTGCCGAACTGGACATCGCCGCTACTATAATAAATATATTAACCCCTAAACCGCCACACTTTCGCCTCACAAACATTAGTCAAATATTATTAACCCCTAATCTGCCGTCCCTTACATTGCCGACACCTACCTACATTTATTAACCCCTAATCTAAAGGTGACAGAGAGGTTAAGGAACAGTGGTCTTATGACCGCTGCTTCTTAACTTCCATTTCTGGCAGACCAGAAACGATTGGGGTTGGAAGCAGCATCCGCTGCTTGTTAAATCGACCCCATAGTCTTAAAACAGCCCTAGCTAGCTAAGAATTATTTAAACATTTATTAGCTCTAAAAATTGAAAGAATGTGGATGTTATGTAGTAATGTGACACAAAGCTAAGTAACAAGTATGCACAAAGAGGTATTTTATTTGATGATTTTATTAATACTTTATGCTATATTTTATCTTTTACACACTTTCTCTTAACTCCTAAATGTAAATATATTTGAGGAGAGGTTATTAAAATTTATTTTAATGTGTTCATTATAATATAAGGTTCATTTTACAATTATATTTTGACAACAGGACAGAACTAGGTGCTGGCTGAGGGTTGGCTAAGGGTGTTCTGGGGCATTTTAACAATGCTGTTTGAGGTTTTTCATCTTAACCTCAATCGGCATGCGGAATTTGTAAAGATTACCTTGTTTCTGTGAAGTATTTTATCTTGTGGTTGAGTCCCACTTAGGGATGGGCAAATGTGGTGAAAGTGTAATTTGCTTGGTAGAATGAATAGTCCTATGGACATTGGTTTTGGACAATTGAATGTTGGTAAGTACGAAAACCCATTACAATGTGGTAATTGAATGTTACTTCTGGTTTTTCGAATGTTAATTTCATTTTTGAATGTTCATAATTAGATCAAATATAACATTTAAATTAACAAATACTATTCGGAAGTTGAATAGTTTATGTGGTTTTGATTTAAATTTTTGAATATTGCATAATTTGATTCAAATTATTCAATAACCGAATTAGAATTTTTTAATTGAATATTACATTTAAAGATAGAATTACAAATACTATTACATGAATCGAATGTTAGAATGTTTAAAAAATCGAAATCAATAAACAAATTAGTTAAAATTATTTTATTTTTTCGAGTGTTGCAAAACATTTGCTCATCCCTAGTCCCGCTGAAGATGTCTCATTTTTATTTCTCTTTTACATTTTCAAAGTTATGTTGTTTTTTTTCAACATTATAATTGATTTGTTTTGTAAGGGTTTGAAAGTGTCTTTGTGATGCAATTTTCCTTGAGACTGAAACTATATGGCGGGATGTTGCAAGATAGATGCATCTCCATTGATTATAATAGAGCTGATCTCGCAATTGGCGTCTATGGTAAAGGGCAGTTACAAATCTCTGAATTTTGTAATTTTCAGGTTGTGAAGTTGCTGCAAGTTAGTTTCATGATCATGTGTTATTATATCTAGGCCTATGTTTTTACAACAGGAGAGACTGATCACTGATTAGGATATGAATGTGCACTTAATTCTTTGGGAACCTTTCCTTTGTGTTTATTGCTACTGGGACTGTGTATATAACTATAGTTTTATTTTCTATCTTTCTCACAAAACATATTCATCTGCATTATCAAGTTATTAAATTATCACTTTCATTACAGACATTTTCCTGATTAATATTATGCAAAGTTAAAATGCTTTATAGGGGCATATTTATCAAGCTCTGTATAGAGCTTGATGCCCCATAACCTGTCTGCCTGCTCTGAGGCCGCATACAGAAATCGCCAGGAATCAACCCAATCGAATATGATCGGGTTGATTGACACCGCTGCTAGCGGCTGAATGGCCACGAATCTGCAGGGGGTGGCATTGCACCAGCAGTTCACAAGAACTGATGGTGCAATGATAAATGCAGAGAGCTTATGCTGTTGGCATTTATCGATGTGCAGCGGACATTATCCTCTATATCGGATCATGTCCACTAGCACAATCATAAATATGTCCCATAGTGTGGATTTATACTTTGTTTGCAAAAATATAATCATTAATTATTTTTAAGTAATTTGTTGTGCCTTCTTTCCTCAGAATACAGTTTGGAAGCAATAGCAAGATTTATGTAAATAATAAATGGAGTGAGGTCCGTTCATTTCTATGGGATTAAGCTCACCACTCCCAGCTCCTGCAAGAGGTATGGTTTGTCCTATACTGCTAACTATTTGTGCTGCTAGGCATCTGCTCCTATGATTCTGTGAAGATGGGGAACAAATTTAGGGCCAGATTACGAGTGGAGCACTATTTAATGATCCCACTCGAGCACTAACTGGGCTAGAAGTAAGCTTTTTGCGTGTTGGGTTGCGCATGATGAGTTGAATGTAAACTGTTTTCACAAGCGCAAAAAGTCAAAGTTAGAATATTGCATGCACGTTCACGAATTCCCACATAGAAGTCAATGGAGAAAAAAAAGTTGAAAAAAACACCCTACTCATGTGCAAACCCGACATGAAAATATGAATATTACACATTCCAATCATCCAATGTTCTTCACTTACAATAATTTGTAACACAGATTGTAAATGTAGAGAAAAGAGGGCGCTTCATGTGCATATCAGTATATCAATAGACATCAGGCGATAAAATATCACAGGGTGCTCAGACAGTGTGACAGCACCCTAGTGCACTGATAGAACCGTACTGCAGACTGACATTGCTCCAGCTCACTGAACTCCAGCCACTGACTCTCTTCAGCAGGAAGGCAGCAGGCTTGTGTACTCAGTAGCAATATAATTACTGCTACACAGTGTGAGTACCTTGTGATATTTTATCGCCTGATGTCTATTGATATACTGATATACACACAAAGCGCCCTCTTTTCTCTACATTTACAATCTGTGTTACCATTTTGAAAATTGGTGAAGAGGAGCAGCTGTGACTGTGTGCACCCTGCAAATAAATTCATAAGACACAGGGGTCCCAGAGAGGTGCGCTCGTGACAGCAGGAGGGAGAAATAGTCTATAGTAAGGCAGCATTCTTGATAGATGGATGAGTCATGTGGAACCTATTGATGAGGGAAAAAAGAGGCGCCACATAGAGTAGGAGAGTTTGGAGCACCCAGCAGTAAGCGAGCCCAGAGCAACTAGTAGTGGCAACTCACCGAAGATGCCGGCACAACCGGAGTGCCATACAAGACAGCATGGGACCCACAGAGTCACTCGTAGGACTCGCACAGGTTTCAGGAAATGTCCAACGTGATGTCAGATGACCGGATAGTCTAATCAGGAGGAGCCAAAGCGTGGAGTGACCCAAAAATAGCAACAGTCTCGGTCACTTTAATGACACCCAAAAGAGCGCCGAATTTGAAAGATATGCTAGTTCATAGCCATCTTAAAACAAAGGCTGTAGGAAATTGGTTAAGTAATAAAAAGAAAGATGGAAACTTTAAATGTACACATTGCTCAGTCTGCAACAATATGTCATTTTGTTATACCTTTATATTGGTACCACCAAAGGCGTGCTTGTCACTTAAGGGCCTTTACATCAATGAGTGGTAAGAACTGACCAAAGTTTTACAGATCATGTCCTCTCCGGAAACCGGGAAAACTTAATTTGGATGGATGAAAAGCATGTAATACAAATCTGATCTATGGCCGTTCGACAACAGGTAAATTGAAGCTTGACTCGTGCTGCAATGTTTGAATAATCGCCTATCACTATGGTCATGCTGTGATCCATCAGGCATGTATTGCCACTTTCAAGTGATTCAAAAGGAGTGTTTGAAAGCATACAAGAAGTTATTTGTGCTGAGTTGACCTGTTTGTTAGTTATTACGGCATAGTGCTGTGCCTGCATGAACTTTCTATTTTCCAATGTGGATTACAAATATACATCAGTTGCGATGTTTTCTTTCTTATAATGGATCCGTATAACGGACTTCTTTAAGGACTGATTACAGAGTATCTGTATACAAGGGTTGTTATACTTTTATGCAGAGTTTTGATGTGATGTTGCTATAATCAAATATATTATTCTGTTTTTAATGTACTACCTTGTTTGTTTTTCTCTTTCTTCTCCTATGGCAATGTTCATTACTTATGAGTTATAGTCTATTGCTGGAACATAGGGGTCCCTTTTCTCTTTATATATATATATATATATATATATATATATATATATATATATATATATATATATATATATATATATATATATATAAATATATATATATATATATATATATATATATATATACATGATTATATATAGGTATAGATATATACAGATATATATAAGAATATCTATTTAAAAATACTTAGAACATATTTTGCTATGTGCAGAACATTGGAATGTAAAATATTTACAGTAAATACATAGTTAAAATCTTTTAGTTAGGAATATTACATATACCCCGGTATATTGTTTTTTAATGTTTTCATCTACGTAACTGCAAAAGTTTCCAATGAACATGTATATATATATATATATATATATATGTATTTATGTGTTTATATGTGTATATATGTCTGTAAATACATATTTACACATTTAAATACATAAATAAATAGTTACACATATATAGACATATATATATATATATATATATATATATATATATATATATATATATATATACAGGGAGTGCAGAATTATTAGGCAAGTTGTATTTTTGAGGATTAATTTTATTATTGAACAACAACCATGTTCTCAATGAACCCAAAAAACTCATTAATATCAAAGCTGAATATTTTTGGAAGTAGTTTTTAATTTGTTTTTAGTTTTAGCTATTTTAGGGGGATATCTGTGTGTGCAGGTGACTATTACTGTGCATAATTATTAGGCAACTTAACAAAAAACAAATATATACCCATTTCAATTATTTATTTTTACCAGTGAAACCAATATAACATCTCAACATTCACAAATATACATTTCTGACATTCAAAAACAAAACAAAAACAAATCAGTGACCAATATAGCCACCTTTCTTTGCAAGGACACTCAAAAGCCTACCATCCATGGATTCTGTCAGTGTTTTGATCTGTTCACCATCAACATTGTGTGCAGCAGCAACCACAGCCTCCCAGACACTGTTCAGAGAGGTGTACTGTTTTCCTTCCTTGTAAATCTCACATTTGATGATGGACCACAGGTTCTCAATGGGGTTCAGATCAGGTGAACAAGGAGGCCATGTCATTAGATTTTCTTCTTTTATACCCTTTTTTGCCAGCCACGCTGTGGAGTACTTGGACGCGTGTGATGGAGCATTGTCCTGTATGAAAATCATGTTTTTCTTGAAGGATGCAGACTTCTTCCTGTACCACTGCTTGAAGAAGGTGTCTTCCAGAAACTGTCAGTAGGACTGGGAGTTGAGCTTGACTCCATCCTCAACCCGAAAAGGCCCCACAAGCTCATCTTTGATGATACCAGCCCAAACCAGTACTCCACCTCCACCTTGCTGGCGTCTGAGTCGGACTGGAGCTCTATGCCCTTTACCAATCCAGCCACGGGCCCATCCATCTGGCCCATCAAGACTCACTCTCATTTCATCAGTCCATAAAACCTTAGAAAAATCAGTCTTGAGATATTTCTTGGCCCAGTCTTGACGTTTCAGCTTGTGTGTCTTGTTCAGTGGTGGTCGTCTTTCAGCCTTTCTTACCTTGGCCATGTCTCTGAGTATTGCACACCTTGTGCTTTTGGGCACTCCAGTGATGTTGCAGCTCTGAAATATGGCCAAACTGGTGGCAAGTGGCATCTTGGCAGCTGCACGCTTGACTTTTCTCAGTTCATGGGCAGTTATTTTGCGCCTTGGTTTTTCCACACGCTTCTTGCGACCCTGTTGACTATTTTGAATGAAACGCTTGATTGTTCGATGATCACGCTTCAGAAGCTTTGCAATTTTAAGAGTGCTGCATCCCTCTGCAAGATATCTCACTATTTTTGACTTTTCTGAGCCTGTCAAGTCCTTCTTTTGACCCATTTTGCCAAAGGAAAGGAAGTTGCCTAATAATTATGCACACCTGATATAGGGTGTTGATGTCATTAGACCACACCCCTTCTCATTACAGAGATGCACATCACCTAATATGCTTAATTGGTAGTAGGCTTTTGAGCCTATACAGCTTGGAGTAAGACAACATGCATAAAGAGGATGATGTGGTCAAAATACTAATTTGCCTAATAATTCTGCACTCCCTGTATATATATATATATATATATATATATATATATATATATATATATATATATATATATATATATATATATATACATATATAAATCTTAAGCAATGTATATGTATGTATATCTGTGTTAAAGCAATTTGCCTGCCTTTTTTTTTCTAACACCTGAAACCTCATATCTTTGAGCCCTTTTTTGTGCAATATTTTGTTAAATATTTTCATTCATTGATGTTATTATGATTGAAACTACTTTGCAACGTATTTTTGAGGTGTTTTGTGAAACTTTTTTCTTTTGCAAAACAGTACACCAGAGCTCTGAGGATGCGCTAACCCATCAAGGGTTAACTTGCGTTTACTTTCAACTTGCAATACAAGCCATAAATCTGACACAAGCAAATACTCGCGATAAACTCCTTAAACGTTAACGCACAACTCATAATCTGGTCCTTGGTGGCCTAATATTGTTAATTGCTGTAACAAATCACCTAGTAAACTAATCAGATGGGTCATCTAAGGAATAGATAACTAAGCAGATGTGTCGGCATAGCTCATCTGAAACAAGTCCAATGTCAAGATTAAGAGAGTTTGTCCTCAGAAACATTTTGTCCAAAAGTGTAAAGAAATAATAAAAACCTTTCTATATAGTTTGTGCATGATGACTGTCTTCATCACGTGTCTCTGTGTTATATCACAGCAACATTTTAACCAAAATATAAAATTAAAGAGACATAAAGGTAAAAAAACATGATTTAATTTTAACATTTTATTACTGTACTTTTGCTTGCATATTATTATGTGTTTAACCCCTGCAAGGGGACTATGTGTGTAACCACCAATACCAGCTAGCTCCCAATAATACATTGCTATTCCTCAGCATATTTAGATATGGTTTTGAACAAAGGCTACCAAGGGGGCTCATTTAGGAAGTTGCATTTTCAGCTTAAGAGCACTTGCGGTGCTGGGGAAACATGAAAGCCTGCAATCTCCATTTAAGAAGCAACAGTTGTAAGACTGCTGCTTCTCAACCTCTCTGCCTCCCCAAAAATGTCAGATTAAAATAACCCCAGAATGATCAGACCAATCGCACAACAGCAGGGCCAGGAATGCTTAAGAAAACTCTGGTGCAATCTTAAATTTTGCCAGACGATGCTGCATTGCTGGTGACAATTGCAGGTGGACATGTTCCCTCTCTGGGAACATATCTGTCCATACCATACTAAATAGGTTTGTAAAAAAAACTTTATCTGAACCATGAACATTTAAATTTGACTTTCACATCCCCTAAACTAACATTTTAAAAAAATGAAACAAATCGATCTACAGAATATTCCTAACTTTATGTTTACTATTAGATTTAGTATATTAATACATTTTACCTAAATTTTACAGCATGATCACTGCTGAAAATAAATGTTTCAATTACATAGTTCATAACCTTCCTTTATGGTTTTCTACTATTTTTAATGAATCTACTCACTCATTTTTGATAAACCCTAGGTATATTTATATTGCAGACATGATGCTTTCTCATGCCTTTTTAATCATGATTGCATTTTTTACAATTAATGTTTAGAAACAGACAATAGCATAATGCTTATTGAATTAGTTTAAATTACATCTACTAATTATGCAATGTAAATCAAAATCTTTAGTTAATATTCCTTGCTATTTGCTATTGTAGCTAAGACTTTTCTCTTCTTATTGTGAATTTATTTTTTTAATTAAAAATATATATAAGGGCTACTAATTCCACAGCTTTACAATAATATGAAATTGCTACCATAACTATATTCTTAAAGGGACATTGTATCCTTTAACGGGACATGTAATGTAGAAAATGTGTTGGTGTTGTACAACCTCAGCATACTACATGCGTGGGCATGTGACAAGATAAAAAGAAGCACCACATTGCATTACAAAGAATCAGTTTTCTTAGTTGTTTGTGTGCAAATTAATATTACAAGAACATGGTAAAACAGATATACCAGAGAAGATTTAGCGTGGCCAACTTCCCTTTAGCGTGCCCTTTATTTTTAATGGATATCGTGACTGCGCTAAGTTATGGGTTGCACTAAAATGCAACACAAAATAGCGCTAGAGGAATTTGCACAATTTGAGACCTGGGGTAGATTTATCAATGTGCCGCCGCACATCGATAAATGCTGACAGATCATTCCTGTTATCATTTATTTATAAATTGTTACCACATAATATAGTTCAGCAGACAAACACAGCCTGTTGTTTAACCCCTTCATGCTGGGGGGCAAGTGTTTAACATCAGAACGTTTAAACACTTGCTTGAAAACTGATATCACGTGATTGCATCAAGGCCGGGATCGGATCATGGGGGACTGCCTTTGATGCTAGGCACGCCCCCAGTCTGATTTTCCTTTGAATAAAAGAAGGAGGGTGCAGGGCGCCAAAAAAGATAGGACTTTCCATGCTGTACTAACAACCTTAAAGCCCAGCGCTGTTAGGATGGCATGGAACTTCCTGACGGCATTAAGCCATCAAATTAATGTTGTTTTGAATAAACCTTTATCTTCACAAATTAAAATTCCATAACTATATCGTCAACAAGGTGTTTTCATTGCCTTTATCTTATTCTTATAATCTTATAATCGTATTCTAAATCATCAAATACTCCCAAAATACCCTAATCACTCAAATCTAATGATTTCGTTTCCACTCTCTATCTACGTGGGTTTTACTCCTTTTTTTAAATAAATTGTATTATAAACTTCTTAAAGAGAGATATAAGGTTAAAAATATAAAAATATGCAGGTGGACTCTATTACCCCACTGCTACCACATGCCATGTTGTGAGTGTTATTTCATGGTAGTTTCCTTTATGTCTTAAAATGGATTGCTAGTATTTTGTGTATTCAAAAGACTAAAATATAGTATGTTAATGATGTCTCAGAGTTAATTATCTTCCTATAGATTGTTTAGTTACATAAACAGGATGAGAATTCATCATTTTACAACAACCCTACAATTACTTTTTAAATCTAATGAGATTTGATGTTACTTTTTATTGCTCTGCCCACCTTGAGATTCCAGTATTGTCACTGCAGATTCTTATTATACTTCTTATTATCTTTATTAATTGGCAAGCAATGCCAAATTAAGTAGTGTTTATATTCTTATAGATAATTTTAAAGGCAGGGAGTTTTCTCTGCAGGTTACAAACACCGAGATTACGAGTTTTGCGGTAACAGGGTTGCGTTGCTAACGAGCATTTTTTTTTAACGCTACCTTAAGACAACGCTGGTATTACAGGTTTTTTAAACCCGGCATTAGCCGCAAAAAGGTGAGCGTAGAGCAAAATTTAGCTCCACATCTCACCTCAATACCAGCGTTGCTTACGGTAGAGGTAAGCTGGCTAAACGTGCTCGTGTACGATTTTCCCATAGGAAACAATGGGGCTGAGCCGGCTGAAAAAAAACCTTACACCTGCAAAAAAGCAGCGTAAAGCTCCTAACGCAGCGGTCGCAGCCCCATTGATTCCGATGGGGAAATACTTTTATGTCTACACCTAACACCCTAACATGAACCCCGAGTCTAAACACCCCTAATCTTATACTTATTAAACCCTAATCTGCTGCCCCCAACATCGCCAAACCCTACATTATATTTATTAACCCCTAATCTTCCCCCACCAACGCCTCAACTATATTAAATGTATTAACCCCTAATCTGCCGCAGCCAATGTCGCCATCAATATAATGGCCAATCCAGAAAGAAGCCACAGCACCTACTTATGCATCAAATGTAGATTTATTGATGAGACATCACAATGTACAGAAACAACGTTTCGGTCAACAATAGACCTTAATCATGTTATACAAATGAACACACCTTGTCCCTTCTTATACCCTTACATGTGGGAGGGGATTAAATTACCTGTATAGGTGATACAATATAATTCAAACACTCATCTTATTCTAAGGGCTCCCTCTAGTGGACACAGGGTAGGACATCTTCTTAACCATTAATGACCTGAAAAACATATATCCAAAATTATGTATAAACATATCTATATCACTCTTATATACAAAACAGCATTAAAACAACATAATTCATATGATCATTGGACACAATGCACCACACTAATAGAACAATATATCAACTTCATTTCTAATATCTAAACACATTTATAGAGTGGCGTTCCAGTCAATCTCCTTATTATTCCCAAAAGGGATAAGGGACTGCAGTGTATAAATCCAGAAAGTTTCCCTACTTTTAAGGGTCTTAAGTCTATCCCCTCCACATCTTGGTCTCTTAACTTGTTCTATAATTTGAAACCTAAGTTGTGCTATAAAGTGGCCTGCTTCCACATAATGATTAGCTACAGGGGCATCAACATTTCTGTGTCTGATATTAGACTTATGTTCATTCATCCGATCTCTGGCTCGACGTGTCGTCTATCCAATATAAATCTTGGAGCAGGGACATTTAATTAAGTAAATGATACATTCTGTATTACAAGTATAAAAACCAGAAATCTTAAAACGTCTGCCAGTGAGCGGATGAACAAAAAAAATCACCCCTAATCATATTGTTACAGTTACAGCAGCCTAAACAGGGAATATAATAAAGTTATTAACCCCTAAACTTAAGTCTAACCCTAACCCTAACACCCCCCTAATTTAAATATAATTTAAATAAATCTAAATAAAATAACTACAATTAAATAAATTATTCCTATTTAAAACTAAATACTTACCTATAAAATAAACCCTAAAATAGCTACAATATAACTAAAAGTTACATTGTTGCTATTTTAGGATTTATTTCTATTTTACAGGCAACTTTGTATTTATTTTAACTGGGTACAATAGTTATTAAATAGTTATTAACTATTTAATAACTACCTTGCTAAAATAAATACAAATTTACCTGTAAAATAAACCCTAACCTAAGTTACACTACACTATAATTAAATAAATTACCTAAACTACCTAAATAATTTAAATTAAATAAACAAAAGTACGGAAAAAAACAAACCCTAAATTACAGAAAATAAAAAAATAATTAACATTTTTTAAACTAATTACACCTACTCTAATCCCCCTAATAAAAAAAAAAAGTCACCCAAAATAATAAAAATCCCTACCCTATACTAAATTACAAATAGCCCTTAAAAGGGATTTTTGCGGGGAATTGCCCCAAAGTAATCAGCTCTTTTACCTGTAAAAAGACAATACCCCCCAACATTAAAACCCACCACCCACACACCCAACTCTACTCTAAAACCCACCCAATCCCCCCTTAATAAAACCTAACACTACCCCCTTGAAGATCCCCCTACCTTGAGACGTCTTCACCCAGCCAGGCACAAGTGGACCTCCAGAGGGGCAGAAGTCTTCATCCAATCAGCCAATAGAATGCGACCTCAATCCTATTGGCTGATTGCATCAGCCAATAGGATTTTTCTTACCTTAATTCCGATTGGCTGATCGAATCCTATCAGCCAATCGGAATTCAAGGGACGCCATCTTGGGTGATGTCATTTAAAGGAACTTACATTCTTCGTTTGGACTTTATTTGAAGAGGATGCTCCGCGTCGGCTGGATTGAAGATGGACCCGCTCCGCTCCGGATGGATGAAGATAGAAGCCTTCTGCCCGTCTGGAGGTCCTCTTCTGCCCGGATCGGATGAAGACTTCTGCCCCTCTGGAGAGCTACTTGTGCCCTGCTGGGTGAAGACGTCTCAAGGTAGGGTGATCTTAAAGGGGGTAGTGTTAGGTTTTATTAAGGGGGGATTGGGTGAGTTTTAGAGTAGGGTTGGGTGTGTGGGTGGTGGGTTCTAATGTTGGGGGGGTATTGTATTTATTTTTTACAGGTAAAAGAACTGATTACTTTGGGGCAATGCCCCGCAAAACGCCCTTTTAAGGGCTATTTGTAATTTAGTATAGGATAGGGCTTTTATTATTTTGGGGGGCTTTTTTATTTTATTAGGGGGATTAGAGTAGGTGTAATTAGTTTAAAAAATTGTAATTATTTTTTTATTTTCTGTAATTTAGTGTTTGTTGTTTTTCGTACTTTAGCTTATTTAATTTAATTTTAATTAATTGTAGGTAGTTAATTAGGTTGGTAATTTATTTAATGATAGTGTAGTGTTAGGTGTAATTGTAACTTAGGTTAGGATTTATTTTACATGTAAATTTGTCTTTATTTTAGCTAGGTAGTTATTAAATAGTTAATAACTATTTAATAACTATTGTACCTAGTTAAAATAAATACAACGTTGACTGTAAAATAAAAATAAACCCTGAGATAGCTACAATGTAATTATTAGTTATATTCTAGCTAGCTTATGGGTTTATTTTACAGGTAAGTATTTAGTTTTAAATAGGAATAATTTATTTAATTGTAGTAATTTTATTTAGATTCTTTTAAATTATATTTAAGTTAGGAGGGGTTAGGGTTAGACTTAGGTTTAGGGGTTAATATATTTATTACAGTGGCGGCGATGTCCGGTCGGCAGATTAGGGGTTAATAACTTTATTTAAGTGTTTGCGATGTGGGGGGCCTTGATTTAGGGGTTAATAAGTAGTTTATGGGTGTTAGTGTACTTATTAGCACTTTAGTTAACAGTTTTATGTTATGGCGTTAGCCCATAAAACTCTTAACTACTGACTTTTAAATGCTGTAGGAGTCTTGACAGGCGAGGGTCACTTCTTTCAAGACTCTTAATACCGGCATTATGCAAGTTGAAAAGACAGGATACGCAATTTACGTAAGGGGATTTGTGTAAGCTTGAGTCGCGGAAGAAAAGTGAGCGATACACCTGTACCTGCCAGACTTGTAATACCAGCGGGCGTTAAAAACCAGCGTTGGGACCTCCCAACGCTGCTTTCTACGGCTAACAAAAGACTCGTAATCTAGCCGATTGTGTTTTTTGAAGGTTGGAAAGCTTCAAATATTCAGTTTTACATTATTTATTAACATTCAATCAATGTATAGATGATTTTGTCATCTATATACTAAGGGTGTAAACAAAGTAATGTTCTTAAATATAGGTACATTTAATCTCATGGTTCACCCTTTGTATCATGTATGTTTCACTGAAGATGTACAACTTGCTTTGTTTAACAATTGTGGACTAATAGGTTTGGATACAGTTTTTCTTTGTATAACAAATGCTCACTTTGGGTTTGTTGTTCAATGGTTTGTCTGAGGAAGGAGGGATACCCTGATATGTCACAATATATGATTAAACTCATTGCACTTAAAAAATTCAATGAGTGCGGACATATTGTTGTGAATATATATATATATTTCTTGGCCATTTTTCAGAGAATATGAATGGTAACACAACACTTTTCTTTCACTTATGGTTAGTGTTTGGCTTAAGCCATTTATCACTAGTCAACTGTGTTTACTCTTTTTAAATCATAATGACAACAGAAACTTGCCAAATGACCCTGATCAAAAGTTTACATACCCTGTTGATTTTGGCATGATAACATGCACACAAGTTGACACAAAGGGGTTTGAATGGCTATTAAAGGTAACCATCCTCACCTGTGATCTGTTTGCTTGTAATTAGTGTGTGTGTATAAAAGGTCAATGAGTTTCTGGACTCCTGACAGACCCTTGCATCTTTCATCCAGTGCAAAAGAATTGTCAAAGGATCTGCGGGAAAAGGTAGTTGAACTGTAAAAAACAGGAAAGGGATATAAAAAGATATCCAAGGAATTGAGAATGCCAATCAGCAGTGTTTAAACTCTAATCGAGAAGTGGAAAATGAGGGGTTCCATTGAAACCAAACCACGGTCAGGTAGACCAACTAAAATTTCAGCCACAACTGCCAGGAAAATTGTTCAGGATGCAAAGAAAAATATACAAAAATTACTTCAGGTGAAATACAGGACTGTCTGAAAACATGTGGTGTGGCTGTTTCAAGATGCACAATAAGGAGGCACTTGAAGAAAGATGGGCTGCATGGTCGAGACACCAGAAGAAAGCCATTACTATGCAAATGCAACAAAGTATCTTGCTTACAATACGCCAAACAGCACAGAGACAAGCCTCAAAACTTCTGGCACAAAGTCATTTGGAGTGTTGAGACCAAAATTGTGCTTTTTGGCCACAACCATAAACACAATATTTGGAGAGGAGTCAACAAGACCTATGATGAAAGGTACACCATTCCTACTGTGAAACACGGAGGTGGATCACTGATGTTTTGGGGATGTGTGAGCTACAAAGGCACAGGAAATTTGGTCAGAATTGATGGCAAAATGAATGCAGTATGTTATAAAAAAATACTGGAGGAAAATTTGCATTCATCAGCCCGGAAGCTGCGCATGGGACGTACTTGGGCATTCCAACATGACAATGATCCTAAACACAAGGCCAAATTGCCCTGTCATTGGCTACAGCAGAATAAAGTGAAGGTTCTGGAGTGGCCATCTCAGTCTCCTGACCTCAATAACATTGAGCCATTCTGGGGAGATCTCAAACGTGCAGTTCATGCAAGACAGCCCAAGAATTTACAGGAACTGGAGGCTTTTTGCCACGAAGAATGGGCAGCTTTACCATCTGAGAAGATAAAGAGCCTCATCCACAAATACCACAAAAGACTTCAAGCTGTCATTGATGTTAAAGGAGGCAATACACGGTATTCAGAACTGGGGTATGTAAACTTTTGATCAGGGTCATTTAGGTAGTTTCTGTTGTCATAATGATTTAAAAGAGTAAACACAGTTAATTGATAATAAATGGCTGCAGTCAAACACTAACAATGAGTGAAAGAAAAGTTTTTGTATTATCATTCATATTCTCTTAAAAATTTGCTAACAAATCATAAATTCTGCCAGGGTATGTAAACTTATGAGCACAACTGTATATAAAAAAGTTATATAAACAAAGCGCTCACTGGTCTTATCAAGTGTTATCCAATTTTAATCCATAGTGACGTTTCAGGGTGTTCACCCCTTCATCAGACCAACAATAGTGAAACAAACAAGCAGACTTATAAACAGTATTTAGTCCCTCCCCCAATAAAAAAAAACACCAAAGGGTTGTCATAGTGATATATAACACATAATAACAACATCAACAACCTGAGTTTACACAACTGAAAAATAAGCTTATCAGCAAAGTGTAATTTCATTAACACAAAGTAAAAAGATCATCCAAACATAAAGAGAGATATGTGCATTCTAGATAGTGATCCCAGGTGTAATTTACTGAAAGCGAGTAATAGAAATGTGCTGTATTAGATGATGGGACATTTAGGGTTATAAGTGCTGCCCACTGTGTGTCATGATGCGTGGCAGTACTATATTGACCCGATAATGTTATCAATGTATGCAGGAGAGGAAGCTAGATTGGTCTAGCTGTGTAGTGTTTACAGTGTCTTCGCCAGAGTAGATTGTGAGGGGAGTCTGACTCCGTCACTGTATGCATGTGACGTCAAGGACACGCCCTTTGTGGGTGTGTATAAACAGCTACAGTAGCGATTGTTATTACGTGTCAAAACTATTGCTATTCCAATCATAGTCATAAAATACCCTGCCGAGCAGTTCTAGCTGCAGGTTTGTGTGTACGAGGGACACTATATGGGTGCTGTGTAGCACTAATGGAAAGGAGCATATCATGTTAATAATATGTACATCTGCTCCATAGAGAGTATATTCACAGGATTTATTAATCTGGTGGTAGGAGCAGATTAGCATGCTATATCAATTGGAACAGACATGTGTGAGGGGCAATATGTAACACATGGAAACTAAATAGTTAAAAATTTGAGTATAGCTGTAGCACTATCAAAGTAGTGTCAGGCTGCGAGATATAGAGGCATATAAGCAGCTACAGTGACGATTGTTATTATGTGTTAAAAACTATTACTATTTCAATCAGAGTCATTAAATACCCTACCATGCAGTTCTAACTTCCGGTTTGTGTGTACAAGGGGCACTGTATGGGCGCTGTGTGGCACTAATGAAAAGTAGAATATCATGTTAATAATATCTACCTTCACTCCATGAAGGGTATATTCACAGGGTTTATTAGTCTGGTGGCGGGAGCAGCTTAGCATGCTATATCAATCAAAAAAGGCATGTATGAGGGGCAATATATCACTCATGGATAATAAATGGTTATAAATTTGGGTATAGATGTTGTTCTCTTAAAGAAGTGTCAGGCTGCATGGTATAGAGGCATATGAAGATGTCGTAGTCACTCAGATATCTAGTAAGACAGTATATATAGTGGTACTCATGGTGGATAGCGCAAATACACATCATGTACAAATTTACAAAAGATAGTAATACAAATAGTCTAAAAAACTTATTTACATAAGGATAACAGTCCTATGGAGAAAGTGACCTTCATAGTTTTGAGAACTCTGGTGTCATATCAATAGGGCAAAAGACTAGAAACAGCATGCTAAGGGCATACCAGTGCGAGACTATAAGATTAAGGTGACAAAAACAGGCTGGACAGATAACTTATGTGGGCAACCAACATCAGATCACAATGAAAGGTATTCAATCACTATTGCAAATCTGGAATCCAAAATATTAAAACATCAATGGATGTCATAACCATGTCCTGGGTCATATGAGGATAATGCAAATAGATACTAGCCACATAATTATTCAAGTAAAAAAGCATCTAGTAACAAGACATAACAATTAGGACTGTAGGTGTGATTATATTATAAGGTAGTAATATGTTACAAGAAACAATGCCAGTTAATACTTGCGTTAAGCCCTCTTGGATGGACAGTGTCCAATTTATGGATCCAGCGTGCCTCAGTTTGTAATAATCATTTATTCCTATCACCACCTCTATGTAGTGCCAGAATATGATCAATTAGTTGGAATCTAAGGTCTTTGACGGTATGTCCTTTATGAGCAAAGTGTCTTGCCACCGGTTAGTCACTGTCTCCTTTTTCAATAGCTGCCAGAATAGCACTCTGGTGATTCGCCATTCTTTTCTTTATATCATCAAAAGGTCTTACCCACATAAAACATCCCACAAATGCAACTCAACATATATATAACTATAGAGTAGTGCATCTAAGGTAATGCTTTATAGGATATCTTCTGTTGGTGTTGGGGTGTCTGAAACTATTGCCTTGGACCATAGAGTGGCAGGTGACACAGCTGGGACATCTGTAAGATCCCTTCTTGGTGGATTTCAGCCATGTCTGACTTTTATAACAGTGTTGTGGATCTGTTAATACCATCATATCACGTAGGCTCTTACCACGTTTAAAACCCACCCTTGGTGGTGTATAGTCATGGTATGGTAGTGTTAGATCACTTTGGATGACATGTCACTCCTTGTTTAATACTTCTCAGTTTTGGGGAATAGGTGGTAATGAAATTCATCCTTTTGGTGTCATCCTTGACTTTTGTTGTCATCATAAGGTCCTTTTGTGTCACTTGTATGGCATTAGTCTTAGCCTCTCTGATATCTTCATTTTTATAGAGCCTTGCAGCAAACTTTTCTTCCATTAGTTGCAACTGTGCGATTTTGTGTTTGTCAGATTAATTGTTTCTCACTACCCTCAGCATCTGGGCTTTAGGTATGGTTTTTACCAAGGATCTCGGGTGACTGCTGTTAGCGTGCAATATCGAATTTCTGTCAGTCTCCTTATGGAACAGGGTTGTGCCCAATCGGCCATTCTCTTTATAGATGTGTAAGTACAAGAAGTCAATGATTGTCATACTAACAGTTGTTTTCAGCTTTGTTAGGCAGTCAGAGTGGTTAAAGGTCGTCACTCACTCGTTAAGTGTCATCTCAACACTTTTCCATATGAGTAGTATGTCATCAATGTACTGGCGGTAAAAGATGACACTTGGATGTGTGTATAGGGTTTTGGATAAAAAACTTCCCTACTATTGGCAGATCCAATCCTGAATTCTGTAAAAGGTGGTGCGCAGTGCTTAATAAGTGCTCTTTTAACCTGATGTTGCTGGTAGTGGAGGAGGTCAGAGCGTTGCTGCAACAAGTTCGTTTGGAACTGCTACAATTTGAAACCATGAAGGAGACTATATTACAACAAGAGCAATAAAATTGTGGAACTTATTACCAAAGGAGGTAGTGAATGCCAATACCCTAGATACATTTAAAAATTATTTGGATACATTTCTGTCTTTAAACAAAATCCATGGATTTGCTATTATTGAATGGGTCACCTTTTAGTGGTATTATTTAAGCTTAACTGGAGCTTTTTGTATATATTTTAGATTTGTATAGGTTGTACTCGATGGACTTTTTTCAACCTCATCTACTATGTTACTATGTTACAAGACATAAGTGAAAACTGGACAGACAAATTGTCTATACAACTTAAAGAGTACAATGCGGCACTGGTGGCTTTTAAAAACAAGAAACTAACTTATGTTATGGAAGACTATAAGGACAAAAAGGTATATTGCTGGACCCTTGGACCAGAAGAACACTCGAGATTTCCTGGGAAGAGACACAGGAGACAAAGAGCATACACAAACCAAATATTCAACACAGTTGACACCAGCTCAGGCTCAGACCCTGAAAGTACTGAATCACAGGATCAGCAACCTCAACCGCCATTCCCCTCACAACCATTTTTAGGGGTGACCACCAGGTCTGTGCAAAAAAGGCAGGGCACAGACCACACACGAGAAGGTTAGACTTTTGGAGGAAGGCCCCACTACCAATTCCGACACATGAAGATATAATTGTCAACATCAGTACCCACACCCTGTCTGAGGAGGAAAGAATGATATTGAATAAAGAATTGTCATATGTACCGACAACACGCATTGATGACTTTTCCCTATATATTGACCAGATGAAATTTCAACACCAGATGAAACTTGGTGATTTCTTTCAAACTGCCCCTAAAGATAATACGTTTTACCCCTTTAAAGCCACCAGTTCCTTTTATCCTGTGATGACAAACCCCAGCATACGTACATATACTAGACTCATACAACAATGTGAACAATACAAATCGACCCCTTTCAAATAACCTTACTAAGGATGAGCGTGAATTGATCGAGGGTGGGGCAGTGGTATTGCAGAACTACTGTGACTACAGAACTGAAATCCTGAGACAATTAACTGATGGTGACATGTATAAACGTCCCCCCGGTGATCCCACACTTCAACTCAAGGTACAAATAAACCAGATGGTTGAAGAAGCTTTCTTGAGAGGGTGGGATGACACACAAATCAGGGATTGGCTAATGGTAGCACACCCACTGAGGCCCATCATATATACCTTACCGAAGATTTATAAGAATATACAAACACCGTCTGGTCACCGAATAGTGTTGGCCAAAGATTCACTTCTACAACCTCTGGCCATCTTCCTCGATCACATATTGCAACCCATGGTAACCAATATGAAATCCTATCTGAGGGACTCTTGGGCTCTTGTTGAAATTTTGACGGGATTACCAGATGTAACATTGGATGACCTGTTGGTATGCATGTATGTCAAAAGTCTCTACACTGTGATCCCCTAAGATGAGGGCATACAGGTCATTCTGACATGTCTGCAGAAATTTTAACACAAAACAATTATACACAATATGCTAGATGTTACCAACAATAAAACCATGCACAAATGGTTAAAATACTCCCCTCTGTGTGTACCGCTGCCTTCTATCAGTCTCTCCCAAATGAGACTGCTTAAAATTGTGGCTGTATGTGGCTTAGAGGCGCAGGTATTTTCTTATTCGATGTTCCAAAATTGCTCTGAAAAAAATCAGAGTCCAGCTCCCTCTTGTAAGTTAATCTGTGTGATATGTTGAGAATAGGGATTTCTCAGATCCAGTGTGGCTGTGAATACAGAAAACGTACTCAAAATATGGTGTAATGTTGATATAAAATGTGCAGTATACTTACTCCGACGAAATCGGAATCCGGCTCCTTATGCAGCGCTCCCGCTAATATGGTTGAAAAAATTCAAAGGACAGCAAGCAAAAATTTGTATATAAAATACACATTTATTTTAAAACATGTCACTATGGACAGAAGGATAAAAGCTCAAAATAAAAAGCTCTACGTGTTTCAACGATATTTCATTAATTTTTACTGCTCTTGAAAAAGACGAAATATCGTTGAATTTTTTTCAGAGCAATTTTGGAACATCAAATAAGAAAATACCTGCGCCTCTATACCACATACAGCCACATGTCTGCAGAAATACCCATATGTGGGACCCCCCGCAGAGTTCATCCTTCAACTCCTGACATGCTGTTTATAGAATAACTATTTCAGGTTTGAGAGTACCTTCTATTTACAACTCACTGGAATGGCCATGGGCTCCAACATGGCACCATCTTTTGCTAAACTGTACATGTAACATGTGGAAGAGAATGTGCTACAGGTCTACACACATCCGAGTGTCATCTTTTACCGCCGGTACATTGATGACATACTACTCAAATGGAAAGGTGATGAGATGACACTTAACGAGTTGGTGACGACCTTTAATCACTCTGACTGCCCAACCAAGCTAAAAACAACTGTTAGTATAACAACCATTGACTTCTTGGACTTACGCATCTATAAAGAGGATGGCCGATTGGGCACAACCCTGTTTCATAAGGAGACTTACAGAAATTCGATATTACACACTAACAGCAGTCAACCGAGATCTTTGGTGAGAACCATACCTAAAGCCCAGATGCTGAGGGTAATGAGAAAGAATTAATCTGACAAACACAAAATCGCACAGTTACAACTAATGGAAGAAAAGTTTGCTGCAAGGGGCTTTAAAAATGAAGATATCAGAGAGCCTAAGACTGATGCCAAACAAGTGAAACAAAAGGACCTTATGATGACAATGAAAGTCAAGGATGACACCAAAAGGATGAATTTCATCCCCACCTATTCCCCACAACAGAGAAGGATGGGTGAAGTATTAAACAAGCAGTGGCATGTCATCCAAAGTGATCTAACACTACAATACCATGACTATGCACCACCAAGGGTGGGTTTTAAATGTCGTAAGAGCCTACGTAATATGACGGATGGTGTTGGCACTACTTCATATGTTATATATATGTTGAAGGCTGTTTTATGTAGTTAAGACCTCTGATGATATAAAGAGAAGAATGGTGAATCACCGGACTGCTATACGGGCAGCTTTAGAAAAAGGAAACAGTGACCAACCGGTGGCAAGACACTTTGCACCATAAAGGACATACCGTCAAAGACCTTAGATTCCAACTAATTGATCTTATTCCGCCACTACCTAGAGGTGGTGATAGGAATAAATGATTATTACAAACTGAGGCACGCTGGATCCATAAATTGTACACTTTCTATCCAAGAGGGCTTAACGCAAGTATTATCAAGAGATACTCCTGGGAAAAATATGTGGTTTGTGCATTTTATAATATTTTATAATATATTTTATAATATTTATTTAAGTATTATTTACTTAAATAAATATACAAAGAAATCTCATTAGGACATTGCATCAGACCGACTGTCCTATAGAAATAGTGGGAGTATTTCCCTTCTCCCCCTCTCTATTCAATTTCAAGGGAAAGTTCAAACACATATGTGGATATGTATATGTATATCAAAAACAAAGTCAAAGTGACTCACCACTCCTGGGTTCTGTTGCACGAAATGTCAAGGATTTTCCTTTTGCAAATAGTAAGTTCAGCGTGATCCCTTTGCAGATATGCTCACCTCTTTGCTGACAACACTTCTAGTTGCTCTGTATTGTCCTCTTCATCCCCTTGGTTGGGACTCATCATCTGCAGTAAAAAAACACCTCTCCTCCACAGTTACACCCACTGTCAATGTGCTCGCTGATGGCCAAAAATGTACTCCAATTTTCCACAAACTACAGGAGCACCAAGTAAGTGGGTAAATATCATATGCTTTATTTAAATTTGAAAGGGTAAAATGACCCCGTGGATAAAATAACAGAGATAATCAGTGGAAACAAAGGCTGGTTTTGGGGTACACACCCTTCCTCCTTTCAGCCAATTGGGATATAACTCTTCTTTATAGTGTTCCGTCCTCACTTACAAACAGCTTATGTGATAGACACAGAATCGCTACTAATGCATACTAATAGATATTGAAGATTACATATAATTAACAATTCTAGATACCTGACATCTGAAACGTCTATGCATTTATTTAACTACGCTCTGTTACAACAGGTCTGGAGCGACTCCTAAACTGTCCTCCAATAGGGCTGCCCCTACGTTTTGTTACGTCACCGCTCTTCACTTTTGATTGTACCGCACAGGTTAGTCCCTTCCCCGCTCTAACAGCCTATCAGACTCTACAAAAGGCATTTTTAACAGATCCACAACACTGTTATAAAAGTCAGACATGGCTGAAATCTACTAAGAAGGGATCTTACAGATGCCCCATCTGTGTCACCTGCCACTCTATGGTCCAAGGCAATAGTTTCAGACACCCCCACACAAACAGAAGATATCCTATCAAGCATTACCTTAAATGCACTACTTCATATGTTATATATATGTTGAAGCCTGTTTTATGTAGGTAAGACCTCTGATGATATAAAGAGAAGAATGGTGAATCACCGGACTGCTATACGGGCAGCTTTAGAAAAAGGAAACAGTGACCAACCGGTGGCAAGACATTTTGCTCATAAAGGACATACCGTCAAAGACCTTAGATTCCAACTAATTGATCTTATTCCGCCACTACCTAGAGGTGGTGATAGGAATAAATGATTATTACAAACTGAGGCACGCTGGATCCATAAATTGTACACTTTCTATCCAAGAGGGCTTAACGCAAGTATTATCAAGAGATACTCCTGGGAAAAATATGTGGTTTGTGCATTTTATAATATTTTATAATATATTTTATAATATTTATTTAAGTATTATTTACTTAAATAAATATACAAAGAAATCTAATTAGGACATTGCATCAGACCGACTGTCCTATAGAAATAGTGGGAGTATTTCCCTTCTCCCCCTCTCTATTCAATTTCAAGGGAAAGTTCAAACACATATGTGGATATGTATATGTATATCAAAAACAAAGTCAAAGTGACTCACCACTCCTGGGTTCTGTTGCACGAAATGTCAAGGATTTTCCTTTTGCAAATAGTAAGTTCAGCGTGATCCCTTTGCAGGTATGCTCACCTCTTTGCTGACAACACTTCTAGTTGCTCTGTATTGTCCTCTTCATCCCCTTGGTTGGGACTCGTCATCTGCAGTAAAAAAAAAAACACCTCTCCTCCACAGTTACACCCACTGTCAATGTGCTCGCTGATGGCCAAAAATGTACTCCAATTTTCCACAAACTACAGTAGCACCTAGTAAGTGGGTAAATATCATATGCTTTATTTAAATTTGAAAGGGTAAAATGACCCTGTGGATAAAATAACAGAGATAATCAGTGGAAACAAAGGCTGGTTTTGGGGTACACACCCTTCCTCCTTTCAGCCAATCGGGATATAACTCTTCTTGTCACGCTCAGCTGCTGGGAAGCTCTACAGTCCTCTCTGTGTGCTTGATTGACAGGTGTCTGAGCCACCCCTTCCTGATGATGTCACAACCAGGCTTTTTATTCTTGGCTTCCTGTTTCTCCAGTGCCAGTTTGTTTGTTAACTTTTTGGCTTCTGATAGGATTTCGCTGAGGAATCTCTCTAACTGCTGCTTTTCTGTTGCCAATCTCTTCAAGGATTTACTATGCTGGATTAACCTTCAACCTCCTGATTACCTGTCTCCAAACAATGCAAGTACTGTTTGTTTTGTGAAACTTTCAAACTTCCTGTTTTCCTGCTGCAAACCCTGCATATTCAGACTACTCTGTGTACTGCCAAACTATTCAAATACTGTTATTTCTGTGAAACCTTCAATCTGCATGTTTACCTGTTTCCAAACTCTGCAAATACAATTAGTCAGTGTAAACCTTCAAACTGCTTGATATCCTGTTGCCAATATCAACAAGTACTGATTAATCTGTGTTAACCTTCAAACTACCATCTTACCTGTTGCTATCTCTGCAAGTTCTGACAACACAGTGTTAACCTTCAAACTACCTGATTACATGTTGTTAATTCTGCAAGTTCTGACTACACCGTGTTTACCCTCAAACTGCCTGATTACCTGTTGCATACTCTGCAAAGACTGTCTACACAGTGTTAACTCTCAAACTGCCTGATTACCTGTTGAATACTCTGCAAAGACTGTCTACTCAGTGTTAACCCTCAAACTGCCTGATTACCTGTTGCATACTCTGCAAAGACTGTCTACACAGTGTTAACCTTCAGACTGCCTGATAACAAATGACCTACTCCTGCATTATTAACTGTTTCCTGTTTTACCCTTCTTCTGTCTGAGTATGAGTGGACTATCCCTGCTCTCCTGATACTGTGGAGGACATTTCCTGAAACCAGTTCCTTATTCAGAAGTCTATCTGGCTGATATCATGAATTACTTTGGCACAGGCTAACCCTGCTCCATATCGTGAGTACTTTGTTTTTTGGAGGTTGTCGTGGGGTCACGTCCTGGATTTAACTCAAGTGCAAGGGTGTTGTTTAAGTTCGCCCTAGCATTTGGGACATTTCCAAACCTGACACTTCTTTATAGTGTTCCGTCCTCACTTACAAACAGCTTATGTGATAGACACAGAATCGCTACTAATGCATACTAATAGATATTGAAGATTACATATAATTAACAATGCTAGATACCTGACATCTGAAACGTCTATGCATTTATTTAACTACGCTCTGTTACAACAGGTCCGGAGCGACTCCTAAACTGTCCTCCAATAGGGCTGCCCCTACGTTTTGTTACGTCACCACTCTTCACTTTTGATTGTACCGCACAGGTTAGTCCCTTCCCCGCTCTAACAGCCTATCAGACTCTACAAAAGGCGTAATCACTGACAGTCCAAAGAGTTAACCCCAGCAGTAAGCCTGTGTTCAAACTTACATGTACAATAATTAAACTCTACATATAACGTAACATATCTTGTCAACTCGGGTGTCCACAAAATATGTGTGAGCTTTGACTAAAATAGAATGTATCTCCGTCCCAAATATATATATATACACACTCCATGGTAATATGAATCTAAGCTTGCATCCCAATAGCTAGATCTCATTTGCTAACTAATTTAAGAGATAACACATTCACCTTTTAGGTCCCTGAAATGTTCACTACTATTCACCAAGCTGTACCTAAGAAGTGTTGTATCATATTTATTTGTGTAGATTTAATTTTGTATTTATTTATGTGTTTATTTATTTGTGCCAAACGAGTGCTGGAGCTATGTTCTGTCCATAGTTAACTGATCTAGACCTACCCCTTCACATATCCTAAAGGTAGTAAACTAAGGGGTGTAGTTTCTTTAATTTATTTAAACTAGCTCCTAACCAATGCTCACTGAGTTATAAGACCACCGGTAGAGCAAACCCTTCACACCTCAATTGCGATTAGTATTATCAGTACTTAGATTTCCTGTTTTATAACCTAAAGGTAACTGCCTGGATAAATATTTTTACACCCCTTTGGGGTTGCAGACCACTGATAATATCAATTTAGTTCCAGGGACCCAGTGTATACTAGCCCATTCCTTGATGCTTATCAAAGTGGTCATCCTCAGCACACAGTATAACTAAAGAGCTACCAGGAGTTGATACGGTCAAATTCTGAATTTAGGCCTTCTGGAGTTCTGGTTTTCAACCGAAAAATCCAGAAGGCCTCTCTTTCCCCTAATTTGCGGGTTCAGTCCTCCCCCCTGGTCTGCGGGGGTACCCTCTCTATTATAGTCCAAGTAAAGAACCTTACATCCTTCTGGTGAAGAACTGAAAAGTGATTTATCAGTGGGGTTGTTAGAGTACCCGCCCTGATGTCTGACAGATGTTCTTTGATCCTAACCCTTGCCTCTTTGGTTGTAAGGCCTACATACTGGAGGGCAAAATGTGTACATGAAATCAAATATACCACAAACATGGATCGGCAGTTTAAACATAAATTTTTCAGAAATTCTGTGACCAAGGATTTAAAGGATTCACCTATGGTGACCCTCTCGCAGGCCTTACAGGCTAAATAATTGCACCGATACGTGCCGTTAAGCCTCAGCCAAGAAGAATTGCCTATTTGTTCCTTACGTAATCTAGTAGGGGCTATCTTGTTCCCTATTTTCCTATTCCTCTTGTAGGTAAAATGAATACCTTCTGTCACTGTTTCCCTCAAATCATCATCTGCTGATAAAAGCTGAAAGTTATTTCTTATTATCTCACAAATCTGTGTATATTGTTGTGAATATTCTGTTATAAATGTGACTTTCTTGTCAGTATTGCGTTCACCTCTTTCTCTGCCCTGCATTAAAAGGTCTTCTCTAGATACCATAGTAACAGAATCTCTTGCCCTTGAAATTATTGATTTTTTATATAACCTATTTCCAACAGCCTGCGTGACAGTTCACCTGCTTGTTTCTCATATGTACCCAAATTAGTACAATTCCTCTTCAGACGGATGAACTGCCCCCTTGCAACACCCCTAAACACTCTCCTCAGGTGGCAACTTGAGGCATGTAGGAGGGAATTCCCCGAAATTGGTTTGCGATAGGTTTCAGTGGTTATCTTGTGACCTGCACTACCTGTCAATGTGATATCAAGAAAATGAATGCTCTCCTCATGTATTTCTGATGTAAAACTAATGCCTACAGTATTCTGGTCTAGACTTTTTGCAAATGCTTCTAAGTCACTTCTTGGACCTTGCCATATGAAGAGGAGGTCATCGATGAATCGCCTATACCACACTATTTCATGTCTGTAGGGGTTCCAATCTCCAAAGACGTGGGAGAGCTCCCACCAACCCATGAATAGGTTGGCATAGGAGGGGGCAAATTTGGCCCCCATTGCAGTCCCACACCTCTGGAGAAAGAACTCCCCCTCAAACACAAAATAGTTGTGTGTAAGGAGAAAATGGGTTACCCTTAGGACATATTCAACAAAATCATGATCAGCATTGTACTTTCTGATCAGGAAATATTTTAACGCCTCCAAACCCTTTGCATGGGGTTGAGTACAGAGATCTCACATTCACCGTGAGCCATATATAGTCACTCTGCCACACCACATCCGAAAGGAGGTTCAGAACATGTTTTGTATCCAATAGGAAACTCCAAAGAACCTTCACTAGGGGCTGCAGAATGCCATCTAGCCATTCCGACAGGTGTTCCAGAAGGGAACCTATTCTGCTCCCTATTGGTCTCCCCTGCACATTTTCTGTCGACTTATGGACTTTGGGTAGGTGATTGAAAACTGGAATGACCGGATTCTGTACCAACAAATACGTTTTTGTTTCCTGGTCTATCATCAACAAGAGAGATCAATTGTTGCTGGAAAACCCTTGTCGGGTCCTGTAAAAGACTGTCATAATCTTGTATGAAATTTTCCCTATTTAGGACCACAATCGCTCCGCCCTTATCAGCTGATCTGATGACTAGGTCTTTGTTATTCTTCAGACCCTCCAAAGCTCTTCTTTGCTTTTGTGTAATATTGGAGGACTTTGGACCACATATTTGAGTTTGGTTAAATCACCTTCTACCATTCTTTAGAATTTCTCCAGAAGGGGGCCCCTACTCTGTATAGGATAAAATTAAGATTTATTTTTTAGAACGGGAGTTTTAGCTCGTACACTCCCCCAAAAAGGCTCCTCCTCCTTGAGAGACTCCAAAGTCCTCACACCACACATCTCTAGGAAATTTAGATCACCACTAAGGATGGAAGAGTCCCCTGCATAAATATTATTAACGGAACCTGGACTCTCATTGCTTCCATAATGGTCCTGAATCTTGAATAACTTTTTCAAAGTCAGATTTCGGATAAGTTTGTTCACATCCAAGAGAGTTCTGAACAGATTGAAATCTGCAGTAGGGACAAAGGTTAAAACTAGACTAAGGACATCCAGTTCAAGTTTCTTAAGAACATGTTGGGATAGATTCATAACATTAATTCTCTGTAATTGCCCCTTCTCTGGCCTCTCCTTTGGGGATAGCATCTCAGCTCCCTCAGTTGATGCTGTGGTTCTGGGTTTCCTCTTCCTCCCCTTCGAGTGCTTTTGGGGGTACTTGAAAAATCTGTTCCAATTGGGACCTTTCTGTTTCACCAGTAGGCCTTTGTCCTCCACCTCCTATGGTGGACTCCTCCCTGTAATGCGAGGTCGAGGGTGGTGGGTCGTTTTTTTTTATCCAGGCAGTTACCTTTAGGTTGTAAAACAGGAAATCTAGGTACTGATAATAATAATCACAATTGAGATGTGAAGGGTTTGCTCTAATGGTGGCCATATAACTCAGTGAGTATATATTTGGTTAGGAGCTAGTTTAAATAAATTAAAGAAACTACACCCCTTAGTTTACTACCTTGAGGATATGTGAAGGGGTAGGTCTAGATCAGTTAACTATGGACAGAACATAGCTCCAGCACTCGTTTGGCACAAATAAATAAACACATAAATAAATACAAAATTAAATCTACACAAATAAATATGATACAACACTTCTTAGGTACAGCTTGGTGAATGGTAGTGAACATTTCAGGGACCTAAAAGCCGAATGTGTTATCTCTTAAATTAGTTAGCAAATGAGATCTAGCTATCGGGATGCAAACTTAGATTCAAATTACCATGGAGTGTGTATATATATATTTTTGGGACGGAGATACATTCTATTTTATTCAAAGCTCACATATACAGGGAGTGCAGAATTATTAGGCAAATTAGTATTTTGACCACATCATCCTCTTTATGCATGTTGTCTTACTCCAAGCTGTATAGGCTCGAAAGCCTACTACCAATTAAGCATATTAGGTGATGTGCATCTCTGTAATGAGAAGGGGTGTGGTCTAATGACATCCACACCCTATATCAGGTGTGCATAATTATTAGGCAACTTCCTTTCCTTTGGCAAAATGGGTCAAAAGAAGGACTTGACAGGCTCAGAAAAGTCAAAAATAGTGAGATATCTTGCAGAGGGATGCAGCACTCTTAAAATTGCAAAGCTTCTGAAGCGTGATCATCGAACAATCAAGCGTTTCATTCAAAATAGTCAACAGGGTCGCAAGAAGCGTGTGGAAAAACCAAGGCGCAAAATAACTGCCCATGAACTGAGAAAAGTCAAGCATGCAGCTGCCAAGATGCCACTTGCCACCAGTTTGGCCATATTTCAGAGCTGCAACATCACTGGAGTGCCCAAAAGCACAAGGTGTGCAATACTCAGAGACATGGCCAAGGTAAGAAAGGCTGAAAGATGACCACCACTGAACAAGACACACAAGCTGAAACGTCAAGACTGGGCCAAGAAATATCTCAAGACTGATTTTTCTAAGGTTTTATGGACTGATGAAATGAGAGTCTTGATGGGCCAGATGGATGGGCCCGTGGCTGGATTGGTAAAGGGCAGAGAGCTCCAGTCCGACTCAGACGCCAGCAAGGTGGAGGTGGAGTACTGGTTTGGGCTGGTATCATCAAAGATGAGCTTGTGGGGCCTTTTCGGGTTGAGGATGGAGTCAAGCTCAACTCCCAGTCCTACTGCCAGTTTCTGGAAGACACCTTCTTCAAGCAGTGGTACAGGAAGAAGCCTGCATCCTTCAAGAAAAACATGATTTTCATGCAGGACAATGCTCCATCACACGCGTCCAAGTACTCCACAGCGTGGCTGGCAAGAAAGGGTATAAAAGAAGAAAATCTAATGACATGGCCTCCTTGTTCACCTGATCTGAACCCCATTGAGAACCTGTGGTCCATCATCAAATGTGAGATTTACAAAGAGGGAAAACAGTACACCTCTCTGAACAGTGTCTGGGAGGCTGTGGTTGCTGCTGCACGCAATGTTGATGGTGAACAGATCAAAACACTGACAGAATCCATGGATGGCAGGCTTTTGAGTGTCCTTGCAAAGAAAGGTGGCTATATTGGTCACTGATTTGTTTTTGTTTTGGTTTTTGAATGTCAGAAATGTATATTTGTGAATGTTGAGATGTTATATTGGTTTCACTGGTAAAAATAAATAATTGAAATGGGTATATATTTGTTTTTTGTTAAGTTGCCTAATAATTATGCACAGTAATAGTCACCTGCACACACAGATGTCCCCCGAAAATAGCTATAACTAAAAACAAACTAAAAACTACTTCCAAAACTATTCAGCTTTGATATTAATGAGTTTTTTGGGTTCATTGAGAACATGGTTGTTGTTCAATAATAAAATGAATCCTCAAAAATACAACTTGCCTAATAATTCTGCACTCCCTGTATTTTGTGGACACCCGAGTTGACAAGATAGGTTACGCTATATGTAGCGTTTAAATATTGTACATGTAAGTTTGAACACAGGCTTACTGCTGGGGGTTAACTCTTTGGACTATCAGTGATTATGCCTTTTGTAGAGTCTGATAGGCTGTTAGAGCGGGGAAGGGACTAACCTGTGTTGTACAATCAAAAGTGAAGAGCGGTGACGTAACAAAACGTAGGGGCAGCCCCATTGGAGGACAGTTTAAGAGTCACTCCGGACCTGTTGTAACAGAGCATAGTTAAATAAATGCATAGATGTTTCAGATGTCAGGATCTAGCATTGTTAATTATATGTAATCTTCAATATCTATTAGTATGCATTAGTTGCGATTCTGTGTCTATCACATAAGCTGTTTGTAAGTGAGGACGGAACACTATAAACAAGAGTTATATCCAGATTGGCTGAAAGTAGGAGTGGTGTGTACCCTGAAACCAATGGGTAATCACTTGAATGATTTTAAAACACGAGAAGTTAGCGTGTAATTTTAAGCAGGCTAGGAGTAAGGCAAACAGCCGAAACCGGTCAGCCTTTGTTTCCACTGATTATCTCTGTTATTTTGTCCACAGGGTCATTTTACCCTTTTGAATTTAAATAAAGCATATGATATTTACCCACTTCCTTGGTGCTCCTGCAGTTTTTGGTAAATTAACACAAGTATTGACTGACATTTTTTCTTGTAACATATTACTACCTGTGATACAAATCACACCTACAGTCCTAATTGCTATGTCTTGTTACTAGATGTTTTTTTACTTGAATAATTATATGTGGCTAGTATCTATTTGCATTATCCTCATATGGCCCAGGACATGGTTATGACATCCATTGATGGTTTAATATTTTGGATTCCAGATTCCAGAATAGTGATTGAATACCTTTCATTGTGATCTGTTGTTGGTTGCCCACATAAGTTATCTGTCCAGCCTGTTTTTGTCACCGTAATCTTATAGTCTCGCACTGGTATGCCCTTAGCATGCTGTTTCTAGTCTTTTACCCTATTGATATGACACCAGAGTTCTCGAAACTATGAAGGTCACTTTCTCCATAGGACTATTATCCTTATGTAAATAAGTTTTTTAGACAAGTTGTATTATCTTTTGTAAATTTGTACATGATATGTATTTGCGCTATCCACCATGAGTACCACTATATATATGTGCAGCCCAATCTTTGAACAGGACTAATATACTGACTTACTAGACATCTGACTGACTATGACATCTTCATATGTCTCTATACTGTGCAGCCTGACTCTTCTTTGAGAGTGCAACAGCTATACCCAAATTCATTTAGTATCCATGAGTTATATATTGGCCCTCATACAAAGTTCAGTGATATTTCAGGGAAATTCTCCCCTTTCTCAGAATTTCCCTGAAACATCATGTAGCAAATGAAAAAGCACTGAACTTTGCTACACTTTAAACCCAGTGAGTGCCATTTGTTTCACTGGATTGTATGCAGGATTCTGGCACCCTGGTAAAGTTGTCTTTGGTGATTATGAGAGTGCACATTGGAGAGACTATTTACATATATATATATATATATATAAAATTCTGCAGCCTGTTTATTTGTAGTTCACAGCAGAAATCTAGGAAATCAAATAAGTAGCAAGTTTTCAGGGTATAATCCATTAAATAGCAACAGTCTGTTTAGCACTAGTCCATTCCAGTGTACTGCACTCTAGCATTTTCCTTCACCACAATAAAAAAAAAACTATTACTGACTTAACAAATCAATTATAGCCTCAGCCCACTCCAAGCGACTAATCAACCTAGAAAGAGAAAACCCAGTAAAATCTGAACTGGAATCTGTACATTCAATCACCCTGATAGTGGGGTGGAGAATCGTCCCACCCTTCTCTTCCAATTACTCCACCCCAGGAAACCCATAATACACCATAACTAAAGAAGTTAGATTAAACAAAGTCTTTCCCTGGGGCTGCCTGTATTATCCCACATATCAGGTTAGTTATTTCTTAAAACACTGGGTCCGAAATATACCACATCCACAACTATGCCTAGCACTCTGTCACAATGTTTATAAATTAAATGAAGCAAAGCCCACACTCAGTTTCAGTTAAAACAGTTTAAAGGGGCATAATGGAGATATGAGGGTGGTTTAATAGCCACACATACACAGTTAATTCATGCAAACACTTGTAATAGCACATATTAGTATAAAGATCTGAATGGTCTGTACTCACTGTTGCTCTCTCCTTGCATCAAGTGTCCAGATGGGATAGGACTTAGGCTCCTGTCACAGCCAATATCCTCCTCAACCCTATCATTGTCCAATCTGATCCATACATGCATACATATAGGTTACTGCTTGTACAGCGTTATATCCGTCCATGGCAGTCTCACCCCTCTCACTGCTCCTTCATAAATAAGCTGCATTAAAAGTTTGGTTCTCTTAGCACAGCATCCTCAGATCAGACCACATAACAACAGGATTGCCTGGCTAGAAAAAGGATTCTGAGTGTAGTAACATTTTCATTATAGATATCAATAAAATGTTTGGATGAAAGGGAACAAAGATCTTTACGTTTGATATCACCAAGATGCTCTCTGATACGTGAGCGCACTTTACATGTTTAAAAACTTACCTTTGTTTTTTTGACAGCCAAAGCAGCTTCCCCCACCCGGAGATCCTCTCTTCACACATCATCAATGACTAATCCAGCTTCCTTCAATCACAGCATGGCCTCAGGCAATGACTACCTGGGGGGAAAGCCGTGATTGGAGGAAGCTGGATTAGTCATTGCTGACGTGTGAAGAGAGGATCTTTGGGTGGGGGAAGCTGCTCTGGCTGTCAAAAAAACAAAGGTAAGTTTTTAATCAAAACGGCTGCTTTCTAAACTTTGATGAATGAAAGTGCCCCTGTTTTTAATAATATTTTTTAAAAAACAGGCTTTCATTCACCAAAGTTTACCTTCACTTTAAGCATTTGAAAATGTTTTCTAACTATATGAAAAACATCTTTATACTGGTCACTATAAGTAGTAACAAGTGTGATGCCTTAATATTGTTTATTCTTTTTCTATCAGTAGTAACCAATACATTTTGTCTTGGTAAATGGTCCACTTCATGCCTGGCTTATATCACAACCCTTTTGTCATATACCCTTGCTAAAAGCCTTTTTGTCAATTGCTCTGATTGATCATGATAAATCTCAATATTAGAACAAATAAAACTTACACAGATAAATTGTCCTTTGGCGATAGCAAAGGGATCATGAGGGGGATGACATTAAGAGTAATGAAATAATGTATTAGCCACAATTGGTTTATGATAAATTCTAGTTTCTACTACCCCAGATACTTAAATATTAACAATAGATGTTTTATATTTATAAGTAAATTTCAAACCAATTTGGTTAATATTCAAATATTCTACAAACATCTTTGCCTCTTCTTGAGACTCCTTGAGAAAACTGTACACAAAAACAGTGAAATGTACGTCGAAAAATTGGGGATTTGTCACAGAGAAGGGTGAGGTAAAATACCAGCACAAGGAGAAATGGAGAACGGAAGTGTACACACTAATGACGTTGTTGTCAATGTTTGCTCCTAATATCTCTCTCACTAGTAATATCTCTCTCACTAGTACCTAACCCAGAGTGACTCAATAAGCATTGTTACTTTGTTTTTTTTAAGAAGTGTATAAATTGTGTTGTTGTACACAATTTTTTTTTTATATATTTTTTTTATTGAGGTTCAAAGAATAATACAAAACCAATGAATACAAATGTAGACAAATTACATCAGGCATACTGGTGTACAGAATATAAATAAATCCAAAAGGCAAGGATTTGGCCAAAACAAAAAAAGATGACATTTCTCAAAATCATAGATTTTTATCATTTACCCTACTTTTCCACCAGATGTACACTAAAAAAATAAATACATAAATAACCTCCATTTTTCTTTCTTTATAAGGTAAATATTTCCATCAAGAAACAGTGAAGACCTCTCTTAAGCCTAACTCTCTATAGGAACCTTTTATAGGGAAATATCATAGTAGACAACAAGTATACACTTTACATAAACAACCTGTTGGTTTGAGAACAGATAAACATTGCAAAGATATTACCATATCTTAATAGCTTGTAAGGTTGATAGCGTAGTGGACATAAATGTTTTCATACTAAACATATGTGAAAGTACTTTCACACCTTAATACAGGAATGTTGTATATAAGCCATTTGTAATGTGGGAAGAAAAATAATAAAATATTTGTCATGTTAAGTTAAAACCGTTGTGTAACTTGAAATGTAAAAGCCTAACATTCTTGTTAGAAAGTACACAGTAATATAATATAAAAGAAATATACACGCATGAGGTTCTGATTTCAAAATATAAAAAGGTGTATTGATTATTCGCTGTATTTTGCGAGGGAATCCGCATATTCATATATTTTTTTTAGTTCATAGTACATTTAGTTTTTTTGGGGGGGAGATGGTAAAAGGGCCAGCAGCTATATTATCATTGTAGAGAGTACATATGTAACTAATGATAAGCTACCATAGTCAGAGGCCGTCAGACTCCAGTTATAACATAAGGTGGTTACTTTGTCCCGACATAAACTAGACCACATTATATAATCACTGAGTTATTAATCTGAAAGTATGTAATCTGGTACACTTATCCCAAAAGATATTATACTCCCAAAAGGATGAATCTATATATAAAAAAAAGGGAAAATCCCCATTGCAAAAGCACCAGTATTAGGAACCTATAATAATAATAGTAATATGGGATAAATCTAATAAGGAGGATGACCTTGTTATAGAATAGCTGCTCCTTCCTGATATCCAGTGGAAACTGCTATAAAATATTTAGAGTGTGAGTTATTGCAAAGTTTTATAACAGGAAGGAACACAATCAAAGTGTAAACAGGAGGTGAAATCCTAGGTCATTTACATATATATATGTAGTTTCTTATAAAATTAGGTGCTAGAATATAAAGTAACAGAGATTGTGACAGTAACCTAGGAATAGCATATATATATATATAAAACAAAGGAGATTATTAGTAGGACCCAAACAGGTACAAAGGAAAATGGTCTACTTATCTGGGCTATGGCGTTTTTCAAACATGCGCCTGCTATATATATAAAGTACTTCTAGCAGTCATCCTAGGTCACTTTGGCCATAACACACCAACAACATATATGAATATACAAAAATATGCATATCACACATTGTTAAGAAAGCCAGTAAACCATTCAGTAACCACAATTTCTAAAATGAGCAGATCCCTGGAAAACCTATAAGTGGAATCCAGCATTTTTCTGATATAACGGTTACAGATCAGTCACCTTCATTGGAGACATGAAAATAAGGAGATTCACCCATAACTCATCGAAGAGGTCCGGTGTAGGTAAAGTTGTATAGTTCATTTAGGATCTACTGTATTGCTGCCAAACAGCATGGCTGAGATGGTGACATGTCATTGCTAACCTATACCCATCCTCCATATCTGTACCTCAAGCCCGAGGTATGTAGATTCATTACTTGCCTTAAAGATTTTATGCCAGGGGAGATCAAGTAAGTAACGCTGCCTCCATGTAAAAGAGAGTTGTTGCAATGCCGTATTTATTTTTATGCCCATTAGAGAAACGCTGTAGACATCCAGATGGCGGTTAGTGCTAATAGCGTCAAAGCACTTTGAGATCCCTTGAGACCTTTGGCTTTCCATATTTCCCGGAACATCTATTTGGGTAAGATCCTCTTCTGTTTGGTTCTTTAGGACCGCACTTGGAAATGGAAGCTCAGTGTTGATCCCCTCAGCCTCACAATATACCTTAGCTGATACAAAACCAGAAATATGCAGAGGATGCTGGGGCCCCAAAGCATCCCCGCAAGTAATGTTCACTTCAGCTGGGTCTGGAGATATCACTGTCTAAATCCCGCAGTCCTCCACTGGATCCACGGCTCTAATCAAATCTGCAGCAAACTTATTGTGATGATGGGTTAAAAGACTGCTGATCTCTGAAAATATCTGGTGGATGTCAGCCATAGCAACTGTGATCCCACGAGGGTGGTAAAATGGCCGCCGTCTTTATGGATACAGAGTAGGCTTTCCAAACTTGGCACGCAACTAGTGTTTAAATAGCAAAGTTTAAGTCCTCTGGGTACTAGAAGGAGATTGAATGAATAATACCACTATAGTAGAGGTTACTTGTGCAGTGTTACACTATGAGCTGTATCTCTAATTTTGGAACTTTCTCTCATTATTGAAAATGTGTATTCTGGATTTGCTTCCCTCAATATAAGTATTTTGAATTAAGAAATTTAAGGGTATTTATGCACTTTTTATTTTATTCACGTTATTGTTTTTTTAATCACACATTCACTTTATTTTTATTGTGACAACTATTTTTTGTTTTTGTTGTATATCTCCTTTAGTCCCTGTCTACACAATTATCAGATCATCAATAAATCCTTTGTAAAACGAAATGTGTTTCCTATATGTATTCCTATCTGAAAAGATGTGGAACTCCTCCCACCAACCCATTAACAGATTGGCGTAGGATGGGGCAATTTTTTCCCAATGGCAGTTCCACATTTTTGGAGGTAAAAAAAAACATCCTGGAATTATTCAGTCTGGACACAAGACTTTTTTTCTTGTTCTTAAAGTGCAAAAATTTAAAAAATAAAATAAAGATCACAGCACTTGTCAAACAGGGAGGGGAAAGTAAAACAAACAAACAAAAAAGATAAATTGCTTTTATACCTAAAAATGAAGTTAAACATAGATTTTTAAACGCTGGATTTAAAATGTGTATTGCTTCTTTCGTAAGTGTGCCATTTATTCTATTCTCAACATTACCAGAAGTAACAGATGGAATTGTGATTGGCAGAAATGTAATAGGTTACTTTCTAGGAGTCAATGTTGAAGCCGGATTTTATTTGAAAATGAAAAACAGTGAAGTGCTCATCAAAAGAATAATAGAATATAGTTCGTAGTCTCAGAGTGTCTTTGTCATAAATCTATTTATATCCACAATTTTAGTGTTTTCAGCCTTAAGAAAACCTGTAATATTTTGCTTTCTCAGGTTTTCATTATGTAACCCAGAAATAATTTTTAAAATGACAGATTATATTTTTTGAATCTGCCAGTATGAATTTACATCAAAAGCTCCCATAGGCAAAGTTCAGTTAGTTGCTAACTCACATTTAAACACTCAATTTCCCATTTATGTCATCACTAGCATGCATATTAAGGCCACAAAGCTTTTCCTGATGTATTTCCGAGTACAGTTTCTGATTGGCTGTTCTAGGAAGTCAAATTTTAAACATTTTAAAGCATGTTAAAGGATACATAATGTAGCTTTTTTTTTATTTAATTTTTCCAAGAAACATATGTTAGAGGTACAAATAATAGTTAACAAAAAAAAAATAATCATAAAAATCTCTCTGTAGAAAATCTCTTTGTAGAAATGTCGTTCTTAACAAAGAAATTAGGTCACTCTTGGACTTCCTGAGGCTAACAAAGATAAAAGGAAAAGGAATAATAATGGGAAAAAAATAAAATAAGCCACTTTTGGACCCAGAATGAACATATTCACTAGTATGCAGTCTTTCTCACAGCCATTACATAAAGTCATCCACCCCTAGCATTATATAAAAAAATGATAATTGTTTTGCAAATCTCCCATGTAAAATTAAGAGAAACCCCCTACAGGAGAAAATCATATTCTATGCAATATTCATAGATGATCTGATTTTCATCATTGACAGTGATGAACAGAATATAAACATGTTCTGTGAATATCTGAATCAGAATAATAGTGGTATTAAACTAGTGGGTGAGCAGAGCGCAAACAGCATTTGTTTTTTAGATGTTATATTAACTGGAAATGACGAAAGAGAATCTATTGAAACTGATCTATATAGGAAACCAACATCAGGAAACACTATACTAGAGTATAATTCATGCCATCCAAGACACACTATACAGGGCAGCCTTAGAGGACAATACATTAGGGCGAAAAGAAACTGTACTAAGGTGGAAAATTTTTAAAAACAGGGAGACCTTATCACAGAATGTCTAAAAAAAAACAGAGGGTATGATATGCATACTCTTAATAAAGTCCGCAGAGAAGTAGATGCACTACCCAGAATTGAGTTGTTAAAATATAAGATCAAACAGGGAAATAGACAAAATAGGGATATGAAACAAAAAACGAAATTCATCGCAACATACAGTCTAGAATATGGAAACATATGAAATATTGTTAGAGAATGTATCCCTATATTATATACTGACCCTTTATTGAAAGAGATTGTACAAGGAGGTTGTGACTTTATTTCCAGAAAAGGAAAGACAATAGGAAACTATGTGTCTCCCTCAGACAGTTCAGGCAAAAAAAAAACAGATAAGTGTTGGTTAAAACAGAGGAAAGGTTTCTTCAAATGCAGAAGAAATATCTGTAAAACATGCGATTATGTAACAGAAGTGTCAGTTTTTTTTCCCTGCCTTGTTTGCCATGTGCTGCTGGCAGCCATTTTACTCACCTCTCTTGCTGACTCTGGTGTATACTGTGTGATGCTGCTCATTTACTGTACTTCCTTTTATGGCCAGACTGGTGTACATCATCCGTGTGAGACAGGATGGAGTCTCAGACTTGTGATGTCATCACTTATTATTTAAAGGGCCTCTGTTCAGTATGCTTTGCCCTTGCGTTGTCTCAGACCTGTTGGTGAGAGCTCCTGTGTATTACCTGGCTGTCTGACATCCCTCCTGGTTCCTGATCCCTGGCTTGTTCCTGACTCTGCTGTTCTCCTTGTTCCTGATTCCGGCTCGTCTGACTACTCGCTTTGGCTCCTGACTCGGCTCGTCTGACTATTTGCTTTGGCTCCTCACTCGGCTCGTCTGACTACCAGCTCTGGTTTTGGTTCCTGGTTTGTTATTTGACTTGTGGACTTTTTATTTTTTTTTGCTATTAATAAAGGTGTGATTATTTTTGCACTTCTCGTCTCAGTCTGATTCCTGGCACCCTGACAAGAAACCCTGACAAGAAGGTGACAATTTCGTCTCAACATACACACAAAAGTCCCATAAAATTAAGTTCTACATCAATTGTGCAACAACACATGTAATTTACTTATGGACCGGTAGGGGGTGCTCTAAACAATAGGTTGGAAAAATGAAGAGACCCCCTAAAAGACAGGTTTTTAGCACATGTAAGATCAATAGAGGACCCTGAATCAGATACCCCAATAGTAATACATTTTAGGGAATTTCATAATTCTGATGCTAATTTACTAACAGTCCAAGGAATTGATTATGTCCCAATATGGAAAAGGGGGGGTCATAAAGAAGAAAAATTAGGTCTGAAGAGAAATATTTTGGATCTTCACCCTAAACACATCTATACCACATGGTTTGAATTTTAGAAGAGACATTGACCTATGTGTATAGCCCGTAGTGTTATATTAGGTGAGTGGAAATGTAACAATCATTGTCACAATTAAGAATAGTGACACAATTAAGAACAATGATAAATATAATTCATGTTTACTAAATAGGGATAGATAGGGCTAAATAGCCAAATTGAGCAGAAAAAAAACATAAAAACACAAAATTAACACTCAACCCTACCTTGTCCATTTCTGTAACATTTTTGAAATGTCACCTATTTATTACTACTGCAATAAATTATCCGTACTAATTTGTATTATATAATTATATATAATTATAATTTGTTTTTAAGTAAAGTAGTATAGTGAGGACTAATACACACAACACACAGAAAGTTCTGGTGTAGCAAGATATCGGAGTCAAAATGCAATTTTAAAGGCTCTTATGTGGGATGTAAAAGGCAACACTAAACAGCTCATATGAGAGCAAACCTCACCTCCTCAGCAAAGGCACACAGCATCCGGCTGATTTGTAAAGCGCTCTTCGATTCCGGCAAACCCGGTCGCCAGGAACCATCCGCCACACATACCTCAGTAGAGACCAGTCCCGTGACGTAAGCACGTAGAGCCGCGCTCCCCTCCTGGGGCCAGTCGATCTTGCAGAGTATCCAATACACGGACGGGAGTGCCGAACTGCTGGGAGTGTGTCAGCTGTAGGTAAGCGGTAGCCAATTACCACATCCAATAGCGATAGTACACTTCTCTCAGTATGGAAGGTGAACAATGCAGGTGCAGAGCCTTGAGATCCAATAACGATCTGTCCTGTAGTAAAGGGTGGACCCCTCATAGTCCACAGAAGCAATATCAAACAAGCAAAGGAGCTTAACCATAGGTTAACCATAAAATCTTTATTAGAAACCATTTAAAAATACACACACAGGAGGTAGTGACTGGTCTTACGTGTTTCGGCGAACTGCCGTAATCATAGACCTAAAGAACGTTAGTCAATTAGCAATTTAAAAAAAACATGTAAAACACATTCATTGGTTGGAAGGTGATCAAACACCTGCTATACCTAAACACATGATTTAACCCTTAGAGTGGATAAGGACAAAGATCGATGCACATGAAAAAAAGGCAGAACATAATACAATGTAATGTTAATGCATACAAGAAAAAAGATATATTGATGCATATGAAAAAAGAAACAAGGTATTACAAATTTTTAGACAAGTGCACAAATATTTATATAAACAAATATACAGCATGCGTAAAACAATATCCCAAAGCTTTATCACAAGTTTACTTAGGTTTAGTTTGCACAGATTCGGATTGCTTAAAGGTATGCAAATATGCAAATATGCAAATATACAAATGTGCATGCATATATGTCAACACTATCCTGAGGATAAAGTTAAGAAAATACTTAACATAAATTGGGGGAAAAAGAACACCACCAAATTGTAAAATAAAAAATACAAAATACAAAAAATGCAGGAGATATAAACATACACGCATACATATATGCAAATACAGGGAAGAAACTCATTCCCAATAATTTATTACATTAAATTCCGAATTAAAGCCTTCTGGTACCAATGTGGACAACTTAAAAATCCAAAACGCTTCCTGCCTAGATTGAATTTTTTACTTATTACCTCCCCTTTTTGGATTGTTGATTCGTTCAATAGCACACCACTTGAAGCTTTTTACACACCCTTCATGTAGGTCCAAAAAATGTCTGGAGAGTTCTGAGCAGCGTGACTCATTTTTGATGTATCCTGGGTGTTATCTAATTCTTGTTCTAACGTCCCTTGTGGTCATACCAACATACTGTAAATTGTGGACTGTGCATTCCACCAGGTATACCACAAAGGACGCTGAACAATTTATGCACCCTTTTGTGTCAAAAGTTTGGCCAGTGGTATATGACTGAAAGGAATTACCTACTTTAATATAGTCACAGGCCTTACAGCGTCGATTACCACATCTAAAGGTACCATTGGTGGTTAACCATTACTAGATGGACGAGTACTGGGTAGTTGACTGGGGGACAACATATTGCCAAGTGTTAAACCTTTAGAATACACACATTTGAAACCTGTTTCCACTACTTTTTTCAAAGATTTATCTCCGTATAAAATAGGGAAATATTTGTGTATGATTTTGCAAATTGAAGAGTATTGAGTAGAATATTGGGTAATAAAAAGAGGTGCCATGTCACCATCATCATTTTTATTTTTATTCATACTTTTTCTGTTGCTAGTACTCTCAATTTTATTATCACACTCATTCAGGAGATCAACTTGTGTAGACATGTTATTCAGGAGGGTAGCTGAGTAACCTCTATTTGAGAGGCGACTTTTTATTTTCCTGCTTTCAATTGCAAAATCTTTGGAATCGAGCAAATTCTTTTAGCTCTGAGAAATTGACCTTTAGCTATCCCCCTAAAAACATGTCGTGGGTGTGCACTCCTGGCGTGCAATATGGTGTTTCCAGATATAGGCTTTCGAAACAATTTGGTTTCGATCCGGTTTTCCCCAATGTCACCCATGAGGGTGACATCAAGGAAATTAATGGTATCTGGTAAATTTAACCCCATTAGAGTCACAATTCAAAAACTTGACAAAATTCTCAGCACTTTCCTGCCCCCCCCCAAATAAATAAGAGATCATCAATAAATCTTCTGTAAAAGATGATATGCTCAGAAAAGGGATTACTATCTGCATATATACAGTTCCGCTCTAACCATCCCCTAAAGATGTTGGCGTACTCAGGGGCAAATTTAGCCCCCATAGCTGTTCCCTGTACCTGCAGATAGTAATCCCCTTCAAATAAAAAGTAATTGTGTTCAAGGAGGAAGCCAGTAGTGTGGAGAATAAATTGTAAATGATCAGGTTCCAAATCATAACGAAGTTCCAAGAAATACTTAACCGCTTGTAAGCCCATATGTTGAGGGATGGTTGAATATAACAAAACAACGTCAATAGCCAACCAACTACAATTTTCAGTCCAAGAGATGTTCTTGAGTGATTCAAGAACATGCATGGTATCTTTAATGAAGCTTGGAAGACTAGTCACGATCGGCTGCAATAAAGTATCCAGCCACTCCGACATAGGCTCGAATAGGGAGCCTATACCTGAGACGATGGGTCTTCCTTTTACATTATATAAGCTTTTGTGTACCTTTGGCAGATGATGGAAAATGGGCACCACAGGATGATCAACCAAAATCAACCAGTATCCTGATCCAGGATGCCCAAACTCATTCCATCATCTACCAAAGATTTAAGCTGTCTCTGGAACTGAAAAGTAGGATTACAAGAAAGAACACGATATGTAGTAGTGTCGGTCAGCTGGCGGATAGCCTCATCAGTATATTGTTGTCTATCCAGCACTACCACACTACCCCCCTTGTCTGACTGGCGAATAACAATCTGATGATTATCTTGTAAAGATTTAATCGCCAAATTTTCTTTTTCAGACAAGTTGTGTGTTGTGGCACTGGTCGTATAATATAAGGCCTGCAGATCTTCAATCACTCTTTTGGGATATAGCTCTAATATTTTCCCCCTACTTTGTATAGGGTAAAATACAGAGCTCGGTTTAAATCGAGGATAGCTAACAGTATTGACCCTATCACTCTGAACCTCAGATTCATGAGCCAACAATTCAAGAGTGGTAAGGTCTCTAGCCTTATTAAAGCTGAGTTCAATTTGTCCATCCATATTCTCAGATATAAATTCTGAATGGTAATTCTCAATTGAATCATTGTCAAAGTGTTTTTTCAATGTGAGTTTTCTCACAAATTTATTCACATCTAGGATAGTCCTAAATAGATTGACATTTCTTGTTGGTGAGAAACCTAAACCCAAATTTAACACTTTCCTCTTAAATTGAGTTAATTCATAAGATGATAAGTTAATAACATTATCCTCTTTTACTGAGGTATCAAGCCTTTTGTGTCTATGAGGCAATACCGATGACTGAATCTCTGGTTTCCCTGTGTACCTCCCCCCTCTGGTTGTGTCTGGACCAAGGGAAAAACCTGTTTCTATACCTGGTCTTTGTGAAGAATACCTTTGGGTGGTTGTTTAACCTTAGACTGTACTGGTACTGTTTGTATTGCACTTTTAATAGGAATTTTTGGTGTTGCGCCTAATTCAGCCATTTTAGGTTTAGGCTTATGTTGGTATTTGTTTTTACCCTTGTCTTTATGTGGTTGTTCAATATCCAAGTTAGCATGTGTGTCTACAATTGCATTAATAGTGTGTTCTAAATGTACTATATCAGAATCGCCAGGTACATGAGCCTGATTATCCTCATATCCAGATGCCATACTGTCTTCACCGGAGGACGAGGCAAACTGTGATGAACAATCTTCATCAGTTGTCTCTGCATCCAAGAAAGAAACCCTTTTCTGGTTTCTCCGCTGATTATACCTCCTGCGTCTACGCTGGCGGCCTGTCAGAGCAACAGTGTTATCATTAATGTTTTTAGTTTTGTTGTACCCTTGTGATATCTGTCTGTGATGTCTATTTTTTTGCCAGATAAATACATTTCCTGTAGAATAATCTCTCTGATCTCGAAGAAACTTTACATGTTTAGTTTGAATAATGTCTGACTTAGTATTCTCTACCACATTTTGCAACAATTTATCAAATTCTGCATATTCTATAGCATCTCTATAGTGGTTCAAATCAATTTGTAATTTCTTTATCTCATCTCTTACAGATTCAAGTTGTACATTTTTATATTTAACATGCATTGTAATCAATCTGATGGAACATTCAGACAAAATTTTATTCCATTCACTTATAAAGATGGGATCTGTGACATCGAAAGTAGGAAACTTTTTTACACGTAGTCCCCTTGGGATCATATTGAGTTCCTGGTATTTATTGAGAATCCAAGCATCAAGTTTTAATCTGATTTCTCTAAGTCTCAATAGTTCCATAGAGTAAAACATATCACCCAATTTAATTTCCTTAAACTGTGTATCCTGTGTGAGATCCATATCAAAATAGGGGTATATATATAAACAAGCAAAGTCTGGTTAACCTGGATCTTCAAATAAGGCACCAATATAGCTTAGACCAGAATCGAGGTATAGAAAAAATACACACAACACACAAAAAGTTCTGGTGTAGCAAAATATCGGAGTCAAAATGCTATTTTAAAGGCTCTTATGTGGGATGTAAAAGGCAGCTTTAGCCCAGATACCAACACTAAACAGCTCATATGAGAGTAAACCTCACCTCCTCAGCAAAGGCACACAGCGTCCGGCTGATTTGTAAAGTGCTCTTCGATTTTGGCAAACCCGGTCGCCAGGAACCATCCGCCACACATACCTCGGTAGAGACCAGTCCCGGAAAGTAAGCACGTAGAGCCACGCTCCCCTCCAGGGGCCAGTAGATCTTGCAGAGTATCCAATACATGGACGGGAGTGCAGAACTGCTGGGGGTGTGTCAGCTGTAGGTAAGCGGTAGCCAATTACCACATCCAATAGCGATAGTACACTTTTCTCAGTATGGAAGGTGAACAATGCAGGTGCAGAGCCTTGAGATCCAATAACGATCTGTCCTGTAGTAAAGGGTGGACCCCTCATAGTCCACAGAAGAAATATCAAACAAGCAAAGTTTTGGATTTTTAAGTTGTCCACATTGGTACCAAAAGGCTTTAATTCGGAATTTGATGTAATAAATTATTGGGAATGAGTTTCTTCCCTGTGTGTGCATATATGTATGCGTGTATGTTTATATCTCCTGCATTTTTTGTATTTTGTATTTTTTATTTTACAATTTGGTGGTGTTCTTTTCCCCCCAATTAATGTTAAGTATTTTCTTAACTTTATCCTCAGGATAGTATTGACATATACGCATGCATATTTGTATATTTGCATATTTCCATATTTGCATACCTTTAAGCAATCAGAATCTGTGCAAACTAAACCTAAGTAAACTTGTGATAAAGCTTTGGGATATTGTTTTACGCATGCTGTATATTTGTTTATATAAATACTAGTCCTAAAGCCTGTGTACACGGGCCAATTTTTTAGGTACCGCGGTTCCAACCCTTGCTCCCTCTCTCTCCCCCCTCTCTTTTGCGCTCTCTCTCTCTCCCCCCCTCTCTTTTGAGTTCTCTCTCCCCCTTATTTTGTACTCTCCCCCCTCTTTTGCTCTCTCTCTCTCCCCTTTTTTGCTCTCTCTCCCCTCTTGTGCTCTCTCTCCCCCTCTTTTGCTCTCTCTCTCCCACCTCTTTTGCTCTCCCTCCCCTCTTTTGCTCGCTCTCTCTCTTCCCCCCTCATCTGCTCTCTCCCCCCTCTTGCTCTCTCTTGCCCTCTTTTGCTCTCTCCCCCTCTTTTGCTCTCTCTCTCCCCCCTCTTATGTGCTCTCTCTCTCTCCCCCCATCTTTTTTGTTCTCTCTCCCCCCTCTTTTGTGCTCTCTCTCCCCCCCTCTCTTTTGCTCTCTCTTCCCCTCTTTTGCGCTCTCTCCCCCTTCTCTTTTGCGCTCTCTCCCCCTCTCTTTTGCACTCTCTCTCCCCCTCTTTTGTGCACTCTCTCTCCCCCCTCTCTTTTAAACTCTCTTTCCCCCCCTCTCTTTTGAGCTCTCTCTCCCCCCTCTCTTTTGAGCTCTCTCTCCCCCCCTCTCTTTTGAGCTCTCTCCCCCCACTCTTTTGAGCTCTCTCCCCCCTCTTTTTTGCGCTCTCTCCCCCTCTTTTTTGCGCTCTCTCCCCCTCTCTTTTGTGCTTTCTCCTCCTTGCGCTCTCTCCCCCTCTTTTTTGCGCTCTCTCCCCCTCTTTTTTGCTCTCTCCCCCTCTCTTTTGCGCTTTCTCTCTCCCTCTTTTGCTCTCTCTCTCCCTCTTTTGCACTCTGTCTCCCCCTTCTTATACCTCCTGCGTCTACGCTGGCGGCCTGTCAGAGCAACAGTGTTATCATTAATGTTTTTAGTTTTGTTGTACCCTTGTGATATCTGTCTGTGATGTCTATTTTTTTGCCAGATAAATACATTTCCTGTAGAATAATCTCTCTGATCTCGAAGAAACTTTACATGTTTAGTTTGAATAATGTCTGACTTAGTATTCTCTACCACATTTTGCAACAATTTATCAAATTCTGCATATTCTATAGCATCTCTATAGTGGTTCAAATCAATTTGTAATTTCTTTATCTCATCTCTTACAGATTCAAGTTGTACATTTTTATATTTAACATGCATTGTAATCAATCTGATGGAACATTCAGACAAAATTTTATTCCATTCACTTATAAAGATGGGATCTGTGACATCGAAAGTAGGAAACTTTTTTACACGTAGTCCCCTTGGGATCATATTGAGTTCCTGGTATTTATTGAGAATCCAAGCATCAAGTTTTAATCTGATTTCTCTAAGTCTCAATAGTTCCATAGAGTAAAACATATCACCCAATTTAATTTCCTTAGATTCTGTGGAAAAAAAGTAATCTAAGTCCTTATTATCCACTTCTTGAAGGGAATAAAACTGTGTATCCTGTGTGAGATCCATATCAAAATAGGAGTATATATATAAACAAGCAAAGTCTGGTTAACCTGGATCTTCAAATAAGGCACCAATATAGCTTAGACCAGAATCGAGGTATAGAAAAAATACACACAACACACAAAAAGTTCTGGTGTAGCAAAATATCGGAGTCAAAATGCTATTTTAAAGGCTCTTATGTGGGATGTAAAAGGCAGCTTTAGCCCAGATACCAACACTAAACAGCTCATATGAGAGTAAACCTCACCTCCTCAGCAAAGGCACACAGCGTCCGGCTGATTTGTAAAGCGCTCTTCGATTTTGGCAAACCCGGTCGCCAGGAACCATCCGCCACACATACCTCAGTAGAGACCAGTCCCGGAACGTAAGCACGTAGAGCCACGCTCCCCTCCAGGGGCCAGTCGATCTTGCAGAGTATCCAATACATGGACGGGAGTGCAGAACTGCTGGGGGTGTGTCAGCTGTAGGTAAGCGGTAGCCAATTACCACATCCAATAGCGATAGTACACTTTTCTCAGTATGGAAGGTGAACAATGCAGGTGCAGAGCCTTGAGATCCAATAACAATCTGTCCTGTAGTAAAGGGTGGACCCCTCGTAGTCCACAGAAGAAATATCAAAAAAGCAAAGTTTTGGATTTTTAAGTTGTCCACATTGGTACCAAAAGGCTTTAATTCGGAATTTGATGTAATAAATTATTGGGAATGAGTTTCTTCCCTGTGTGTTCATATATGTATGCGTGTATGTTTATATCTCCTGCATTTTTTGTATTTTGTATTTTACAATTTGGTGGTGTTCTTTTTCCCCCAATTTATGTTAAGTATTTTCTTAACTTTATCCTCAGGATAGTATTGACATATACGCATGCATATTTGTATATTTGCATATTTCCATATTTGCATACCTTTAAGCAATCAGAATCTGTGCAAACTAAACCTAAGTAAACTTGTGATAAAGCTTTGGGATATTGTTTTACGCATGCTGTATATTTGTTTATATAAATACTAGTCCTAAAGCCCGTGTACACGGGCCAATTTTTTAGGTACCGCGGTTCCAACCCTTGCTCCCTCTCTCTCCCCCCTCTCTTTTGCGCTCTCTCTCTCTCCCCCCTCTCTTTTGAGTTCTCTCTCCCCCTTATTTTGCACTCTCCCCCCTCTTTTGCTCTCCCTCTCTCCCCTTTTTTGCTCTCTCTCCCATCTTGTGCTCTCTCTCCCCCTCTTTTGCTCTCTCTCTCCCACCTCTTTTGCTCTCTCTCCCCTCTTTTGCTCTCTCTCTCTCTTTCCCCCCTCATCTGCTCTCTCCCCCCTCTTGCCCTCTTTTGCTCTCTCCCCCTCTTTTGCTCTCTCTCTCCCCCCTCTTATGCGCTCTCTCTCTCTCCCCCCATCTTTTTTGCTCTCTCTCCCCCCTCTTTTGCGCTCTCTCTCCCCCCTCTCTTTTGCTCTCTCTTCCCCTCTTTTGCGCTCTCTCCCCCTTCTCTTTTGCGCTCTCTCCCCCTATCTTTTGCACTCTCTCTCCCCCTCTTTTGTGCACTCTCTCTCCCCCCTCTCTTTTAAACTCTCTTTCCCCCCCTCTCTTTTGAGCTCTCTCTCCCCCCTCTCTTTTGAGCTCTCTCTCCCCCCCTCTCTTTTGAGCTCTCTCCCCCCACTCTTTTGAGCTCTCTCCCCCCTCTTTTTTGCTCTCTCTCTCCCCCTCTTTTTTGCGCTCTCTCCCCCTCTCTTTTGTGCTTTCTCCTCCTTGCGCTCTCTCCCCCTCTTTTTTGCGCTCTCTCCCCCTCTTTTTTGCTCTCTCCCCCTCTCTTTTGCGCTTTCTCTCTCCCTCTTTTGCTCTCTCTCTCCCTCTTTTGCACTCTGTCTCCCCTTGTTATACCTCCTGCGTCTACGCTGGCGGCCTGTCAGAGCAACAGTGTTATCATTAATGTTTTTAGTTTTGTTGTACCCTTGTGATATCTGTCTGTGATGTCTATTTTTTTGCCAGATAAATACATTTCCTGTAGAATAATCTCTCTGATCTCGAAGAAACTTTACATGTTTAGTTTGAATAATGTCTGACTTAGTATTCTCTACCACATTTTGCAACAATTTATCAAATTCTGCATATTCTATAGCATCTCTATAGTGGTTCAAATCAATTTGTAATTTCTTTATCTCATCTCTTACAGATTCAAGTTGTACATTTTTATATTTAACATACATTGTAATCAATCTGATGGAACATTCAGACAAAATTTTATTCCATTCACTTATAAAGATGGTATCTGTGACATCGAAAGTAGGAAACTTTTTTACACGTAGTCCCCTTGGGATCATATTGAGTTCCTGGTATTTATTGAGAATCCAAGCATCAAGTTTTAATCTGATTTCTCTAAGTCTCAATAGTTCCATAGAGTAAAACATATCACCCAATTTAATTTCCTTAGATTCTGTGGAAAAAAAGTAATCTAAGTCCTTATTATCCACTTCTTGAAGGGAATAAAACTGTGTATCCTGTGTGAGATCCATATCAAAATAGGAGTATATATATAAACAAGCAAAGTCTGGTTAACCTGGATCTTCAAATAAGGCACCAATATAGCTTAGACCAGAATCGAGGTATAGAAAAAATACACACAACACACAAAAAGTTCTGGTGTAGCAAAATATCGGAGTCAAATGCTATTTTAAAGGCTCTTATGTGGGATTTAAAAGGCAGCTTTAGCCCAGATACCAACACTAAACAGCTCATATGAGAGTAAACCTCACCTCCTCAGCAAAGGCACACAGCGTCCGGCTGATTTGTAAAGCGCTCTTCGATTTTGGCAAACCCGGTCGCCAGGAACCATCCGCCACACATACCTCAGTAGAGACCAGTCCCGGAACGTAAGCACGTAGAGCCACGCTCCCCTCCAGGGGCCAGTAGATCTTGCAGAGTATCCAATACATGGACGGGAGTGCAGAACTGCTGGGGGGGTGTCAGCTGTAGGTAAGCGGTATCCAATTACCACATCCAATAGCGATAGTACACTTTTCTCAGTATGGAAGGTGAACAATGCAGGTGCAGAGCCTTGAGATCCAATAACGATCTGTCCTGTAGTAAAGGGTGGACCCCTCGTAGTCCACAGAAGAAATATCAAACAAGCAAAGTTTTGGATTTTTAAGTTGTCCACATTGGTACCAGAAGGCTTTAATTCGGAATTTGATGTAATAAATTATTGGGAATGAGTTTCTTCCCTGTGTGTGCATATATGTATGCGTGTATGTTTATATCTCCTGCATTTTTTGTATTTTGTATTTTTTATTTTACAATTTGGTGGTGTTCTTTTTCCCCCAATTTATGTTAAGCATTTTCTTAACTTTATCTTCAGGATAGTATTGACATATACGCATGCATATTTGTATATTTGCATATTTCCATATTTGCATACCTTTAAGCAATCAGAATCTGTGCAAACTAAACCTAAGTAAACTTGTGATAAAGCTTTGGGATATTGTTTTACGCATGCTGTATATTTGTTTATATAAATACTAGTCCTAAAGCCCGTGTACACGGGCCAATTTTTTAGGTACCGCGGTTTCAACCCTTGCTCCCTCTCTCCCCCCCCTCTCTTTTGCGCTCTCTCTCTCCCCCCCCTCTCTTTTGAGTTCTCTCTCCCCCTTATTTTGCACTCTCCCCCCTCTTTTGCTCTCTCTCTCTCCCCTTTTTTGCTCTCTCTCCCCTCTTGTGCTCTCTCTCCCCCTCTTTTGCTCTCTCTCTCCCACCTCTTTTGCTCTCTCTCCCCTCTTTTGCTCGCTCTCTCTCTTCCCCCCCTCATCTGCTCTCTCCCCCCTCTTGCTCTCTCTTGCCCTCTTTTGCTCTCTCCCCCTCTTTTGCTCTCTCTCTCCCCCCTCTTATGCGCTCTCTCTCTCTCCCCCCATCTTTTTTGCTCTCTCTCCCCCCTCTTTTGCGCTCTCTCTCCTCCCCTCTCTTTTGCTCTCTCTCCCCCTCTCTTTTGCTCTCTCCCCCCTCTCTTTTGCTCTCTCTTCCCCTCTCTTTTGCTCTCTCTCTCCCCCTCTCTTTTTGCTCTCTCTTCCCCTCTTTTGCGCTCTCTCCCCCTTCTCTTTTGCGCTCTCTCCCCCTCTCTTTTGCACTCTCTCTCCCCCTCTTTTGTGCACTCTCTCTCCCCCCTCTCTTTTAAACTCTCTTTCCCCCCTCTCTTTTGAGCTCTCTCTCCCCCCTCTCTTTTGAGCTCTCTCCCCCCACTCTTTTGAGCTCTCTCCCCCCTCTTTTTTGCGCTCTCTCCCCCTCTTTTTTGCGCTCTCTCCCCCTCTCTTTTGTGCTTTCTCCTCCTTGCGCTCTCTCCCCCTCTTTTTTGCACTCTCTCCCCCTCTTTTTTGCTCTCTCCCCCTCTCTTTTGCGCTTTCTCTCTCCCTCTTTTGCTCTCTCTCTCCCTCTTTTGCACTCTGTCTCCCCCTTCTCTTTTGCGCTCTCTCCACCCTCTTTTGCGCTCTCTTTTAAACTCTCCCCCCTCTCTTTTGCGCTCTCTCTCCCCCCTCTCTTTTGCGCTCTCTCTCCCCCCTCTCTTTTGAGCTCTCTCTCTCCCCCTCTTTTGTGCACTCTCTCTCCCCCTCTCTTGCGCTCTCTCTCCCCCTCTCTTGCGCTCTCTCCCCCTCTCTTTTGCGCTCTCTCTCCCTCTTTTGCGCTCTCTCTCCCACCTCTCTTTTAAGCTCTCTCTCCCCCCTCTATTTTGAGCTCTCTCTCTCCCCCCTCTCTTTTGAGCTTTCTCTCCCACTCTCTTGCACTCTCTCTCCCTCTTTTGCTCTTCCCCCTCTCTCTGCTCACTTTCTTTCTTTCCTTCCTTCCTTCCTCTGTTTTGTTCTCTCCCGCCGGCCACGCCCCTACTCCGCACTCCCACGAGGCCACGCCCCCTCGTCAAGCCCGCCTGCCATGCCCCCTCGCCACGTCCGCAACGCCACCGGCCACGCCCCCATCACGGCACGCATGACGCCGGTCACGCCCCCACCAGGCAGCTTCCGCAGTGCGCACTACTCTGCAGCTGAAGGCCAGGTGTGTTTGTCCGCGCGCAGTCTCTACTGCGCATGACGGCTTCAGACAAACACACTTGGCCTTTAATAATATAGGATTTGTGCACTTGTCAAAAAGTTTGTAATACCTTGTTTCTTTTTTCATATGCATCAATATATCTTTTTTCTTGTATGCATTAACATTACATTGTATTATGTTCTGCCTTTTTTTCATGTGCATCGATCTTTGTCCTTATCCACTCTAAGGGCGCCATGTACTAAGCTTCGAAGTGACCGTCCGTCTGTATTTCTGCATCAAAATTCGCTCACGATCTGCTTCTCGTAAGTACCAATCTGAGATCTGGTCGAAAAACCACTATTTTCATCAGCGATCATAATTTTACGCAACTGATCGTTCCGAAGCCTTTTTCCACTTACTACATGTTCGATCGCACGTAAATTCGCTGTAATCGGAAATTATGAATGTTACAACTAATCCGTTATCTCCAACTTTCACTGTAACTTTGCGTGATTTGCTTCGCGACCATTTAGGTAGCGAATACAATAGAAAACTATTGGGTGTCTCAACCTGACGCCAGGTAGAAGTACTTAAGTGAAAGGACTAGACTACTATTGTAGCATTATTGGTTTTTGGATCACTGAATGAAGATGGAGACACTTTTACACATGTTTCTTTTCCGATTAATTCAATTACGAGGAAGAAGGGCTATATAGGCACCGGTTGACAACTTACAAAGAAGGAGAGGTAGAAGAATCAGAGTCCCTAGAGTTTTCCTTCCACGTATGGGTTTGGAAAGCATTTCTGATCGAGAGATTATCCAGAGATTCCGTTTGGACAGAGAAGCTATTATGGAACTTTACTATGAAATAGCAGAATACCTGGAACCTATGACAGCGCGTTCACAAGCCATACCCGGACTATTAAAACTGTTGGCAGCCTTACACTTTTTTGCCACCGGTTCATTCCAAGCTGTGTCTAGTGTTATAATTGGCATCAGCCAGTCTGCTTTTTCAAGGCACCTAACCAAAGTTATTGATGCTTTGATGGTCGTCTTTCCAAGGTACGTGTGCCTTCCAGCGACTCCAGAAGAGTGGCAATCGGTGAAGTCTAATTTTTATAGAATGGCCGGAATGCCCAATGTACTTGGAGCCATCGATTGCACCCATGTTGCAGTCAAACCATCCCGACACCTAGATCGTCACGTGGGTAAAGAACTAAACCAATCAGGTCGCAGACTGCTTCTTAACTTTGCTCTTTCGCGCCGAACGAAGCTTCAAAGTTATCAATAATCCGATTGTCTTCGACACACAATAGACGCAAAATTTTACGGCTTGGTTTTTAGTACATTCATGTAACGAAGTGCCATCCGCATGGTGCGAATGCCGGCGGGTTATTTCGATACGGTCTGTGCGAAAAAATTGACGCCTTAGTACATGGCGCCCTAAGGGTTAAATCATGTGTTTAGGTATAGCAGGTGTTTGATCACCTTCCAACCAATGAATGTGTTTTACATGTTTTTTAAATTGCTAATTGACTAACGTTCTTTAGGTCTATGATTACGGCAGTTCGCCAAAACACATAAGACCAGTCACTACCTCCTGTGTGTGTATTTTTAAATGGTTTCTAATAAAGACTGGTTTTATGGTTAACCTACACGGTGATCCTGAGCTCCTTTGCTTGTTTGATATAGTGAGGACTGTAAGTGCAAAGATAATTGTATACCTTTAAGAAAGAGCCTATTTAGCTGGAGGAAGCTGGGACACCTGTGAGCAGTGAACAAGTGCACACAAGCACAAAAAGGTGAAGAAAGGTGTACAGGGTAAGGTAGAGCGCAACGCTACTTTCTGTTTGTTGTAAAATAAAGAGATAGGAGCATGAACACTGTGCATAGTTTACTATTAGATGTGTGCATTCAGATCCTTCGTTAGGACTCAAATGCAGAAGAAGACGGCCACTTGTGTCATTCCAGAGCTGGATTTATTCTTTTGAAAGTTCAGCGCACCTCTGCAAATCCAGATCTTATCATGTTAAACTTTCACAAGAATAAGGGCCAGATTAAGAGTGGCGTGTTAACAGCTACGTGCGAGCGACAAGGGGTTTATCGCGACAGTTAGCATGTATCTGTTTTTTTCGATGGTATTACAAAGTTTCAAGTAAAGCAATCACTTTAGCAACCTCAGAGCTTTGGTTAAATCTTTTTTTCCAAAACAAAAAGTGTCACAAAACACATAAAAAAATCATTCCAAAGTACAGTTACACTCATGATAATAGCATTTAATAAAAATTATTTAAAGAAAATTGCACAAAAATGTTATAAGGGTTCAAATGAGTTCTCAGGTGTTAGAAAAAAAAGTCTGCAAAGGGTTTTAAAGGGACAGTCTAGACCCAATATTTATTCTTTACTACCAAACAAGTATATTGCAATTCAACATTTATAAGCTTCTAAGTAGTACATGAAACTTTTAAATAATCATCGTTTGTTAGCAACTGAAAATGGCCACCAAGCTCCACCCACTGCTTTCTTCTTCTCTAACTAGCCCTTGTCTTGTGTGACAGTTTAGCAGTGCACGTTTACTATTTTTCAGTTAGCTATTTCAAATTTTTGCCTCAGCTAGAAATGCAGGGGACATTTATTGTAGGCGGACCGGCATCAGTTCTATTATTATTGATAGTTATTGTGGCTGCCTAGTGACAGCTCTGTTTGCTTTTTACTTGTGAATTTTTTCTACTGTGAGTGATTATCATATAAATAATCTTTATATTCTTGTGGTCATTTTTTTTTATTTTCTTCAATTATAAAATCTAAGGATGTTTAACTCCTCATTACTTATGGATTTTATTTAAAAAAAATGTTTTTCCTGATTTCCCTATCTCTGCACACAGACACAGCTATGCATCTCCCCCTCATTTCATGTATAGTTGTGCCAGCAGTAGCAATTTGATTGTGCTCAGTGCTCGTGGCTATCTATTACATGAAGGGTGCTGCAGTGCTGTGAGCCGGTGGCTACTGTCCATTGGTAATATTTTGCTTCTTTTTCTGTAGTTACAACTCATGATCACTCCTTTTAGTTTTGTGAGAGGAGAATAAGCCAGAGTAGGAGGTGTACTAAACTCACTTATCAGCCAGTCTGTGTTGATTTTGTGTGCAGGTAATTTATTCCTTTGTATGTCATTTGCAAACCTTAGTTTCAGGACCACAAACTATCCTTATGACTTAATACTGTAGATTTGTAAATGTCATTTGCAATTTATCTTGCTTAATAATTAGTGTATATGTGTGTATATATATATATATATATATATATATATATATATATATATATATATATATACACAGTAGGCAAAATGAGTCAGTTGCACTCTCACAAACAATTTTCCAAGGGCCAGGGTGCTAGAGTAGGTGAAATGTAGTAGAGTAGAAAACAGCACTCTCTGGACTTAAATTCAAACAGATAGTTTAATAGGTAACGTTTCGGGGAATGCTCCCCTTCATCAGACCAACAACATACAAGTGAAGCCATCATTTAAACATACATAGACCCCTCCCCCTTGTGAAAAACCGCCAAAAAATGGTTGTCATAGCAACCAAACATACAGTGCATAGTAAATACAAATAGTCAAACAATAGTTACATCACTGAACCCCAAAAATAAATAATCATTATAACTGGGCAGTTATACACAGAGCTATAATAAAGATCAATGCATCCCTCCCCAAAGCCAATATTACTATAAGGGACATAAGGGAAAAAATGAACATACATCAGAAACAGGCTATGTGGGCCTATTCAGTACAGCACAATTAGCAAATAGTAATAACAAATTGGCAGCAATATACAGAGTCATAGAGAAATGTATTACAGATCGGTGCATCCAGCCCCATATCACTTGTTAATGGTAGGTGTATCAACAATAATTCAGGCTCAATAAGCATATTCTTTTGTAGGCCAGAGATCAAAAAGTTAAAAATAGACCATTGCAGTATTCTCTGTCTAAAGTACCTCCAGGGATCCTATATAACACGTAATATGGATGCCATAGCAATAAATAGGTATACATAATCGTAATAGCTACACTCCCCTTCATATGTAAAAATACAAGGTAACGATAGTAGAGATTGCCATACCAGATCGCAACAGTAGCTAAGATGAAAGATCGCGTGTGGCAGTGTTGTATGCAGGCCTATGCAAAGTCTTACAGTCTGCACCGTATCCCGCACAGTTTAAGACGTGCGCATGCGTATCGCCTCAGGGCGCTCCGCCCCTAAGACATCAATTGGCTGTAGAGGACAAGCCCCTACATGTAAATATATAAAAAATGTGACCCACGAATACTGGCTAGAAATGTGAATAGGACCCAGCATTAGTGTTTAAACACAGAGACAATATGGAACGATGTAAACTCTATGGAGAAAAAGAGTATATATTACCCCATAAGCAAGTAAATACCTCAGGTTGCTGAGTGCCTCAGCCCATATTGAGTACGCGCCCCCATATAGAAAAAGTGAAGATCGGTCACTACAAGAGGAATCCTAGTACTCAGCTCTGGTATCTATATTGTGATTGGCCCTAATGGGACCAGGCCCTCTATATCAAGATACTGTGTCTAAACCCATAGTGTTAAAGGAGCAGGGAAAACTTAAAAGATAGGTAAGGTCAGAGCTCACTTATAGCATATGCACGAGATATCCTGGTGCTATGATATATGATTCTGTATAATGGTACATTGACACAGAAACAACCGGAACAAAGGTAGTCATAATAAAATTAGCTAAAAATATAGTGTGATATGTATGCCAACAGGATTGCATGGTGTTATAACTAGCACGGGGAGGAAAGTACAGAAAATATGTACACGGAATCGCTTAGCACTGGCTCTACATAGTCAAATGTCACTAATGACAGCAGGGAGAGTACTACCCATATGGTGGGCAAGCAAGGATAGGGAATACATATACGTAAGAAAGGCGTTAGGAGGGCAACCACATCTACTTAGTAAGCTGAGATGCACCATATCTTAATGCATATGCTTCAGTCAGATAAACAACATTCGGAGAAAATCATAAAAAATATATATCATAAAAAATATATATCATAAAAAATCATAGAAAGCAGCGCCAGTCTATACCCATATTCAGACCTCTGGGGTGTATGGTATCCAATTTGAAGATCCACTCTGCTTCTTTTTGTAGGAGACGAGTGTCCCTATCACCACCCCTAGGAAGTGGGGGTACGTGATCAATGAGCTTGAATCTAAGGTCAGCAACAGAGTGACCCTTCTCCATGAAATGTCTGGCCACCGGCTGGTCACTCTTCCCTTTTTCAATTGCTGTCCGGATCGCACTCCTATGGTTGGCCATTCTTTTTTTGATGTCGTCAGAGGTTTTACCGATATAAAAAAGTTATTACTATTTGCTAATTGTGCTGTACTGAATAGGCCCACATAGCCTGTTTCTGATGTATGTTATTTTTTTTCCCTTATGTCCCTTATAGTAATATTGGCTTTGGGGAGGGATGCATTGATCTTTATTATAGCTCTGTGTATAACTGCCCAGCTATAATGATTATTTATTTTTGGGGTTCAGTGATGTAACTATTGTTTGACTATTTGTATTTACTATTCACTGTATGTTTGGTTGCTATGACAACCATTTTTTGGCGGTTTTTCACAAGGGGGAGGGGTCTATGTATGTTTAAATGTTGGCTTCACTTGTATGTTGTTGGTCTGATGAAGGGGAGCATTCCCCGAAACGTTACCTATTAAACTATCTGTTTGAATTTAAGTCCAGAGAGTGCTGTTTTCTACTCTACTATTTATACACAGTATATATATATATGTTTATATATGTGCACATATGTATTTATGTATTTATATGTGTATATATGTACTTACAGACATACATACACATATAAACACATAAATACATATGCGCACACATATATATCTAAGTGCATTGGAGCCCTTTGCAGTTAAGTAGATGGAAACATGTAAAAACATATTTATTCAATATTCATATCTAAATAAAGCCTTCGACTATGTATTTATTGCAAATATTTCACATTCAGATGTTCTACAGATAGCCGAATATGTTTTAAGAATTTATAAATAGATATTCTTGTATATATCTGTATATATCTATACCTATATATAAGGGCCAAACAAACCCAGGAGGAGCCAGGGAGTCACTGGCTCCTAGAATTCTATCCCTGGCTCCTAAGTTTTTGGGTTATTCTCATATATCTATATACAAATTCCACTGTCTGGCTCCTAAAGGTATGCCTAAAAATAACAGATTTGATGAGCACTTGTAATCATCAATATAAATAGGTATAAATATATATAAAACCCATTATATATATATATATATATAGAAATATTGGAACATTGGAATATAAAATATTCCTATTCTCATTTCGGGTTAGCGCAATTCAGAATATCTAATTGTGTTTATGTGAAAGTAGGGTGTTAAGTTTTTTTCCCACTATTATGCTCTATTGACTTTTATAGGGAAATAGGTTATCACATGTGATATTGTAAAATCAGCTTTTTACCTGCATCAGGTTATTGCACGAGCAAAAACAGTTTACTTTCAACATGTAATGTGAGCGCAGTATATATATATATATATATATATATATATATATAATAAACAGATGGTAGCACACTCCCACTCGCCAAAGTCTCAAGACCAGGGTGCATATCATCAAATAAAGTCTTAAGAACATGCACTCACTGGATTTAGAGCACAGCACTCTTTATTTAGGTTGTGACGTTTCGGTGCATTCACCCCTTCCTCAGACAATTCAAATGTGATACAAACAGTGTATAAATGTGTAACAAGCCCCTCCTCCCATCAGATTCAGCCAATCAGGTAGAAGCAAAACCAATTGCCTCATGTGCATATAATCACAATAAAATGTATAGAAAACAATACTCTTAACACTATATATATCATATATATATAAAGATAAAGAACTTAATCAGCATATAAATAAAGTGAATTGTAAATGTTATGTGTGATAAGTGAAAATCAATCAGTGACAATTAATTTTTATGGATCTGAATTTATACCTCTAACATTATGAGTATCCATAGATAACCTGCCACTTGGAACAGCCAATAGAATGCGAGCTCAATCTGATTGGCTGATTGGATCAGACAATCGGATTGAACTTGAATCTGATTGGCTGATTCAATCAGCCAATCAGATTTTTCCTAACTTAATTCCGATTGGCTGATAGAATCCTATCAGCTTATTGGAATTCGAGGGACGCCATCTTGGATGACGTCCCTTAAAGGAACCTTCATTCGTCATCTAGTCGTCGGGAGAAGAGGATGTTCTGCGCCGGAGGTCTTGAAGATGGAGCCGCTCCTCGTCGGATGGATGAAGATAGAAGATGCCGCTTGGATGAAGATGTTTGCTGGTCTGGATCTCCTCTTCTTGCCAGATAGGATGAAGACTTCAGAGCCTCTTCTGGACCTCTTCTTGCTGGATAGGATGAAGATTTCGGAGCCTCTTCTGGATGGATTGGTGATACCCGGCGTGGTGAAGACAAGGTAGGAAGATCTTCAGGGGCTTAGTGTTAAGTTTTTTAAGGGGGGTTTGGGTTAGATTAGGGGTATGTGGGTGGTGGGTTGTAATGTTGGGGGGGTATTGTATGTTTTTTTACAGGCAAAAGAGCTGTTTTCTTTGGGGCATGCCCTGCAAAAGGCCCTTTTAAGGGCTGGTAAGGTAAAAGAGCTGTAAACTTTTTATTTTAGATTAGGGTAGGGCATTTTTTTATTTTGGGGGTCTTTGTTATTTTTTAGGGGGCTTAGAGTAGGTGTAATTAGTTTAAAATTCTTGTAATCTTTTTTTATTTTTTGTAATTTAGTGTTTGTTTTTTTTTGTAATTTAGTGTTTGTTTTTTTTGTAATTTATTTTAGTTGATTTAATTGTAGATAATTGTAGGTAATTGTAGGTAGTTTATTTAATTAATTTATTGCTAGTGTAGTGTCAGGTTTAATTGTAACTTAGGTTAGGATTTATTTTACAGGTAATTTTGTAATTATTTTAACTAGGTAGCTATTAAATAGTTATTAACTATTTAATAGCTATTGTACCTAGTTAAAATAAATACAAAGTTGCCTGTAAAATAAATATAAATCCTAAAATAGCTACAATATAATTATTATTTATATTGTAGCTATATTAGGGATTATTTTACAGGTAAGTATTTAGCTTTAAATAGGAATAATTTATTTAATAATATTTATTTTATTTCGTTAGATTTAAATTATATTTAACTTAGGGGGGTGTTAGGGTTAGGGTTAGACTTAGCTTTAGGGGTTAATACATTTATTATAGTAGCGGCGAGGTCCGGTCGGCAGATTAGGGGTTAATACTTAAAGTTAGGTGTCAGCAATGTTAGGGAGGGCAGATTAGGGGTTAATACTATTTATTATAGGGTTTTTGAGGCGGGAGTGAGGCAGTTTAGGGGTTAATACATTTATTATAGTAGCGGTGAGGTCCGGTCGGCAGATTAGGGGTTAATAAGTGTAGGTAGGTAGCGGCGACGTTGGGGGGGGGCAGATTAGGGGTTAATAAATATTATGTAGGTGTCAGCGATTATGTAGGGGCAGCAGATTAGGGGTACATAGGGATAATGTAGGTGGCGGCGGTGTGCGGTCGGCAGATTAGGGGTTAAAAATTTTTAATAGAGTGGCGGCGATGTGGGGGGACCTTGGTTTAGGGGTACATAGGTAGTTTATGGGTGTTAGTGTACTTTAGAGCACAGTAGTTAAGAGCTTTATGAACCGGCGTTAGCCCATAAAGCTCTTAACTCCTGACTTTTTTCTGCGGCTGGAGTCTTGTCATTAGAGTTCTAATGCTCACTTCAGCCAAGACTCTAAATACCGGCGTTAGGAAGATCCCATTGAAAAGATAGGATACGCAATTGACGTAAGGGGATCTGCGGTATGGAAAAGTCGTGGCTGGAAAGTGATCGTTAGACCCTTACCTACAAGACTCTAAATACCAGCGGTAGGCCAAAACCAGCGTTAGGACCCCCTAACACTGGTTTTGATGGCTAACGCAGAACTCTAAATCTAGGCGTAACTGTGTAAACTTTTAAAGCATCAGCACCTTTCAATCTTATGATTCACCCTAGGATTAGACCCTACGATTATGAAGGAGAAATCATATAAGCAACTATAGACTGCATAACAAAACTTACATCCGCCAATTATCAATAAGCCAAAATCGGCGTGGAATTGTGGGCATGGCTGTCATAGTGTCTCATACCGCATCATCTCATGACACGGAAGGAGTAGCCAATCATAGCAATGCATCATCTATTGTCATGGCAACCAAAACATGACGTTTCTATAGTCCAACCTAGGTATCTATGTCACAATTTAGGGGCAAATAAAGCAATGCATAAGCTAGTAGTATTTAAACATACTCTCTACCTCCTATTAAGAATGTCTAGCTCGTACATAGCTAACTACCAAGCATCGAACCCTGTATCTGTTGTATCCATACGATAACTGCAAGGTTAAAGATTTCCTTCAAATAACATATAAATCACAGTCTACCCTCTAGTTACCATATGCTGATGTCTAACACTATTTCAAAGATCTTAATAACCTCCTATAACAATTATCATACGTAACAGAAAAGGGTTTCAAATATACATCACTCCACAAATGGTCACTTTTAATAATAGATCCTGCCACATTAGGGACATATATTCATATCTCATGGAGTATGGTACGAAATCTTCGCATCCCATAGAGCTCAACAAGGACTCCCCATAGGGGCAAATAGGGCAATGCATAAGTTAGTAGTATTTAAACATTTCACTCTGTCAATAATGTCTTTCTACCTCCACTAAGAATATCTAGCTCATATACAGTTAACTATCAAACATTGATCCCTGTATCTATTGTACCCATACGATTACTGCAAAGTTAAAGATTTCCTAAAATAGCATTTCAATCACAGTCTTTATCATCTAGCTATCATATGCTGATGTCTAACACTATTTCAAAGATCTTAGTTACCTCCTATAACAATTATCATAAGTAACAAAAAAGGGTTTCAAATATACATCATTCAACAAATGGTCACTGTTAATAACAGATCCAGCCACATTAGGGACAGATATTCATATCTCGTGGAATATGGTAAGAAATCTTCGTATCTCATAGATCTCAGCAAGGACTCCCCGCAACACATGTATCACGGCAAGACCTTTATAAGAAACAGTGCCAGTCAATGTTGGCATTCAATCCACCTGGGTGCAATGTTCCTAGCTTGTATATCCATTTTGTTTCCACCTGAAGCAGCTTCTTCTTTCCATCACCCCCTCATCTCAGGGGTGGTACATGGTCAATTAGTAGGAAATGATCTAACACATCCAGTGAAATTTAAGATGATCGCCAATAAAGAGTCTATTGATTTTCTAGACTTAAGAATCTTCAAGGGCATTGGTAACCTGGAGACTACCATGTATCAGAAACCCATGGATAGAAATTCTTTACTACTGGCAAACAGTTGCCACCCTCGATCTCTTATTAAAGCTATACCACTGGCACAACTATACAGGGTGGTAAGGAACAATTCCGTAAGGGAGAGGGCTGAAATACAGCTGAGTGAAATGTCTAACAAATTCCTACGAAGAGGGTACACCTTTGAAGCTATTCAGAATGCACATAGAATAGCTAAAGACACAGACAGGGTTCAATTGCTTAGGACCAAGAAGGACAAGACACCAGAACAACGGATGATATTTATTACCACATATACGCCAGCTGTGGATATACTGGCGAAATCAGTGAAGGAACATTGGAATCTTTTGACATCTGACCCGGGTTTACCATTTAGGGACATCCCCCCACCAAGATTGGGTTATAAAAGGGGACGTAACTTACAAGACTTACTAAGGAATACAGATCCTAAACATATATATACAAATGACACATGGCTACAGTCCAGAAAACTTGGTTGCTATAAATGTTTAGGGTGCATCACATGCAATTCAATGATACAGAGTGCAACTTTTCACCACCCGCATACAAACCAGAGATTTAAATTCCAATTCCATTTGACGTGCTCTACGAAATATGTGATATATCTGCTGAACTGTACATGTAGGATTTACTATGTAGGAAAAACAGATGATGACATCAGAAAACGGATGGCGAACCACAGGAGTGCCATAAGAGTGGCATTGAAAGAGAGTAAATCAGATCAACCTGTGGCACTTCACTTCTTGAGGATGAACCATACAGTGAAAGATCTCCGTTTCCTACTAATTGACCATGTACCACCCCTGAGACGGGGGGGGGGGGGGTGATAGAAAGAAGAAGCTGCTTCAGATGGAAACGAAATGGATATACAAGCTAGGAACATTGCACCCAGGTGGATTGAATGCCAACATTGACTGACACTGTTTCTTATAAAGGTCTTGCCGTGATACATGTGTTACAGGGAGTCCTTGCTGAGCTCTATGAGATGTGAAGATTTCTTACCATATTCCATGAGATATGAATATCTGTCCCTAATGTGGCTGGATCTGTTATTAACAGGGACCATTTGTTGAATGATGTATATTTGAAACCCTTTTTTGTTACTTTTTTGTTATAGGAGGTAACTAAGATCTTTGAAATAGTGTTAGACATCAGCATATGGTAGTTAGAGGTTAGAGACTGTGATTGATATGCTATTTTAGGAAATCTTTAACTTTGCAGTAATTGTATGGGTAAAATAGATACAGGGATCGATGTTTGATAGTTATCTGTATATGATCTAGATATTCTTAGTGGAAGTAGAAAGACATTATTGACAGAGTGAAATGTTTAAATACTACTAACTTATGCATTGCCCTATTTTCCCCTACGGGGAGTCCTTGTTGAGCTCCATGAGATACGAAGATTTTGTACCATACTCCATGAGATATGAATATCTGTCCCTAATGTGGCTGGATCTATTATTAACAGGGACCATGTGTTAAATGATGTATATTTGAAACCCTTTTTTGTTACTTTTTTGTTATAGGAGGTAACTAAGATCTTTGAAATAGTGTTAGACATCAGCATATGGTAGCTAGAGGTTAGAGACTGTGATTGATATGCTATTTTAGGAAATCTTTAACCTTGCAGTTATCGTATGGATACAACAGATACAGGGTTCAATGTTTGGTAGTTAGCTATGTATGAGCTAGACATTTTTAATAGGAGTTAGAGCGACATTACTGACAGAGTGAAATGTTTAAATACTACTAGCTTATGCATTGCTTTATTTGCCCCTAAATTGTGACATAGAAACATAGGTTCAACTATAGAAACGTCATGTTTTGGTTGCCATGACAATGGATGATGCATTGCTATGATTGGCTACTCCTTCCGTGTCATGAGATGATGCGGTATGAGACACTATGACAGCCACGCCCACAATTCCACGCCGATTTCGGCTTGTTGATTAATGGCGGACGTAAGTTTTGTGATAGTTGCTTATATGATTTCTCCTTCATAATCGTAGGGTCTAATCCTAGGGTGAATCATAAGATTGAAAGGTGCTGATGATGCTTTAAAAGTTTACACAGTCTTTTGATATATAATGAGTGCGCTATATATCTAGTTGGGGCTTTAATATTATACAGGTTATCTATGGATACTCATAATGTTAGAGGCATAAATTCAGGTCCATAAAACTGAATTGTCACTGATTGATTGTCACTTATCACACATACGGCTAGATTACGAGTTGTGCGTTAGCCTTAAAAAGCAGCGTTGAGAGGTCCCAACGCTGCTTTTTAAAGCTTGCTGCTATTACGAGTCTTGCAGGTACAGGTATACAGCTCACTTTTTTGTCCAGACTCGGAAATAACGTGAATCCACTTACGTCAATTGCGTATCCTATTTTTTCAATGGGACTTGCATAGCGCCGGTATTACGAGTCTGACAAAAAGTGAGCAGTACACCCTCTCCTGTCAAGACTGGTACCGCATTTAAAAGTACCCCTACTTCGCAAACATTATAATAAATATTTTAACCCCTAATCTGCCGAACCGGACATCGCCACCACTATAATAAATAAATTAACCCCTAAACCGCCGCACTCCCGCATCGCAAACATTAGTTACATTTTATTAACCCCTTATCTGCCGTCCCTAACATCGCCGCCACCTACCTACATTTATTAACCACTAATCTGCCGCCCCCAACGTCGCTGTTAAAGTTCTTAACCCCTAAACCTAAGTCTAACCCTAACCCCCCTAAGTTAAATATAATTTAAATAAATCTAAATAAAATTACTACAATTAACTAAATTATTCCTATTTAAAACTAAATACTTACCTATAAAATAAACCCTAAGATAGCTACAATATAACTAATAGTTACAGTGTAGCTAGCTTAGGATTTATTTTTATTTTACAGGCAACTTTGTATTTATTTTAACTAGGTAGAATAGTTATTAAATAGTTATTAACTATTTAATAGCTACCTAGATAAAATAAAGACAAATTTACCTGTAAAATAAAACCTAACCTAAGTTACAATAACACCTAACACTACACTACAATTAAATTAATTCCCTAAATTAACTACAATTAAATAAAATTATCTAAAGTACGAAAGAAAAAAAACACTAAATTACAAAAAATAATAAAATAATTACAAGTTTTTTTAAAATAATTACACCTAATCTAATCCCCCTAATAAAATAAAAAAGCCCCCCAAAATAATAAAAAGCCCTACCCTATACTAAATTACAAATAGCCCTTAAAAGGGCCTTTTGCGGGGGAATTGCCCCAAAGTAATCAGCTCTTTTACCTGTAAAAAAGTACAACACCCCCCCAACATTAAAACCCACCACCCACACACCCAACCCTACTCTAAAACCCACCCAATCCCCCCTTAATAAAACCTAACCCTAACCCCTTTAAGATCACCCTACCTTGAGAAGTCTTCACCCAACCGGGCCGAAGTCCTCAACGAAGCCGGGCGAAATGGTCCTCCAGACCATATATGCAGAATACCATCTCTGAATGCACAACACGTTTAACCTTGAAGCAGATGGGCTAAAACAGCAGAAGGCCACTCCTGTAAGATAAAAACAGGAAACTGAGGCTACAATTCGCACAGGCTCAGCAAACTTGGACAATAGAAGATTGGAAAAATGTTGCCTGGTCTGATGAGTCTCAATTTCATTTGCAACATTCAGATGGTAGGGTCAGAATTTGGTGTAAACAACATACAAGCATGGATCCATCCTGCCTTGCATTAACGGTTCAGGCTGCTGGTGGTGGTGTAATGGTGTGGGGATATTTTCTTGGCACACTTTGGGCCCCTTAGTACCAATTGAGCATCACTTAAATGACACGGCCTACCAGAGTATTGTTGGTGACCCTGTCCATCACTTTATGACTAAAGTGTACCCATCTTTTGATGGCTACTTCCAGCAGGATAATGCACCATGTCACAAAACTCAAATCATCTCAAATTAGTTTCTTAAACATGACAATGAGTTCACTGTACTCCACAGTCACCAGATCTCAATCCAATAAAGCACCTTTGGGATGTGGTGGAACAGGAGATTCGCATCATGGATGTGCAGCGAAAAAATCTGCAGCAACTGTGTGATACTATCATGTCAATAAGGACCAAAATCTCTGAGGAAGATTTCCAACACCTTGTTGAATCCATGGCACGAAGAATTAAGCAGTTCTGAAGGCAAAAGGGGGTCCAACCCGATACTAGCAAGGTGTACCTAATAAAGTGGCCAGTGAGTGTGTGTGTGATTATATATATATATATATGCCTCGGGTCATTGGCTTACCTGAAGTGCTCAGTTAAGTCCCAGTAGTGCATTGTTGCTCCTCTTCAACAATGGATACCAAGAGAGTAAAGCAAATTTGATAATAGAAGAAATTGGAAACTTTTTAAAAACTGAACGCTCTATCCGAATCATAAAGGTTTTGTTTTTGAATATACTCTCCCTTTAATTAGGGGAATTTAATTACATCTGATCTTGGTTTCACTCTCTATAGTTTTTTAATTTGCACTTTGTTACTCCTGTGTTAAATGAAAGTTACAGCTCAAGACAACAAATGCAATGCAGTGTCTGAGGGATTTTGAACTAAGAGCATTTTTTCCCTCTGCCTTTCGCCTTATTCCACCACAACACGGCTCATGTCATTGCCAGCTCTTAGTAAATGTTCTATGTTTTGCCAAAATCAAGTTGCTGCTTGTGGTTTCCATAATATAGCGCAAGTGTCACTGCTCCTGTGCCTATGCTTTAGTGCCCCCTCTGAGCATATAAACATATAGACATATGTGAGCTAATATTTAATCTCACCACATACCAATATATGTGTATGTATAACAGGTAATATTCACAAAAAGATTAAAGAAGAGAAGGTGTGAAACAAATCCCTTGCAAGACATCAGTTCAAAATGGTATAGGGAGACAAGGAGAGAAGAGTCCATACAGATTGTAAGAAACATGTCAAAGAGCATAATACAGTTTAAAATCATAATATAGTGAATGAACTAATTAGTAAGAAAAGAAGATATAACTCATATTGTAGCATAGCTGGAATAATGAATCACATGAAAACAGGTTATATCTCAATCATTTTTTAAGGGTGCAGGAATGAAAGGGACAGTATGCAATAACATAGATTTTCCCTTAATGAAATGTATTATTTAGTCAGTGAGGCCTATTTATCAAAGGTCTGTTGGACCTGATCCAACAGTGTGGATCAGGTCCGACAGACCTCGCTGAATGCGGAGAACAATACACTCTCCATATTCAGCATTGCACCAGCAGCTCTTATGAGGCCGCTAGCAGGGGGTGTCAATCAACCCAATCGTACTCGATTGGGTTGAATTGTGGCGATTCCTGTCTGCCTGCTCAGAGCAGGCGGACAGGGTTATGGAGCAGCGGCCTTTAGACCGCTGCTTCATAACTGCTGTTTCTGGTGAGTCTGAGGACTCGCCAGAAACACGGGCCCACAAGATCCATACGGAGCTTTATAAATGGGCCTCAGTATCTTAAAGGAACATTGTACACTAGATTTTTCTTTGTATAAATGTTTTGTAGATGATCCATTTATATAGCCCATCTAGGAGTGTTTTTATAAAAATGTATAGTTTCCCCTTTTTTAAATAACATTGTGCTGATTTTCAGTCTCCTAACCAATCCCCAAAGTTTTATATGTATACTGATGTCTACAAACTCCTATTTCTGTAATATGTCTTGTCATATGGGGGGGGGGGCAGCTCTTCATGCTTTCCCAGCCCCCTTCAGTGGATGTCCCAGTCTAACCTCATCAACAGTACTAAACAGGAAGCTTCTAAGAAAGTTTTTAAAAGGTTTTATATTGGACTTTTATATCAGTATATGTGCATATTCTTCTTTATAGTAAAGTCTATTACATGCAGTTATATGAAAATTGGTGTGTGCAGTCGCATTAACTGACTTTGGATCAATCAGTAGAGGGGAACACAGAAAAAAAATATTATGTAATTGTTGCAAGCACATAGGGGTCTACCCCATGATGGCCACCAGGATCCCAGTGCAACAGCGATAGTCATGATATCAGAGTTACTCTGTCAAGCAAGGAAGTCTGAATTAGGAGTGAGGTCAATTTAACACTTCATCATTTCTGCTTTAGTGGTGCAAGAAAAGAAAGCTAAACACTCAGAAATTATTTGTGCAGTAGCTGTCAGTTTGAAGAGCACAGCCATATGTAGAGAACTGTAGCATCCAGGTTTCAGCCACTATGGGCTTATTCCATCTCCTCCAGACTATTTATTTTGACTAATATGGCCATTGCCGGTGGGCAGAATATTCTGCAGAAATCAATATCCCCCTCCCTTCTCCTCAGAAGAACAGGTATCATGTACAGAAGTAAGTGGAGAGTGATTGTGTGTTAAATTTAGAAGCAATTCAAGGCATTTGATTTTTTATCTCAAAACATTTCAAGGAGTAGCCTTATCAAATCTAAAGATATGTGCAAGGTTTGCTCTAATGTGAGTCAGTGAGCCTCTAAGAGAGTTTGGTGTTAGAACAATCAAATATTTCATAAATAAATTAAGTTGGAGTACAAGCACAGGCTCACCCTATGCTGATTAACCCCTTCATAAGGGATGGGAGGTGGGTGTTACAGGCTTGAACTGTCAAGATTGAAAAAGCCAGTGGGTTAAATCTCAGAGAACAAAAAAACACTTGGTTAATACTTAGCTTCCATTTTTGGTGATTTGCATACACAAAGAGTGAGAAGCGCTGAACCAGGGAATGGTCAATAGCGTAATAGCTTGTTCTAGTTACCACCCCAGAAGCAGCCTCTTTTTGCTCAGCACGTGCCTTTCACAGATAAGAACTTTCCTGTAGTATATCAGTCTGATTCTGACTAAAAAGTTCAGCCCTGAAATACCAGGCAATCCATCTCTGAACAAGAGACATGGCAAATCCCAGACATACGTTACCACCTATTGTGGACCTTGTCAGTGAGGTGCAGCCATATACCTCTAGGCACATTGGGCAACGGGTCCACGTCTGGTTTCACGCCATCACCCTTAGGGAGATTTCCCCAAGGGTCATTAATATTGAAATATATCATGGCAGCTGCAGGGACAAGCCACCATATGGCAAACCTTTAACACTTGACCCGGGATGTTTCTTAGAAAAGCCATTTTTTGCCATTTGTCTGCATTATGTAGTGAGAAATCTTGTTCTTCATAGAATTCTGCTTTTTCACAATAGTAGATCTTTTCCAATCTTGTATATTATTGTAGAAAAACGCAAGTGCTTGCATTGTCATTCCTCCACCAGACACAAAAGTTTATTGTGTGAAATTGCAATTGACAAATCAAATGCTCATGCTCAAGCTAATTTGCATCAAACACACACTACACTACTACACATCCCTTTGCTTGCTGGTGACTTTCATTGTAAACTGTGGCACATACATTTTTATGGCATGGATTATTTTTCTGAGCACCCTGGTCAACCACATCTAATTAAATTACAAAAACATAAAGTTTCATGTAGTATAAACACACTTACAACAGCACTATTAAGGCAATCTCACAAATTTGTATTGTAAATAATCAGTTCTGCTCTATGTATGTAATAGAACTGATTAGTTATTTTTAATTGTAGTGGTGCTTTGTATCACTTAAACATTTGAACTGTTTGGAAAAAGAAATTCCAAACCAAGGATGCTCCATAAAAACTTTGTGCCCAAGTATTTATGGAGCATTCTTGGTCTGGAATTTATTTTTGTATGGAGCTCAAGCAAATATAAAAGTTGTTACTTTTTTTTTGCTACGTATACATTCATTAAATTTAATTCTTTTGCACTTCTGTTTGAGGGAACATGAAAATAGGTGGATGACTTGAAACGTATTGCTGCTTATCTTTTTTAATCTACCTGCATGTGTTTAGCCTCTGCAAAAGGGGTTAAACACAAAGATAAAATACTGCTGGAAGGCCAAAGTATTATAGGTACTGAGCAGAACACAGGTCTTGATTGGTGATAATATGAAACTACCACTCTTGACTGGCTCACTATCCACTTTTCACAAAATTCACAAACACATTGCTAATCAATGCTAATCTCAGAAGTGTGGTGGGGGCATATTTATTTATTTATAAAATATTTTACCAGGAAGGATACATTGAAATTTCTCTTGTTTTCAAGTATGTCCTGGGTCCACAAAACATTGCATTGATACAATAAGGTACAATAAAATTCAAAAACAATAATACACAATATATGCAAAAATTTAACATAGAACAGGTAGGAAATATAAAATCAACCATGACAGGTGCATTCTGTCTATGTAGAGAGATATCTCTTAAAGGTTATTAGGCTTGGGGAAGGTTTGAAAGTGTGCAGGAGGTCATTCCATAATTGTGGTGCTCTGTAGGAAAAGGAGGATCGAGCTGCTTTCTTTTTGTATTGAGGCAAGCTAAAAAATATGCTGTTATTGGATCAGAGGTTATAGGAGGTGGGAATAGCCGGGGAGAGCATTCTGCTCAGGTAGGATGGGAGCTTCCCAGAAAGGCTCTTAAACACAAGGCAGGAAAGATGGAGGGTGCGTCTGGATTCCAGCGTCAGACAGTTTAGTTCTTTTAGCATATAAATATGAAAAAAATAAGAGGGCGCTTCAAGTAGCAATAGGATCTTGCAACAAATGTGAGTCAATGATTAGTATCAAAATCTTTATTCAGATATTTTGATAGATGTAAGAAACATATTACAAGTGTTACAGTCACATCAACTTAGTGTCCCAGGTATAAAAAACTTATACAGTTGAAACATGTGTCAATTAGGAAACAAATCTTTCAGAATGGGTTCTATACTTAGACGGTCTGGGATCAGATTCTATAATCAAGCTGTGTGGGAGAGAATCTTAAACCATAAAGTGGAAATGTTCCCAGGGATGATCTTAATAGATCATTGAACTCTTATGAATTTTCTTTAAATGTTATATTTAAATCTCATACACAATATTACCACACATCTATAATAAAAGTTATTTATTTTCTGTATTTCCACAGGTTTAAAAAGGCATGTATTCTATAGGTACATGAAATTTGTCCAATTTCAGAAAACAGTTAATAAAAAAGGTTAATAAAAAACAGAAGCATAAAAAATTCCCTTATACTGCAGTATACTCTTAAAATTTACAAGATATGCCACAACTCTGAGGGTTAAAACTGAGTTTGATAAAATGTCCCAGAGCGTGCTCCAAATAGCTTGTTAGCCAATTAGACATATAAAGTCTTGATTTAAATATAACCTTAAAGATAATTCATAAGAGTTCAATGATCTATTAAGATCATCCCTGGGAACATTTCAACTTTATGGTTTAAGATTCTCTCCCACACAGCTCGATTATAGAATCTGATCCCAGACTGTCTAAGTATAGAACCCATTCTGAAAGGTTTGTTTCCTAATTGACACATAAGTTTCAACTGTATAAGTTTTTTATACCTAGGACACTAAGTTGATGTAACTGTAACACTTATAATATGTTTCTTACATCTATCAAAATATCTGACTAAAGATTTTGTTACTAGTCATTGACTCACATTTGTTGCGAGATCCTATTGCTACTTGTAGAGCCCTCTTATTAATTTTTTCATATTCATTTTCTAATAATCACTTATCGTGGAAGGAGATAAGTACTTAAGAGTGGCTTATATAGGACTATCTATAGTGATTGCGCTATCTTATAACTACTCTCTAGTTCTTTTAGCATGTCACAATGGTGGGTCCTGTAGTTACATTGTAGCACAAAGCGGCAGAACGAGTTATACAACGTATTAAGTTTATTAAGGTGAGTTTGTGGTGCAGATGCGTATACTATGTCCCCGTAATCCATGATAGGCATCAGCATTTGCTGTACAATCTTCCTTTACTGTAGGGCTGAGGCAAGATTTGTTTCTGTACAGGGCACCTAGATTTGGATAAAGTTTAGATGCAAGTTTTTCTATGTGGAGGCCAAAAGATAGATTGGGCTCTAACAACATACCCAAGTATTTGAAAGAGTGGACTGCGGTCAGTGTGCGATTGGATTTTGTTTTGATTGCATAGATGGGAATTTTGTAGTTTGTGTAATTTAGGTCCTGTTCCAAAGATCATTGTGACAGTTTGTCAGTGTTTAGGAAGAGTTTGTTTTTGAGATCCACTTTTCTACCTCTGTGAAATGGTCTTGGAGCACTGCTTCAAGCTGCGGCAGATCAGAATTGTTTGCATAGATTACTGTGTCATCTGCATACATGTGTACAGTTGAGGATTTGCAGGCATTCGGCAGATCATTAATAAATAATGTGAATAGTAGGGGGCCGAGAATGGACCCTTGGGGAACACCACACGTCAGTGGGAGAGGGAGGGAGTCACTGTCAGAAATGGAGACATATTGTGATCGATCCGATACATATGATCGAAACCAGGTTAACGGACGATCAGTAATACCAGAGTTTTTTCGTTTGAGCAGTAGTATGTTGTGGTCTACTGTGTCAAATGCCTTTGCAAAATCAAGGAAAATAGCTCCAGTTAGGTCTCTTAGATCTCCTTGTTCCATGCTAGTTTGGATGTTGTTGCAAACTTTTAGGAGGGCAGTTATAGTGGAGTGATTCGGCTGAAAATCTGATTGATCAGGGGTCAGATAGTGTAATACTCGCATAATTACAATACTGGGAGCAATGATATAGGGCGATAGTTAGAAACCCAGGTAAACTCCCCACTTTTATAAATAGGCACTACTCTTGCAGTTTTCCAAAGTTTGGGTATGTATCCAGACATCAAGAATTCGTTAATTAGGGTTGTGACAGATTTAGCAATTGCTGGCGCACTGAGCTTCAACAGCATTGCTGGGATTTGATCAGGTCCAGACTGGTTTTTAATTTTTAGATTATTAAGGTGTTTCTTAATGACATTGATGGGTACAGGTCTAAAATTTAACTTCTCTATATTGAGTCTTTGCTATTTTAGTGGGTCCTGATCGACATTTGTAGTTTCAGGATGCGTGCTATTTATTAGTTTGTCAATCAGGGTGGTGGAGCATCTGACAAAATAATTGTTAAAGGTATTTGCTACTTCTAAGGGGAGTTGCAGGGTTTGGTTATCCACATTGACAGTGGAGGGTTGGGAGTGGATTGGTGGATTTTTGTAAGCTATATATGAGTTTCCAAAACTTTCTAGGGTTAGATATGTTATTGTTCAGATTTTCACAGAAATATTGGACCTTGGCCAATTTTGTTTGTTTAGTGCATATATTTCGCCATTGTTTATATACACAGTGATCGTTCATAGAGCCAGTATGCTTGAACTTTGACCACAATGAATCCCAAAACTGGTGCATTTGAATGAGGTCAGCTGTGATCCAATTCAAGTGTGCGCCTTTTACTCTTACCTTACGCAGCAGGGCATGTAAATTCCAAACTTGTAGGAGTTCATACTGAAAGAATTGAACTGCAGAGTCTAGATCTTGAATTAGGTTTAATCTGTGCCAGGGGAGGTTCTTAATGTCATTTAGAAATGATTGAAGATTACATTTTTTGAAGGACCTGGTGATTTTAACCTTGGGAGAGGATTTAGTTGCCTTCATTTTGCGCACGCAGTACACTAAGCAGTAGTCACTGAAATTGTTAGGGAGAACACCTGTCTCCTGGATTTGGTCGTGAGAAGTGGAAAGAATCCAGTTGAGCAGTATGTGGTTATGGCTTCTGATGTTTATGCGAGTTGGGGAGGAGATTAATTGCGTTAGCTGCAAAAATTTAAACAGAGAGCGACAACTGTTATTTTTTGGATTCAGTCAATCAATATTAAAATCTCCAAAAAACAAAATTTCACTTTTTGGGTTTTGAGCTATGGTTTCTGCTATGTCAGAAATGGAATGCACAGGGGAGCTAGGTGGGCGGTAGATTCCTGCAAAAATGATTGATTTACTGAATGGGATCTCAATTGTGCCAGAAAGGATATCAAAGGTGGAAGGAGAGCTAGATTTTTGTAAGGGGGTGAACTTTGTGGAATTGTCAACATAAATTACAATGCTGCCTCCTCTCTTTGCTCTTTCAATTCTATGGCATGAATACCCATGTATTGCACTGGAAGAGTCAGGTATTTTTGCAGTTAGCCGCGATTCAGAGAACACAATGTTCACAGAACATGTAGGACCAGATTACAAGTGGCACTCTAAATAATATTTTAGCTCTCATGCTGAGCTAAAAGTAAAAAATCTACCGTGACTGGGTTAGTGCGAATATTACAAGTTGAAAGTAAAAAGTTAGTTCACTACTAAATACTGATGCGCTAGCTTCAGGACTTCGGATACCGCAACTGTGCTAACTTCTTCTCATGGGGCGAGCTGTAAAAAAAATACCTAACTTCTCACACGCTAACCTGACACCACGTTAGACCAACTGTGCTAAACGCAAAGTGAGTTAGGGCCTGATATTCAGAACCTCGCCGGCATGGAGAGAAATCACACAAAATCTTTCAGATTTTTTTTAGACCTTGTATTGTAATGTAGGAGTCTCTGTTTCATATAAAGAACACTACATAGCAACACTACATAGCAACACTCAAGATAAAATTTGTGTTTCTATTTTTTTTAAAGACCTTGACATATATATATATATATATATATATATATATATATATACCTAAATACATATATGAATATATACAAATATGAAAATAAAAAGGACTTTCTTCTATGTGAAGAACAAAGAAATTAAAGTATTTCCATTTCAAACACATTAAAAATGAATGAAATGAATACAATTGATTGCATATTTCAAAGTATTTCACTGTAAAGGTCTTAAAAGTATGCATACACACACACAGGACTATTTGAGTGAGGCGAACGATCTGGAAAATAGGTTGAGAGAGCACAAATACATCAGGAGTCATATCAGAGAAGCCAGGACGAAAGTGCAAGAGTTATCTAGGGACAGTCTTTTAGTAGACAGGATAACCACACGTGATACACAGATCTTTAAAGGAGTACACTTTGTGACTACTTATAGTGCCCAATTTCCTAAAATTTGTAGCATTGTAAAAAAAGCACTTTTCACTCCTGTCAGCGTATGACCAGCTTAAGGATACAGTCCAACAAGGCATACGCTGCACTTACAAAAAATGTTGTACTATTGGTTCAATTCATTCCCCCACCCAGCTAAAACAAAGCAATAGATCAGAGAGTTCTTGGCTATCCCATACGGGCATGTTCAGATGTGGACACAGAAAATGCAAACCTTGTGAATATGTCCAAATTTCTAATACATTTACATCTATGGTAACAGGTAGAACATATGATATCAAAACTTGACTTAATTACACTAGTACATGTGTAGTGTATCTCATTATGTGTATTCAGTGCAAAATCCAATATGTGGGTCTCACCTCTAGGGACATTAATACACGTATGAGAGAGCATATCTCTACCATAGGTAAGGGTAAATCTACCACACCTTTGGTACAGCATTTTTCCAATTTTCATGACAGCAAACTTGATACATTTAGGTGGATTGTTAAAGAAAAGGTCACAGTACCTTATAGAGGGGGAGATATTGATGTTCTCTTGGCCAAACGTGAGGTGTTCTGGATCTTTCATTTGAGATCCAGAGCACCTCAAGGTCTAAATTCTAGATACGACATGATCAATTTTTGGGAATGATGTTCTATTTCTTCCATTCCATGTATCATGCCTCATACTATCTTATTTCTTTATACATATTTTTCATCTTTATATATATATATATATATATATATATATGGCATATTATATATTTCATACAATCACATGAATATATTTTTTCATATCTTCAAGCGTATAATTTGCGTGTATATATATGCATATATAAACACCTTACCAGTATTATCCTGAGTTTGGACTATTCTACCCTAATATATACATATTACATATAAGGTGTATAGCTTTTACTATTGTCTATGTATTTATAGGGTACATTATAGTATGTATATTATATTATGTTTATTAACTCAATGCAATATGTGTTTGCACTTGATTCCACATCATGTACTGTTGCTCTTTATATATAGCGGTTCCACTAACATTGCTTATGCATCTGGGTCAACAGTGTAACATGTAATATTAATATCTGACCCTTTTGCTATAATCTCTTTCTCTTTTTATATTTATCGCACTTTCATCTCAATCTTTCCTAGTACATTTATCATGACAGCTGGTTTCATCAGCTAATAATATATAAAGATATTCTAGGCATTGTTTAGTCATTTAAGTGTTAACTGACTACATGTATTAGAGGGCGTGTTATATTTTAATTATCTTATCCAATCAGGTAATAACTTACCTGTTTTAAACTACCTCCCCTAATAGCACTTTATGCTATGATTACGGCCTGAGGGCTGAAACATGTAAGCATCAGTGCTACGTCCTCTTTCACTCTGTGGGATGCTACATGCTTTTTAAACGTTTTGCTTGTTGCAATAATAAAGACTTTTTATTACTACGCAGTGGCTCCACACCTTTGTTCCTGCTATACACACACACACACACACACACATACACACACACACACACACACACACACACACACACACACACAAATATATATATATTATGTAGCCAGTAGCCTAGCACTCCTTTTCCACACGTGTGTAGCCAAAGCCTGGGTGCAATCCTCAAGTTTAAATATAAAGTAGCTCTGTAGATGGAGGGCACTCACAGGACTTATAGAAAATGCAATCTTTATTTACAACATCAGTTTCACATCAAAGAATGTTAATATATATATATATATATTTTTATATCCTCCTTGTTCAAGACAGCACTAACTGGATTTTAGTATAAAACATAGCGCTTATTAATTCAAATCCATGAAAAGTCCCACACATATATATATATACTGTATATATATATATATATATATATATATATATATATATATATATATATATATATATATATATATATATATATATATATACTGTATATATATAGTATATAAACATGTATACTTACACATCTAAGCACATAAATACACATGTATACCCATATATAAACATGTATACATACACATATTTACTGTAAAATAGTTTATTATATATTTTAATTAAAGGGACAGTCTACACCAGAATTTTTATTGTTTTAAAAGATAGATAATTCCTTTATTACCCATTCCCCAGTTTTGCATAACCAACACAGTTATAATTATATACTTTTAACCTCTGTGATTATCTTGTATCTAAGCCTCTGCAAACTGCCCCTTTATTTCAGTTCTTTTGACAGACTTGCAGTTTAGCCAAGCAGTGCCTGCTCCCAGATACCTTCACGTGCACGAGCACAGTGTTATCAATATGAAATACATGAACTAAGACCCTCTAGTGGTGAAAAACTGTTAAAATGCATTCTGAAAAGAGGTGGCCTTCAAGGTCTAAGAAATTAGCATATGAACCTCCTAGGTTAAGCTTTCAACTAAGAATACCAAGAGAACAAAGCAAAATTGGTGATAAAAGTAAATTGAAATTTTTTTAAAAATGACATGCTTTATCTGAATCATGAAAGTTTATTTTGGCCTAGACTGTCCCTTTAACATTCGGCTAGATTACAAGTTTTGCATTATGGTACGGTACAGCTATACCGCTGAAAAATTGGCCATCGCGCGTGGAATGGCAGGTAACGCATATTACAAGTTGCTGTGGTATAGCTATACCATTTTAGACTTAACGCAACCCTCCATTCCACACTATTACAGTTTGTGCGGTCCGGCTAAAATGCTTGCATTACAGCCTATACCGACACTATCCATTCCGCGATCTGAGACCAGAAGTTATGGATTTTGTGAAACAAAAATGTTTCACAAAACTCATAACTGAAATGTTACTATGTACACTAACACCCATAAACTACCTATTAACACCTAAACCGCCATCCTTCCACATTGCAAATACTATATTAACCCCTAATCTGCTGCCCCCCCACATCGCCGACACTAAAACAACCTATTAACCCTTAAACTGCCGACCCCCTACATCGCCAACACTAAATAAATCTAGTAACCCCTAAACCCATGGCCCCCCACATCGCCAATACTATAATAAAGTATTAACCCCTAAACCTTCAGCCCCCCACATCGCAACTAATCCTATTAACCCCTTAACCACCAGCCCCCACATAGTAACTAATAAACGAAACCTATTAACCCCTACACTGCCGCCCCCCACATTGCAAAACACTAAATTAAACTATTAACCCCTAAACCTAACACCCCCTATAAATTAACCTAACATAAATATTCTAATAAAATAAAAAAAAACTACCAATTAAAATTCCTAAATTACATGATTAAAAAAACCTAACCCTACAAAAAAAAATTTCAAATTTAAATAAACTTACTACGAAAAGATTAAAAGAATCTAACATTAAAAAAAAATAAAACCGCTAAAATTACGAAAAACAAAAAATCACTAAGATTACAAAAATTAAAAATTATCCAAAATAATAAAAATTACACCTAATCTAAAAACAAAAAAGCACCCCAAAATAAAAACACCCCCTAACCTAACAAACTACCAATAGCCCTTGAAATGGCCATTTGTAGGACAATGCCCTAAGTTAAACAGCTATTTTACATTAAAAAATTACGAAGTCCCCCCTTAAAAGTAAACCCCCCACCCAGTCAACCCCCCAAAATAAAAAAGCTAAATCTAAAAAAATCCAAAAATACCCATTGCCCCTAAAGGGGCATTTGTATGGGCATTGCCCTTAAAAGGGCATTCAGCTCTTTTACTTCCCATACCTAATCTAAAAAAAACAAAAACCACCCAAAACCACCCAAAAAAATACTAACACTAACCCCAGGAAATCTACTCACTGTTCCTGAAGTCCGGACATTCATCTTCATCCAGGTGGCATCTTCTATCTTCATCCCGGTGTTGTGGAGTTGTGGAGGCGCGGAACATCGTCGCCGGCGGATCGGACATCAAGCATGGAGGATCCTCTTCATACGGTCACCGCCGTACACTGAAGCTTGAATGCAAGGTACCCGCTTAAAAATGGGGTACCTTGCATACCTATTGGCTGACATTTTTAAATCAGTCAATAGGATGAGAGCTACTGAAATCCTAATGGCTGTTCAAATCAGCCAATTTTTTTTGTAATGTTAGATTTTTTTAATTTTTACGTAGTGTTTATTTAATTTGTAATTTAGGATTTTTTAATTGGTAGTTTATTTTATTTTATTTTATTAGAATAGTTATGTTACGTTAATTTATAGTTTAATCTTATTTTTTTTTTATTTTACAGGCACGTTTTTATTTATTTTAAGATAGTTATATTGTAACTTTTTATTTAAAGTTAGGGTGTATTAGGTTTAGGGTTTAATAGTTTAATTTAGTGTTTTGCAATGTGCGGGGCCAGCGGTTTAGAGGTTAATAGGTTTAGTTTATTAGTTACGATGTGGGGGGCTGGCGGTCTAGGGGTTAATAGGTTTAGTTTATTAGTTTCGATGTGGGGGGCTGGTGGTTTAGGGGTTAATACTTTATTATAGTGTTGGCAATGTGGGAGCCAGCGGTTTAGGGGTTCATAGATTTATTTATTAGTTGCGATGTAGGGGGCCTTTGGTTAAAGGGTTTATTAGGTTTATTTAGTGTCAGCGATGTTTGGGGGGGCGACGTATTAGAGGTTAATAACTTTTATTTAGTGTTGTCAATGTCGGGGAGCAGCGGATTAGGGGTTAGTCATTTTATTTAGTGTTGGTGATGTCGGGGGGCTGCAGATTAGGGGTGTTTAGACTTGGGGTTTATGTTAGGGTGTTAGGTTTAAACGTAACTTTCTTTTCCCTATAGACATCAATGGGGTTGCGTTATGGCGATCTCCATTCCGCGATCGCAGGTGTTAGCTTTTTCTAACACTCTTTCCCCATTGATGTCTATAGGGTAAAGCGTGCATGAGCACGTAAACTCAGCCCTTCGCTTTTGTGCGGTATGGAGCTTAACTCACCATAACACACAGCTCAAGGAGGTTTTTCAGTAATTTGTAAAGGCAGCGCTATGGAGAGTGCAATAACGCAATTTTTTTGGTGTTCATTTCGCACCGTGTTTAGCGCAAAACTCGTAATCTAGGTGAATGTTAATTACATTATATAATCAATTTTTACAGTATAGTGCACATATATAACACACCATACACATATAAAAAATACCCACAATTCCCCAGATCAAGTAAGTTTATTATTTGTTTACAAATGTAACTATGGCCGCTACTGTCAGGAACCCTGGCATAACACAAAGGAGTGTACTAAACACCTCTCTGCAAGAAACCTTTAAACAATAATTTCTCCAGAACATTTCACATGCACTTTTGATTTGCAATCTAGACACCTTTACAACATAGCAATATTATGACAAGCTTAGATCATCAGGCCGATAATAAGCTAGATTCACAAATGTAAAAGTGACATAAACAAATTAAGTAGACTAGAGCATGTAATTTTTTTGCTTTAGAATGTCTCTTTAAGTAATAAACATGTACAACAATAAAATATTAATGTATACTACAAATATAATCTCCAGTCTATATGCACTCTCTTAGGAAATAAGCATAAAATCATATCATTTCCAAAAAGCTGAACATCTAATATTTCTCATCAAAAGTAGCATCTGATTATTCTATATGGATACAACTTTCCATATAATTGTGTCATATTCATGTCCATCACATGATGGTCTATCTAAGGGACAGTCACAAAATATGCAAATATCTATGATCAAACAATAAACAGATAAACCAGATCCTTTTATTGAAAACATATAAAACCATACAAATATTTGGAGTACAGTGGTGTATGATAACTCCTTGACTTTAAATGTCCAACACATTTTTGTTTCTCTAAATGCTAAATATTTTTTTACGATTTGAGCAGAACTCTGCATTGAAGTATGAGATCTGAGGCCCTCTGCTGCCACCTGTCAGCAAATTTTCAAACTGCACTGATTATTTTCACTGTATATTTTAAGAAAGCAAAAATGTAGAGACATTATTTTAAGAAAATGGACAAAGAATATAGAAGTGATTTATTTTATTTAATTAGATATTACCAAATCCATGAAAAATAGTGTTTCCATGACCACAAAACTGCAACTACCAGATTGCTAATTTAGAGCCCTGGTTCATGTCATCAGTGACTTGGAGAATTGACATAACAAGTCTATCCCTGAGGTGTCTGTGTCAGCATACAGGATAGTCCTTATCTACTGTGACATAACAACCTTTTGCTTTTTAAAGCAACAGTGCTAATTTATTGAAAACATTCCTTGGTTTAACCTTTTGTATCCTTGTTAGCCCATTTGCCACTAAATCAGATAGTATTGTAAATTTGAAATGATATAATTTAATTGTGGTTTGATAAAAATACTAAATAAGTGTAGAAAAGAAAAAGTTTTAAAAGGGTTAGGGACTTAATCACTGAAGCACAGAAACATAGAATTTGACAGCAAATTAAAACTAAGAGCCAACTAGTCTGTCCATGTTTCTTTCTAAAGTATAGAATTAATGAATTCATACTTACCCTAGTTTTGATCACACTCTGGGGGGTAGTTATCAAGCCATCTACTTTTCTGGCTTTGCCGGCCCAATACGCCCGCCTAAGCTCGCCTCACATCGCCGCCGCGGACCTGAAAAAATACGCCTAAGTTATCAAATAAAGCTGTCAAAAAGCCGCGTGGCGATGAGCAGCGGACTGTGACAGTTATCACTCATCCGATCTCTCTGCTCTTCGGCTTTTTCCCAGCTTTATTGCTAGCCTGTCACTAAGCACTCACACTAAACTACACTGTTCTATCCCTATACCGGCGCCCCCGGAGCCCCCCGCAACTAAATAAAGATACTAACCCCTAAACCGCCGCTCCTAGACCCTGCCGCAACTATTAAAAATGTATTAACCCCTAAACCGCCGCTCCTAGACCCCGCCGCAACTCTTAGAAATGTATTAACCCCTAAACCGCCGCTCCCGGACACCGCTGCCACCTACAGTATACCTAGTAACCCCTATCCTGCTCGCCCTACACGGTCGCCCTCTATTATAAAGTTATTAACCCCTATCCTGCTGATCCTGCACCTCTCCGCAACTAAATAAATAGTTTAACCCCTAAACCGCCGCTCCCTGAACCCGCCGCAACCTATATTAAACCTATTAACCCCTATCCTGCCCCCCCTACACCGTCGTCACCTATAATAAATGTATTAACCCCTAATCTGCCTCCCCTACACCGTCGCCCCCTAAAATAAATTTATTAACCCCTATCCTGCCCCCCACTACGCCGCCGCCACTGTAATAAAATTATTAACCCCTAAACCTAAGTCTAACCCTAACCCTAACGCCCCCCTAACTTAAATATTAATTAAATAAATCTAAATAATATTTTTATTATTAACTAAATGAATCCTATTTAAAACTAAATACTTACCTATAATATAAACCCTAATATAGCTACAATATAAATAATAATTATATTCTAGCTATCTTAGGATTTATTTTTATTTTACAGGTACCTTTCAATTTATTTTAAATAGGTACAATAGCTATTAAATAGTTATTAACTATTTAATAGCTTACCTAGCTAAAATAAACTGAAATTTACCTGTAAAATAAATCCTAACCTAAGTTACAATTACACCTAACACTACACTATACTTTAATAAATTATTCCTATTTAAAACTAAATACTTACCTGTAAAATAAACCCTAATATAGCTACAATATAAATAATAATTATATTGTAGCTATCTTATGATTTATATTTATTTTACAGGTAACTTTGTATTTATTTTAGCTAGTTAGAATAGTTATTAAATAGTTATTAACTATTTAATAACTACCTAGCTAAAAGAAATACAAAATTACCTGTAAAATAAATCCTAACCTAAGTTACAATTAAACCTAATACTACACTATCATTAAATTAATTAAATAAACTACCTACAAATAACTACAATTACATACAATTACTTAAACTAACTAAAGTACAAAAAATAAAAAAAGCTGTTACAAAAAATAAAAAAATAAGTTACAAACATGTTAAAAATATTACAACAATTTTAAGCTACTTACACCTAATCTAAGCCCCCTAATAAAATAACAAACCCCCCAAAATAAAAAAATGCCCTACCCTATTCTAAATTAAATAAACTTCAAAGCTCTTTTACCTTACCAGCCCTTAAAAGGGCCATTTGTGGGGGCATGCCCCAAAGAAAACAGCTCTTTTGCCTGTAAAAGAAAAATACAACCCCCCCCAACATTAAAACCCACCACCCACATACCCCTAATCTAACCCAAACCCCCCTTACAAAAACCTAACACTAATCCCCTGAAGATCATCCTACCTTGTCTTCACTCAGCCGAGCAGCGATGGAACCGAAGTGGACATCCGGAGCGGAAGAAGTTAATCCTCCAAGCGGCGCTGAAGAAATCTTCCATCCGATGAAGTCATCATCCAGGCGGCGCTGAAGAAAAGTCTTCGATCCGGCCGATGTCATCTTCAAAGAGGCGCTGAAGAGGTCTTCTATCCGGGCGAAGTCATCTTTCAAGCCGGGTCTTGAATCTTCCTTACGCCGACGCGGAACCTCCTTCTTCTCCGACAGACTACGACGAATGAAGGCTCCTTTAAGGGATGTCATCCAAGATGGCGTCCCCTCAATTCCGATTGGCTGATAGGATTCTATCAGCCAATCGGAATTAAGGTAGGAAAATTCTGATTGGCTGATGAAATCAGCCAATCAGATTCAAGCTCAATCCGATTGGCTGATCCAATCAGCCAATCAGATTGAGCTCGCATTCTATTGGCTGATCGGAACAGCCAATAGAATGCGAGCTCAATCTGATTGGCTGATTCCATCAGCCAATCAGATTTTTGTGTTAAAGGGCTTAATGTAAACTGAGTGCAAAGCCTCAAGTATCAGAGACTGAAGTGAAATATTTGTGTCATGGATCCACTACAGTTTACAGCAGTAAGGAGCAGCTGTCTTTGCTTTTTACAGTACATTTTGTATCCTATTCTCATAAAAATTAGGTTAGATCACCTCAAGTGTGGTCTATTCTGTCTCCTTCCTTACACATTTAAAGGGACATGAAACTCCCACAATTTTCTTTCATGATTTTGATAGAGCAGATTTACTTATTTATTTATCAAATGTGCAATGCACTGCTGATAACAAGCTAAAGACATCTAGTGAGCCAATGAAAAGAGGCAAACATGTGCAGCCATCGATTACCTGCTAGTTCTTAGTAGTGCATTGTATATTTTAAATAAGCAATAGATTTATTTTCTAACATTTTTTTTAATTTGACACCCCTATTATGTGACAGCCACCAGCCAATCACAGACTTATATATGTATTCACTGTAAACTCTTGCACATACAGTAGAGTTGCATAATTAACAAGTGCATAATAAAAAGACAATTCAATAACACTTACTTTAAATTTCATATAAGCACTGCAGTAGATTTTATTCTGACAAATGTATCCCCCCCCCCCTCCCCATTTGCTGGCCGCTGTATCATGTAACATCTATCATCCAATCACAGAGTAGTATAAAAATACCCTGTGAACTTGTGAAGATGCTCAGTTGGATGCTGGTGCCTCAAAAAATGTGCATATAAAAATATTTGCGCAATTTGATAATGGAAGTAAATTGGAAAGTCTCTTAAAACTGGATGTTCTATCTGCGTGAATGTCTTTGTGTGCATGTGAGTGAAAGAGCTTGTGTAAGAGAGAATGTGTGTGTGTGAGTTAGTTTTTTAGAGTGTATGTGAGAGTGTGAGTGTGTGTAACAGTAAGTGTGCATGAGAGTGTGAGTGTGTGTGAGATAGTGTCTCAGAGTGTGTGTGGGAGTGAGTGTGCATGAGAGTGTAAGTGTGTGAGATAGTGTGTTAGAGTGTGTAGGTGATTTAGTGTGTTAAAGTGTGTGAGAGTGATTGTGTGTGAGATAGTGTGTTAGAGTGTGTGTGGGAGTGAGCGTGCATGTGAGTGTAAGTGTGTGAGATAGTGTGTTAGAGTGTGTTGGTGATTTAGTGTGTTAAAGTGTGTGAGAGTGATTTGTGCGTGAGAGTGTGAGTGTGTGTGAGCTAGTGTGTTAGAGTGTGCGTGAGAGAGTAAGTGTATGTGAGTTAGTGTGATAGAGTGTGTGAGAGTGAGTGTGCATGAGAGTGGGAGTGTGTGCAAAATAGTGTTAGAATTTGTGTGAGTGTGAGTGTGTGTAAGTTAGTGTGTTAGAGTGTGTGTGAGAGTGAGTGTAAATGAGAGTGTGTGGGAGTTAGTGTGTTAGAGTGTGTATGAGAGTGAGTGTGCATGAGAGTGTGTGTGTGTATAAGATATTGTGTTAGAATGTGTGTGAGAGTGAGTGTGTGTGAAAGTGTGTGTGATAGTGAGTGCACATGAGTGTAATTTACAGCAGAACAACAGATGATATTTGTGCTAAGTCTGTGTGAATGAAATATCTCCAAAACGTTAAGTAAGTGCAACAATGTCTGTTGCGTGTCTATCTATTTAATACTTAAATTAAGTAAGTGCAACAATGTGTGTTGTGTGTCTATTTAATACATTTCACTTGAGTCATGCCTTGTGTGTGCTTTTCTTTTTATTTATTTCTATATGTACATGAGAGGGTGTGTGTGTTAATGTGTTAGAGTGTGTGAGAGTGAGCATGCGTGAGAGTGTGAGTTAGTGTGTTAGAGTGTGTGTGAGAGTGAGTATGTGTGATGGGTGAGAGTATGAGTTAGTGTGTTAGAGTGTGTGTGAGAGTCAGTGTGTGTGAAATAGTGTTAGAATATGTGTGAGAGTAAGTGCGCATTAGAGTGTGAGTGTGTGTGAGATAGTGTGTTAGAGTATGTGTGTGTGTGAAAGTGAATGAGTGTGTGTGAGTGCATGTGAGATAGTGTGTTATAGTGAGTGTGCATGAGAGTGTGTGTGAGTTAGTGTATTAGAGTTTGTGTGAGAGTGAGTGTGCATGAGAGTGCGAGTGTGTGTTAGTGACAGTGAGTTTGTGTGAGAGTGTGTGTGAGAAAGGGTGTTAGAGTGTGTGTGAGAGTGAGTGTGCATGAGAGTGGGAGTGTTTAAGATTGTGTGTTAGAGTGTGTGTGAGAGTGAGTGTATGTGTGGGAGTGTATGTGGGTTAGTGTGTTAGAGTGAGCATGCGTGAGAGAGTGTGTGTGAGAATGAGTGTGTGTAAGAGTGAGTGTGTGTGAAATAGTCTTAGAATGTGTGTGCGAGTAAGTGTGCATGAGAGTGTGAGTGTGTGTAAGATAGTGTTTTAGAGTGCATGAGAGTGAGTGTTCGTGAGAGTGTGTGTGAGATTGAGTGTGCATGAGAGTGGGTGTGAGTTAGTGTGTTAGAGTGTGTGTGAGAGTGTGAGTGTATGTGTTAGTATGTTAGCGTGTGCGTGACAGTGAGTTTGTGTGTGAGTGTGTGTGAGATAGTGTGTGTGAGAGTGAATGTGCGTGAGAGTGTGAGTGAGATAGCGTGTTAGAGTGTGTTGGAGAGTGAGTGTGCTTTAGAGTGTTTTGTGTGTGTGAGATGGAGAGTGTGTGAGTGTGAATATCTATGTGCGTTTTCGTGTTTACCTGCTATTATACCAGTGTTCTGGTTTCGCATGAACTAAAGGTGACAATGCTAGCATGCATACATTGGCATACATAACAAGTCACATGTTTTAAAAAAATCTGTACATTGAACAATGTATTTAACACCCCAAGATGGACAATACAAACAATAATTGCTTCCCCCCACAGAAATTATAGTTCAGATGTTTTTCTGACAGGAGAGAGCAAAGCATTTAATTATTATTTTTTTTATTCTGAAATTCCAGCATTAGGCATTTATAAGGGATTTAAAATGAAATCATGCAGAGAATTATAAGCTTTAGTAGAATATGTAACATTACTTCCATTTTGCTGCCATCTAGTGGCTATATCATAAAATTAAATAGTAGACAAATTTCTGGATGGTCAAAAAAAAAAAAGAGGAAAACTTTAGCTGTTTACTAGATTAACATATCAAATATAACAGTTTATATTCATGTAAAAGCATTTTTATTGTTAATGTATTAAAGGTAATGAGACAAATGCCTGACAAAGTTCATAAAAAATAAGTAGATTACAAGTGGAACACAAAATAATTGCTTTATCTAAAGCGACATTTGCGCTCCACTTTGTAATACCAGTATATGTAAATGTGCGCTGTTTTTACGAGTTATATGCAATGCGACCCAGACCTCACATTCGCATTGCATGGAAGCATTACCCTCATGAGAGCGCGCTTCTATAGGCTCCAAAGGTAACAACTACATAACTTAAAGTTAATACATATATTTGTATGAACCCCTTAAGGACTGGTATTTCAGACAAAAACTTGCCCAAAAAACTTTTAAGCATTTTTGCCATCACCCTGTTTAAACAGAAATAGTCTTGGTTTTTATTTGCCTATCAATATATATATATATATATATATATATATATATATATATATATATATATATATATATATACCATCAGAAGAGTATATAATCCACGCCAGGGTTAAAACTTGACTTTTATTTTCTTGTTAAAAGCGATACAAACAATGGAAATCACCGCAGCTTAGCAGAGTGAGCGCAGCACTGGGTTTACGCGTTTAGACGGTTAAGCCATAGTCATAGCCTATAGTGCTGTGTTTGACCCTGCTATTTAAAAGGAGATACAAAAATCTCATTGGCTCAAGGTTAATTGGAAATTAAAAACACAATTGCGCTACTCAATGCTTAATGTCAGCAAGAACATATATGTGAACACACTTTCACACATTGCATTATTAGTTTTCTATGTGCCCAAAATTATTATTAGCGTGTGTTCACATATATGTTCTTGCTGACATTAAGCATTGAGTAGCGCAATTGTGTTTTTAATTTAAGTGTGTTCACATATATGTTCTTGCTGACATTAAGCATTGAGTAGTGATGCGGTGATTTCCATTGTTTGTATCTCTTTTAACAAGAAAATAAAAGTCAAGTTTTAACCCTGGCGTGGATTATATACTCTTCTGATGGTCTATCTGTGTTATCCTGCAATCCGACGCTGACACACTGCTGTGCACTGCGTGTCCTGTCAACAAGCCAATCCGGACACCCCTAACCGACATTGACGTCACCCGGAATCACCGGGCCACCTGTGGAGTACTTCCGGCTAGAGACACCGAGGGAGGCGGAGGGCACTGAGGAGCAGTTTGCCTGTAAAGACAGTGCGGTCCCTCTATTCTCGGAAGCTGGACAGTCTGAGGTGAAGGGTAAGAGAGCACACATCCAGTGCCAAGTCTGTTTTATTACTATTGATAAGAAGAGGAGATATATAACCTTGCAAGTAACGGATACCCTAGGGGTTTGTGTTTCCTTTTTTGCCTTTGGTATTGGCTTTGTTTGTATTCAGGAAAGGCACAGGAGCTTTATTGTGCTAGTGAATTGATGTGATTCACACTCGTTTCCTTTATTGTGTGACTATATATATATATATATATATATATATATATATATATATATCCAATCCAGAACATACACCTGACACTTTGATCCCCACACTGCTGTCATATTAAAATGATTTGTTTACCGTTACTATGGCGACACACTCACGGCATGCTTTTGCTTAAAAGCAATAAAAACATTAAAGGGACAGTCAAGTCCAAAAAATCTTTCATGATTTAAAAAGAGCATGCAATTTTAAACAAATTCCTAATTTACTTGTATCACCAATTTTGCTTTGTTCTCTTGGTATTCTTAGTTGAAAGCTAAACCTAGGAGGGTCATATGCTTATTTCTTAGAATTTGAAGACTGCCTCTAATATGAATGAATTTTGACCACTAGAGAGCATTAGTTCATGTGTTTCATATAGATAACATTTGAGCTCATGCACGTGAAGTGACCTAGGAGTGAGCACTAAAATGCAAGTCTGTCAAAAGAACTGAAATAAGGGGGCAGTCAGCAGAAGCTTAGATACAAGCTAATTACAGAGTTAAAACGTGTATTATTATATCTGTGTTGGTTATGCAAAACTGGGGAATGGGTAATAAAGGAATTATCTTTCTTTTTAAACAACAAAAATTCTGGTGTTGACTGTCCCTTTAACAGAAAAACACAGTAAACCAATAATTATTATTGCTTGACCAGTACTTCCAATATTTTAGAATCCAAAAGAATGCAGGGGCGCACAGACCAACTCCGGTTAGGTAAAAAATACAAAGCTTTATTGATCCAAAATATAAAAACAAGTCATCCGTCCTCCGGTCGTTGGTCTGTGCGCCTCTGCATTCTTTTGGATTCTTTGTTTGTATACTGGCGTGCAGTGTAGGCACGCTTGCTGGAGGCGACAACGTCAAACCCGGATTCTACAGGGACGTTTGTCCCGCCCACTCTCCATTGTGCTGTGGAAGTCACACGGAACATGTCGGGGGACCAGGTAAGATAGATGTTGCGCTCCATAGTGGCTCAGGATTTCTTGGTAACCTTCCAATCTTTTAGTTGCGTTACACCAGATTCAATTAAAAAGGTCCTGCAGGGGGCCAGTGGCTATGATACCATACGGTGATATATGTAAATAGAAACCTTGGGTCATATAGCAACACAAAAGGAAAAAGTGCCAATCGTGTCTTCCTACTGGGCTATACTGGATCTGTGGTCTTTTGTGCCAGGTACAAATAAAACTATCATAATAAAAGCACTGCCATGCAACAGGAGCTGAGAGTACAGATGGTGGTTTTTCCCGCCTCTAATCTTTCTTGCAGATGAATAATACAAGCCTCACAGCTGTCAGATTAAATTCTGTAAAGTGTTATTGCAGTCACAGAGTACCCTTAATGTTAAGGCTTATTGATCCAGTGTGTGGAATTAAATACAAGTCCCTTAGTTTTGAAGTATAGTCTCTGGTGCCTTTATCGCTCTTATTAGGCAAAAAAAATAATTAAATTCTCACCCCTATTGGTCTTCCAACGTGTTACTCCACTTATCATCCGCTTTTGGTGAGGTTTCTGATGCCTTTGATGTCTTTATTGCAACCCTGCACCCAGCGGCGGTCTTTCCTAGGAATTTTCTGGTTCTATTTTCCGGGTGGGCCGCAAAATCTCTCAAAGCTGCCCAAAATAAGTTATGGACTGACTGGGATTGTGTGGCTTCTGTATCAAGGGTTTTTCTAAACAAATTACCCCTGATTAGTGCCCTAAATGACTGTTAAATGGCAAGTTTTGCACAGAGCTTTGCAAAGTTGCTTCTGCTTCAGTTGCTGGCTAGCTCCGCCCCCTTTTTAATGCATTTTAGTATTCTCATTAGTTTGTTGCATAGCATATTTTCAATATCGTTACACTGTGTCCCTAGTACTTTCTCTCTCTAGCGCTTCTGTTATTTTCTCCCTCAGTTTTTCCCTGCCTTTGCAGACATGTCCTTTCTCTCTATCGGACTTTAGCTCTGCCCCCTTAGCTCAGTGCATCACACTCCATATTCCTGCCCTTCTGCCCGCCCTGAGTTACCTCACGGACCGCCTCTGACATTCTTCACACTGTCCTTCTTGGAAATCTGTAAAATAGTTTTTTGGCAACTTTTTTTGCAATATTAACTGAAACGTTACATTTGCTAGACAGCTTAACTAGCAAACTAGACCTATGCCTAGAGCAGCAATATATATTACTTATATTTATGAAGTGGTAAATATAATTATATTAAAAAATAGTATTTGATTATTGTTAAAAATATGTATTATAAATAAGTGTATCTTTATTTTTCTTGAGAGGTGATCACAGGTAAGGAGCACGGATGTTAAACGTAAGTTCTATAGCGTAAGGTCGTGTTACCTTAGCAACTAATTGATTTTCAAGAAATCCAATGTCAGATGGAAGCATTAACACAACGTTAACTTACAGCTACACGAAAAGAGCGACGGCAAGCAATGCACAAAATATTTCAATGGAAACCTGGTACTAAAATGGAGCCGTAAATTACTTTTAGCTGTCGGCCACTTCGGTAGCTTACGGCTCCATTTTTAACGACTCAATGGAATCGAGCTCAGAGATTGGCCTTTTGGCTAATGGCCTTCTTTTTTGTGAGCAAGGCTTTAATGTATGTGAATTTGTTTAATTCTCTTAATAAAATTAAATTAAGTACTAAAAAGATATTTTACCCTCTTTATAAGATTTTTGGCAGGGCCGGGAAAGGTAGAGGCCACTTTCCTGGTTGCACATTTGTCCCCAGGTCTCAATTTCAAAACAACCCCCCTCCTTCCACCTCACTCACAAACTGCTTTCCATCAAGAGCTTGGACATTGGAACTTCAGAGGTTTTCGCTCCAGAGCTCAAAAAAGACCCTTTCAAGGTAAATATCTCTCTTCCCTTTGTCAATTCTTTCCCACATTTAGTGGGGGGGGGGGGGGGGGATTAAAACACTTTATTCACAATTGGGATAAAATTACTTTAGACCCTTGGGTCCTTCAGACTATTTCAGGTCTCCATCTAAATTTCATTTATCCTCTTTCCCAATACAAAGACCTGACCCAATCAGATTTTCTTTACATGATTCCAACCTGTTAGACACAGAGCTTTCCAACCTAGCACAAAAGTATGTGATTGAACTAGCTCCATTTTATGGAAAACTCTTTCTGAAGCAACATGTTCTTTGTAAAGAAAAAAGAAGGAACTTTTCGCCCAGTTATAAATTTAAGAAATTTGAACCAATTTTTAGAATACAATCATTTCAAAATGGAGGGTATTGACCCCAGTTGTAGGCTGGCTCCGCTTGAGAGAGATTTGTTTAATTATTTATTTGGACAACATCCTTCTTATGCATCAGAACAATGCTACTCTTCTTCTTCATTTATCAATCACCATAAACTTTCTTCAAAACTTAGGTTTCCTAATTAACTTCACAAAAATCAGTTCTTTCCCCAACTCAGAATATAATCATTCTAGGTTTTTCTATAGACACCAAACTTTCTACCCTAAGTCTTCCCCTTTAAAGAAGAAGATCTTTCCCATCAGACTGTTAGCCAGGATTATAGGATTACTTTCTTCTTCCATTCAGTCTATCTATCCTGCCCCTCTTTATTACAGAGCTCTTCAACGTCTGAAAATATCTTATCTTCGCAGAGGATTCTCTTACTCTCACATGATCTCTTTATCCTCAGAAAGCCAGAGAAGAGTTACAGTGGTGGCTTTCAAACATTTCTGCTTGGAATGGGAAAGCTATATTGGGCAGTTCTCCAGATTTAATTATGGAATCTGATGCCAGCAAGTCAGGTTAAGGAGCCAGATGCAGCTCAATTGTCATCGGAGGCAAATGGTCAGCGATGGAACAACAATTACATATCAACAATTTGGAACTTTTAGCAGGATCCTTTGCGGTAAGGAGCTTCTCCAAGATCAAACATTCCCTGACCATTCGTCTCAGGATGGACAATATATCTGCAGTCCATTACATCAACAAATTAGGAGGTACCAATTCCAAATCCCTCTATAATTTGACCAAGGATTTCATACATTGTTGCCTTTCTCAGAACATTTTCATTCAGGCGGAATATATTCCGGGACTTGCGAATGTGGCAGCGGATTGGGGTTCCAGATATCTGCTGGATTCAAGCGAATGGACTTAATCCTCTTCTTTTTTGCAAGATCTTAACTTTGAGGGGTCCCTTCTGTATGGATCTTTTTGCATCTCGTGTCAACCTTCTACCTCTTCTGCTCCATCATCAAATAGACATCCTTTCAAATCCCATAGGAGATTTTCATGATCTTGACCGAATAGGTTCTCTCAATCTCATTGCATAGACAGTTTCAGGGGTTCATGGTCTGTCAAAGGACTTTTTTCAGAAAAAAATAACTTATTACAAGACTCTTGGTCCCCAGGAACTAAAAAATGTTACCTCTCTTCATGAAAGAAATGGTCTAGCTGGTGCGATCAATGACATCTGGAAATCTTTTCAGCTCCTATAAGTGAAGTGTTACTTTTTTTACTTTATTATTTGAAGCTGGTTTGGCATATAGATCAATCAATGTAGCTAGATCAGCTATTTCAGCAGGTTATGAACTATTTCATAATTCTCCTATTGGACAACATATATCTTTTTGTCGTCTTATGAAATCTATTAAACTTAAACGTCCCCCATCTTCTAAATATTCTAATTTTTGGGATGTTAACCTGTTTTTTTTTTCCATTTTTAACAAATATCCTGAAACCTCTAATCTCTCTCTTAAAGGATTACTTTCTGTTATAATTTTTAACATAAACAACTAACATATTAAAGTTAATAAACATTAATTAAAACCTACTGACCTATATTTTCTTCAAAACGAAGTTTCATAACGTTCTAAAAGTTATATCTTTTATTCGCCGATGATGTCACGTTATCCTGCCCACTATTTTCAGCACTGCATGTTCAAAATACTTAAACCAATAACTTTGTGTTTAAAGCGCCATTTTGAAACCTAGGTATTGTAAACGGATTGGTACAGAGCAAAGGATACCCACGGAGTGGGTTTGGAAAACAATTAAATTTGCAGACAAGATTTCTGATATACGGTAGAGATATGTTAATGAAATGCTATTGATAAAAAGCGTATTTGGGGTAGTTAGTTAGTAACAGGCATAGAAAATATTTACTTACAGTGGCCCTTTAAACAACTTTCAGCAAAGTTAGCCATTCTTTTATGTTTACTTTCTTGCAGAAGGGTGTCTGACGTTAAAGCCATAGATTACAACAATAAAATGTTCTCTCCCCAAGTTGTTCTTTTTCCTCTACTACTATTTTTCCTCTACTAAAACTTCTTCCTCTACTTTATTCTATCCTTATTTTTCTCATTTTCCTCATTTATGTGTTGTTTTGTGTCTTAAGGAGTATAAAACCTAGAACTGTTTCTTTCAGAAATTCTACACCTTCTCAACATCTGATTTAATTTACTCATCCTCATCTTCCTGTTTCCTCTACTACCATCGCTAGGTGTGTTAAGTGGATCATGATTCAGGCAGGTGTAGATTTTTTTGTTCTCTCCTCATTCAATCAGAGGTGCTGCAGCTCCAAAAGCTTTTTCTAATTCTTGATCTCTGCAAGAGATCTTGAATGCAGTGGATTGGTCCTCTGATTATATTTTTTGCCAATTTTATTTTAAGCCTTTTCACAATATTCCTACTCTTTTGATATCATGACCTATTTAGCTTTGAACTAGCAAAATATGAAGGCCCTGTCCTTGTAATAAAATTTCGATTATCCTAGCTTTGTGAAGGAATAATCTAGATTGTATTAAAGAAACAGAGACGAATATTGTCCTTCCCTCCCTTCCCTTATAGGATGGAATGCTCATATTTACATTTATTATAACATATTGTTTAAATTTTTCAGCTTCCATTCTTCCCAATCCAGGAATCTAAGAGACTGAATCAGCTTAATTTGATTCAACAATTGCCTACAACGTCTGAACATCATCTTATTAGTTTGTATTTCTCTTTTCAACTCAGTATAAAAAATAGGATCTTGGGGGGTGGAGCCAACTGCCTAAGTGGTCGGACGCACATCGCAAGAGCTCCAGCTCTAAATCCAATTTTTGGGATAAAATCATGGTTTGAGGTACGAGTGCACAACACCACTGAAGACCCCGTTACATAGCCTCCTACCAACCCAGTAAGGGTTCCTGCTTATTTTATTCAACTCTAGCTTGAGCCTTACAACGCAACCTCGAAGCCACAGACTACAGGAGCAGTCATGGGAGGGTTATATTCTGCAACTAAGAATATAATCTTTCTAGGTTTTTCTATAGACACCAAACTTTCTACCCTAAGTCTTCCCCTTAAAAGAAGAAGATATTTCCCATCAGACTGTTAGCCAGGATTATAGGATTACTTTCTTCTTCCATTCAGTCTATCTATCCTGCCCCTCTTCATTACAGAGCTCTTCAACGTCTGAAAATATCTTATCTTCGCAGAGAATTCTCTTACTCTCACATGATCTCTTTATCCTCAGAAAGCCAGAGAAGAGTTACAGTGGTGGCTTTCAAACATTTCTGCTTGGAATGGGAAAGCTATATTGGGCAATTCTCCAGATTTAATTATGGAATATGATGCCAGCAAGTCAGGTTGAGGAGCCAGATGTGGCTCTATTGTCATCGGAGGCAAATGGTCAGCAGTGGAACAACAATTACTTATCAACAATTTGGAATTTTTAGCAGGATCCTTTGCGGTAAGGAGCTTCTCCAAGATCAAACATTCCCTGACCATTCATCTCAAGATGGACAATATATCTGCAGGCCACTACATCAACAAATTAGGAGGTACCAATTCCAAATCCCTCTATAATTTGAACAAGGATTTCATACATTTTTGCCTTTCTCAGAACATTTTCATTCAGCCGGAATATATTCCAGGACTTGCGAATGTGGCAGCGGATTGGGGTTACAGATATCTGCTGGATTCAAGCGACTGGAAACTTAATCCTCTTCTTTTTTGCAAGATCTTAACTTTGAGGGGTCCTTTCTGTATGGATCTTTTTGCATCTCATGTCAACCTTCTACCTCTTCTGCTCCATCATCAAATAGACATCCTTTCAAATCCCATAGGAGATTTTCACGATCTTGACAAAATAGGTTCTCTCAATCTCATTGCATAGACAGTTTCAGGGGTTCATGGTCTATCAAAGCACTTTCTTCAGAAGAAAATAACTTATTTTAAGACTCTTGGTCCCCAGGAAATAAAAAATGTTACCTCTCTTCATGAAAGAAATGGTCTAGCTGGTGAGAACAATGACATCTGGATCCCTTTTCAGCTGCTATAAGTGAAGTGTTAAATTTTTTTACTTTATTATTTGAAGCTGGTTTGGCATTCAGATCAATCAATGTAGCTAGATCAGCTATTTCGGCAGGTTGTGAACTATTTCATATTTCTCCTATTGGACAACATACTGTTTGTCGTCTTATGAAATCTATTAAACTTAAACGTCCCCCATCTTCTAAATATTCTCATTTTTGGGATGTTAACCTGTTTTTTTTCCATTTTTAACAAATATCCTGAAACCTCTAATCTCTCTCTTAAACAACTTTCAGCAAAGTTAGCCACTCTTTTATGTTTACTTTCTTGCAGAAGGGCATCTGACGTTAAAGCCATAGATTACAACAGTAAAATGTTCTCTCCCCAAGGTGTTATTTTTCCTCTACTACTATTTTTCCTCTACTAAAACTTCTTCCTCTACTTTATTCTATTCTTATTTTTCTCATTTTCCTCATTTATGTGTTGTTCTGTGTCTTAAGGAGCATACACCTAGAACTGTTTCTTTCAGAAATTCTAGACCTTCTCAACATCTGATTTAATTCACTCATCCTCATCTTCCTGTTTCCTCTACTACCATCGCTAGGTGTGTTAAGTGGATCGTGATTCAAGCAGGTGTAGATTTTTTTTGTTCTCTCCTCATTCCATCAGAGGTGCTGCAGCTCCAAAAGCTTTTTCTAATTCTTGTTCTCTGCAAGAGATCTTGAATGAAGCGGATTGGTCCTCTGATTCTATTTTTTGCCAATTTTATTTTAAGCCTTTTCACAATATTCCTACTCTTTTGATATCATGACCTATTTAGCTTTGAACTAGCAAAATATGAAGGCTCTGTACTTGTAATAAAATTCTGATTATCCTAGCTTTGTGAAGGAATAATCTACATTTTATTAAAGAGACAGAGACAAATATTGTCCCTCCCTCCCTTCTCTTATAGGATGGAATGCTCATATTTACATTTATTATAACATATTGTTTAAATTTTTCAGCTTCCATTCTTCCCAATCCAGGAATCTAAGAGACTGAATCAGCTTAATTTGATTCAACAATTCCCTACAAATTCTGAACAATATCTTATCAGTTTGTATTTCTCTTCTCGACTCAGTTTAAAAAATAGGATCTTGGGGGGCAGAGCCAACTGCGGTCGGACGCACATCGCAAGAGCTCCAGCTCTAAAGTCCATTATTTGGGGTAATATCATGGTTTGAGGTATGAGTGCACAGCACCACTGAAGACACCGTTACATAGCCTCCTACGAACCCAGTAAGGGTTCCTGCTTATTTTATTCAACCCTAGCTTGAGCCTTACAACACAACTACGAAGCCATAGACTACATGAGCAGTCACGGGAGGGTCATATTCTGCAACTCAGAATATAATCTTTCTAGGTTTTTCTATAGACACCAAACTTTCTACCCTAAGTCTTCCCCTTTAAAGAAGAAGATCTTTCCCATCAGACTGTTCTCACATGATCTCTTTATCCTCAGAAAGCCAGAGAAGAGTTACAGTGGTGGCTTTCAAACATTTCTGCTTGGAATGGGAAAGCTATATTGGGCAATTCTCCAGACTTAATTATGGAATCTGATGCCATCAAGTCAGGTTGAGGAACCAGATGCGGCTCTATTGTCATCGGAGGCAAATGGTCAGCGGCGGAACAACAATTATATATCAACAATTTGGAACTTTTAGCAGGATCCTTTGCGGTAAGGAGCTTCTCCAAGATCAAACATTCCCTGACCATTCGTCTAAGGATGGACAATATATCTGCAGTCCATTACATCAACAAATTAGGAGGTACCAATTCCAAATCCCTCTTAAATTTGACCAAGGATTTCATACATTGTTGCCTTTCTCAGAACATTTTCATTCAGGCGAAATATATTCCGGGACTTGCGAATGTGGCAGTGGATTGGGGTTCCAGATATCTGCTGGATTCAAGTGACTGGAAACTTAATCCTCTTCTTTTTTGAAAGATCTTAACTTTGAGGGGTCCCTTCTGTATGGATCTTTTTGCATCTTGTGTCAACCTTCTACCTCTTCTGCTCCATCATCAAATAGACATCCTTTCAAATCCCATAGGAGATTTTCACAATCTTGACAGAATAGGTTCTCTCAATCTCATTGCATAGACAGTTTCATGACCTATTTAGCTTTGAACTAGCAAAATATGAAGGCTCTGACCTTGTAATAATATTCCGATTATCCTAGCTTTGTGATGGAATAATCTAGATTTTATTAAAGAGACAGAGATGAATATTGTGTTCACACTATAATAAAAGATACCTTATATGAGGGCTATATCCCTGTAATTAACTACAAAGGTTATAATGGTTGTAAAGCTCTAAGGATAAAAATTATAACACAATTTTAATACAAACACAAATTACATCACTAAACATGGATCCATGATACATAAAAACATATATATATATATATATATATATATATATATATATACATATATGTGTATAAAACAATTCTAAAAAACAATTCTAAAAAACAATTCTAAAAAAACAATTCTAAAAAACAACACCTGAAATATAGGTTCAAATACCAGGGGGAATGTATCCCTCCTAGAGCGAGTAGCCCAAAGCTTGGTTACTGATTCAAATGATGTGGTTATAGTATTGTTAGAACTAATATGGATATGTAATTAGTAGAGGTGGTTAAAACTCAACTACCCTCTATAACATTGGGTTCAGGGCTACCAAAAATAATGATTCAAATAACTTGTAGGTTGGTTCCTACTAGTCTGATAAATGCGGTGTACAAATTGTACAGAAGCAGAAAAAATAAACAAAAATTTTTTTTAAACAAAAATTCCACAACGTGGTGCGTATCACATGTGAAAAAAAGAAAAAAATGGTGATCACAGATTAAACTAGTGTGTACACAAACTAGTGTTGCTCAAAAATGATTCCAAAAAGTTATAACGAAAAATTCTTGAAAAAATAAAACTATAAACATGTGTTAAATGTGAGTGACAGATCACACAGTGAGTGATGTGTGAGATGATGTACAAAATACAAAATACAAATAAATACAATAAGGAAACAGATATTTATTCCTAAAAACGTCCCAAAATTAATAAAATGAAACTCAAATTAGTTCCAAATTAGTGTCCTTAAAAATCAAATAGTGGTGACATTATAGTGATCCTAATAAAAATTGAGGTGATCCTGATCAAAATTGTATCCAAAAATAAAATGAAAATTAATGGTTCCAATAAATAGTTCAGATCCTCAAAAATATGCTATAGGTAAACAGTTCCAATCCTTGATGTCAAAGCAAAGAAAAATAGATGTAACAATGCGAGGTAAAAATAGGAAAAAAGTAGAAGGCTGGGAAATCCTCAAAACCTAAAAATAGAAAGAAATAACATAGTATAATAATGCTTAAATAATACTAGGTCATGAAAAATAGCTCACCATATAGTTGCCCCTATAGGCAACTATATGGTGAGCTATTTTTTTACTTTATTATTTGAAGCTGGTTTGGCATACAGATCAATCAATGTAGCTATATCAGCTATTTCAGCAGGTCGAGAACTATTTCATAATTCTCCTATTGGACAACATATATCTGTTTGTCGTCTTATGAAATCTATTAAGCTTAAACGTCCCCCATCTTCTAAATATTCTCATTTTTGGGATGTTAACCTGTTTTTTTTTCCATTTTTAACAAATATCCTGAAACCTCTAATCTCTCTCTTAAACATCTTTCAGCAAAGTTAGCCACTCTTTTATGTTTACTTTCTTGGAGAAGGGTGTCTGACGTTAAAGCCATAGATTACAACAATAAAATGTTCTCTCCCCAAGGTGTTATTTTCCCTCTACTACTATTTTTCCTCTACTAAAACGTCTTCCTCTACTTTATTCTATCCTTATTTTTCTCATTTTCCTCATTTATGTGTTGTTCTGTGTCTTAAGGAGCATAAACCTAGAACTGATTCTTTCAGAAATTCTACACCTTCTCAACATCTGATTTAATTTACTCATCCTCATCTTCCTGTTTCCTCTACTACCATCACTAGGTGTGTTAAGTGGATCATGATTCAAGCAGGTGTAGATTTTTTGTTCTCTCCTCATTCCATCAGAGGTGCTGCAGCTCCAAAAGCTTTTTCTAATTCTTGTTCTCTGCAAAAGATCTTAAATGCAGCGGATTGACCCTCTGATTCTATTTTTTGCCAATTTTATTTTAAGCCTTTTCACAATATTCCTACTCTTTTGATATCATGACCTATTTAGCTTTGAACTAGCAAAATTTGAAGGCTCTGTCCTTGTAATAAAATTCGGATTATCCTAGCTTTGTGAAGGAATAATCTAGATTTTATTAAAGAGACAGAGATGAATATTGTCCCTCCCTCCCTTTCCTTATAGGATGGAATGCTCATATTTACATTTATTATAACATATTGTTTAAATTTTTCAGCTTCCATTCTTCCCAATCCAGGAATCAAAGAGACTGAATCAGCTTAATTTGATTCAACAATTCCCTACAACTTCTGAACATCATCTTATCAGTTTGTATTTCTCTTCTCGACTCACTTTAAAAAATAGGATCTTGGGGAGCGGAGCCAACTGCCTAAGTGGTCGGATGCACATCGCAAGAGCTCCAGCTCTAAAGTCCATTATTTGGGCTAAAATCATGGTTTGAGGTACGAGTGCACAGCACCACTGAAGACCCCGTTACATAGCCTCCTACCAACCCAGTAAGGGTTCCTGCTTATTTCATTCAACCCTAGCTTGAGCCTTACAATGCAACTACGAAGCCACAGACTACAGGAGCAGTCACGGGATGGTCAGAGCTAGCTGCTGCAAGATTAGCAGCCCACATTACCCACATAATGTAGAGACTCGCTACATGACCCCAGCTTACTGACCTGAACTACCAGAGCAGCCCTAGCCATCATACCAGCTGCATTATTGATCTCTCTAAAAAAGAAAAATGGTGGCTGCTGAGGACTGGGAGTTAAGATCCCGGGGCTTCATCGAGGCCTTCTTCCGACTACTGGAGACACAGCTGATCAAGCTTTTTGCTGCAACTACACATGGCTATATCCCACCTTCCCAGGTGATACAAGAACAAGGATTATATGCGCTGCGGAATCTGTTGGTGCTCTACAAATAACCGATAATAAATAATTATATAATGTGGGAGAAGATAGGACGACCACATCTGCCAATACATATAATGCAGGGGCGGAGGCCCTGCTCCATATAGTACAGCCGTATCAGCGGACTCAGGCCCAAACTAGGATGATTGCAGATCAATGGAAGCCCTATCTCCCATATGTCTCTAAAAAACTCTGCTCACTCAGGTCTAGTTATGTACCTGGATCGCCATCGGACCTCAGTTTGTGGAGCGGCTCCCAGTTGCAGTACACAAGCACCCCAGAACTGATCTTGTATGAGTCCCAGAACATATGCAGTGTTACCAGTACCAGACATTATTGCTTATTACAGTTCTAATCGCTACTGCAGCTGGGGAATATCTTTGTGTATATTTCTAAGCAATGCTAATAATATGGTTTATTTTATATATCACATTGTATGTTGTTCCCTATAGGTATGTTTCTACAGTTGCAGTTCCTTGGAAATGTATCATCTACATCCTGTTTTTTCAACAGCCGGGCCGTGGCCCAGTACCGGGCCGTAATAGCCCTGCTGGTGGGCCCTGACCTGTCATGCCCCCACTGCACACTCTTACCCCACTGCACACAAGGGGCAGACTGAGACCAATCAAGGCCCCAGGAAAACTGTCTCACACTGACCCAAATGTATTCAAATTTATGCATTTTACCGGGCCCTGAGGTCACTTTGGTTGAGAACCACTGATCTAGATGGCCCTAGAGTTTATTCTGAATTAAGGATTCCACTCTGTTGTTACAGCCTTAAGGGGACATCAGAGTCATACGCTAGTTAGTTTAGCATTTCATACATACTTTTATTTAGTATACACTAGTTCTTAACCAAGCTCCTCTAGATCTCAAATTCATTAGTGTACTGAGTACCGTTCTTTGGTTCAGTTCAACAGATACTCAAAAATAATATGTATAATACTGTCCAACAGAAGCTAACTTAGAGGGTCCAGTTATTTTACATTTTAAAAATTTCCTATGTCTAATTTTTCATTTTATTCCTTTGGTACACCTTTAGGCTAGCACTAATAATTTTCTCTTAACAAATGGAGGTCGGGTCTGCCGGCGGCCGAGGCAGCAAGACTCTATTCCTCTTTATATTAGCAAGGTGCAAGTCCTAATTTACACTTAAGAGCTCTGAGAAAGTTTACTGCGCATACATAAAGTTAGCTTTCAATCAGTGCTCTCAGAGTAACCATCGAATATACAGATGCCAATATATGGAACATACTAAATATATTTTGCTTATCATACTCAAACTACCACCTCCCCCCCATAATAAACCTCCCAACTCAGGAGGGTTAACTATGGGGTTCATCTTACCTATACCGCACCATAACTACTGTCTTCACAAGTAACCCCTGCACTACAATATAATATTGACTTTATTTTCCCTTCCTAGCTTAGCAAGATTGCTTAGATATCCAGCACATTTAAAATATCAATTGCTAACCTACTTTAAGTTTACAGGTCCAAAAGCGACCACTCAAATTACTCATTTTGCTCTCCTAGAGTTTGTTGCAAGTTTCAAGAAGGGCAAGAGTTGCCTCCAGTGTCAAGTGAGGAAACACATTGTGTTCAGATTGTGTAAAAAAGAAAAGAGGTATTATCTATAATGTGAATTTTATTTATCTATATGGAAGTTGTCAAATTGAAATGTACCATTTATGTTTGTCTTATGATATTTCATATAAGTTGTATTGTTTTCGCACAACCTCAATAAAAATCAATATGTAAAAAAAAAAAAAAATAGAATCTTCACTTCTACTATCAAGTTTTCATTCTTCATGATGTTCCGTCTGTTCATTCTGCTCTATGTGGGATTTCAAGTTTTCTCTGATTGGAACTTTTCTTCGGTTTTCAGCATCAAATATCAAAGAGGATGATTACAGACTTAATGGACTCTTTCTGGATATTTGGACTACTCTCATTGGTCACTTTATTGTCTGACCACTCAAGACTTTCTTCCATTGGTCTATTATCTGTGTTCTTGGTTTACTTTGTTTTTCTGTTAGTGTTTATATTGCTTTTAAGTACTGTGAGCAGTAAAAATAAAAGATTAAGCAAAATATTTGTCTCTGTCTCTTTAATTAAATCTAGATTATTACTTCACAAAGCTAGGATAATCGGAATTATACCTACAACCCTTTTATTAGATTGTTTATAAAATCAGCTATTTTATAAACACTTATTAACCTTAAAAACAAATTATTTTTAAGGTTATTTCCTTCAGTTAGCGACTTAAAGCCAGAATTAAAAACTAAATGGGAAAACTCCCTCATGGAATGCTCCCTTAAACTAATGGGGTACTTAGTGGAGCATGAAATAGAGAAATTATCTGAAATTACTGGGGAAATATCTCAAATTAGTTGAAATAATTTGAAACTAAAGAGGACTTTCAAAAGTCATACAGTAAAATAAAAGGTGGAGGGGAAACATTTGCTAAATTAATCTCTGATAAAAAAGAGAAAAAAATCGATAGGGACCTTTCTGACTATGCTAAAAGTACAGTGTATACATGGAGCCATAAACAATTGAATAACTCATATTCAGATGTCTCTGAATGCGACATGACAGACACTGAGCTTTCAGAAAGTGAAAGTACAGAAAGAGCATCCAAATCTATATTAAGCAATAAAAATAAAAATAAAATTAAACCACAAATCACCAAAGAGAGTATCCCTTTAGGAGTAGAACTCGGAAGGGAAGGGGTAAGCAAACCTCGCATGAGGCGTCAAGTTCAATTTAGCCAGAGATCCCAGTGCAACAGGAAAAAACATTAGAGTCTGGCTTAAATATTATTAATCTATCAGATAAAATACTCACCCATACACACATCTAAGTGCTCCGTAAGGGTCTGTCTTTTGTACCCACCAACCAAATCAATAAATTTGAAGCCATTAAAGATACTCATTTATTTGCCAAACAATTTTTACTTAAGAAATATTTATCAAATAGTGCAGATATAGGTTCACTCAATCAAGATGATCTAACCGCATTAGAGGACCTTATTACTCTGCTGGAGGATTCTGAACCAGTAGGGGAAACCTTGACTATTGATAATTGGCCAGATATCCTGCACACAAAATCACATTTTGTTCCACCCAATAATATTTCACCACATACTGTCACATTTTTAAATTTGGTCTGCAATGACATTTTATCTATTAGACACTACACAAATATTCCAACCACCAATTTATCTAAATTGGAAGTGGATGCTTTTAAGGAAATGTCTGAGTGGACAGATGTCCAAATCAAGAATAGTGACAAGGGAGGTAACATTGTGATATGGCAAACACCAATGTATATTGCAGAAGCCAACAAACAAGTAATACTAAGACATATAAATGCCTACTGGGGAATCCAACTGAAATGTTTCTGGAACAATATAATAGGTTAATCAAATATGCTCTAGAAGAAGGTTGCATTGACAATAAAAGAACATAAATTCCTCGAAGTCAAAAATCCTAAGGTTGCCACCCTATATCTGTTATCTAAAATCCATAGGGACATTCAATGTCCGCCGGGGAGACCAATCATGTCTGGGATTGGGTCTCTAACGGAACCGGCTAGCAGATATTTGGATGCGAGACTCAGGTATATGGTGGAAGCTCTCCCCTCACATACAAGGGATACCATGCACATATTAAACAAAATACAGACTACATCTGTTACACCTAACTGGTTGTTGGTAACTTGTGACGTTGAGTTACTTTATACGGGTATAAAAACAGAATGGGGTTGTAAAGCAGTAGCTTATTTTCTTGAGTAAAAGTCAGAGATAAACATAGAAACAAAGAATTTTCTTATTAAACTGCTTAAATTTGTTTTAACCCATAATTATTTTGTATTTGATGACATATTCTTACAGATATGTGGCACTGCCATGGGCACTTCATGTGCCCCCACCTATGCAAATATATATCTATGCTGGTGGGAGGAAATGGTAGTATTTCATGAATCCCTTACTAATTTCACCCAATACATCTCCCATTGGTCCATATATATAAACAATATTGTGTTTATATGGTCTGGACCGGGAGAAATATTAGAGTAATTTATTCAAACACTTAATGATAACCCTTTAGGGCCTTTTTTGACATTCACATCTAGTACAAGTAATGTGGAATTCTTGGATTAAACCATTAAAAAGGTTGACAATAAGCTTGAAAGTGATGTTTATAGGAAACCGACGGCCACTAACAACATTCTACAAGCACCCAGTTATCATCACCCCTCAACTGTTAGAGGTCTCCCATATGGGGAATATCTGAGAATTAGAAGGAACAGTACAACACTAGATTTGTTTAAAAATACGGCATTTGATTTAAAACAAAGACTGTTACTACGTGGGTACTCTAAAAAATCATTGGTTAGGGCATACAACAAGGCCCTTGAGAAGGATAGGGATGATTTAGTGAGACCTACATAACATAGTTCCACTAACACACTAAGTTTTATTTCCACCTATAATCAACAAAGTGACATATTGCCAGATATTGTAAAAAAACACTGGCATATTTTACTGGGAGATGAACAACTAGCACCCTTGTTACCTAAAAAACCCTTATTCACCTTTAGGAGAGCACCTAACCTTAATGATCGTCTCACTACAAGCTACTTCAATAGAAATGCCAAAAAAACACCACTATATATGGGTTCTGTCCCATGTGGAAATTGTAAGGTGTGTCAACACATGATTAAGAAAGAGTTTATGATTGATTTCATAAGAAATGGAGGATTAATACACATATTAATTGCCAAAGCACTATTGTGATTTATTGCATTTCATGCTCATGTGAACATTTCTATGTTGGGATGACCACTAGAAAATTGGTTAAACGCATGACGGAACATCTAAGTAATATCTGCAATGCTGCCTGTAGAGATTTGGAGAATGGCAAACAAATCACTAGTGTGTCTAGACATTTTCTCTCTAATCATGGAGGAGGCATAGGAACCTTTAAATGTAAGGGTTTGGAGCAAGTGAAACTCTGTATTAGAGGTGGTGGATGCGAACAAATATTGCTCCAAAAGGAGACCAATTGGATATTTAGATTAAATTCAATCATGCCTCATGGAATGAATGAAGCTAATAATTTTTGGGGTTTTCTGTAATTATCTGTACATCCACCTTGTAAATAAATATTTGATCTATCGTAAGTGGATGGTTGGTAGCTATACCATGTTAAGTATCAGATAATCAGTTACATGAAATTGTATCTTTACGGAATGAACCTCCCACTGTGGACAGTATGGGGGATACTACCATTCCTGAAATCTGGATTCTATTCTAGATACATTGCTATACTGATTTATTATTCAATTTGCACATCTAATAATTTTGATTTATGAGTAGTATGGTTGAGACCTGATATAATTATTCTAGGGTCTTGTACACACATGCCATTTTAAAATGAGGGTGTTCATTGATTACACTGTTATTATCATGATCACTATATAACGATCCACTCCCAATGTCACCCCCTATTGACACCATAATTGAAGTTAGTGTATATATGAGCTTAGTATGGTACACTTTGTACAGTGTGTAATGACAATAACAGGTTATAGAATGTTCTATACTGAAGTATCACTGGGTACAGTGAGGGTTAATGGCAATAATAACTGTGTACAGCGTGTAATGACAATAACAAGTTACATGTGTGATATGAGGGTTCTCTGTCAGTAACAGAATGTTCTATACTACATTATCACTGGGTACAGCAAGGGTTAATGTCTATAATCACTGTGTACAGCGTGTAATGACAATAACAAGTTACATGTGTGATATGAGGGTTCTCTGTCAGTAACAGAATGTTCTATACTACAGTATCACTGGGTACAGCAAGGGTTAATGTTTATAATCACTGTGTACAGCGTGTAATGACAATAACAAGTTACATGTGTGATATGAGGGTTCTCTGTCAGTAACAGAATGTTCCATACTTCAGTATCACTGTGTACAGCGAGGGTTAATGTAAACAATCACTGTGTACAGTGTGCAATGACAATAACAAGTTATACGTGTAATATGAGGGTTCTCTGTCAGTAACAGAATGTTCTATACTGCAGTATTACTGTGTGCAGCGAGGGTTAGCATAAACAATCACTGTGTACAGTGCATAATGACAATAACAAGTTAAATGTGTGATATGAGGGTTCTCTGTCAGTCACATAATGTTCTACACTGCAGTTTTACTGTGTGCAGCAAGGGTTAGTGTAAACAATTACTGTGTACAGTGTGTGCTGATAATAACACGTTACATGTGTGATAAGAGGGTTCTCTGTCAGTAACAGAATGTTCTATACTGCAGTATCACTGTGTTCAGCGAGGGTCAGTGTAAACAATCACTGTGTATACTGTGTAATGACAATTACAAGCTACATGTGTGATATGAGGGTTCTCTATCAATAACAGAATGTTCTACACTGCAGTTTTACTGTGTGCAGCAAGGGTTAGTGTAAACAATTACTGTGTACAGTGTGTGCTGATAATAACACGTTACATGTGTGAGAAGAGGGTTCTCTGTCAGTAACAGAATGTTCTATACTGCAGTATCACTGTGTTCAGCGAGGGTCAGTGTAAACAATCACTGTGTATACTGTGTAATGACAATTACAAGCTACATGTGTGATATTAGGGTTCTCTATCAATAACAGAATGTTATATACTGCAGTATTACTGTGTGCAGTGAGGGTTAGTGTAAACAATCACTGTGTACACTGTGTAATGACAATTAAAAGTTACATGTGTGATATGAGGGTTCTCTGTCAATAACAGAATGTTCTATACTGCAGTATTTCTGTTTACAGCAAGGGTTAGTATAAGCAATCACTGTGTACAGTGTGTAATGACAATAACAAGTTACATGTGTGACATGAGGGTTCTCTGTCAGCAACAGAATGTTCTTTACTGCAGTTTTACTGTGTGCACTGCAATTGATTTCCTCCAATTGCAATGAATGTGTAATACTCAGGAGCACATACAGTACTACTAACCCGGATCTTACTGTTTCACTAGTGTTATACACTAATCCTGTCAGAGACTGTTTACACACTATGTATTCTGTTATGTGATGTCACAATCTGTCCACCAATCATGATGTACAGAATCACCACACGCCCACACCACAGCCACACACATTGTAGATAGGCTGTATGAGGGGCGGCTCTGGATGCTGCATCATGATTGGTGAATAGCAGGCAATATGCCTGTATTTAAAAGGGTGGCATTTGGGGCTTCTGCTTGATACTATTCACATTGAAAAAGGCCACTACTTGGGCCGAAACTAGTTTGTGTATTCTATTGGTGATATTGCATGTTTTCTCACCCCTGGCACCTGATGCCGATGACTGCAGCTATCGGCCAGGAAACAGGGGGGTGAATGCATGCGCTTTTTATCTCACTTGATTATTACTTTGGTTGGTCGGGTTTCATTTATTATATAGAGGTTGTTTCCTCATTGAAAGATTGCTCATTGAATGCTAAACCTTTATTCTTTACTTATATTGTTAAATCCTTTTTTTTAGGGGGTAGCACTGGACTGTTACGTTTAGCTCAGTCTTTTTTCCAGGGTCATTGGGTTCTAGTGCCAGTACCATTTTCATATTATTGCTGATATTTCTAACTGAAAAATAAATTCAAGCGAAGGAAGAAATACACTGAAAATAGCATGACAGTAAAGAGGTGATTTTAATGTCTGCTGTATCTGAATCATGACAGTTTAATGTTAGATGGGCTATCCCTTTGAGCTATCATTTTAAGATTATATTTGAATCAAACATCAATTTGAATTTTAAAATCATTGCCTAAAATATTACACTGTGTCCTAATGTCAGCATCAATGTTTATCTTTAATACTAATTTCACATATACATACTTTCAAAGTATAATACACAATGTAACAAATGGCACTTACAAGTTCTGATGACTGATCAATGACACAAGTATCGAGCAATTTGATTTGTTAGTGTTAGTTTAAAATGTATATTTGAATCAGATTGATTGATGTCATAAATCATGTGATTATGCATATTTCAATCAAAACTGGTTTAAAAATTCACTAGTGTGTGGCTTGTTTAGGAGTTTGCGTCATAATTGGTGCAAAAAGTGTTGCATCAAATTTGGTGTGAAGTGGAGAGTGGGACTTGTATTACATGGCTTAAACATGGTGCAAATAGATTTTCCAAAAAAATAAAAAGGAATTTAGGTATATTGTTGTGTACTTATTTCATTTTTATCTCTCTATCTATTAGTGCAACACGTTTGGGACAAAACTTTGCAACAAATTTGGAAAAATAATATTGTCCCCTTACTTTGTAATGAGACAAAGTTGTAACATAATCCATAAGTAGTAATGTATTTTTATCCCTATATCTACTAGTGCACCAAATGTGGAGCAATAATATTGTTTGATTTAGAAAGGGTATACAATTTTAATAAAGTTTCTAATTTACTTATATTATGTAACATACTTCATTCTCTTGCAGCATTGAACATAATCTTTCTGTGTTTCCAGACTCCCATTGATTTCTATTGCATCCGCGGCCTCAAGGGCGGCAGATTGAAAACTAGGTACGCTGCATCAGAATTGGCGCATGTTTGATAAATTAGGAAAAGGGTCAAATAGAGTTGAATGTGAAATCGAAACATCTGTAATGATGCAAGCATGGATCTGCGTCGGGTTGAGATCGCGGGAACGTACATTTCGTCACACATTTCAACATTTGACATCTTGACGCTTTGTTATGTATGGCGGTTTAATCTTGCATCAAATACGACGTGGGATTCCAGCATTTTATCAGTTGACGCTTTGATAAATATCCCCCAAGGTATTTATAGGGATCAAATGGGTAGAGGGCCCTACTGAGAGTTGCACTGTTGTAGTCAGCTCTTATGAAGGTGATCTGCAAACAACTGGGCTCATATGCTTACATGCTTAGGGGGTTCAAGGGGATAGCAAAGGAGGAGAGGTACTAGGGTTAGGAAAGGTTAGCATAGGTTGTATGCATCCCTGAACAATAGAGTCTTTATAGTAACTTTGGCTAAAACATAAACCATGTATAATAGCTATTATTTTTTTTGTATTTTATCCTTCTCATTTTTCAAACAAAAATATTGTTCCTGATGCTTTCCTTTATAACATAAGTCACATTGTTAAAGTGATGGTAAACCGTAACTAATTAAATGCCATATATTTAATATTTGCCATTAAAAAAGTATGTGTACCTTTTCTGATTTTAATCCATTTGTTAAAGGGTTAAATTAGTGTATATTCTAATGCTTCTTTTGCAATGTTATGCCGGCCCACTTGGATGAACTTTTTTTTAATGACAATTCTAGTGAGCATCCAATCAGCGTGTGTGTCATTTGGCAATCTTGAAGTCCAGCCCCATTAAAGTCCCTAGAAAGCCTATGTAGAGAATCAATTTGACTGCTCTATACATCACAGCCCAGCCAAAAGAGGAAATAAAGGGGGGGGGGCAGACAATATCAATTAGGATTATAAATCTTTTATTATAGTATATTATCATATATACATTTTTTTAAAAAAATATTTATGTAGTTTTACTTGCAAACTATATATTTTCATTGTAACATTCTTATAGTCTTAAATTTGCCATCGCTTTAAGAGAAAATAGATACTCAGTCAACAATAATCAGGACAGAAATAAAAAGTTACTTGTATCAAAAAAAAAAAAAGAAAAAAAAAAGGAAAATATGAGGAACTGTCTTTTGAGGGATCTTTAACGCTGAACCTTCTTAGTTCACTTATATATAACCTACCCCTTTATTTATATATTTGAATCAGGTTTTCTTTATTTAGTACAAAATAAAAGAAGATCCTTTAGTATTTGAGAAGAAAAAGGAAATTAATACAGTAACTCTGTTTTATGGCGACAGTCTTTACAAGTAATCTTCATCCAGTTTTCAAGCTTTTATAATAAGTGGTGTAGGGACAACTGTTCCCAGTATAGGACTATATTCCATTATAGTAGTACAACTTATTTGATAAAAGACTTCCCTTGTTCCCATTCCCAATAAATACACAACACCAATGTAGGGGCAAAAAAATTATAAAGGTCACTTTATTTTACATCTACATATATATCTCTGTATATATGTATATTTATCAGTAAAGGCAATAAGTCCCCTAACTAAACCCCTTTAATTGTGGAAAACTTGATAATTGACACCCAATTGTTAACCGGAGGGGAGCACCCGCTCCCCCAGCCAGTCTACTAGGTGCTTAACTTACACTGCACCAAACGCTGCATTGCAAAAAAACAGAAAGGGAACTGTGGCTGCTGCAAGGTAAGAGCATATATATATAACCCTGCCCCCTCTCCTGCCCTCCCATGGCCTATTCCTCCCCCTTACTATTCCCCTTCCTTTGCCCGCAGCTTTCACTCCCTCCCCCCCCCCTCTGCTGGGAGGGCGTGGGGAGCTGCAGCCATGCTTCCTTCCTTCATTGTCCCCCACACCAGGGCCGTCTTTAATATTGACTGGACCCTGGGCAAAAATGTTCTTGGGCCCCCGCCAACCCCATGCAATTTCGCTCTCCACCCCAACATCCCAAAAAACAACTAAATCAATTTAAAAAAATAAATAAAAAATTATTAGCCCAGCGGTGGATCATCCACTGCTGGGCTAATCGTTTTAAAAAAATGAAATAAATTGCAATATGTGAAACTGGACCTAAGCAGTACTAATAAGTAAATAAATATATAAATTCCTCCACTGTGGATTCATTTAATATTCTTTTGAATGTGATTCTGGTGTGAGGTTAGCTGGTTAAAGAGATTTAGGGCAGCCAACAGGAGCAAAGCAAGGTAAAGATCGAGGAGGAAGCATGGAGGTGTAGACAAACATAAGTTTACTGACTAGAACAGCAGAACTACTATGGGAATCTGTAAAATCTGAGACAGAGAGAAAATAAAAACTATAAAAATAAACCTTACATTAATGTGTGAAGTATCAGCATGACACTATACATCAGCCACAGCAGCACATGTCACTTCTTTGCTAGGAACAAGTTCCCTCTCACCCTGCACTATACAGTGCTGCATGGGGAAGGGCGTGTGTGCACAAACTTATTCTTCCCACTGACACCTTTCTACAAAGCACTGTTCCCCTAACAAACTTCAGTTAGTTGATCTTAGGGCCACAGCAGAAAGAGCAGGGCTAAGGGGACCAGCAGACTGGATGCTGTCTGCCCAAGGCTGAATGGATACAGTGTGAGATGAGTCACACAGCTTCAAGACTGAAGAGACAGTGTGTGCAGCTGCACAGATGCTCAAATCCTCACGTGCCTGCCGCTCCAGCTTTCTGCTGCATGCGCCTACAGACAGCCCTACCCAGAAACAATCCCCACCACCAGATCAGTTACCTGGTAACAGTGGTAACCCCAGTAGGACCTTTTATGATGCAGTGGGAATGGCTGGATGCTGAGTTAGGGCTTTGCATTCAGTGCTGCACAGTGCACATCTAAAACAGCACATGGCAATAGCTTGGCATGTCACATGACACCGGCACGGTCTGGCACAGTTTTTTGTTTTTTTTAAATATAAGCAGAGTACTTTTGACTGTGACAATATTAGGATTGAATGTGTGTGTGTTCCCCATGTCACATCAGCAGTCGGGTATGAACCATAAAAAAAAAAAAAAAAAAAAAAATTTTTTTTTTTTTTTTTTTAAAGGACTCTTGGGCCCCTCAACAGAGACTGGGCCCTGGGCAGCTGCCCCTTTTGCCCTGTGTTAAAGACGGTCCTGCCCCACACTCACTGTGCACTCCACACTCCAAAAAAGAATCAAGAAGATTTTGACTTGATTAGCAACCTTAAAGGCATATTATACTGAGAGTAATATTTTATAGTGCCAAAAGAACTTCAGCCCCAAAGGCGTGTTCACTGATTATAGGTAAAACATTTCCCCCTTAAAACTTCAAAGGGTATTTAAGACCAAGCACTTTTTTGCCCATATAATTCATGTACTCATATATCCAAATTCTACCTATTGGCCTCAGGTGTGCGGATACCATCACCAACCCAGACTTGCGGCCATGCAGGGACACAAACTTCCATGGTTTCATTTATAGGCACTGCAATCCTTCCATAGTTTGCAAAAAAGCTTGGCATAGAGCACAGTAAAGTACGATCTTACTGATCTTTAGACCTCTGGGTGAGGAGTTTACCACTCTTCCTCTATACTCCATCTCCGGCTGCTATGGAGTCTCGGTGTGTTAGGCCCAAATGCCAAGGGGAAGCGATATGCGGGCAATCAACCTTCTGGTGCTGATACAGCTTGCTTTCTTTGCACCAATCCCGTCCACCAGAATCCTCACACCACTCATAATCTAATTTCATTGTGTTGTTGTTAGCATTCTATGGCCTAGATTTGGAGTTCGGCGGTAAAAGGGCTGTTAACGCTCCGCGGGCTTTTTTCTGGCCGCACCATAAATTTAACTCTGGTATCGAGAGTTTAATCAAATGCTGCGTTAGGCTCCAAAAAAGGAGCGTAGAGCATTTTTACCGCAAATGCAATTCTCGATACCAGAGTTGCTTACGGACGCGGCCGGCCTCAAAAACGTGCTCGTGCACGATTCTCCCATAGGAAACAATGAGGCTGTTTGAGCTGAAAAAAAACCTAACACCTGCAAAAAAGCAGCGTTCAGCTCCTAACGCAGCCCCATTGTTTCCTATGGGGAAACTCTTCCTACGTCTGCACCTAACACCCTAACATGTACCCCGAGTCTAAACACCCCTAACCTTACACTTATTAACCCCTAATCTGCCGCCCCCGCTATCGCTGACCCCTGCATATTTTTTTTAACCCCTAATCTGCCGCTCCGTAAACCCCCGCCACCTACGTTATCCCTATGTACCCCTAATCTGCTGCCCTAACATCGCCGACCCCTATATTATATTTATTAACCCCTAATCTGCCCCCCTCAACGTTGCCGACACCTGCCTACACTTATTAACCCCTTATCTGCCGAGCGGACCTGAGCGCTACTATAATAAAGTTATGAACCCCTAACCCGCCTCACTAACCCTATCATAAATAGTATTAACCCCTAATCTGCCCTCCCTAACATCGCCGACACCTAACTTCAATTATTAACCCCTAATCTGCCGACCGGAGCTCACCGCTATTCTAATAAATTGATTAACCCCTAAAGCTAAGTCTAACCCTAACACTAACACCCCCCTAAGTTAAATATAATTTTTATCTAACGAAATAAATTAACTCTTATTAAATAAATTATTCCTATTTAAAGATAAATACTTACCTGTAAAATAAATCCTAATATAGCTACAATATAATCGGAACAGCCAATAGAATGCGAGCTCAATCTGATTGGCTGATTGGATCAGCCAATCGGATTGAACTTGATTCTGATTGGCTGATTCCATCAGCCAATCAGAAAATTCCTACCTTAATTCCGATTGGCTGATAGAATCCTATCAGCCAATCGGAATTCGAGGGACGCCATCTTGGATGACGTCCCTTAAAGGAACAGTCATTCGTCGTTCAGTCGTCGGTCCGGATGGATGTTCCGCGCTGGAGGTCTTCAGGATCCTGCCGCTTCGCTCCGGATGGAAGACCATAGAAGATGCCGCCTGGATGATGACTTCAATCGGATGGAAGATCCTCTTCTGCCCCGCTTGGATGAAGACTTTGACCGGATCATGGACCTCTTCAGCCCCCGCTTGGGCTTGGATCAGGACATCGGAGGAGCTCTTCAGGACGGATCGGTGAACCTGGTATGGTGAAGACAAGGTAGGAAGATCTTCAGGGGCTTAGTGTTAGGTTTATTTAAGGGGGGTTTGGGTTAGATTAGGGGTATGTGGGTGGTGGGTTGTAATGTTGGGGGAGGGTATTGTATTTATTCTTTTACAGGCAAAAGAGCTGAAATTCTTGGGGCATGCCCCGCAAAGGGCCCTGTTCAGGGCTGGTAAGGTAAAAGAGCTTGTAACTTTTTTAATTTAGAATAGGGTAGGGAATTTTTTATTTTGGGGGTCTTTGTTATTTTATTAGGGGGCTTAGAGTAGGTGTAATTAGTTTAAAATTGTTGTAATATTTTTCTTATGTTTGTAAATATTTTTTTATTTTCTGTAACTTAGTTCTTTTTTATTTTTTGTACTTTAGCTAGTTTATTTAATTGTATTTATTTGTAGGAATTGTGTTTAATTAATTTATTGATAGTGTAGTGTTAGGTTAATTGTAGGTAATTGTAGGTAGTTTATTTAATTATTTTATTGATAGGGTAGTGTTAGGTTTAATTATATCTTAGGTTAGGATTTATTTTACAGGTAAATTTGTTATTATTTTAACTAGGTAACTATTAAATAGTTCTTAACTATTCAATAGCTATTGTACCTGGTTAAAATAATTACAAAGTTGCCTGTAAAATATATATTAATCCTAAAATAGCTATAATATAATTATAATTTATATTGTAGCTATATTAGGATTTATTTTACAGGTAAGTATTTATCTTTAAATAGGAATAATTTATTTAATAAGAGTTAATTTATTTCGTTAGATAAAAATTATATTTAACTTAGGGGGGTGTTAGTGTTAGGGTTAGACTTAGCTTTAGGGGTTAATCAATTTATTAGAATAGCGGTGAGCTCCGGTCGGCAGATTAGGGGTTAATAATTGAAGTTAGATGTCGGCGATGTTAGGGAGGGCAGATTAGGGGTTAATACTATTTATGATAGGGTTAGTGAGGCGGGTTAGGGGTTCATAACTTTATTATAGTAGCGCTCAGGTCCGCTCGGCAGATTAGGGGTTAATAAGTGTAGGCAGGTGTCGGCGACGTTGAGGGGGGCAGATTAGGGGTTAATAAATATAATATAGGGGTCGGCGATGTTAGGGCAGCAGATTAGGGGTACATAGGGATAACGTAGGTGGCGGCGCTTTGCGGTCGGAAGATTAGGGGTTAATTATTTTAAGTAGCTGGCGGCGACGTTGTGGGGGGCAGGTTAGGGGTTAATAAATGTAATACAGGGGTCGGCGGGGTTAGGGGCAGCAGATTAGGGGTACATAAGTATAACGTAGGTGGCGGTCGGCAGATTAGGGGTTAAAAATTTAAATCGAGTGGCGGCGGTGTGGGGGGACCTCGGTTTAGGGGTACATAGGTAGTTTATGGGTGTTAGTGTACTTTAGGGTACAGTAGTTAAGAGCTTTATGAACCGGCGTTAGCCAGAAAGCTCTTAACTCCTGCTATTTTCAGGCAGCTGGAATCTTGTCGTTAGAGCTCTAACGCTCACTTCAGAAACGACTCTAAATACCAGCATTAGAAAGATCCCATTGAAAAGATAGGCTACGCAAATGGCGTAGGGGGATCTGCGGTATGGAGATATATTTTTTAGCATTGGTGTAGTACTTTCCATATGTAAATCAGTTTGAGGGTAATCCAGCTGTAATTTTGAATTTACTGGTATGAGTGTGTGATATGGATAGCTTGAATCTCAATTAAAATTTGTAAATTAGAGTTTAGGCCTTTTGTAAGCAGCAGCAGTCCTTGAAAATAATCATTAGTCCAAGATTTAATTATTAGTACCTGGCTGAATACAGGTTAATCAATAATACAACTGGAGCTCACAATATTTCAGGAAAATCTAATTCCCTTTCTCAGGTAGATAAGATTCCGTGGCAAACACATTCAGTGATTGAGTTTTTTTTTACAAGGGAGGAAATAATTATATTTTGCCTACTAGTTGTCTAGCAGGCAGAGATAAATTATATATTAACTGATAATTTCATAGTGTGACTTCCATGTTTAGCCAGACTGTTTAGACAGTTGTAATTTTAAATAATTATAGAGTAAATTACTGATTATTATTAAAATGGCTTCAATGTTAAATTCCTTAGGAAAAACACATTTGTATATAAAGACATCAAATATATATCTATTAAATACACAGATAATAACATATGTCCTAAAAATGTCCTGTGGCTCTGGCCAGATATAAAGAAACAGCCTTGAGGGAGTGCTATAACATGTTTAATTATGCATTATATAAACATTTTGCAATATATACACTATATTTATTTTTTTCGTGGCCGGACTTTTGGCCGACGGACACTTGGCCGACGGACACTTGGCCGACGGACATTTGGCCGACGGACATTTGGCCGAAACACAAGTGGCTGTCAGATAACAGTCCGGCACAAGATAGATAGATTTAATAGATAGATAGATACATAGATTAGATAGATAGATCAATAGATGCAATAGATACATTTGATAGATACGATAGATAGATAGATTTGATAGATAAATAGATAGATTTGATAGATAGATAGATAGTTTCCCAGACAGAGAATTACAAAACGTGCGGCCTAGGACCCATGGTAAGGTTCCCAGAGGCAGTTGCGGCGCCCGAGGCTGTGATTAGAACAGAGCACTCTGGTAACGCATCTGCCCTCGGCCGAAATCGGAACATTCTTTAGCTTTCTGTCTGTCAGCCAAATGTCTGTCGGCCAAATGTCCGTCTGCCAAATGTCCTTCTGCCAAAAGTCTTTCTGCATTTTGTCAGAGCACCATTTTTTTACCCCTTTTTCTATCATTTAAGTCTGAAAATTGTCGTTTTTTCCAGTTCTAGAAACTCAAAGTGCACATTTCACACAACCCTACCCCATTCAGGTATCTGTCCCTAAATGGTTTCAGCAGAGATGATAACATAAGAAGTGCTGTGTCTTCTCCAGAAGCAAGTCTATATTAACTTCTCAAAATATATGGTTGTTTAAAAACAATTGCAGCAATAACGTGTTAATACATTCAAAAACATTTTTAACGCTTACTTAATATTGCACTGCTGAGTTATTGCACTGTGTAATTATAAGTTGATTTCTGTCCCTTTAAGTAATGTTGCATTGTACAATTCGTTTGCTCTTCTCTCCTCCAGAGGGCTCTATTCAATTTTGGTCACCTTGTTTGACCAACCACCAGAAGTTCCCAAAGCACACATGCTTAGTTCCCCTTTCTTCTGGGGCCACAAATATTATGGTGCACATGATTACTTTCCCTTTTTCTCTGGGGCTGTGAAAAATAGTTCAGAGAGATGTATGTGGCCCATGAGCTGCCATTTGGTCATCTGCTATGCATATCATTGAACCTTACTAGAAAACGTTATAAATCTATCACATTTTATTGGCATATTGAGAATCATGCAAGAGCTTCATTTATTTATCACTAAACATATACAGTAACTTAGTCACTTAAAAGCAGAGCAAATACCTTTCATGCCATAATACCATGCAGTGAATAATACTATAGAAATTACAATCTGACACTTCCTGCTCACAAATCATATCATAAATACCTCCAGCAGAAGAAAATATTGACAGGAAAAGAGGCTTATTTCAGGACCTGACTTATAGTGACACACATGATAGATTTGGCCTAAAAAAATCAACAATTTCTAAGCTGTTATGGAATCTTAAAAGAAAATGTAGTTTTATGATCTAAAGAAATCAAGGCTATCCATTGTCTACTAAATTAAATAGGTCACACACACTTTCTGACCTCAGGCATGAATTTATACATACGAATAAGTAAATATGGGGTTGCTTCATGAGTCACTGTAAGTCATGAATGTGACTGAAGACAGGCGTATTGCATAAATCCAAATAAATGATTCAAAAAAATATTTGTGCAACATTCAGAATGTTTTGCATGACAATGTGAGAAAGCAGACAAGTATATGGTCTTATTAACAAGTGTTAACTCCTTAGTGACCAGACCATTTTTCAATTTTCTTACCCTTAAAGGGCCAGTAAACCCACCAAATAATGTTATACAGGTAGCCCTCAGTTTATGCCGGGGTTAGGTTCCAGAAGGAATGTTTTAAAATCGTTATAAATTGAAACCCAGTTTATAATGTAAGTCAATGGGAAGTGAGGGAGATAGGTTCCAGGCCCCTCTCAAAATTGTAATAAGTAACACCTAATACATTATTTTTAAAGCTTTGAAATTAAGACTTTAAATGCTAAACAGCATTATAAACCTAATAAAATAATCACACAACACAGAATATATAATTAAACTAAGTTAAATGAACAAAAACATTTGCTAAACAGCATTATAAACCTAATAAAATAATCATACAACACAGACTTCACTTGCATTTTACTGCAAACAGTTCTTTCTATGCATTACAATCTGGACTGATTTATAGACAGGAAGATCTGCTCAATAGCTCAGGTCTGGTTAAACTGATTAATTTCAGCTTGCTTGGTTTTGCTGCAACACAAGCGGACAGCTCCACCTACTGGCTATTTTAATAAATGCACTGCTTCTCAATGGTTTTCAAAAGCAGTCACATGACTGGAAAAAAAGGTTGTTATTCTGAAACGGTGTAAATTGAACCTTTGTAAAACGAGGGCCATCTGTATAATTCTGAACATAGTGCAGAATTATATAACTTAAGGTTAGCATCAGCTTTCTAAATAAAAGTATGTCACATATATTTTCCTATAAAAATGTATTTTACAGACCGCAGCTCCCCGATCACGCCATTAAAATGAATGTAGCTTGCTCCCACTCTGGCCTGGTAGCAGGTGCGAGCTACATTCATTTTAATGGCGAGATCGGGCCAGCTGTGACTAGACAGCGTGCCCAATGCGCTTAGGAAAAAAACTAGACCCGCTCAGTAGAGCCAGGAGCGGCGGTGTGTAAAATACATTTTTGCAGGAAAATATCTGTGACATACTTTGATTTAAAAAGCTGGCGCTAACCTAATGTTATATAATTCTGCACTATGTGCAGAATTATATAAAATTATTTGGTTTGTTTACTGGCCCTTTAAGGACCAGGACTATTTTTACATTTCTGCTGTGTTTGTGTAATTTCCCTCTTACTCATTTACAGTACCCACACATATTATATACTGTTTTTCTTGCCATTACATTGTCTTTCTAAAGATAACATTATTATCATCATATCATATAATTTACTATAATTTTTTTATAAAATATTATGATTTTTTTTTAAAAAACACACACTTTTTCTAACTTTTTGACCCCAAAATCTGTTATACATCTACAATAACCAAAAAACACCAATGTTAAATACCTGCTAAATTTTGTCCTTTGTTTAGAAATACCCATGTTTACATGTTCTTTGCTTTTTTTTGCAAGTTATAGGGAAATAAGTACAAGTAGCACTATTTCCAAACCATTTTTTTTCTCAAAATTAGCGATAGTTACATTGTAACACTGATATCTGTCAGGAATCCCTGAATAACCCTTCACATGTATGTATTTCCTTTTAGTAGACAACCCAAATTATTGATCTAGGCCCATTTTGGTATTTTTTATGCCACCATTTTACTTCCTAATGTTATCAAATAAAAAAATTGTTCACTTTTTACTAACTTTTTCACAAACTTTAGCTTTCTCACTGAAATTATTTACAAACAGCTTGTGCAATTATAGCACAGATGGTTGTAAATGCTTCTCCGTGATCCCATTTGTTCAGAAATAGCAGACATATATGGCTTTGGTATTTCTTTTTAATAATTAGAAGGCCGCTAAATTCCGCTGCGCACCACACTTGTATTATAGCCAGCAGTGAAGGGGTATATTAGGTAGCTTGTAGGGTTAATTTTAGCTTTAGTGTAGTAGACAACCCAAAGTATTGATCTAGGCCCATTGTGGTATATTTCATGCCACCATTTCACTGCCAAATGCGATCAAATAAAAAAACTGAAATTATTTACAAACAGCTTGTGCAATTATAGCACAAATGGTTGTAAATGCTTCTCTGGGATCCACTTTGTTCAGAAATAGCAGACGTATATGGCTTTGGCATTGCTTTTTTGGTAAATAGAAGGCCGCTAAATGCCGCTGCGCACCACACTTGTATTATTCCCAGCAGTTAAGGGGTTAATTAGGTAGCTTGTAGGGTAGCTTTAGTGTAGAGATCAGCCTCCCACCTGACACATCACACTCCCTGATCCCTCCCTGACCCCCCTCAAACAGCTCTATTCCCTCCCCCACCTCACAATTGTCACCGCCATCTTAAGTACTGGCAGAAAGTCTGCCAGTATAAAAATAATGGTATTTTTTTTTAAAGATTTTATCTTTAGTGTAGGATCCCCCATTACCCCCCAACCTCCCTGATCCCCCCAAACAGCTCTCTTAGCCTCCTCCCTCAACTTATTGGCCGCCATCTTAGGTACTGGCAGCTGTCTGCCAGTACCCATTTACTACAAAATTTGTCCTTTTTTTGTCTGAAAAAAAATAAACCCCCCAATTTCTGTAGTGTAGCTGCCCACCCTTAATACCCTACTCCACCTCCCAGATCCCTTCCCAAACATTTTTCCCCCTCCCTCTCCCTTTGACTCCTGGAAGCACAGAGGGGACAAGATATAGATATACACCAACGATGGCTCCCACCCACCAACGATCAGCACCATCGCTGGCCAATGCAGATTGCCATCACTTGCAGCGCTTGAAAATCCTGAGGACGTACAGGGTACGTCCTTGGTCCTTAAGGGGTTAAACTAGACCAAAATTAAATAATCTATCTATCTACTGATATAGATGATATAAAGATAGATAGATTGATATATATATATATATATATATATATATATATATATATATATATATATATTGTTCTGTCTATTATATGCTTATTATGTTCATGTTGATGACATCTGGTGGTTTCATGTTGCAATTACAGCTTGTTTCCTCTCAAGAATAAAACAGGAAGTGTTAATAAAGTTTGTTAATAAAAGTTTACTTTCAGTTTCTCAGCAGTCATCTTAGCTTCAAGAAGCATGGAAATCAGCTCTTAATATTTGCCTCTAAACATACATATGCCTGTAAGTTATTGTTTGCTAAGAGATCATTGTACATTTGAATTGCATTGCTATTTGCTGTAAGGATTAAATGTAAGCTCTCTGTGTTAGAAACATGTATTATTGTATGTATTGCAAGCACCACGTGTAACTACATATTGTAATTTCAACTTTTCTTATTGTATTGCAGTTTTACAAAATAACTATTCAGAAGTAAAATCAGTTTGGAATAAACACAAAGCTATTTCTGTCTGGTTTGTTAACTAGCTGTCTAGTTATCAGTTAATGAGGACAGTACAGTAAAAAGGCAGGCTATATCAGGGGAAGATACAGAGCTGCATTGTAAAGTAAAAAGCATGCTATATCAAGGGAAGATATAGGAGCTGCATTGAAAAGTGAGAAGCAATAACAAGCAAGATACAAAGGCTGCATTTTAAAGTAAAAAGCAGTAAATAACAAGCAAACATACAAGACCTGCAATTTAAAGTGAAAGGCAGTAAAAATAATTTGCATTTAAAATATTGCACTACTTTAACCTGATCACTATGAACCAAGATAAGAGTGTTGATATGACGCAGCAAACTTTAGAGACCAGATCCTATGCCTCTGGCTCTAAATATTCCATGCACTCCAGCAGATCATCAGCCAGTTCTGCAGGACTCAGAGCCCGTGCTAAAGCGCAAGCAGCCCAGGCACAAATTTCTTATGCTGAAAAAGAAGCAGACATGATAAAGCAAAAAACATCATTAGAAGCAGAGGCAGCTAGGCGCAAAGCAGATATGGAAGCAGAGGCAGCTAGGTGCAAAGCAGAGACAGCAAGGTGTGAAGCTGAAACAGCGCAAAGCAAGGCAGAGTTAGAAGCTAATATGCATGTGCTAAAGATTCAAAGGGCAGCAGTTGCAGCATCTGCAGAAGCAGCAGTCTATGAAGCAGCAGCTGAACTAGATGAGGAACCACTCGAAGATTTTTCAGAAATAACTACCCATGATTCAGTACAAAGGACTCGTGAGTATGTACAGAACCATGCTCTGGACCAAGATAAAACAGAGCATGCTCCTATCCAACCTATGTCCAGCATAATACCACAGTTTCCTGACTCAACATATTTACAGTCCACTCCAAGTATTCCTGACTTGCACCCTCCTTCCCAGACTGAAACTGCAAATGTCTCAACACCAAGGGTGCGCTTTCAAGAAAACAGAGGCTATACTGATCCACAACATCCATCACATTATATGGACTCTCACATATCCCCTCTCAGAAATAGTACATTAGGAACTTCAGAGACTACTGACCTAGCAAAGCACCTGATTCGTCGAGAGTTAGTGAGTACAGGGCTACTAGCATTTGATGATCGACCAGAGAACTACTGGGCATGGAAGACATCATTCCAAGGTCTCACCAGAGATCTTAATCTTACAGCCAGAGAGGAGCTAGATCTTTTGACTAAGTGACTTGGACCAGAGTCATCTCAACAGGCTAAGAGACTCAGGTCAGTGCATGTTAATAACCCAGTTGATGGAGTTAAAATGGTATGGCAGAGACTAGAAGAATGTTATGGCAGCCCTGAAGCTATTGAGAATGCACTGTTAAAGAAGCTAGAAAACTTCCCCAAAATCTCAAACAAAGACAACATATAGTTAAGAGAACTTGGTGACATGTTGTTGGAGGTGAATGCAGCTAAGGCAGGAGGCTTTTTGCCAGGACTGTCATACCTAGACACAGCTCGTGGCATCAAACCAATTATTGAAAAACTGCCATATAGCCTGCAAGAAAAGTGGATTTTTCAAGGTTCTAAGTACAAAGAAGACCATCATGTCTCCTTTCCACCATTCAGTTTCTTCACCAGATTTATTGTCAACCAAGCAAAGACCAGAGATGATCCAAGCTTCATATTCTCAACATGCAGCAACCAATTTCCAGTAAATACAGAGAAGACAGGAACAAGGTACAGCAACAGACCAACGGTGTCAGTAAGAAAGACAGGAGTGTCAGCTACTAATGCAACTCCACAAGTGAAAAGCCCTTCGTGGAAATCCATGGAATCAGACAGTCCATGTCCAATTCATAATAAACCACACCCACTGTCAAAGTGTCGTGGGTTTAGAAGCAAGCACATTGATGAACGTAAAGCTTACCTGAAGGAGAATTCTATCTGCTTTAGATGTTGTGCATCCACCAGACACATTGCCAAAGACTGCAAAAATAACATAAGATGCAGAGAATGCAACAGTGACCAGCATACTTCAGCTTTGCATCCAGGTCCAGCTCCCTGGGCAGTAGAGACTCCTTTACCAAAGGGAGAGCAAGGCGGGGAGCAAGAGGAAGCTAATCCACCCACTATTGTATCCAAGTGTACAGAGGTATGCGGGAAAGGGACAAGGCCCAGATCATGTTCCAAGATTTGTTTAGTGACTGTATATCCCTCTAACAAACCTGACTTTTCTGTAAAAATGTATGCAGTGTTAGATGATCAAAGTAACCGTTCTTTAGCCAAATCAGAGCTTTTTGATGTGTTTAACATTAGTGGTGAAACATTTTCCTACACTCTAAGAACATGCTCAGGCATTACAGAGAAAACAGGGCGTAGGGTATCCAACTTCACTGTTCAGTCTATTGATGGGAAAACACACATAAAACTCCCCACACTCATTGAATGTGACATGATACCTGATGACAGGTCAGAAATTCCAACACCTGAGATTACACAGCATTTCCCTCATCTGAAATCCTTAACAGACAAGATCCCAGCACTTGACCCTAACGCACAAATACTTCTCTTGTTAGGAAGGGACATTCTGAAGGTGCACAAAGTATGTGAGCAGATTAATGGGCCTCACAACAGTCCTTATGCACAACATTTAGACTTAGGTTGGATCATAGTTGGGGAAGTATGCTTAGGAGGAGCTCATAGACCAGCAGATGTGAACTCTTTCAAGACAAATGTGTTGCCTAGTGGGTGCACTTCTCTGTTCAGCCCATGCACTAGCTATATACAGGTAAAAGAGACCTTTAATGCTTGTAAACAACAGTCATACACCCCCTCATTGTGTTATTTAGGAACTGCAACTCACAATGTGGGCAGTTTAGATGATAATGTGTTTGTTATAATGTGTTTGTTACTACTCCAAACGATGACAAACCTGCTATGTCTATTCAAGATGGTATGTTCCTTGATGTAGTAGAAAAAGAGATGTTTATTGATGAAGCAAATTACTGGGTAGCACCCCTACCATTTCGCTCACCTCGACTTAGACTACCAAACAATTTAGAGCAAGCCCAGAAAAGACTACTTGCTCTACAGCGTTCCATTGTGAAAAAACCTGAAATGAAAGAACATTTTGTTAACTTTATGCAAAAGATCTTTGACCATGACCAAGCAGAACCTGCCCCACCATTGGAAGCAGGTGAGGATTGTTGGTACCTACCAATCTTTGGTGTCTATCACCCTCAGAAGCCAGGATGGATCAGAGTAGTTTTTGACTCAAGTGCTCAGTTTGAAGACATCTCACTGAATGACACACTCCTCAGTGGGCCTGATTTAAATAATACACTACTAGGTGTCCTTTTACATTTCCGCAAAGAGCAAGTTGCAATTACCACTGATGTAAAACAAATGTTTTACTGTTTCATGGTTAGAGAAGATCACCGTAACTATTTGAGATTTCTTTGGTTTCGTGACAATGACCTTAACAAAGAAATTACAGAGTTCAGGATGAAGGTACATGTCTTTGGGAACAGCCCTTCCCCAGCCATAGCCATTTATGGTCTAAGACAAATAGCAAAGCAAGGAAAGAGTGAGTATGGTGAAGATGTAGAACAGTTTATCTTGAGGAATTTCTATGTAGATGATGGACTCGCATCTGTGCCTATTGAAGCTGAAGCAGTCAGTCTCCTGCAGAGAGCTAAGGACATGCTTGCAGGATCAAATCTCAAGCTACACAAAGTGGCATCCAACAGAAGTCCAGTAATGGAAGCATTTCCTGCAGATGACAGAGCTAAAGATCTAAAGGACCTTGTTTTAGGTGTCGATCCTCTACCCCTCCAAAGGAGCTTAGGAGTAAGTTGGAACTTACAGACTGACAGTTTCACTTTTCAAGTGTCCAAAGAGGTAAAACCTTTCACACGGAGAGGTATCCTGGCTACAGTAAATAGTTTTTATGACCCACTTGGGTTTGCATCTCCAATCACTATGCAAGGTAAATCTTTAGTCAGAGAACTCTCAACAGACCAATGTGACTGGGATTCCCCACTCTCACCAGATAGAGAAGCTCAATGGAGAGCATGGACAGAAGACTTGATCCATCTTGAAGATCTCAGTATTCCCAGACCCTATGTGCCAGTGTCATTATCGTCCACAGTAAGAAAGGAGGTATGTGTTTTTTTCTGATGCTTCTACTGTAGCGATAGCAACTGTGGCATATCTCAGAGTCATAGACAGTAGTGGTCAATGTCATGTAGGCTTAATTATGGGCAAATCTAAACTAGCTCCAAGACCAGCCCATACAGTGCCACGTCTAGAATTATGTGCAGCTGTTTTGTCAGTTGAGCTAGCTGAACTTATTACTGAAGAAATGGACATTGAACTTTATGCAGTTAAATATTACACTGATAGCAAAATTGTGTTAGGTTATATTCACAATACTTGTAGGAGATTTCATGCATATGTCTCAAACAGAATAATTTGTATTAGAAAATCTACTAATCCAGATCAGTGGCATTATATTAGCACCAGTCAGAATCCAGCAGATCATGGTACTAGACCAATTCAGGCAGCTCACCTAAAACATACCAACTGGTTCTCAGGCCCAGATTTCTTACATCAGGCAGATACTAGTGATCAATCTGAAGCTAAAGTATTTGACCTCATTGAACCAGATTCTGACAGTGAGATCAGACCTGAAGTGACAGCTTTAATAACTGAAGTGTATGAATGCCAGTTAGACTCACATAGATTTCTCAGATTCTCAAAGTGGAAGTCCCTTGTGAGAGGTATAGCAACACTTATTCACATTGCTAAGTCATTTTCCAGCAGCTCTCAAAAGGAGTCATGTGCAGGCTGGCATTGCTGCAAAGGGTTATGCCATTCCTTAGATTTCTTGCAAGCAGAAACAATCACTATCAAATGTATCCAAACATGGAAATATAGAAAATGGAAAGAGAAACAAAACGTTCAAGAAGAAGATCTTGTTTTGTTGAAAGACTCTCAAGTAAAGCGCAATGAATGGGCAATGGGTCTAATTGTAAAACCCATTCCTAGTGGTGATGGTAGAGGTCAAAATCATTAAACAAGGGACTGCTAAAGAATACCTCAGACCTGTGTCAGATTTTATTGTTCTTTTTCAGAGTAAAAAGTTATCTGGTTGAATTTAATAATAATTTATAGATCATGTAATAGTGGTATATTTTTATACCAGGCGGGGAGTGTTCTGTCTATTATATGCTTATTATGTTCATGTTGATGACATCTGGTGGTTTCATGTTGCAATTACAGCTTGGTTCCTCTCAAGAATAAAACAGGAAGTGTTAATAAAGTTTGTTAATAAAAGTTTACTTTCAGTATCTCAGCAGCCATCTTAGCTTCAAGAAGCATGGAAATCAGCTCTTAATATTTGCCTCTAAACATACATATGCCTGTAAGTTATTGTTTGCTAAGAGTTCATTGTACATTTGAATTGCATTGCTATTTGCTGTAAGGATTAAATGTAAGCTCTCTGTGTTAGAAACATGTATTATTGTATGTATTGCAAGCACCACGTGTAACTACATATTGTAATTTCAACTTTTCTTATTGTATTGCAGTTTTACAAAATAACTATTCAGAAGTAAAATCAGTTTGGAATAAATACAAAGCTATTTCTGTCTGGTTTGTTAACTAGCTGTCTAGTTATCAGTTAATGAGGACAGTACATATATACTAAAAAACACTGAACTCAGTACAAGAATTATTAGTGGACCAAATTAAGGGGACATAATGAGCATAACTGAAAAAGCTGACAAGTAAAAAGGGGAGATATTTTACCTTTAAAATTTCTTCAGCTCACCAGAATAAGTGCTCTTTGAACAGTTTTACTTCATCTGCTGTCCAGCTGCAAGTTGAAAAAAACTAAACAAAAAAACAATAGCCAATTATCATCAGCAGTACTAATGTCATGCATTGTTTTGCTACAATCTCATGAGCTTTCCCTGAAATGTTGTGATATTTCATAGTAAACTCCCTTATACTGAATAGTAAAATTATATGACTTTGCCTGCACATGATAGATGCATACTCCCTTTTGACCAACATATTGATTGGCTGATTAAAGTGTCTTTACAGTGGAGTGTGAATACTTAGGAAATGTTGAGGTAAAATATATTCCTTTTTTACACAGACATGTTCAGTTGATATTTTCTAGTAAGCTTTTTACAGCGATGCTGCATCACTTTCAAGTGCTTCAAATTTTGCATATCATGTCCCTTTAAGCTTTTAAGGAACCACCTAGTGCATGGAGCTCTGTATAGAACATTATAAAGAAAAGAAAAAAACAGCAGATCTTATCCAGCACAAACATATTTAAAGGTCAAGAAATCCAAGTATTAAATCAGTCACATTTTGTAGGATATTGAATCCTTTTACCCATCAACAAGTTAATGTATTTATCCATAGAACATACAGAATTATAATAACAGCTAGATAAACTAGCAAGTCATAGAGGCCAAAGGCATAGCTTATACGTCAATCACACACAAAATGGTTAGTAGCCACTATACTGCCTAAACATAGTTATATATAATAATAATATATATAATATATTTGCCCTTAACTGAGTATTAAAAGTGCACGCTAATGTGCACTAGTATTACGAGTTATGTGCAGTGTTACGAGTGTGCTTCCATAAGCTCCAATGGGACCTTCGTTCTGATGCCGTCCTACATGGCACTAAACTGAAGTGCAGCGAAGAGGGTAAGTAGATCACAGTTGGGCAGCAATTTTAAATATATTATATATTTTGAATATATACATATATATTTATGTGTTAATATGTATGTACACAAATTAACACATAAATATATATGTATATAAGCATATACATATTTACTGGGAACACACAGTTTACATAGACCGCAATGTAAAGGCACTTTTTAGTGCCGTTTTTTTTTTTTTTTTTGTAACACCCAACACCGCCGATCTTTGACCCATTAAAGATGCCTAGTGCAATATTTTTTATGGAAAAAATGCTGCTTTTTAAATAAAAGAAAATAAAAGACCCTCTATTTTGAGGGCATTTGGGGCACTTTAAGAGATCTAATCTCTGGTTAATTTTCTGAGCACTAGCCACTTGTAATGGCTGTTTATTTATTGTTTGCGATAAATTAGTGATCCCTTTGTATTCTAGCCTATAACCATTCACAATCCATACACGCCATGATGTTAAAAAAGCAGCAGCAGAAGCAAGATAAAGGGTGGTCAAAAGTCTAGCCATCAATTCATGTTAGTTCCGATATGGTTAGTAAAGTTCCATGTACTAAAAACTTAGTGACAGTTTGTGATCACAATGTTAGCATGGATTAACCCTCAAAATAATATAAATATATAATCTTTCTGTAATTAGAAAGTTATAGTTTAGTGCAGACCTTCTCCAAATAATTCCATTAAACGTATGTGTTAATAAATTCATTAACACAGAAGTTTAATGGAATTATTTGGAAAAGGTCTGCACTAAACTATAACTGTCTTTGCCTATGGGGAGCACAGAGCTTTATTTGGGGATTTTCATTATGTTATCACATTCTCCCATACTTTCCATCTTAAAGGGACATAATACTCATATGCTAAATCACTTGAAACTGATGCAGTATAACTGTAAAAAGCTGACAGGAAAATATCACCTGAGCATCTCTATGTAAAAAAGGAAGATATTTTACCTCACAATTTCCTGAGCTCAGCAGAGTAAGTTCTGTGTAAAATTTATACCCAGCTGCAGGTTAAAAAAAAAAGAAAAAAAAAAGGAGAAATGAACAGCAGCCAATCAGCATCAACAGTGCTGAGTTCATGAACTCTTTTACTGTGATTTCATGAGATTTCATAGTAAACTTCCTTAAACTAAATAGGGAAATAAGATGAGAGTGCATGAGGCTCAATCCCTTAGCTGTCCCAGGACAGACCTACTGATTTGATGCTTAGAATTCCTTTACAATGGGATGTGGCTACTGATGAATTTTTGAGGTAAAATATCTTTCTTTTTTACAGATATGCTGCATCACTTTCAAGTGTTTCAACATTTGGGTATCACGGCCCTTTAAATGCCATGCCTAAAAAAATACATTGTTTGTTCTTACTTTTTTTTAAATGTTTTATAATACACAAACTTGCTGGTTTGTTCGGTACCCAATATTTTACACTTACATGAGCTAATTATATTCCATATTGTTAAACATGTATGTATGTAATCAAAGGATTATGGGAGTAGAGTTTAACTATTCAGTTTACATAAAAGGAACATACTAACTTAAATATATAATGTTATATTTTGTTAGATAATTTTACTTAAAATATACAGGAGTTTAATTTAAAGCATTTCCATAGGAACAGGATTCCTATCGGCTAGTAAGGACAACTCTCACGGCTCTTGTTAGACATGGAAATGCCTGCTCAATCATGAAAAACAAACAAAGAAATAAGCAAAAGTTCACTATTTTAGATAAAGCAAATTAAAAATAAGTTTAATGCAATTTTAAATTATTTATCTAATGCAGGCAGCATACACCCTAGTCTCTATATTTGCATGAATTTGTAATAGTTATAATTATTGGTTAGGCACATATGAAAAAGAACATTTAAGAGACTATATTCTACACTGTCTTACCCTCTCTGCTTGTTTAACCTGTTAATCGTATATTTAATGTTAATCTAATTATAATATAGACTACCTTCAAATGGTACATTGCTGGAAATATTGTTTCAGCAAATATTTTTCTTTTTTTTGTAGTTTTAATTTAAGTAAACATTTCAGTGACATTCAGAGATTGCGGTTATTTTAGAAGAGAATATTGGATCCACATTTTCTAACGATTACTTGATAAGCCATGATAAAATTATAGCCTAACTCAATGAGCCCTGCCTGACATTTCTAACAGTAGCAGAGTTTGATTTAATTCCAATAATTGCAAGCTTTAGTTGTAAAGTAGGCAATATGTCAAAAAAAAGATACTGGATAAGCCAATATTGACATTTTTATTTGGAAATGCATGAGATGAAATGGGAAGATTACTAGTGTGTGATAGAAGTGCAGGAATTAGACGTGTGACATTGAAGAAGCAGGAAGGGTTTGGAAGACATTTCAAAGGTGTTGGTATTTAAAAATTCTATAACACATATCTTAGATAATTAATGTATTGTCTTCCTGGAGTATAGATACTATAATAAGAAAGTTTATGTGATCACCATGAACTCCTTCTATCAGTAAATTAATTTGTGTTTGTTAAACCTGATTCCAGTGTTACAAAAAATATTTTGAATATGATGGCATATGACTTAATGGTTTAAGAACTGAAAATTAGTTATTGTACATTTTTTAAAATAATTAATTTGGTCTCCAAATTTGCATTAAAAAATATTAAGGAGGAAGTAGAAAAAAGAAGCAATGAAACATGTAAAACTGATATTTATATTAAGGATATTTTAAAGCTATTGAAATTGATACTTAAACTAACAGAAATGCGTTCTTGCGCATGTTTCATTCCTAGTGTAACACACTTTCTGGTCATGGTGCTACCTTCATAGACTCACTAACTTAGATGTCCTCCTCTTCCCCAGCCACAACCATCGTTGTGCACTGTAGCCTATTTCACCAATATTCTGATTTTAAAGGGATATGAAACACATGATTTCTTATCTTTCATGATTCAGACAAAGAATACAATTTCAAAAAAGTTTCCAATTTACTTCTATTATCAAATTTGCTTTGTTCTCTTGTTATTCATTGTTTAAGTGATCGCTACAAAGGTAGCGTACACATGTCTCAAGCACTGCATGACAGGAAATAGTGCTGCCATCTAGTGGTCTTGCTTATGTATAGCATTGTTGCAAAACTGCTGCCATGTAGTTCTGCAGACATGTGCACACTCCTGAACTGACCTTCACACTTTTTAACAAAGTATAACAAGAAAACTAAGAAAATGTGATACTAGAAGTAAACTGGAAAGTTGTTTAAAATTGAATTTTCTATCTCCATCATGAAAGAAATTGTTTGGGTTTTATGTCCAATTAACAAACACACCGGAAAACAGCACACAGGGAATCCAAGGTTGTAAAATCCCAGTATCAGCACAAGAACAAAGGTGATTCCAGCCTCATGTTATAAAAAGGACCAGTGCTCTGCATCAGTCAGCACATGCAGCTCTGGGTCTCCCTGCCTGGTGAATTTGCAATTGATCAGAGTGAAATTTAAAGGTGCTGTGGTGCCAAACCTTGGCAAGGTATTTTACATGCATTCCCTATATATATAAAAGGCACTACTGTAACATATAGTAAAAAGTTAATATGATTATGTGAATGTAGCTGGGTGTGTTTGTTTCAAACTAGCAAATGGTAACAGAAACTCAAAATAGTATGGTCCCATTATATAAGGAGCTATTCTCTGGGGGAATATCAGAGAGAACAGGATGGTTGAAGTTGCTCTGACCATACTTGGTCTTCTGAATATCCTAGAAATGCCAACTTTTTTGAGTAAATAAGGGAGACTATTATTATTATACTTTATTTATGAAGCGCCAACATATTCCGCAGCGCTGTCCTTGGATACAATTCATTTAAATAAAACAATAATATAAAACTTGTAAGAGACAGGACAATATTTACAAACACATACAGGAGAAATTGAGGGCCCTATTCATGTGGGAACTTACAATCTAGAAGGGTAGGAGGTTGAGAAACAGGAAGTGAGGACTGCAAGATTAATACAGATGTTAATGCAGAGTTAGATGAGGGAAATATTGTTAGGTAAGATAAATTAATTTATTATTGAGTTGGGAGGGAGACTTCTCTGAACTAAGGAAACAACACATTTTATGTAAGAAATGAACAAATTATATAGTAGTTACAGATAAATCACTTTATCTACGATTTTATACAGTTTGGTACGACAACATTCTTCATTTACACAGTCTTAATACATTCAACAACTTCATGGATTATATTTCTAATTTAAGGCACAGTGGGAGTAAATATGTTAAATTTAAAGGGACAGTCAACACTAGAATTTAATCCCTTGATTAACCATTCCCTAGTTTTGCATAACCAACACAGTTATAATAATACCCATTTTACTCTGTGATTTCCTTGTATCTAAGCCTCTGCAGACTTCCCCCTTTTTCAGTTCTTTTGATAGACTTGCATTTTAGCCAGTCAGTGCTCACTCCAGGGGAAATTCACGTGCATGAGCTCAATGTTATCTATATGAAACACATGAACTAATGCCCTCTAGTGGTGAAAAATTGTCAAAATGCATTTAGATTATAGACGGCCTTTATGGTCTAAGAAATTAGCATATGAGCCTACTTAGGTTTTGCTTTCAACTAAGAATGAAAAGAGAGCAAAGCAAAATTGGTGATAAAAGTAAATTGGAAAGTTGTTTAAAATTACATGCCCTATTTGAATAATGAAAATTTATTTTGGACTTGAGTGTCCTTTTAAATACATCAAAGTTATTTACTAAATAAGAATACAAGAGTACAATATCAAATGTTTGAAATGAAAATTGTATATGTTGTAATAAAATAAGGGAGAAAACTGTTCTAAGAATAGGTAAATGAGGGGGCCTGGGAGACTATAAAAAGTTTTGGAAATATGAGAGAGATCCAAGTAAGTAAGAGAGGGTTGGCAACACTAGTTTATCCTGATCATCCCTGCCTTTCTCAACTCAAGACTAGTTTTCATTATCCACAGGCCAAAGCTAAGTGCATTAGACTTTTTACTTTGTTTACTACATTTACCTGTTGACTATTTTGTTGAATCTCACTATCTCTGTTGAAATAAGTTTATTTGTGCTGACTGCTTTGGTCTGATATTATTTGTTGTGCTTCATCCAACTTAACAACTCCCCATTGGAAGTTCCTTTACAATCTGTTAGCCATCTATCTATCTATCTATCTATCTATCTATCTATCTATCTATATATATATCTATCTATCTATCTGTCTATCTATCTAGCTATCTATCTGCATGGGCTCCTGTCCAAAATTCCTGTTTTGTTTCAAGTTGCTGGCCAGTTTGATTCCTCCTGTGTCCAAGTCCTGTAGTGCTGATTCCAAGTTACTGACCCACTCTGACATCAAACCTTGGATGCAACTTTGTTATCTGGCAGTCAGTTTCTTAGCCTGTGTGTCTATGTGTGGCTGCTCTTCCAAAATACTGCCAAGTCCTTTGCTATACTACTTCCAGACTCAGACACAGTCCACTCTTGACTGAAGGAGTAACAGTCCTGTCCTGTTTCCAATTTCTGATCCAGTCAGGTATTGAATATTAATGTTTTAAGGCTGTAAATGTAAAATATGAATTAATGAATGGCCTGGACACTGAATGTAAATGAGGAACCAATGATAAAGACAGGAGTTATGCAAACTAATTGCTCTGGCAGAGGGAATTTCCTTTAAATGACTATTAAATACACAAGAACCACATAATTAACAAATGCATAATAAAACAACACTACATTAACACTTACTTTGAACTTCAAATGAGCAGTCATTTTTTTCTGACATATTTCAATGCTTCATTCTTCTTCACCTTTATCTCAGTCGATAGCCAGTCACAGACTTTATTTGAGCATTGAACTCTTATTAGGAGCTGGTGACATCTCTAGTGATGTCAAGTGAATGTGCCCTACATTAGAAAGTGCACCCATAAAAAGACTATGGAAAAACTTTGTGGATTTTGGCAAATATTCTATATTCAAATATCCACTAGAATTTAAGTTAAAAAAAAGCACAAAGAAGAGTTGACCATTTGAGTCATCGATTATACCAGCTCTTATCCACACATAATATTTTCTAGCCCTTACCATATATAAATAAAGACAGACATATAAACTTTGTGGTATAAAAATCTGGCCACAACCTGTTTATTAAAGAATACTTTTACGTAAATAACACATTATAAATAACAACTTTTAAAAAATCAATTATTAACTTATTGCAACTTAACCAAGTATTTTTATTGTGCTAGCCCCCATTTAGCCTAACCTTTTAATAACATTTTAGGATTTGTTTGACCAGACTGTCTTTTTAGCTCTAGCTGGACATAGCAAGATGCTAAGTCCGTTCCTTTTCCACCTTCTAACCAGCTCCAAGAGACCCCATGCCCAAGGAGCTAATTATCTAGCTCTCCCACCCATTGGGAAGGCTACCAAACAGCCTTTTTGCCTTGGTCTGAAAATGGTGATGACTAGCACCCCCGACAAAAACTGGGTAGGCACTTCTACCCACTTCAGCAACCCCTCACATCAGCAATTTCAGTTTTTCTTGAATATCCAGAATGAAAAGCATCAGCCCGAATTCATTCAAGTGAACACCATCCTTCATGTAGAATTCCCCATTCCCTACATCTTCTAAATCATCATGATGGACAATTGCCCCATTAATTCTCCTCATAAAGGATGACAACAACTTATTAACTTTTCGTCTACTGTTATTTAACCTAGCCTGATCCAAGGCTGTGTGCCAGATCAAAAGCGGTACTATACTTGACCAGACAATAATCATACCCGGGAACAACTCCCGTAATCTTGACAAATTCTTCTTACCAGTTCTTTTTGAGGTAAAAACCCCAGATCATTGCCCCCGGCATGAACAATTAGTACATTGGGAGGAGAAAATTGTTTTGCATAGCCCACCACTGACCATAAAACTTGGTCCCAATGAAGGCTCCAAATTATGAACCACCTAACCAAAGCCTTATCCCTTCCAAAACTTAGCTGGAGGACATCCTCCTTGGATGCAGCAGCTCTTCATGCCCGGTATATAAAAAAAGAGTGGCCCACCACCCAAACATGAAGAGGATCTGGAAAAGAATAAAGTAAACACAATAATATATTTAAATTATACCCTCAACTGTGGAAGAACATTAGAATGGAACTTAGACGATTTCCACCTCCCAACACCCCGAATGACATCATCCCCAGAGCCAAAGCAGCCATCTCAGTAGCTGTCCTTATACTAAAGGAATGTGAACCAAATTCCCCAGGATTTAAACCTAAAGTACATAGGGCCTTCTTCAACACCCCCCACTCTGCCTACATCTAAGAAATCTTTGCAGTGCTAGGCATGGACAAATAACAACCCTTAGGGAACAGAATTATTGAAGTGCCTTTTCCCAACTGATCCATCTTAGATCTACACAAAAATATGGACACTTGCGAGTCCATCACTACGACATCAGACAGACATAAACCCCCATGCACCCCCTGATTGCAACTGATTAACTCAGAGATGTGAAAAACACCAAAGAAGGCTAAAGAAAAAGCCATCTGAAAAAGCACCACCTCATAAGCGGAAGCACACACCACTCTTAAAACATCCCACAATTTAGTCAATAATGAAAAAGACACCGGGCAAAGACAATCACCCCTATGCCCATTCCTCTTAAGACCTTTATAATGACTTGACAAATGTAAAACAACTTAGTGATATCCACCAAATTCAACAACTTAAAATGGAAGGCCAAGGCAGCCATTCTTTTGTCCACTAAGGAGGGAGACAATTTACAAAGCTTCCAGCACCATATCCAGTCCAACAAAACACCTTGGCATGCCCGTTCTCCAGCCACAATACCCTGCTTCGAAAGTAAAGCCTCCCATTCATCCCACACTTTGGAATAAGCATTTCATGAACTTGGAGCTAAGGAGGCTCTTACCAAATCGGCAAGTCCTCCATGCCGAGGCTCCACAATGATTACGGGATGTTCTTCCCCACACTGTCTGCCATTGGGGCCAGCTCTCAAAATCTCTACTACTGCAACCAAGAAAGCACATTGGCCATTGAGTTCTGAACCCCTGGTATGTGTTTTGCCTTTATCAACACATTCAGCCGCATGCATTGCAGAACAAAAACCCTCAATAATCTAATTACTGTAGGAGATGAGGAATGCAAGTTATTAATCACTGATACCACCCCCATGTACTAGAATACTAGAATATAGAACAACTCCAGAAACACCAGGTTTTTAATCAATTCACTCCCTTTCCAGTCATCTGGCCATTCATACGCACACCATTCATTTCCAACAATGGCTCCAAACCCCTTGTTCCCTGCAACATCCGTTATGAGGCCTATTTCCTCATTGGAAACTTGTGGTGCCTTGTTTAAAGCAGACCTGGTAAAATTCCCAAGAGAAACCTTCCAAACTTGCAGGTCCTTTTAAAATTAAAGGGGCAAGGTCAGGCAGCCGAATCCAAACAGTAGCCAGAGATAATCTACCACAGAAAACCCTCTCCACTGGTATGATACGGCAGGCAAAATATAACTTTCCCAGTAACAACTGCATTTCCACCAGGTTAACCTTTTCTTACCGAAAGAAAATACTGGATTACCTCAATCAAGTCCTCAACTTTATTGTCTGGAAGGCTACATTCCATTAAATCTGAATCTATGGTAATGCCCAAAAACTTAGGACCATTATCTGGCCCACCGATTTCTCTAGTGCAATCTGCACCCCAAAATCATCAGCAATAGGGTAAAATGTATCTCTCAAAATTGTACAAACCGGCTCGCTAGAAGGACCAATGAACAAAAAATCATCCAGATAGTGGACACACAATGAAAACCCTGACTGTTCCTTGACCACCCATTCCAAAAATGTGCTAAAGCTCTCAAAAAGAGAGCAAGACATGAAGCACCCCATTGGAAGGCAGAGGTCAACAAAGAATTCACCCTTGAAACAACAACCAAGCAACTTATGAGACACCGGATGCACTGGCAATAACCAGAAGGCTGTCTCAATGTCAACCTTTGCCAGTAAAGCGTGCCTCCCTGCCGCTCTCGAAAGATGCATATTTTACCGAGGCCAGTTCAGGAGGAATACCATCATTGACCGAACTCCCTTTCAGCCAAAATTTTCATGGCTCCTTTTTTGGGACTACTCCCAAAGGGGAGAGATCTGTAAACCTGGAAAATTAAAATAAGCAAAAGGACCCACCATTCTGCCTAGCTCAACCTCCTTCATGAGCTTTTCACAAATCATTTGTGGCCATTGCCTAGCGGACTTCAGGTTTCCTGCAAAGTGATCCCAACCCCCAACTGATGGGATAACAAAATCAAAAGTAAAGCCATGCTGTAACCCAGCAACCTTTTCCCAACATACCCTTTTACTGGCATAGTGACCTAACCGGTGCTGCATCTTTTCCACCAAATTGGGGATGCCCCCTTTTCCAGACACCTTCCCCTTTTTGAAACACAGCATAAGCATGGGCTCCCCACAACCAGAGCACTCCCCCATTCCCCCATTTGCACTGGCCTTTATAAAATGCGAAACAGAAATTCTTCCTGATTGCCGTCAGGTCGATACACCGGCAGTGGCTCGAAAGAGCTGAGACACCCTCAGAGGAGTCATAACTTTGAGCCAGAGACCCATATCACGGTCATCCCACTTAATTTCAGGCTTGACTGCGAGTCGTACGTCCACCAAGCCATACCCCCATACGTACAATGGGCAGCCGCTATCTCATCTAGATAGCAAAAAAGAGGCGCCCCTTGATCTGGGAATTTATCTGCCATGACACTCGTGTAAATAACAAAAGCTTGAAACCAGTTAGTAAAGTGTCTCAGCAGCTTTTTACGCTCATCCTCTTTTTATTAGCCTCCTTTTTTGTGTCATCTGGGACCTCAAAAGACTGCTCAGAATACAACTCAATATATTCCCTTTTACAAATCTTGTCCCTTATTTCCTTAGTCAGATGGGTCTATAGAACAAAGGCATGACCTGGACTTAGCCGTGTCCGCCACCCGAAGCTCAGGGACCCCACTGAGATTACTTTGTGAACCCATAGGAGGTATGTTCTGCATGACAGGGGGGAAGGATTTACACACCCCCATTATTGCAAACTATCCCCGATTGTTGGACACCCATCGCTAAAGGAATTGAAGCCCTAGCTGCTGGCAGTTGAGGGGGCGTAGTGACAACCGAAGCCTCAACCTTCTTCAAAAGCTCCCTTAAACCATCTAACAAATTAACTGTGACCCTATTGTTTTAAAGCAGCCCACCGCTCACTCCACACAAAAGTGTCATGTTATTTGTCTAACCTACCACGGCAGTCACATCAAATGTCTCATGCAGGGGCAGCAGGTCCCGAGCTGTTCCAGCAGTTTCTGCATCTCTCCCAAAGGAATGATGATCCCTCCCATACAAGGTAGCATGGTCCCCAAGGACCAACCCAACATTTTTTTCAGACAATTTATCATCCCAACCACCCCTCACTCATTTTGGGTCAGGCACACACAGTTCTAGGGGGAGGCATCCAGACGAATAGACTCTGTCCACGAATCTGCTAGGCGGAAGGAGTCCTCCTCTCCGTTGTCAGAGTGACCCACCTCCATTTGCTTTTGCAAAGATGAGCTATTGGAACCCCCCACTGTACCTGCTATAAGAAAATTATTGTTAACACCAGTATTTAAACTAGAACCAGATACATGAAAATCAACAAAATCATGTTCCACCCCAGGACTGACACTATGAGAAGGCTGACTTGAACTCCACTAATTTATACTTAGCCTGACTCTAGAATCCCTCAAAACTGGTGAAGGAGGGACCACATCCTCCCCATCGGAGGAGCTTGGGAAGGATTCAATGACCACTGGATCTAGACACACAGTAGGGACACCCCTACCCCACTCCTCTTTAGATGACCTGAGGATCGTGTTTAAAGCCCTTTGGAATGAGGCCTCACTGTTTTTGCACTCCCTCTCAAAACCTTCATAACAGCACTGGGTCCCACAACAACCTCCCCTTCAAATAAATTGCTTTGATCAATAATAGAGGAAGGGCCTGCACGCACCCCAGGGTATAATGCTGGGCTAACACCCTCCTCCAGCTCACTCAATATAGGCCATGTGTTAATTATCATTAAGACCTCTACCCCTTGTCCAGTAACTTCCTCGCTGTCATGCAACTGCCTAACAGGCTCAACTGAGCCATCTGCTACCTCCTGATCCCTAGGCCCTGCACCCAAACCTTCCACATCAGGCCCCGCAGGGCCGTGTAACTGCTCCTGCAACCGTTCCTCACCTGGGACATCCATAGGGGGCGCATTCATGTCCACCACTACTGCTATGGCATGCTGCTCCTCCATCAGCGATCCTAATGCGGGCACCACTTGGACTCCTTCTGCATCCAGTGCCAGTCAAGCTCTACTCAGGACTGAGCCGCTCCAGAGGTTGTGAGCGCAGCGTGGGGTGGGCCCTAGAAGATGAAGAAGCCTCCCTGCTGATTTCTTCCTCACTCCGAAGAGTCCCGCAAACTGCTCCCTCAGCCAGGATGAACCCTTCTCACCGGCAATGGATCGAAGCCTACATAATAATTCCTCTATCTCCATGACACAGGAAAATTGTCCTATACTATCCCTTACACTTTCCACAACATTTTTCTCTAATGGCGCCAAAAAAAGCCCTTCACATTTTATACCCACCCCTTAAGCCTCACCTCTTTCTCCACCCACAGGGGCCTACCTCCTCCCAAGAGGTCAAAAAGTCCCTCCCACTATGCTCCCCCATTTACGCGGCCAGGACATTTGGTTACAACCAGGTTAGCAGTTATTATATACTGACTTTAATCTTTTCTTTATTTATGTAATTTCACTTAATTTCTAGGGAAAATAATGATTTCAATAATCATGATTGATACCAAGTACTTACTTTGATCAACACTGTGCCAGAAAATGAATGAAAGGACCACTAAATACAGTAGAATTACAGAGGAATAGAATGCCACAAACATAATGAAATCAGAGCATTATGTGCAGGAGGAAAAATTAGCTTGCAGTTTAAGTTAGCTGCATATCATTGTAAAAAAAAAATTGGGGTGAAGGGGATGCATTTTCCCTCCCCCCTCCAGACAACGATGGTGCATTCAAAGGGCTAGATTACAAATGGCGTGCTAACTGTTACGCCCGAGTTATAAGGGGTATATCACGGGTGTTTGCATGAGTCAGAAGTAACACCTGTATTAGGAGTTAAAAGTAAACACACATTCTCTTAAGCGCAATTGAATTTAAAGCGAGTCGGGTTATCACAATCTCAGAGCTCTGGTTAACCATTACGCTTGAATAAAAAGTTGCACAAAAACATCAAAAAATACATTCAAAAGTACAGTTACAGCCATAAAAACACCGTCTGATAAAAAATATTTAAAAAAAAAATTGCATAAAAAAGTTATAAGGGTTGAAAGCTATGAGGTCTAAGATGTTAAAAGAAAAAAAGGCTGCAATGGGATTCAACATAGAGATACATAAATATACATGTCTAAATATGTATGTGTGTGTGTGTGTGTATATATATATATATATATATATATATATATATATATGTACAGATGTGTGCACACATGTATTTATGTTTCATGTATATATAGAAATAGATATTTAATAATGTAAAGTACTTTACTTTCTATGCTAAGAACATAAGAATATAAAACAAGCATTTAGATCTTAAAGTGGTCGGCTTAGTGTAAATGAAAATTTAGGATTCTTAAATATTACATATAAAATATTAATAAAAAATAATATAAATTATTAAAATTAATAAACATACTGTAATATATATATATATATATATATATATATATATATATATATATATATATATATACTATGGATTATTTAGAATATTTTACAGTTTGTTTATTACTTTTTATTAATTTATATAAATTTTTGAGTGTACTGTACATTTTATCCATTTACTCATAAAGAATAAATGATGTAAACTTGACATGTTTAGAGTAAACTAAATCCTATGAGATAGAATATGTGAAGTGAGTTTTCAAGCTATAACTCAATCCGACCATTCTATGCATTCATCATGTTACAAATACCCAGATATGCAATCAGCAAGTCCCTAATGGAAACAAAGAATGCCTTCCTCTTTATACTGCCAAAAGCTGGCAAGCTTTGATTAATATTTTTTCCATGCAGAACAATTATGTATATCCTTCTCATCTCTATCGGAAGCTTGTAAAACTGTCACTAGAAGCAAATTATGGACATATAAGCTCTTAGGTAAACAATAAGAAAGAAACACTGATTCACAGTATGGCTAAAACAGACCATTGCCAAAAGCTAAAAAAATCAACATGTCCATAGGTGTATAAAGCTGTACAAATTCTAATGTGGATTTAACATAAGATGCATATTATAAGATGGATTATGGTTATGTATATAAAAAAATGAAAGCATTTAAAATACAAACCTCTATTATATTATTATTATCATCAGTTATTTGTAGAGCTCCAACAGATCCTGCAGCACTATAAACACTCTGGGCCAGTCTACGAGTGGTGCTCTAACAGTTACGCGCAAGCGATGTTAGGTTTATTGCAGTGGCTTGCGTGCATCGGATGTTGCGCTTTTATTGCAAGTAAACACGATCACTTGAGCGCAATTTAATTTAACATATGTAGGGATATCGCAACCTCAGAGCTCTGGTAAACTTTACAGCGAAACAAAAAAAGTACCACAAAATACATCAAAAATACATTAAAAAGTACAGTTACACTCACAATAACAATATTTAATAAAAACTATATTAAAAATATTGCACAAATAAGTTATAAAGGCAAAGGGCTTTAACATTGAGATGCATACATATACATGCCTAAATATGTATATATATGTGTGTGTGTATATATATATATATATATATATATATATATATATATATATATATATGTAAATAGGCAAACTTGTTGGTCAGGACTCGCTGTAAATCCCATATGAACACCAAAAGTCAGCAGGCGCCACAAGAAATTTCAAACACCTTTTTTATGTCATGAAATAACACATAAGGTTTCTGTCCAAAATAGAGGCCTTGGTCACATGGAAAAAAACACGTTTGCCTATTTGGATATGTTTATAGTCGGGCAAACAGTGGATGGATCTGTTGATGAGTGCTGATCTCTTTGTCTATCTATCTATCTATCTATCTATCTATCTATCTATCTATCTATCTATCTATCTATCTACATAAATGTATATATATATATATATATATATTATATGTGTGTACATATGTATTTATATGTGTATATACTGTATGTATTTACAGACATATATATATATATATATATATATATATATATATATACATATAAACACATAAATACATATGTATACATAATTAGACACACATATATATATATATATTAATATGGATTCACCGGCTCAATCTTGTTTAACATCTAATGTAGAACAAATTTCATTTACTTTTTCCTGATTTCGTTATTCTGCCATATATTGGTTTTCTGTACCATATCTATTTTATATTCAATATTATATATATATATTTTATTATATTATTACTAATATTTAATTTACATATACCCTGGTAGTGCCTATGTGAATTATATATGTGTTTTGATCTCAGGTAGGTCTCCATCTGTTTTATATGGTAATCTATACATTTTACAAATTATATATATTTATACGTCATTTAGATATTAATATTAATATGCCCTATACTGTAATTCAATATGTGTTCATTATTTCTATGACTAAATATGTACTGTGTTCCCAATAAACCAATCTCAGTAGTTTACCTTAACGGTATTGGATTTTATGACTTGTGTAGAAAAATAAGTGAATTTCTTTAAAGAAGTGATTTTGGGGGGGTGTTTTAAATAATGAAAGGATTGTGATCATGATAGGTAGCAATTTGAGAAAAAATATAATGAGAAAAATGTATAATATCAAAATTATTTGTGAAATCATCCTAAACTGTTAACAATATTACTATAGGTGTCCTTTTGACCACTGCTCCATAACTTGTGTTTCTGGCGAGTCTGAAGACTCGCCAGAAACACGGGCCCTCAAGCTCCATTCGGAGCTTGATAGATAGGCCCCATCATCTTATTGAAAAGCCAATTATAGGAATGCCTGAATGTCTAGCTCAATATTTATCCCTTTGGGTTCCAAACAGTTTAAGGTTTTTATCCAAAAAGGTTCCCTTTGGCGGAGTCTCTTTAATCTATTAGTATCCCAAATATTAGGTGCAATCCATTCTATAATTTTAATACTAAGATCTAAGGGATTTTGATTCTGAAACATTTTGAAATGGTAGGATACACTGTGATTTTCAAAACCTGACTCAATATTTCTAATATGTTCTTGTAATCTATATTTAATCTTTCTTTTCGTGCGACCAATATAAATTTGGCCACATTTGCAGGTTAATTGATACACAACATAAGTTGTGTTGCACGTACATCTATGTTTGCATTTTTATGTTTTACTACCAATAAAAATTAGTGAAGGGGGCGTGTCCGGGCGGCGGCCATGACTGGTCGCATAAACTAGAAGCTCCATGCTTGTGATAGATAATCCACCAGTTATCTACTTTTAATTCAAGAATCCACTCCTGCATTTGCCATAATAGTATGTGGGAACCTTTCCTACATTGAGAGATACCTTTATCTATGCATTACGCCGAGTTGGAGCTCTAGACTGGACCGTTGGAAGTTAGGGTGGTGGCCTATTACTTGGACTTCTAACACCCCCCCCGGTCATCCGGGTAGAGCAGTTTGATATAAACTGTTATAACTGTGCTACACCACTACTCAGCATAAGCCTCCTTACATATACTAATCCGGCAATGACGACCCAGCAGTTCAGCGAAGCCAGTCGCATCAGCATGGAGTCTGTGACAGCCTGGGGTGATAGCGTGCAGAAGCTGATTACAGAACATTTTCAACATCTAGAAACCCAAATAAGTATGGTGATTAACCAATTGTACCCAACTTACGGCCGACCGGCTTCTCCTTCGCAGACATGGATGGCAGAGTGCACTGGAACTGCCGCAGCTGTGATCACACAAACGGCCCCTGCACGGCTCACACAAGATGGCGACTTGCCGGTTCTTACAAAGAGGCCCCAGTATGTACACCCACGAGGCGATCTGGAAGCCAATGAAGCTGCCACTGAGGGCAATATACTGACAACAATCTTAAAAGAACCGAGGATAAGGGAGAAACGGTTGCAAATCTTTGTACCTCTGCCAACTTACAGATCTTACCGGAACCATGGACATTACAAGATGCGGAGAGGAGCTCTATCAGGGGAAAGGCAGCCCTCTGTTGCAGCAAACGGTACCAATGCGGAGGGGAAAGAGAAATCCAAGATCTCCACAGAGTATGTCATACAGCTCCTGCAACGTTCCGGTGTTGGTTAACTCACCACAACACGCTGCACCAGTGTCCCTTGACTGACTTTTGTAGTTATATTGGGATTGTGCCCAGCAGTGTGTTTTTATTCTGTTTCATAAGTTATATGCCATTGTATACTGTGTAACAAGGTGCATGATACCAAGTTGCTTTCACAATCAGTTAGTGGATGTTTATATCATATTTTTTCTAGCATTTATAGTAGCATTATGTTTGACAGCACTGTGTTTAAACCTGATATTTATCTTTATATCCTCTTATCATGGGGCAATCTGAGAGAGCTTACAATTAACTGGGGGTTGTTTGTATACCGGTACTAGCCCATATGCTATCACCACGCTAGTCAGAAATATGCTTAGACCTTAGTTTATGACTCATCTTCACTATAGAGTACATCGAGGAGTTCATAATCAGTGGATGGTTGTTTCTGCCACATTTTTCTTTCTTCTTTTTGTTAACCTATATATGTTTTACCAGGGTAGACAGTAATATGTTTAGATCTGTTCCTTATCTGTACATATAGGTAAATTGTTGCTCTTTACTCATGAGATATATAGATAAGGTGAGGGCCATCTGTAGATATCAACTATGTTTTTATATGAAGCAGATTTTATACTCAACTTTATTTTATCTATATCCTATCTAATGATGTTGGATGTTCTCATTTCATTGCTAGACATTAGTAATCCAACCTTTGCTTCTATTGTTAGCCACTTCCCTGCAGCTCTCCCCCATTTTTAGTTTGAATAGATACCCCACTGCTTGCGGCCGGAGTAGTGGGACCTAGGGAACTTTTTGCTTAATATAGGCTGGGGGATTTATCCTAGTTTGAAAATACCCTAACTACCAACTAGTTAAAAGATGTGAGTAGGGATAGCAGTAGATATCTGTCTGCTGACTGTTATCAGTTTAATGCTACGTTGAGGAGTAAGTATTACAGCAGACATAATAGCCCCTAGTTAATAACTACTCAAACCCAAGCCCTCTATATCTAATGCCTTTTAGTTTTACATCGGTACACTAAAATAATTTGGCACATTGTAGGAATAGCAACCTCCTTACTAGTCGAGCCCCTGAGTAACCCCTATAATTAATGGTCTGCTTCATTGATTATGTGTTGACCTTGACACTTGATAGTAACCGGATTACTTTCTGGTTGTCAGTATTCAAAGTTACTGACGAGGCTGATAATCATATGTCAGTTTAATTACCTTACTGTAACACAGTCATTTAACAATTGGCTAAGAGTCCACTTTAAGCCCTTTGTTGTAGCCCTCCATATAATAGGTCCATAGTTCTGAAGCCCAATAGTGGCTTAACAATTTATAGGAGGCTTCCATGTCTTGATAAAAAAATAACTAAAAATCTGAGGTTCACTACTGGGATCCATGAGTGGTCCCTAATTGTTTCTAGTAGTCTTCTATAGCTTTGCGCCTCTAGCCACATTAGGAGGTCCAAAAGTGGCCTCATATTTTAGTTAGAAGACATACAGTCCATTTGGCAAATAAGATGCTTACCATTTAACTTTAACTTATGTTGCATATCTATTGAGTACAAAACTTGTTCAATTATTATCTGTTGCACGTTGGAAAATCATCTTGGTTTGTTTTCTTTTATGTAAAGTGTACTAAAATTCATTGCTGTTATTGTGCCATCAACTGAACCTCAATAAAAATTTAAAAAAAAAAAAAAAAAAAAAATTAGTGAAAACAGAGAAGTTTTGTCCTATGTATGGACACATTTTGCAATCTTTTTGTTTGTAAAGGTAGAGGCCCAAAGGGGCTTCACTCCAATTAGAGAGGTGTCCAGTTTTGATGGGTTGTTATAATTTAGTATGTGCAATATAATTTTTTTATATATTTGTTCCTTCTAAAAATAACTTCTGGTTTGTCTTCTAATACTTTTTCCAAAATTGGATCTAGTTTTAAAACCTTCAAATGCTTGTTCAGAATATTTTTTATTTTATAATGCTAATTATTGTACCTAGTGACAAACTTAGGGTTATTGCAAGTGTAGAGGCCCAAAGAGGCTCCACATTTATTAGAGAGGTGTCTCTTTTGTTGTTTCCAGTTCTTCTGATGTTCTGTGTGTGTATGGGTCTGACCTTTGGTGGGTCTTTTGTTTTTTCCTCCCCCCTCTTCGTGTTTTTCTTCTTCCTTTCCTGATTCTAAAAAACCTTCCTTTTGTTATGACTGGAGGATCTGGGGGCTAGGGAGGTAGTTGTATTACTGGATGAAGCTTTTTTAGTCGAGGTACCTTCTTCCCCATCTGTATCAGAAACATAATTTTCCACAATGGTGACCTTGGGGTTTTTATTGGGATCTCTATAAAATCCTCTGTTCCTCTATTTATACACTTTGTTGTCAAATAAATCATTTATATCCCTGTTTAATTTACCTTGTTTGGTTGTTTTGAGTTAAAGTTCTTTTTGGTAGGTTTTAAATAGATTCTCGAATTCAGGGTTATTTTCAAATTTCTTTAAAATGTAATTTTGTTCCTGAATTTTAGCCTTTAGTATGTCATACTCTGAGCGATCATTTTTTATGAGAATGTTCATTAATTTGATTAAGTATTCTGTTGCTTCTTCCCATTCAATAGTTAATGAATGATTTTTGAACTCAAAGGCAGGGAACAATTGTGTTCTTTTTTTTTTTTTAAATATTTGTTTATTTAACTCCAATTAAGTGTACAGGCAAATGAATTCCACCTCTTTGTGCCACACAGGGCCGGGTAAGACATATTATAAAACAAAACAAGGCAGTTAGAACAACAGAATCGGTTCATCTTGGCGAATTACCAAACCCCTTATATGAAATTTTGTATACTTATCTGAAATTCCCTATTCTTTTCTTATTCCTTTTTCTTTTTCTTTTCTCCTCTTTACTCAGTTCTTTTAAATAATTTGGTATTATACAACAACGTAGCTATATATACAGTCTAACAATAGCAACAAAGACCAATGAGAAAGAAAATCACAAAAATTAAATATATTACAATTCTTCTGTAACAGTGCATATATCTGCAGCCGGTAAGTAATGAAAACAAAAAAATAAATAAAAAATGTATTTAATGGCTATGTCTCTTTATGGCTCCACTGTGGTGAATATATTTAACCTACAAACTAGGTCCAGCTTGTTCTGACATGACCCTACATTTAACTGATTCTGTCTCAGGGCAATTTCATGACATAAGATTACAACGCCTACTGTAAAACTAAAAACCATCCCAAACAAAGCAAAATAAAACCCAACGCCAAAAATAAAAAGTTTTTCCATTTAATGGCTATGTCTCTTTATCGCTCCATTGTAGGAAGTATACTTAACCTTCAAACTAAATCCAGCTTGTTCTGACATAACCCTATATTGAACGAGTTCTAACTCAGGGCAATTCCTTAACATGAGTTTACAACGCATAATGTAAAACTAAAAACCAAACCAAACAAAGCTAACCAGAACCCAACAAAATAAAAAATAAAAAATCCCCCACCGAACCACATCTCCCCCCGCCGTACTCAATCCCTTTCCGACTCTCCAGTGTTATACCATATTCGGGGGAAATGACCAGCCAATACCTGTAATTGCATGTATGTAGTATCCCTAAAAGGTTTAACCAACCTAATTTGCACTTCCACTGGAAGAGATAAAATAAATGGTCCCCAATGATTAAAGAACCGGGCTAACCTTCCTTCCGTAACATCTTGCAAATTCCACTGTTCTTGTGTAAAGTGGACAGTCAAAGCATTTTTAAGCTCATTTAATTTAGGTGCTAATTTTGCCTTCAAAACTCTCAATATTATGTTATGGCCAAGAAATATTATCTGATTAATTAATTTAAAGTTTCTAGGGGCAGTTTGTGGATTTACTAAAAAAAATATCTGTATCGATTGAAGATGGAAATGTATTTTGAGAGAGGCCTGTATCCAGTGTTCTACCCTGAGCCAGAATTGAGCAATATTTGGACAGCTCCAAAAACAATGTAATAGATCAGCCCTAGGGGAAGAACATTTGGGACATACCGTCTGTACCCTATACCAATTAGTCAGCCTGGTTGGGGTCAAATACGTCATAAAGGCTAATTTGATTTGAGTCTCTCTCAAGACAGTCAGCACCCAACTTTTTCCAATTATTTTAAAGGTATTCTCAATAACCTGACTATTCACCTCAGGGAAGAACTTGTTCCATTTTGCAGCTATGAACTCTCTCTGTACATCAGAAGGTCCCTGATTCAAGAAATTGTAAAAAGGCGCTATAGAATACAGGCCGCCTTGAAAATTGTTTATTTTAACTTGGAGTTCCGGAAGAGCCCACTCTATTCCATAGTTTTGCTTTAACTCCAAAAAAAAAATGTCTTAACTGCAAATATGCATAAAAGTCTTTATTCTCGAGCCCAAATAAATGTGTTAGTTCACTAAAGGTTAAAGGCGTGAGATTCGCCACTAACATTTGAGCAACATATACCATTCCTTTGGAAGACCATACCCTGAAAACTTTATCTGACAATCCTGGTGCAAAATTAGGATTCCCTATAATAGGTAGATATTTGGAGACATAGGGTGAACAACCAGCAAGGGAGCAACATTTTTGCCATGCTAGAATGATATACCTATAAGTACTGAGCGCAAAAAGTGAGGATGGAAGTGCATTCATTGGGCAGTGTAGAATAGCATCCAACCGAAAAGGAGCCACCAGAGCTGTCTCCCAGGATACTGCCGAAACCTGGTCACATTCAGTTAACCAATCAACCGCTACTTTCATCCGTGCGGCCAAGCTATAGAATTGTAAATTGGGAAGAGATAAACCTGCCGCTTCTTTATTACACATGAGACGTAAGGCAGAAATACGCGGTCTGGCACCTTTCCAGATTAAATTAGAACATGCCCTATTATAGTTATTTATATCTATGTTGTGAATGGGTATAGGGATATTTTATATGAGATAAAATAATTTGGGAAAAAGAATGGTTTTTATAAGTGTGACCCTGGCTGTTAGAGAAATGGGTAGATTCCTCCATCCTTCCATCTTGTTTTTACATTCTAAAAAACATTTACCAAAGTTTAACTTATACCAATCATCTAGATTTGCACTTAATTTGATGCCAAGATAGGATATCTGTGAAGTCTCAGTAAATAGATGACTGATGTAGTGATCTTTCCTATTAAGCCATAGTAGTTCAGATTTAGTGAGATTGATTTTATAGCCCGAAATTACGCCAAACATTTCAATCGATTCAAGTAAACGGGAAAGACTTTGTTCAATATTACTCAGACATAGAAGTATGTCATCCGCATACATTAATAATACTAATTTCTGATCTCCAACCCGGATCCCCTCTAATTTCTGTCGAAGTAAAATTGCTAGCGGCTCTAGTGATATGTTAAACAACAGTGGGGATAATGGGCAACCCTAACGCGTGCCCCGTTGTAAAACCATCAGTTGGGAAATCTGTCCATTAATAAGTAGTGATGAAATGGGGGTAGAGTATACTAGCTGAATAAATTTATGGATGTGTCCTGTGAGACCAAATTGTTCTAGGGAATAAATTAGATGTCTCCAGGCGATGCAATCGAACGCCTTCTCTGCGTCTAACATTAATAAGGCTAGATCCACCGTGTCACTATGTCTTGTTGTTCTAAACTTATTCCAGAAAAAGTCTATCAGGGTCATGACCTTTCGTATATTCCTAGAGGGATTTCTCCCTGCCATGAACCCTGACTGATTTTCATGGATAATTGAACCTAAATGTGGTTTTAATCTGTTTGCTAAAATAGATGTTAACAATTTGTAGTCCGTATTTAATACGGAAATTGGCCTATATGATTCTGGAAGATCTGGTTCTTTGTTTTTTTGGGGAATTAAAGATATGACCGCCGCTGCAAAATATGGTGAACAATTATTGTTCCCAATAAAATAAAAATTAAACAATTTTTCCAAAGCTAAGATAGAATGTGGTTGGAGAATCCTATAAAATTCAATGGGAAGACAGTCTGGTCCAGCTGCTTTGTTTGTTTTGGCAGAATTAATAGCTGCCACAATCTCTTCCGTATCGATCGGTTTATTTATCTCTGCCAAACTTTCTGGAGAAATTTTGGGAGTCTTGATTTTATCCCAGAATGCCCTCTGCTTATCTATCGAGTAATCTTTGGCTCTATAAAGGGCACTGAAATAGTCATAGAAGATCTTAGTAATGTCCGCATTGTTAGTAAACCTGGCTGTGTTAGAGCTAATAGCTGTTATGGGGTTCCTATGATTTTTTTTAGTAAGCCTAGCCAAGAATTTGGCAGATCTGCCCGCAAAACCTCCATACAAGGCTTTTTGTCTCTGAATATCTAAAGCAGTTTTTTGTTTGGTAAATATGTCTCGCGCCGTCTTGGCATCTATATACTTTCGCCATTTATCCCTTGTGTGGTCGCTCAAGTATAGTCTATATGCATTTTTTACTTGATTACTCAGTTGCGCCTCCTGCTATCTAGTTCTTTTCTTAAGTTTACACATGTAGGCCTTAATGTTACCTCTTATTATGGCTTTAGCTGCTTCCCAGTACACCTCTGGTTTGTTTTTATAATCTTTATTAATAGTCTCATAATCTCTCCATTGGTTGATCAACCAGTTCTGAAAATTAATATTATTCATTAAATATTTAGGGAAAAAAATATTTTGATTAGTAGTAATTTGACTCTGGAGTACATTGAGTGATACTTTGATCACCGCATGGTCTGAGATTGTTATCTCTTTTATATCTGCTTTCCATTCTAAGCCGATCATAGATTCTGCAACCAGAAAGAGGTCTATCCTGGACAGGGATTGCTGTCCTTTTGCTAGACATGTGAAAGCTCTCAGATCTGGGTTTTGTGTGCGCCAAATGTCTGTTAACCCTAATTGAGTAAGAAATTTTTTAAGGATATGGATCTTCCTGTCACAAACAAACTTATGGCCTTTACTTGCCCTATCCAGAATAGGATCTGCTATTAAATTAAAATCCCCCGCCACTATAAGATTCTGACCTATAAATTTGTGAAGATATAAAACCATCTTGTCCCAGAATGCCTTGTCCACTTTGTTTGGCCTATATATATTGCACAATACATATTGTATTTTATTAATTGTGATTTCTACAATTAAATAACGACCTTCCTGATCTATAATGGAAGACTCTAATTTATATTCTAAGTTTTTATTTAAAAGGATAGCTACTCCTCTTTTACGTGCGTTAAATGGAGCCGCAATTACTTCACCTACCCAATTAGTTTGAAGTTTCCCCAATTCCGAACTTTTTAGATGAGTCTCTTGTAGAAAGGCGAGATCTGGTTTTAGTTTTGCTAGATAATGATTTTGATAATGATTACATGTAATTTTGTAATTATTTTAACTAGGTAGCTATTAAATAGTTAATAACTATTTAATAGCTATTGTACCTAGTTAAAATAAATACAAAGTTGCCTGTAAAATAAATATAAATCTTAAAATAGCTACAATGTAAGCTATTAGTTATATTGTAGCTATATTAGGGTTTATTTTCTAGGTAAGTATTTAGTTTTAAATAGGATTAATTTATTTAATAATAGGAATATTATTTAGTTTAATTTAAATTATATTTATGTTAGGGGGGTGTTAGGGTTAGGGTTAGACTTAGGCTTAGGGGTTAATAACTTTATTATAGTAGCGTCGACGTTGCGGGCCGGAGATTAGGGGTTAACAATTGTAGGTAGGTGGCGTTGATGTTAGGGAGGGCAGATTAGGGGTTAATAATATTTATTATAGTGTTTGGGAGGCGGGCGTACGGCGGTTTAGGGGTTAATACATTTAATATAGTGGCGACGAGGACCAGTCGGCAGATTAGAGGTTAATACTTGTAGTTAGGTAGCAGCGACGTTGGGGGGGCAGATTAGGGGTTAATAAATATGATATAGGTGTCGGAGATGTTAGGGGCAGCAGATTAGAGGTTCATAGGTATAATGTACGTGGCGGCGGTGTCCGGTCGGCAGATTAGGGGTTAAAATGTTTTATTATAGTGGTGGCGATGTGGGGGGACCTCGGTTTAGGGGTATATAGGTAGTTTATGAGTGTTAGTGTACTTTATAGCACAGTAGTTAAAAGCTTTATATTCTGGCGTTAGCCCATAAAGCTCTTAACTACTGACTTTTTTTTGGCGGTAGGAGTCTTGTCGGTAGAGGGTGTACCGCTCAGTTCTTCCAAGACTCCAAATACCGGCGTTAGGCAGATCCCATAGAAAAGATAGGATACGCAATTGGCATAAGGGGATCTGCGGTAGCCTGGAGTCGCAGTAAGGAAGTGAGCGTTAGACCCTTTCCTGGCTGACTCTAAATACCAGTGGGCGGCCAAAAGCAGCGTTAGGACCCCTTAACACTGCTTTTGACGGCTAACGCAGAACTCTAAATCTAGCCGTAAGTGTTTTTCAGACAGCATTTTTCTGCATTATGTACTATATGCTTACAAATATTAGGATATATCTGTCCTCATATATACCATGTCTATTGTACATTGCATTTTGTATTGCATTTTGTATTTATTACTATATTTTCATATTCTTACATTTTCCCTGGTTTTCCCTGTTTCTCCCTATTTAGGCTCTTGTTTGTTTCTGTTCAAGAGTTAATTCCATATTCAAGGTTTGCAGTAGGGGGCGTGTTTGTATTATGTTTCTTATTGGGTGTTTGCAACCTATCAGATTTTACATATGTCTTTTTAAACTGTTCACACATGTGTGGCACCACAGGCTATGATTACGGCTCCTTGCCGAAACATGTAAGCCGTTGGTGCCACGCTCTCCCTGCTTCTAATTTTTACTTTTGTTTGCACTGCTTTGACCTGGAGCATGTTTTTGCTCCTTTTTAAACTGTTTCAATAAATTACAGTTTTTATTCTTCACTGAGTCTTGGGACTTCATACTTTTTTCATTCAAAGCCTTTTCCCATTTACCCATAAATTTAGCAATTTGTTTCTCAGACTGTCTGTCTGTATCATATTGTTCATAAATCATTTGTTGATGCAGTCTTTCTAAAAATATCTGTAAACTTGGATTTTTTTTGGACTTCCAATCTCTAAGCATTATATTTCTACCTACTAAGATTATAGAATTTAACAAGCGGGTCCTATCCCCATATTCTTCTCCTTTAACTAGAAATATAACTTCCATTGTTGTGAAGGTCACATCAATTTAAAAAATTTTCTTCATCCAATAACTTATCTTAAGCCAAAAGGTATTCATTTTAGGACGAGACATACAATGTATTATATCTGCTTTTTCATGTCTACATTTTTTACAGCAGCTATCTTGGGAGTTTTTCCACTTAGTCATCAGTTACGGAGTTAAGTAATAATGGTATAATATTTTTGATTGTGACTCTCTCTAACTTGGTAGCAAAGTTGCGTTTCTCACTCTATTCATACTAGATCTTATGTCTTCCTTACTTATCTCTAACTCAGGAAAGAGTCTCAGAAATTTAATAATTGATTCGTAGATATATTTAATTATTTTTTGATCATTAGGATTCTTATATAAAAGTGAGTGAGGTATCTCCTAGTGAAAATTTGTTTATAATTAGGTTAAAAACAATTCCAGTTTTCTACAGTATACATTGAATCCCCTATCTTATTACAATAGTGTCTCAGCTGAAGATAAATATAAAATTGTGTGTTTAACCACCCACAACTATTTTTCATATAGTCAAGATCCTGAATACATTTCTTATCTTCATCAATTATCTGATATAGATGGGTGAATCCCTTCTTTTGCTATTCTCCATAGATTCTTGCACTAATCATGACTTCAGGGTTCCCCTTTATTGGGAGATATTTTGAAAAGTGAAAATCAATCTTAAGAATTTTGCATTTTTTTGCCACGCTAAAATTAGATTTACTATATTCTCATCCTTTTAATCTTATCCGGTATCTTTTTATAATCAATATGTATTAGAGTATTCAGTTCAAAAGTTCTAACTATGTTTTTCTCCAATTCCAAGTTTATACAATTCTTATTCTCAGTTATCCAAGCCAGGACAATTTTTGCCAAGAATACATAATTATATATAGTTAGATTCGGTAACCCCAATCCTCCCCATTCTTTTGAAATGCAAAGTTTTGTATTTGATATTTTGGGTTTCTTACCATTCCAGCATAGCTGATTTATTGCCTTCTTATCCTGTACTATGTCTTTACTTTAAATATTTAGTGGTACATTTTAAATTAAGTATAATATCTTAGCGGTTGTGATCATTTTTACCATATTGATTTTCCATGAGAGCGTAATTGGTAAACATGCCCATCTTTTTATCTACTCTATCATTTTTACAAATAGTGGGTCATAGTTTAACTTATACCATTCTCCTGGTATTTGTGAAAATATTATTTCCAAATACTTTATACTTACATCCACCACCTTAAATTTTGGGTACTGAATGGAATATTTTTGTTTCAGTAGCCAAAGTATTTCAGACTTATTTATATTAACTTTGTAGCTGGAAAAGGTTCCAAATGTCTCTAATATTGAGGATATTTTCAGTATCTGGAATTTAGAATCTCTAAGGAATATTAACATGTCATCTGCATTAGCTGCTAATTTTAGTTCCGTATTCCCTATCTGGATACCTTGTATTACCTCCCTAATTTGAACCATCAAAGGTTTGAGAGCCAAATCAAACAATATTGGTGAGAGAGGGCAACCTTGACATGAGGGCAACCTTGACGTGTACCTCTGTACATTTCTATAAAGTCTGATTGTTGACCAATGACCATTTACAAAGAGTGCAGTTTTAGGGGAGGAATAGAGAGCTTTTATACATTCCCTAATATTACATTTGAATCTAAAGTTATTCAGAGAAGCAAAAAGATGATCCCGTTCTACTGAATCAAAGGCTTTTTCAGCATCCAGTGTTAGTAATAGTAAATCCAAGCCCTTTTTATACAATATATCCTTATTAGCCCCAACATATGAGATGACATTAGTCACCCTCCTAATATTATAGAAAGATGATCTTCCGTTTTTAAACCCAGATTGATCCGGATGCATTAACAATGGAATCACTGTTTGTAATCTATAAAAGATGCCATATCTTGATGATCTTTTCTGGGTTTCAAAATTAATATAGTTAAGGAATCCAGAAACCTATCTAAACTTTGTTTTGGCGTAGTAGACAATGAATGATTATAAACCCTTTAAAGAATTAGAACTATTACAGAACTCATTAATCTATAGAACTCGTTCGGCAAGTTATCCGGTCCAGCTGCCTTATTTACAGGAAGGGTTTTAATCATTTTATCTATTTCTTTTTTTCAGTTGGACAATTTAACTATTCCAATTGTTCTATAAAAATCTGAGGTATTATTTATTTTTTCCCAGAACCTTTTTTTACTTGATTTATCCCTTGTGTTCTATATATTTGGGAATAATACTCTGTGAACATTTTTTTAAAATCTCTTCTTGTGAGGATATCATTGTATTATTTATTTTGATATTACCAATAACAGTTTTCTTTTTATGAATCTTATTTAAGCTTGCTAAATTTTTACCCGCCTTATTACCGTGTCTTTGAAATCTACTCCTAATTCTAATTTCTTCTTGAGTAGTTTTCTGGACAATAAATGTGTTCCATTGATCATTAACTAATATATATTTATTCCAGTTCTCCAGAGATGGTTCTCTTAGATAACAGTTATAGGCGTTATTCAAAGTATTCATAAGTTGTGTTTCCTGTGCATTTAGTTTCTTTTCCCTTTGAGCTACAAAGGTTATCATTTCACTGCTTTTGCCTACTTCCAATATATCAATGGCTTCTGTCTATATTCCATATTAAATGTTTCATATTACTTTAGTTTATTCTTTAAAAAGTAAAACAAAATCTATATTTGTTGACAGATATTTTGGAAAAAAAAAGTTATTTCCCTTTTTAAATTGTGATCCATATGTTATTTCTACAGGGGCATGATCCAATATTGTTATTGGATATATAATAGTATCTGTAACTAAAGGTATCAGATTCTTCGTTATAAGTATCAAATCTATCTGGGAATGTGATTTGTGGGCCTTTGAAACACATGTATACCCTTTAGTTGCAGGGTTTCTACCTCCAAATATCTTGTACACCCAAATTTGTGCAGATACTATTAAACACCTTAGTTTCTTTTTTTGAGTATTTGCATTGTTGTTTTGTTTTTCCTATCTTAAATCTAACAATCTGCATTTTAGGTGCCATGTTAAAATCCCCTCCCAAGATTATTTTGGTATCTGAGTAATTTAACAATTTACCCTGCAATTTATCCCAGAATATTTTGCTAAACTCATTGGGGCCTATCGATCAAGCTCCGGATAGAGCTTGAGGCCCTGTGTTTCTGGCGAGCCTGCAGGCTTGCCAGAAACACCAGTTATGAAGCAGTGGTCTAAAGACCGCTGCTCCATAACCTGTCTGCCTGCTCTGAGCAGGTGGACAGACATCGCCGCAATTCAACCCGATCGAGTACGATAGGGTTGATTGACACCCCCTGCTGGTGGCCAATTGGCCGCGATTCTGCAGGGGGCTGCATTGTACCAGCAGCTCTTGTGAGCTGCTGGTGCAATGCTGAATACGGAGAGCATATTGCTCTCCGCATTCTTCAAGATCTGTCGGACCTGATCCACACTGTTGGATCAGGTCCGACAGACCTTTGATAAATATCCCCCATTGGGTCCATATATACGTTACAGATTGTAAAGATTTCAGAGTTAATATCAATTTTAATAATAACTATCCGTTCGTTAGGGTCAATAACTTTTTTCAAAATTTTATAATTTAAATTTTTATTAATCAATATAGCTACCCCTTTCTTCCTAGCCACACAATCAGATGCTATAATTTCTCCAATCTAATTGGATTTAAGTTTAGCATTCTCTATTGCTTTCAGATGGGTCTCTTGTATTAATGCTATATCTGTACCTAACTTTTTTAAAAATGTTTTATTATAGCTTTCCTTTTAATGGGGGATGTTATTCCTCCGACATTCCATGATATTATCTTAAACATGTTTAATACCATAATTAGACTATATAATACCTTTTAAATTATTCTAATCCCAACAATAGGGAGGAAAGAACAAAGAAGGAGGGAGAGGGAGAGAAGAGAGAGGAGAAGAGAGGGGAAAAAAAGGGGGAGGAAGGGATGGGGGAGATTAGTCCTAACATTTAATAAATGCATTTTTATCTGCTCCATGGACCTCGTATCTCAAAATTATACAATGATTATCTTGAGCACAAATGATTCCCAAATATCCCAATCCAAATCTCTTCCAGTATTTCTGAGTACCTTACTTGTTTTCTAACTTGAAAAAACTTTTAACTTCTTCTGTATTATTAACATTTTTTATACCCTCTGATCCTATATATTTCAATTTACAAATAGAAGAACACAGAGGCGCCACCATGGCCCAGTACCACCAAAACAGAGAGATATGTATATAGATGGCACTATATATACTCACAAACATAAAGCAACCAGATGGTGCTAATGGGGCAGGCTGAAACTTCACAGTAGTCCAGCTCACTGATAGACCTCCAAACAGATCCGATTGGTGTTCCTTGAGGGCCTAGGCCCTAGATCCTATGCCTAGAAAAGAGAGAGGCAAACCAACATGGCCTAGTATTGTTTGAGCCCAGGGAGAATATAACCCTAATGGGTATACTCACAGGAAACAAAGTACCTCCAGGTGCAGTAACAGCAAGCTGGAACCACAAGTCGCCCAGTAGACAAACCACAGCAAGTGATCCTCAGCTTCCAGTAGTAAAAAGTTTTGTGGGAGAGTGGTATATCAAACCCCACAACAGGTTAATGGGTCAAAATACCACACAAGCAAGTGTATATGAAAGTAAAAATCTTTAATAACACAGTGACGCGTTTCTCAGCCGCCTATGGGCTGTTTCATCAGGCTATAATAAAACATTAAAATATACACTTGCTATATACCAAATTAAAAAACCTAAAAATTATCTAATTGGACAGTCAATTGAAATTTCAGTCAATGTGTGATCATTCTCAATCAATTACTACGGCAACAAATTCATTAGTATTCGGGTGGATAGGTATAACCAGTTTATACCACCCGAATACTAATGAATTTGTTGTTGAATTTGTAGTTGATAAATGTCTTCATTGTGCAGATGTCCAGGTTATACCTCCTGTGCAATTTTGTTCCCCTTGGCTTAATAAGGTTTTATTATCTAAGGATAAGGAGTAGTTAGGAGGAACCGTATAGTATAAGTGGGATTAATTTAGACTGTGCAAAAACAGAGTGGTCCTGAGATTCAATAATGCAAGTATAAAGAAAAAAGGGGAATTAAGATGATATCGTTTTTTTGGAGAAATATTCCTATTTAATTTAAATCTGGGAAACAGACAATGCAGATGTATTTTTTTTTTTCTTTTCTTTTTTTTGTGCTGTTGGTTGTTGGTATTCACATGTGGAAAAAAAAAAAAGAGAAGGGGGAAGGGAGGAGAAAGGGAAAAAACAAGAAAATGTTATTCCCCTGACTGATTTAATTTCATAAACTATATTAGAATTTTATTTGTTTAATGCTTCCAAAGTGTTGAAATCTCAATGTAAATTTGACGTACTGGACAAGTGTATGTTTTCACGTTTCTTTTGCTGTGCGATATCCACTCTAAAAGGAGACTGTACTAGTTTAGTTTAGTTATTTTTTTATTTTATTTTTGTTGTTGTTGTTTAAGTTGGTGTGTTTAATATACTAAAACCCCAACAATGTGTACATATTGTATCTTTTGCAGTTGAAAATTATCTAACTCATAGAATATTTTGAAAGGTACTGTATCAGCATAGACTATATACTATTGTCACTTACATGATTGTGTTTATTTTCTATTCATTATTCACTATATTTTGTGACACTGGGTCCTGCGTGGCATATTGTCTGGTGATTTGTATAATTGTACCCATTGTTGGTTATAAATAAAAGTTTAAAAAAAAAAAAAAAGGATTCCTTATCTGAGCCTTCTTTTTCTCAGTATAATGCTGTTCAGGGGTTGACTCAGCCTTCTTCTAACATGCCCCAGCCTTTGACAGATTTACATGCAGTGCCCTGCAGTTCCTCTTAGTCAGTCTCTAAGAGTGTTTGCCTTAAAGAGTCTGCTGCGCAGTTTACTTCTGCAGTTTCTGCAACCCTAAGTGCTTTACCTAGTTCTGGTAAAAGGAAGAGGAAATCTAAAAACATTTCTATGGGTTCTGTTTCTGCCAATTAAAAAGAAAGTAGAGCACCGGGTGTTCACGGAGGGTAAAAAATATAACAAATAAAATTATTATGGATGAGAGACATGATGCCATTATGTCAGATCTAGGGCAAGAGTCCAATCGGGCTCCAATGGCCAGTGTAGCACTAGATTTTCAGGAGTACTGTGATGTACGAGTACTAGAGTCCTTACAGGAACCGACAACTAATGAAGGGTCAGGAGTACCAAGAAAACCTCACTTAAAGTCTAAGTCACGTTTCTACCCAGTGCAGAGCAGGGGACCACAATTAGAGAAATTCCAGAAAAGGGTTGAGGAGGATTTAACCAGATTACAATACACCACCAGGAGGGGTAAGAATCAAAACATCAGTAAACCCCAGAGAGCAGCGATCCAAAGCCTCCAAGAGAATGAGGCATTGGTAATAAGGGCTGCGGATAAGGGAGGTGCCATCGTGGTGCTCAACAAGAAAGATTTTATAGATGAGGCACACAGGCAACTCAGGAACCCGGATGACTATGCTAAATTGAGAGGTGACCCAACCGCAATGTACAAGAGACAATTGGCCTCCCTTGTAGATGATGGAGTAGACATGGGCTTCCTTGATGAAGATACTAAAAATTATCTGTTGGTTTTAAATCCAACTATACCAACATTCAATCATCTCCCTAAGGTCCACAAGTCCCTAAGTGGGGTACAGGGGAGGCCAATTGTTAGCGGGATAGGGTCACTCCTTGAGCATTTGTCAGAATGGTTGGATTGTATTCTGCAGCCCCTAGTGGGAAAACTGTGGAGCTACATCTCAGATACAAAGCATGTCCTAAACTTGCTAGGTGATCTGATATGGCAGCAAGATTTTGTATGGCTCACAGTAGATGTGAGATTGCTGTATTCCACAATACCGCACGATAAGGGACTGGAGGCCATTCACTATTTCCTCAATCAGGAGTTTGGTGAGGACACAAGGTATGTGGAATACGTGATCGAAGTCACGAGATTCCTCCTGACACACAATTACTTTGAGTTTGGGGGGGAGTTCTTCCTCCAGAGGCGTGGGACAGCGATGGGGGCTAAATTTGCCCCCTCCTACGCCAACCTGTTCATGGGGTGGTGGGAGCTCTCCCACGTCTTTGGAGGGAGGAACCCCTATAGGAGAGGCATTGTGTGGTACAGACGTTTCATAGATGACCTCCTCATTATATGGAGGGGGTCTACTATTGAAATGGGGAAATTTGTGGAACTCCTCAACAATAATGATGTTGGAATCAGTTTTACATCAGAGTCCCACAAAAATGAAATTAATTTCCTTGACCTCAAACTCCTGGGTACACCAAATGAACCGGTGGAAACCAGGGTCTATCGCAAACCGATCTCAGGTAACTCGCTCCTCCACGCTACCAGTAATCACCCGAAAAGGGTTTTTAGTGGCATGGCGAAAGGCCAGTTTATTCGCCTGAAACGAAACTGCAGTTCGGAAGCAGAATATGAGTCAAAAGCCGATGACTTAGCTGGTAGACTGGAGGAGAGAGGCTATAAGAGGTCCACTATTTTGCAAGCACGAAGGAAGATGGGATCATTGGATAGGAATAAGCTGTTGCAGGGGAAAAAAACCACAGGAACAGGGGAGACAAAAAGACAACCAAGTGGTTTTTATTACAGAGTACTCACAACAGTACCCACACATTTGTAACATAATCAGGCAACACCTTCCATTGCTAACAGCAGATGATGGGTTGGTCAAGACAGTGGAGGAAGGTGTGAGGTTTGCTTACAAAAGAGGCAGGACAGTAGGGAACATGGTGGCCCCAACTAGATTGAACAGGGGCACTAGCAATATGTCGTCCTGGTTGCAATTTAATGGTATGTTTCGTTGCAATTACCAGGAGTGCTTAGCATGTGCCAAGATACAGATAGGTGACAGCTTTGAGTGCCTGGCCACAGGAGAGAGGCACCCTATTGTCGTGCCTCAACTGCAGGTCAACCTATATTGTTTATGTCATCTCCTGCAATCAATGTGCAGTCCAGTATGTAGGATTAAGTACTAGAGAGGCTAGGGTGAGGATCATTGAGCACTTGGTGGACATCAGGGCAGGAGTATTAACTACACCGTTAATAAATCATTTTTCGCGATTTCATAACAAAGATGTTAGCAGTTTCAAATGGAATATCATAGAGAAGGTACCACCTATGAAGAAGGGTGAAGATAGAACTAGAAAACTGGGAGAGAGGGAGGCCTACTGGATATTTAAATTAAAGACCAGAGTTCCAGTAGGCCTTAACTCAGAATTTGACCTGATTAATTTCTGGTAGGGAGTATCCCAAGGATTGAAATTAAGGGCTTAAACCCATGCAATAAAACTAAAACTAAAAAACTATAGATATTTTGGTGCTAAACTCAGTCACTCCATTTCTGAATACTTGACTCCCTTACTGAACGGATGGATGATATAAGATTAGGCAAGGGCTGTGCACAGCAGTCAAAATAAGATACATCTGAGTCTCTGAAATAGTTGTTTGTAGACAGTAAATAATAATACTTAGTTAGATTATAGTACTCCAACATTAAACAATAGGTAGAACTCTGAATGAGGGCAAGAAATACACCAATGAAAGCATTCCATTCATATCTATTTATTTAAGGATTTAAACCCCCCCTACATCTATATATAAATAACTAACTAATATGAAACAGGAGCGAGAGAAAATAAACTGCTTTTGTACTTTATTAGAATAATAGGTCTGAATCATGTTATACCACTGAGATGGTAATGGTGAGAGCAGAATTATAAGGCATAGTACCCTATTAGGCTATAAGCAATGTAAATAATTTTTTTTTTCAAAAAGTCTAAACGGAATACAAGTCCGGTAATTAGGGTCATTGATTGAATAGTCAGGATGTAAATGGCCATAGTAGCTAAACTTTACCCTCTGCAACAGATGGGAGACATGTGGGCTAACACTCAGTCATAAGAATCGATAGGAAAGTCTGGGTGTAAAGGAATGAACACAGTGCATTGTGTCATTTGCATTAGGCGGATACACAGATTGAATGGTCTAGTTACAAGTTTTGTAAGCAGCCTGTGAGTAACATATTTGATTTCTAAAGAGCTGTATAAATATTGAGCGCAAATATTAATGAGGAGACATGGAACGGCATTTGCTAACCACTGTCAGTTCGGATTGGCCTGTGGATGCGAGGGTGTGTAATACACGGCGAATCAGGGCTTCCTATTGGTGGAATGACAGGAAGGTGTGTGAAATGCATCCAATAGGAAGCCGTAGAAGGTTATTTTAGAAGGGAAGTGAGCGTGGTTTTAAATTGGGCTAAGATTACGGCGTGGGAGCCGAAACATGTTAGCCGAAACTATCCTTCACTAACAAATCAGATTTTACCCCGGGGACGATGGTCCCTTGTTTGTGTATTTAATTCAATAAACTCACTTATTTTTTACCCTCTGTGAACACCCGGTGCTCTACTTTCTTTTTAATTTGCATACTACTTTGGCCACACAGTGTGAGCACGGGGAGTAGGAGGAAGGCACTTGTTTTTTATGTGCTTGTTTGTGCATACAGAGGAGTCAGCAGACCGGCAACTAGTGAGTGGTACCTGTGTGGAGGACTAAGGAGGACCGAGGAGTGAAGAGGGGTGGGACAAACCCCTGGTGAAGGAGTACCGTGCATATAAACACCAATCTGAAAGGAGGACTACCGCTGTCAAAGGGATGTGAGTAGAGCTGTAGAGCTCCTGAATTTGTAATTGTAGTCTGTTGCCGTTACTCCATCACGCTATGGTCACACAAGTACTGTGCTGGAACACATATATATAAAAATAAACCTTTTTTTGCCTCTAGCCACTCCACTTGATGGGAATTGAATTTCATATTTACCACTACTAGTTTTATTAAAGGGACAGTACACTGTAAAATTGTTTTTCCATAAATGTATTTTAAATGACCAACTGCAGAGTATAAAATATTTGAGAAATTGCATTTTCGGGTTTATTTGTGTATCTGAAGTAGCTGGTTTTGTGCTTTGAAACCACAGCCTATTACAATGGGTTGAGCTTCAGGTAATATCAGATCTCATTATGTTATCACTTTTATGTACACAGACTTGCTTCCTTATCTTATATTTGTCTGGAACACCAAAGCTCAATACATAGAGAACAATGGCAAATTATCATTTTATTACTTAACTTTCATGCCCCCCACTGAGGGTGTAATCTCTTCTGCTGGCTGTGTTTACTTAGGCTTGTCAATAGCGTATACGCCAGTATCAAAACTTTCAGTATAGGTTGGGAAACCACAAGCTAAATCAGCTATTTCAAATGCTGAAATATGAGTAAAGGAGCTACTTACAACCAATTTAATACACTCTAGCAGGTAAAAAGGATCATTGGGAATAATTTAAAGGGGAGAAAGTTTTTGGGTGAACTGTCCCTTTAAGAGACTACACGCTAATGCAGAGTAATCAGAGTGTCTGTACCACTATCAATTAATTAGCTGAAGCAAGTAGATTGGTGCAGTTGTATTCTCTTCTGTAATGCGTTTGCAATAATCCGGTCTTCTGTGACTCAGAGAGCAGCTACAACTCCATTTGTCTCTTTCTTTCTGTTTCTGCCAAGACTGATTTGATTAGTTTTTCTCAGTAATCTAGAGAGGATCATTCCTCTGCAGCTTCTGAGGGTGAGATCTCTGATTCGTAATCCGCAGTTCCTAGTACAGTAGATTCTGAGGAGGTTAATTTTAGAATTAAATTGGAGCATCTCAATTTACTTTTGAAGGAGGTTTTAGCTACTTTGGATGACTCTGAAACAATTACAGAGGCTCCTAAAAAAGCTAATAAACTGAATAGAGTTTTTGATGTCAAACCTAAATCTGTGGAGGTTTTTCCTGTTCCAGATCGCATTTCTGACATTATATCTCAGAATGGGAGAAGCTGGGTGTTCCTTTTAACCCGTCTCTTTTAACCCGTCTCCTGTGTTAAAAAAGATGTTTCCTGTGGCTGATTCAGTGCGACATCTGTGGTGCACTGTTCCTAGAGTAGAGGGTGCTATATCTACCTTAGCCAAGAGAACTACTATTCCTCTTGTGGATAGTTCCTCTTTTAGATACCCTATGGATAAGAAACTGGAGGATTATTTAAGAAAGATGTTTCTTCATCAGGGTTTGCAGTGGCAACCAGTTGCTGGTGCAGCCTCTTATTGGTGTGACTCATTGGGGCCCATTTATCAAGCTGGTTGCTGGTGCAGCCTCTTATTGGTGTGACTCATTGGGGCCCATTTATCAAGCTCCAAATGGAGCTTGTGGGCCTGTGTTTCTGGCGAGTCTAAAGACCGCTGCTCCATAACCCTGTCCGCCTGCTCTGATGAGGCGGACAGGAATTGCCGGAATTCAACCTGACCGAATACGATCGAGTTGATTGACGCCTCCCTGCTGGCGGCCGATTGGCTGCGAGTCTGCAGGGGGTGGCGTTGCACCAGCAGCTCTTGTGAGCTGCTGGTGCAATGCTGAATACAGAGAGCGTATTGCTCTCCGCATTCAACGAGGTCTTGCAGACCTGACCTTTGATAAATTGGCCCCATTGTCTGATTTAATTTCAGAGGAGACTACTATAGAGGAGATCCAAGATAGTATCAAGGTTCTAAAGCTGGCTAATACTTTTATCTGTGATGCCAGTATGCAAGTTGTCAGGCTGGGAGCAAAGATTTCTAGTTTTGCGATACTAGCCTGCAAGTCTTGGTCTGGGGATGTGACTTCCAAATCCAAACTTCTGTCTCTACCTTTTAAGGGTAAGACTTTATTTAGTACTGGTCTGGCAGAGATCATTTCCATGGTTACTGGTGGAAAATTAGTTTTTTTTTACTACAGGATAAGAAGAATAGACACAAGGGTTGTCAGTCTTCTAATTTTCTTTCCTTTCTTAACTTCAATGGACAGAAATCTTCCTTGTCTTCTAAATCTGAGCAAGCCAAGACTTCTTGGAGAGCTAGCCAGCCCTGGAATAAGGGTAAGCAATCCAGAAAGCCTTCCTCTGATGCTAAGTCAACATGAAGGGGCCGCCCCCAATCCAGTTCTGGATGAGGCAGGGGCAGGCTTTCCTTTTTTTAGCAGGCTTTGATTCACAACGTTCCAGATCCTTGGGCAGTAGATGTGGTCTCACATGGATACAGGATAGGATTCAAATCTTGTCCCCCCAGGGACAGATTTCTGTTATCAAGATTATCTGTAAACCAGGTAAAGAGAGAGGCCTTCTTAAACTGTGTAAGGGATCTGTATTCTCTGGGAGTAGTTACCCCAGTTCCTCTAGCAGAACAGGGTCAGGGATTTTATTCAAATATTTTTATGGTTACCAAAAAGGAGGGAACTTTTTGATCCATTCTAGACCTAAAGTCTCTCAAGAGGTTTCTCAATGTTCAGTCCTTGAAGATGGAGACTATTCATTCTATTCTCCCTCGAGTTCAGGAGGGTCAATTTATGACCACCATAGACTTAAAGGATGCATATCTTCATGTGCCTATCCACAGGGAACATTTCAATTTCCTGAGGTTTTTGGATTAACATTTCCAATTTGTAGCCCTTCCTTTCGGCCTCACCACAGCTCCTCGAATATTTATGAAGGTTCTAGGGGCTCTTTTGCCTTTTTTCCAGATCTCTAGGGATTGTGGTGGCTCCTTAATTGGACAATCTTTTCAGTTAGCAAGATCCCATACAGATTCTCTGTTAGCCATTCTCCGCTCTCACGGGTGGAAGGTGAATCTAGGGAAAAGTTCCTTGCTGCCAATTACTAGGGTATGTTTTCTGGTGACAATCATAGACTCAGTATCTATGAAGATTTCTTTGATGGAGGTCAGAAAATTCAACCTTCTGGAGGCCTATCGTTCTCTTCAGTCCTCTGTTCGTCCATCAGTGGCAGTGTGCAGGAAAGTAATTGGTCTCATGGTAGCATCTATGGACATTATTACGTTTGCTCGCTTCCATGTGAGACCACTACAGTTATGTATGCTCAGGCAATGGAACGGAGACCACTCAGATCTTTCTCAGAGGATAGTTTTAGACTCTCAGACAAGGATTTCTCTGTCTTGGTGGATCTCCCAAGACCATTTATCTCAGGGCACTTGTTTCCTGAGACCTTCTTGGGAGATTGTGACCATGGATGCCAGGCTGTTAGGCTGGGGAGCAGTTTGGGTATCCCTAAGAGCTATGGGACTTTGAACTCAGTAGAAGTCTGCCCACCTTATAAATATCCTAGAATTGAGAGCAATTCTCAATGCACTAACAGCTTGGCCTCAACTGAGTTTAGTATGGTTTATCATATTTCAATCAGACAACATCATTTATGTGGCGTATATCAACCACCAAGGAGGAACTCGGAGCTTGTTAGCTATGAAGGAGGTGACTCACATTCTTCAGTGGGCAGAGTCTCACAATTGTCATCACTCCACCATTCATATCCCAGGGGTGGACAACTGGGAACTTGAAGCGGATTATCTAAGCAGGCAAACATTTCATCCAGGGAAATGGGCTCTCCATCCTGAGGTTTCCTTGATGTTAACCCTCAAATGGGGAATTCCGTAGCTGGATCTGATGGCATCTTGTCTAAATGCCAAGCTTCCAAAATATGGAGCAAGATCAAGAGATCCTCAAGCAGCTCTGGTAGAAGCCATGGCAGTGCCATGGGATTTTGGTCTAATTTATCTGTTTTCTCTGTTTGCCCTCCTTCCTGGGGGGAAGGTTAGTATCAAACAGGAGCAGGCTTTGGTGATTCTAATAGCTCTAGCGTGGCCTTGCAGAACTTGGTTTCCCCTGTTGAAATTTCCTCTGAGGAAGGATCTTTTACTTCAGAGTCCCTTCCTCCATCCGAACTTAGTCTCTCTGAAACTGACTGCTTGGAGATTGAACACTTAGTCTTGTCCAAGCGAGGTTTTTCTGTGAAGGTTATTGAGACTATGATTCAGCCTTATAAGCCTTTTACTCGCAAGATTTATAATAAGGTGTGGCGTAAATACCTTTATTGGTGCGGTTCTAGGGGTTTTGTTTTTGGAGTCAGGTGAGAATTCCCCATATTTTGTCCTTTCTTCAGGAGAGCCTGTTGAAGGGTTTATCTCTCAGTACCCTAAGTGGTCAGATCTTGGCTCTGTAGATTCTTCTACAGAAGCATCTGGCAATTTTGCCAGATGTTCAATCTTTTGTCCAGACTTTGGTTAGAATAAGTCCTGTGTTTATGTCAATTACTCCTCCTTTGGGTCTTAATCTGGTTCTCAAAGTTCTGTAGCAGGCTCCATTTGAACCTATGCATTCTGTTTATATGTAGTTATTGTCCTGGAAGGTTTTGTTTCTGCTGACAATTTCCTCTGCCCGTAGAGTTTTGCAGCTTTTGGCTCTACAATGTGATTCTCCTTATCTTATTCTTCATGCGGATAATGCAGTCCTCCATACTAAATTAGGATTCCTACCTAAGGTGGTTTCGGAATGCAATATTAACCAAGAGATTGTTGTTCCTTCATTTTGTCCTAATCCTTCCTCTAAGAAAAAGCGTATGTTGCACAATCTAGATGTTGTGCGTGCTTTTAAGTTCTATTTGCAGGCCACAAAAGATTTTTGGAAGTCTTCTTGTCTTTTTGTTGTTTTTTCTGGTAAACGGAGGGGTCATAAGGCCACTTCTTCTTTTTTTTTATTTTTTATTTATATTCCAACAGTGCAGCTAGTAAACAGAACTTACATTCTACTTTTTCCAGATAACCACACAGGATGTCTTGGAAGACATAAAAATAATGATGAATGCAGACAAAGTCCTAACCTGTAGAACAATTCAAGAAAATCAAACACTTCCATATTTGGGTATATATAAAAGAAAAAAAAAGAAAATAAGTCAAAATGGTAGAACAGCAATGCATTGACTGACACTGCACTGTTGGAGTGTTTTTAAATGGAGTAAAACACCAAAATACAAAACAAAAACCACACAAAAAACAAAAAAACAAACCTAACTTATGGTCTCCTCTCCACCCCCCCTACTACCACCAGGGGCGTTGCCCGATCTACGGTCAACATGACAAGTAAGTAGCACTATTCTACATCATATGGGTCAGCTACTAATGTATTTCTCTTTTGTTTCTAATCCAGGTCCCACGGAATACACCCACGAGAACTAATTCCGCCAAACTTATAGAGGATTTTATAGTCAGTGTTTAACACCGAAATAGGTCTATACGAAGATAGATCTTCTAGATCCTTACCTTTTTTGGGAATCAGGGAGATGTTAGCCATGGAAAATAATACATAATTTTTGATAATAATTAAAAAAGGCACTGTTAATTTCCTCTGAAGCAGTAATTCGATTCCCATCTTTTTTAATAGCCACTATATAGTTTTTTTTCTTCCTATTCTCTTGATGATTCCGGCAAGATTTTTAGCAGAGCAACCAAGAAAACTCATAAAATGAAGATTAAGTTTGACTTCCTCTTCATGTGCTTTATGAGTCAGAAATAGATCTCTTTCTTTTTTTCAAATGAATATATTTATTCCAATGAGTCTCTAGACGAGTTGAAATAAAAAATATTTATACGCATTTCTGACCTGGTTAGAAAGTTGTAATTCATGGGCTCTCTTCTTCTTATGCCAAATATTCAAAAAAGCATTAACTTCTCCCCTCACAACTGCCTTAGAAGCCTTTCCAAAACACTTCTATTTTATTAAGATATGTGATATTGTCCGCAAGATAATCTTGCCATTTTTGTTTTAACCAGATAACGTATTTAGGGTTGTTATAAAGGTATCATGGGTAAACTAATATAGAAATTTTAAAAGCTGATTTGCTAGCGAAAAAAAAGTTCAGTGAGATGATCTCACCTATATCGGCATCCATTTTATGAATGGTGAGGGATTCGGAGATCAAAAATAGGTCGATTCGGGAAAAAGTTTTATGAGCTCTTGATTCACAAGAGAATCGCTGGACATCTGGATTAAGAGTTTGCCATATGTTAACTAAATTGAGTTTATGACAGAACTTTTTGAGATATTCGGCTACCTTTCTGTATTCTGACATATTTTTTTTAGACAGTCTATCTATTGCTGGGCATAGTGTCAAATTAAAATCCCCGCCCAGTACCAAATTCCCTTCAACAAATGGAAATATTTTAATTTTAATCTTATCCCAAATAGTGAGACAAATTTATTTGGCGCATATAGATTACAAAGAGTCATTGTAGTATTATTAATACATAATTGGGCTATTATAAATCTAGCCTCTGGAACTAGATCCACGTATAAGGTTTTAAAGACAAGAGTCTTGTTAATCAAAATTGCCACACCACATTTCCTGCTAATGGATGAGGTAGCGATAACTTCCCCTACCCATTTCATCTTCAGTTTAGCAGCCTCAGCTAAATTTACATGAGTCGCATGGAGAAAAATGATATCAGGACTAGATTTAGCTAGGAGCTTAATAATTAGTTTGCGTTTAGAAGGGGAAGATATACCACCCACATTCCATGATAAAATTTGGAGAGTAGACATCATCAAATAATGTTACAAAATAACCCCACATTTTTTGCCATTGGCAAGTACCCAGAAGGGGGGGGGAGATAGAACCAAAAGAGATTAAAAAAAAAAAGGGAACGCAAACTAAGAGCACATAAAAAGAGACAATATACATTCCAATTGAATATATACATAAATTCCTTGTCTAACAGAAAATTGTAAATACACCCATTATACCAACACAAAGGAGCATACAAAGAAACTTTTATATTGCGCTTCACTGAAAAATGTGCCACCAGGAACAAAAACCAAAAAAACAGTCATTGTTTTGTGGCAATATATTTTTTAACCTCTGAAACATAGACAAAAATCAGCCTAGAGCCATTATCCTGAACAATAATTTTAGCAGGGTAGACCATCCAAGCAACTACCCATCTATTAATCAGTTGGGACCAATAGGGGCCCATCAGTTTCCTTTTTGCCAATGTTTCATAGGAAAAATCCTGAAACAGGAGAACTTTATGGTTCCCAATCATAAAAGGAGCACACTTTTTAAACAGTTTAAGCAATTCTTCTTTGTCTTGATAATTTAAAACTTTGACAATAACCGTCCTGTTTTTAACAGTTCCTTCTGTCACAAGTTTCCTAGGACCTATTCTATGTGCCCTTTCAATGTTCAGAGGTAGCTGATGCAATGGGATACCTAGGGCTTTGAGCAATATTATAGATGTGAACTGAATTAGATCTTCAAATTCTGAAATTTCTGGAAGCCCAACTTTTCTAATATTATTGCATCTTGAACGATCTTCAAGATCTCCATGGCGCAACTGCATGGCATTAATTTTACTATCCTGATTGGAAATAATATTATCTTGCACATTGACTTTGTCCTCTAGATCTGAAATTCTATCTTCAGCCTCTTGAATTCTTAGGGAAAAATGTCTTACTTCTTTGGACACGGTGCTTAAGTTAGAAGAAATTGACCCCAACTCTTTTTTTATTACATCAAATTGTGGGGTAAATATTTCTGATAGTTGGGTTATTAAAGTATGAGTATCCACTGAAACTGAGATTGTATCAGAAGTGGAGTCTAGACTAACATCAGCCGGTTTGTCTTTTTTATCTTTACTTTTTACAGGCATTCTGGGTGAACTAAATTTAACATGTGTGAGAAATTTTTCCATAAAGTGAGAAACCTACAATAACAACTGTGATGCAACAAGAACACAACCAAAGAATAATACCGGTGCAAATTCTAACACTACTAGCGTAAATCTTAAACTGTCCCTCCTTCCCTATTCTGTGTGAAAATAAAGTGTTAATTTATATAAAATAATCCAGTTTTAATACACACCAGGATCCCCATTCTGGGAAAATATAAAGGAAGATATTATTAACAAACAATTGTGAGTTGGGCCTGTAAAAAAAAAAAATAATAACAAAAATAATAATAATAATAATAATTTTGAATTCAATCCGGTAATTGATGCAGATCTTGTAACAGAGTGAACCCAATTCTTCTAAAAAGAATTATTTAGATTTAAGTGCATAAATACAACTAAATACAACTAAACATTGTCAAAGAAAGAACCCCTATAACAACAGAAGTTCATTTAAAGTATAGCATTTCAATATACACGTAGATTCTAGACAGAAGACTATTATTGTAAATCAACCAGGTTTATATATATATATATATTGTTATTCTTGGGGCAGGACCCTTAGTATGTCCCTTGATATAACCACAGTCTAGTTTCCTATGAAGCCTCGGCAAGAAAGTGAGGTCAAACCAAATTATATTGAAAATGTCAACCTTGTAGGGGGGTTTGACTAGAGTTCAGAGTCCCCTGTATTTACAACTCTTCTGAGCAAAACATTTTTCCCCTTTTCCCTTCCTTCTTTTTTCCTTTTCCTTTCCTTTTCTCTCCCCTTATAAATTATCTTCAAACTTAGATCTTGCTTGTCAAGCCTTTAGCTTCTTCCCTCCTTTTCTTGGTTTCTCCTTCTCTCCTACTTTCTGTTTCCCCTTCTGTTCCTTCTTCACATAAGGAGCCAAGGGACTATTAAGGCAATAAATGGGGAAATATACCTGACCGAAACCGTCAGTGAAAATGTGCAAAATAATATGCAGCCTCACACTTACACAAAAAATTCTTTATCCCACACTGCTTAAAGTTATTGGCAGGGGAAAGGAGAGTATATGTATAAAGGTCTTAGCAATAAACCCCCCTCTCTTTCCTCTATCCTTTTCCCCTTCAATCTCTTCAGTAAAGATCTGACTGGTTCCTAGCTCAAGGGGATAACAGGCTTGTCAGGTTTGAACGTCCCATGAGATAACAATTTTTTTATGAACAAACTATGTTTTTTAGTAGAGTCGACAAAACATTGGAGCTCAATGTTGAAAACCGGTATCTTACCCAGATACTTCTCAGCAGTTCGAGGAGCGGACTGGAAAGCGCTTTCTTCATCTGCGAGAACCAAGCGTGATGTACAGATCCCTCCGCACACCAGCAGCTCCGCCCTCCAGCAGTACCACAGTTAGCTGTTCTCCGGTCACAGGCTCTTCCGTCTCCTGCTTTTCCTCGTGCCGTCAAAACTTCATGGCACTTAATCTTCTGGGTAAGTTTAAACTGGAGGACCTAGAATTAGTCCACATTGTGTGTGCTCCAACAAACAGGGTTAAAAAAATGCGGAATCCGCGGGGGCGGAGCCAGCAGCTGAAGGAGTGAGACGTGTGGCATGAGAGCTCCTGATTATTGAGAAATTAAAAGGGTATAATATACTACCGAAAGTGCTAAGTTTGCATTTGTCTATACCTGGGACTGCAGGATAACCTTCTAATTGTACAACAGTTGATAGACAGCTGACATATAACATTGGCCAGGAAGCTAACTACTCCGTATGAATAGGCCCAGCCGCCATTTTCGGGGCCCTCTGCATATTACTGCATATCGCAGAGTGTTAGCGATCTCCAACCTACTACTCCCAGCTTTATTAGAACTACTAGTAGGAAGCTAAAAGAGAGAAGCTGAAATAGCGGCAGAGCATCTCCAGAAGCACAGCACATCTACCATAACCATCATATGGAGGGGAGCATTACAGACATGCTGCGTAACCTAATGTCGGCACTGGATTACCACCAGCAGGAACTAATTTCTGAGCTGAGAGCGGTTAAGGATCCGACTCCGATACCGGCAACTAGCAATAGGCTGGAGGTCTCAAGCGGGACAGACGCACTAGAACCTTACCAGCATCTGAGAAGAGAGGCATGGAGCAGCATGTCCAATGTAACGGATCTTCAACATGAGGTGGGAGATTGCGTTGCCGATTCCTTGCCTGAGGACTTGGGGCAGTTATGTGAGCATTCTGACGCTTTACTCTGCGCACCTCCAACTGCTGACATCCTGCCCGGCGGTGTTGGGCTGACACAGCCGGTCGATGGGAAATTCCATTTAGACTCCGCTCTAAGAACTCTGACTGCTCGCTATGGGGATCCACAGTTTAGGAGCCTTGCTCTCACGTCACAGCTGCGCAAAGAGCAGCAACTAAGAAGCCTTGTGGTGTCCCTCCACATTTTAATGAAGAATCTTCGCCTTTTAAATCACCAGGCTATTTGGAGCATCAGGAGGGCATCAAGGGTCCCTGTCTATATATCTCATGCTACCGGAATAGACTTTTCCCCGCAGGATCTTCAGGTCCCTCAGAAAGTTGGTGTTGGGTAATGGACTAGTGGCTAGCTGCAAAAGTACTTAAGTTACCTTACCATTTTTAGAAGCAATGTGTGCCCTGGCAACCCTCTCATTAGTAGTTTGATACGGACAGTTTCTTTTCATTCAGTTATCACCAAGTTTTATTTTTGTTTAACTTTAATAGCCTATATACTGCGTGTAAAACTTGTCATCTATGTTGTTAGCCTACAGTCTTTTCTATCGCATATTGCTTAATACTACTGCAGTAAGATTGAGTTTAACTCCTCTCATAACATCAGTTAGGATTAAGTTTTTATCTTTCAGCATTTTGGAGTTTAGAGCTATCTAAGATGATGGCAGTTATCTGTATTCACATTTATGCTACATGTATACTTATACCAGGATTATAATGTTTCCCTGGTTAAATTTCACCTGCTTTCACTGAGACTGTTCAATTGCAGTAATTATAGGTTAAATATACTGTCTTAACTACACCTCCCCCTTACATGCTTTCCCCATATATTTTATGTAGAACGCAGTAATATCAGTAGAAGAGGAGTTACGGTATTGGCATAATTCACATCTTATAACATTTCTGTCAGTTTGATTAGCCTCTTTAGGCTATAGTTGTTCTAATGAGGCAATTTTTTTGTCTAAACCTGTAACTATACTATAGAAGGGATGATTACCAATACTCCTGGGCATAACAATTTAATATATCTGCTTTATGTTAGGCTCCATGTATGTGGTCTGTTCTGGAATTTACTCTGCTGCTCAGACAGAGAACTCTTTATCTCTAAGCTAAAATGTTTTGAAGCTACTTTTATATAAGTACAAAGATTTAGTTAAATGTGTTAACTCCCACATATAGGTATAACTACTGTATCATAATTAAGCTTACCCCCTAGTGACACATGGCTATTGCCTGAAGATACTGTTGTACTGGGGAAGATCCTTAAATACCACTAGAACTAACATTTTGATGCCCAAATAACTGGAGCAATTCATAGAAATATTGTTTCAGGCAAGCCTGCCTCTACTGACAGAATAGAGGCATTCTTTAGAGACACACTATATCAGATAATGTTTATTTTTTGGGTAAATATATAGATATGTGTAGGGAAACTATATCTTACTCAATCATTTAGAGCATGCAGAGAATTGTATATCTGTACAAATCATTTTTTTTATTTTTATTTATATATTAATAATTGTACTCCCCTGAGAGCGTAGATACTTTAACTGTGGCATATATTCGCTGTGTATTTATGTATGACCCTTACAATGTTTATGACAGCTCTCTCAGACACAGAGCCCCAGCCATCCAGCCTGAGCTTAGACAGACGCCTGAACGTATCCCCAGTCCCTTCTGGACAGTTTCCTAAGTTTCCTTTTTGATAATTAGATCCTCAAGCTTAATGTCCTGTGTGTAAAAAGCTTTAGGGGCAAAACATCATAAGGCTAACTTTAATTATCACATAATTTTACTTGCAGATGAGTGTGGTTGTCAATTAAGCCTTAAAGTTTAATGCCCTATATCTATACTGTCCCACATGTTCTACGCTGTACGACCAGATTTGATTATTGCATAATTTTTGTTGCGCACTAATCCTTTGGAGGGTTAAGTCACACCATATGCACACAGTTGAACTAGACCCCATAATTTGAGGGATGAAATCACCAAGATTGTATTGGAACCCTGTTTCTTATGTTGATCTGTTTATAAGCGGTGACTCCACCTAATGTTAAGATTTCACTATGCCCCACTACCTACTCCTAAGTAGACTAATTATCTGAGGCATATCTAATTTATCTTTTTAATAATCCTACTGCCAGGCTTACGGTCTCTACGTTCGGGCACTCTTAGGCCCACTTAAGGTACCCTATACTACTTATACTTATATATGGCTCCGTCCTCCCACCCCTTTTCCTATACATATAGCGGTGCTTACCCGCTGAATATCCCCCTCCCCCTATATATCTCGGCCCAAGAGTGGCTGATACTTATGTTAACCCTCCACAGGCTGACATTTTGGTCTTAGGCAATATTTTATTAGAATGTGGAGTTCATACGCTGATAATATAAAAAGAAGTTCTATTTTATCTCGCCAAAGATATTGTCTATCTCTATAACCAGACTTGAAATGTATTTTTTCTTGCTCTATGTGCATATTGCTTTCTCAATAATGCCTTTGTATAGACAACGTATTCTCTTTGTTGTAACTTTTGACTTAGGGCGAGTCTTTGTTTAGATGATATATGCTTTAACTTCAATAAAAAAATTATTTTCAAAAAAAAAAAAAATGCGGAATCCGCAAGCCACTTCGGCAGTGGAAAACCTCCAACTCTTTGGGCCTAAGCCCATCGAAACCAGTAAAGCGTGTCCAGGCAAGATGGTAATGAGTGGGGGAGCGATGTTAAGGCACTCGGCTACAAACACAGATGAGAAGTGTGCTGCTGCAAGCTCCACCCCCTAACGGAAGTCTACCATCAAGGCCACTTCTACTCTCTCCTTCTGGTTGAGAAGTGTTATTCAATTGGCTTATGAGACAGCTCATACGGCTCACTCCACTAGGGCTGTCGCTTCCTCTTGGGCCTTTAAAAATTATGCTTCTATGGAACAGATTTGCAAGGTGGCCACTTGGTCATCATTGCATACTTTTTCCAAATTTTATGTTTTTAACTCAGCCAAGGCTTCCTTTTGGAGGAAAGTTCTTCAAGTGGTGGTGCCTTCTGTTTAGGCTTGCCTGTCTTGTGTATCCCTCCCTTCCATTCTGTGGACTCTAGCTTTGGTATTGGTTCCCGCTAGTAATTGAATGGATTTGTGGACTCTCCATGCAATTGGAAAGAAAATATAATTTATGCTTACCTGATAAAAAAAAATTTTCCTGGCATGGAGAGTCCACAACCCGCCCTTATTTTAAGATGGCTTTTTGTAATTTTCTAAACCTTAGGCACCTCTATACCATTTGTGTCTTCTCTTTCCATGAATGACTGGGGATTGTGGGAAGTGGGAGGATACTTGAAGCTTTGCTGGGGTATTCTTTGCCTTCACCTGATGGCCAGGAGTTGAATTCCCACTAGCAATTTAATGGATTCGTGGACTCTTCATGCCAGGAAAGAAAATAATTTATCAGGTAAGCATACATTATATTTTAATCAACTTTCTAATTTATTCCTATTAACTTTTCTTCATTCTCTTAAACTCTTTATTTGAAAAAGCAGGAATGTAAGCTTACGAGCCGGCCCATCTTTGGTTTAGCACCTGGGTAGGGCTTTCTGATTGGTTGCTTAATGCAGCCACCAAGCAGCAAGCTCTATCCAAGGTGCTGAACCAGAAACAGGCCAGCTAGTAAGCTTACATTTCTGCTTTTTCAAATAAAGATACCAAGAGAATAAAGAAAAATTGATAATAGGAATAAATTGGAAAGTTGATTAAAATTGTATTCTCTATCTGAACCATGAAGGAAAATAATTTGGTTTCAGTATCCCTTTAAGGAAAATAAAACAAAAACATGACAATATAAATTCATTATTTATTTTATTTGCATTTTCTGTAAAATACCTTTGAAAATGAGGTATGTTTCAATCTTTCCAGAGATACTAGAGTGCCTCTATCTTACTAACTTTCTTACAGCACAAACTCATTTATATCTGTCACCACAGCAAAGGAGACCAAAAACATACGGCGAGATTACGAGTCTTGCGTTAGCCTTAAAAAGCAGCGTTGAGAGGTCCCAACGCTGCTTTTTTCCTAACGCTGGTATTATGAGTCTTGAAATGACAGGCTCACCGCTCACTTTCTTGGCCAGACTCGGTAATACCGCAAATCCACTTACATCAATGGCGTATCCTATATTTTCAATGGGACTTGCATAACGCCGGTATTGTAAGCGGTACAGCCTCTCCTGTCAAGACTGATACCGCATTTAAAAGTCAGTAGTTAAGAGTTTTATGGGCTAACGCCGTAGCATAAAACTCTTAACTAAAGTGCTAAAAAGTACACTAAAACCCATAAACTACATATTAACCCATAAACCGAGGCCTCCCCCCCACATCGCAAACAATAAAAACAATTTTTAACCCCAAATCTGCCGAACCGGACATCGCCGCCACTATAAAAAATATATTAACCCCTAAACCGCCGCCCTCCCGCATCGCAAACACTACTTAAATTTTATTAACCCCTAATCTGCCGTCCCTAACATCGTTGACACCTACCTACATTTATTAACCCCTAATCTGCCGCCCCCAATGTCGCCGCAACTATATTAAATGTATTAACCCCTAAGCCTAAGTCTAACCTTAACCCTAACACCCCCTAACTTAAATATAATTTAAATAAATCAAAATAAAATAACTAACATTAATTAAATTATTCCTATTTAAAACTAAATACTTACCTGGAAAATAAACCCTAAGCTAGCTACAATATAACTAATAGTTACATTGTAGCTAGCTTAGGATTTATTTTTTATTTTACAGGCAACTTTGTATTTATTTTAACTAGGTACAATAGTTATTAAATAGTTATTAACTATTTAATAACTACCTAGCTAAAATAAATACAAATTTACCTGTAAAATAAATCCTAACCTAAGTTACAATTGCACCACCTAAGTTACAATTGCAACACTACACTATAATTAAATTAATTACCTAAACTAAATACAATTAAATACAATTTAAAAAATGTATCTAAAGTACGAAAACCCCCCCACTAAATTACAGAAAATAATAAAATAATTACAAGTTTTTTTAAACTAATTACACCTAATCTAATCCCCCTAATAAAATAAAAAAGCCCCCCAAAATAATAAAAAGCCCTACCCTATACTAAATTACAAATAGTCCTTAAAAGGGCCTTTTGCGGGGCATTGCCCCAAAGTAATCAGCTCTATTACCTGTAAAAAAAAGTACAATACCCCCCAACATTAAAACCCACCACCCACACACCCAACCCTACTCTAAAACCCACCCAATCCCCCCTTAATAAAACCTAACACTAACCCCTTGAAGATCACCCTACCTTGAGAAGTCTTCACCCAGCCGGGCCGAAGTCTTCATCGAAGCCAGCCAGAAGAGGTCCTCCAGACAGGCAGAAGTCTTCATCCAGGCGGCATCTTCTATCTTCATCCATCCGGCGCGGAGCAGCTCCATCTTCAAGACATCCGACGCGGAGCATCCTCTTCCAACGAAGTCCAACTGAAGAATGAAGATTCCTTTAAATGACGTTATCCAAGATAGCGTCCCTTCAATTCCGATTGGCTGATAGAATTCTATCAGCCAATCGGAAATAAGGTAGAAAAAATCCTATTGGCTGATGCAATAACTTTAATATAGTGGCGGCGATTTTGTGGGCGGCAGATTAGGGGTTAATAAGTGTAAGGTAGGTTGCGGCAACATTGGGGGTGGCAGATTAGGGGTTCATAACTATAATGTAGGTGGCGGCGGTGTCCGGAGCGGCAGATTAGGGGTTAATAATGTTATGCAGGTGTCGACGATGGTGGGGGCGGCAGATTAGGGGTTAATAAGTGTAATGTTAGGGGTGTTTAGATTCAGGGTTTATGTTAGGGTGTTAAGTGTAGACATAAAATGTGTTTCTCCATAGGAATCAATGGGGCTGCGTTAGGAGCTTTACGCTGCTTTTTTGCAGGTGTTTTTTTCAGCCAGCTCTGCTCCATTGATTCCTATGGGGAAATCGTGCACAAGCACGTTTTACCTGCTCACCGCTACCGTAAGCAGCGCTGGTATTGAGGTGAGATGTGGAGCTAAATTTTGCTCTACGCTCACTTTTTTTGCGGCTAATGCCGGGTTTCTAAAAACCCGTAATACCAGCGTTGTCTGTGGTGAGCGTTGAGGGAAAACTGCTTGTTAGCACCGCACAGCCTTACCGAAAAAACTCGTAATCTAGGCGATAGATTCCACCAGGCTTGTTCAAGGGGTATATCACCCAACTACTTTTAATTTGCAAAACTTTACAAAATACTGCTAACAAACAACAGTGTTAAATTGAATGAAAAAATAGTTTGCAATACATTGTTTAGTAACCGAGTTTTCTCAGTTTTCTTTTCAGTATAATAAAAAAAGTCCCCATTTATCTTTCTATTCTACAGTGCCTATTAAGGGCAAGATTACGAGTGGAACACTAACAGTTACGCAAAAAGGGGTTTATCGAGGATGTTTGTGTGCATCAGGTTATGTGCTCGTGTGAAATTTTTATTTTAAATGTAACTTGAATGCGCAAGCGCAATCACAATTTATATTAGAATGATTACCGAGTCCTCGAGCACTGGAAACTTTTTTACGAAAAAAAAAAGTATCACAAAACACTTCAAAAATACATTACAAAGTACAGTTACAATCATAATAACACCATCTAATAAAACATATTTTAAAAATTATTGCATAAAAAAGTTATAAGGGCTCAAACATATGAGGACTCAGGTTTCAAAAAAATCAGGTAAATGGCTTTAACATAGAGATACATACATACACGTCTAAAAATGGATATGTATGTATAAATATATGTTTATATGTGTGTACAAATGTATTTATCTATTTATATGTGTATATATGTATTTACAAACATATATACACATATATAGACATATATATATAAGTGCACTGGAGCGATTTGCAGTTAAGTACATGAAGACATGAAAAAGCATATTTATGGAATGGCTATTTTTAATAAAGTGTTATAGTGTGTATTTACTGTAAATATTTCCATTCCAATGTTCTAAGTATTTTTAAATAGATATTCCTATATATATCTGTATATATCTATACCTTTATACCTATATATATATATATATATATATATATATATATATATATATATATATATATATATATATATATATATACATATATATATATATATATATATATATATATATATATATAGTCAAAAATATATATAGGTATAGATTTATATTGTACCAAAATACCATCAGATATATATGGAAATATGTATTTATTAATAAATAGAACATATTCTGCTATGGGAAGAACATTGGAATGTGAAATATTTTCCTGTCGGGTTAGCGCACTTGAGAATATGCAATCGGTTTGTGTTTATATGAGTATATATGTCTGTAAATACATATATGCACAAATAAATACATATGTATACACACATATATATATATATATATCATGCCTAACCTACACTCCCCCTGCACCACCTCGCTAGGTTAGCTATGATGTTGGTGTAGGCAATCGGAGGGAGGTAGCGAGATGGAGCAGGGGGAGTGTAGGTTAGGAGGGACATAGTTATAGGCGTACAGGGGGAGTTAGAGGGGCATGCTTGTTGGAGTAGGATGCACTTTGTTTCAGACACATCAACACAAGATAGATACAGTATGTTTGAATCAGCAAAGTGCAGGTTGCAAGGAAGCTCCTGGCTGCTTTATGGAGGAGAGAAACATGCAACAGGATGCGTTGGTGTTTTGCAGCACTCTTTAGTGGGAACCCCCACAATCTCTGGTACCAGTAAGGCTTTTGGTGGGATGAGTGGTTTGCATTTTGGAGGAGTAGCTACACATGATATACAGGTATTGGGATACTGACCGGTGGAGTCAGAGGATGTTCCGGCAGTGGTCTGTCTGTTCATGTATTTATATGCTCTCCTCTTTAGCTCATCTGAACACAGTCTTTTATGATCATTGGGATGGAGTATTGATGTATTTCTAACTGATCAGTCTCTCTGTGCATGCATGGTTGCTATTTATAATAGCGACTTTATCCACTCTTACTGGAGTTCAACTGCCTGTGCTGGAACACATTATTCTGAGCAGCCAGCTTTAGTCTTTCTAGTGAGGGGCCCATTTTTGTTTGTCTTGAAAAAGTCTTGAAAAAGGCCTAATTGAGAGGCCGAAACGCGTTGACAGTATTTGGTGAGCATTATTTCATTGTTTATTTCATTTATATAGCAATATTGCACTATGTTGTTTTATTGTTTTTAGGTTTTATGAAGATAAAGTCTCTTACTACAAATAACACTACAAAAGTATTTGTCAGAAAGGAAAGGAGGATTTGAAACCATCACCAGCAACACCACATCCACACTTGAAACACTAAATAACTATTGGATAAAGGATTTGAACTTTACACACTTTCTCTTAATTGATTTTTCACTATCACTAACTTTGGATTACAAAACATTTTAATTTTGAATTTTGAATTTTTATTTTTTATTTTTGATCCACATATTTTTATTTCACGTATTTTTTCACGTAATTTATCCACAAATTTTTTCACTGAGGAGGACATATCATTTAAAACTTTTTTCTTATCAAAGGAGGACATATTATTTAAAGGATAAAAGATAAATCAATCGATTATCTAACTAGTACCATACACCTGCACCATGTTTTAAAGATTTTTTAAGAAAATGAACATCTTCTAATCATCAACATATTATTCAAAGATTATTATATAGTTATTTTAAACAACAATTGTTTTAATATCAAATATATGCTATTCATTGTTACCATATTTTTAATCAATTGTCAACATCAAACAATTGTTACTTACTGTCATTCATTGTTTTATTTTGTACAATATTTGTAATATGTACATGGATCCATGTTTTTAATTGTATGTAAAATCAATTATATGTAGATATTAAACTTGTCAAATTGTTAACCCAAATTGTTAGATTACCCATACTTTAAATAATATTGGTTTACACATACACTTGATAGGAGATAACACTCTTAAGATCTAACCCACTTCTCATAGCCTCTAGTTAGGCGCTTTTTTGATATTCTATCACTACTTATCCCGAACCACCCCTGGAAACAGTATGTTAAAGCGCAGGTATTCTAGCACAAACACTCTGAGGAGTCTCACCACAGGGGGGGAATTGGCCGTCAGCCGGTTAAGCGCCTGCACCACCCACATGTTGTCTGAATGAAACATCACTTTCTTGTCCTGAAGCTCCCCATGCCATAATCTGACTGCCACTACCAACGGGAACAATTCCAAGAACACTAAGTTCTTGGTTAACCCTGCTGCCACCCAGTCCACCGGCCAAGAGTCGACGCACCATTTTCCCCTGAGGTACGCCCGAACCCAATAGCACCTGATGCATCTGTAAACAGGTGCAGGTCATCCCCTGCCACGAAAATCTCTTGCACCATGGTCACTCCATTGAAATGTCTCAAAAATTGGACCCACACTCCCAAATCATCTTTTAACTCGTTTGTCAAGTGAATTCTATGCTCCGGCTGCTGAACCCCCACCGTCACCAGCAAAAGCCTTCTGCTAAATATCCTTCCCACCGGGATGACACGGCAAGCAAAATTGAGCTTACCTAACAGGGATTGCATTTCACACAGCTTCACCTTCCTCCTAACCAAAAACCCCTCCAACACCCCCACCAGGTCCCTCACCTAATCCAGGGGTAACCTGCATTCCCCGGCTACAGAGTCTATTTGGATCCCCAAAAAACTCAATTCAGTTACCGGTTCCTCCGTTTTCTCAGCAGCCACCGGGAACCCCCAGTCAGCTGCGACCTCTGAAAAAACCAACAACAAATGTTGGCAAACCTGGGACCCAGCAGAGCCCACAAAAAAGAAGTAATCCAAATAATGGATGACTGAGCTGACCCCAGCACGCCGCTTCATGACCCATTTTACGAAACTGCTGAATTTCTCGAAATACACTCACGAAATGGAGCACCCCATGGGCAAGCATAAGTCCACGAAGTACTCCCCCTCAAAATAACACCCTAGCAAATTATGCGAAATAGGGTGGACCGGGAGCATCCTGAAAGCAGCCTCAATATCCACCTTTCCCAGGAGTGCTCCATTCCCCACCTCTCTGACCAAGGCGACAGCCTTGTCGAACGAGGCATACCTGACTTGCATCAGCTAGGGGTCAATCCCATCGTTTATCAAACTCCCTTTAGGATGGGACAGATGGTGAATCAACCTAAATTGACCAGGCACATTCTTGGGGACAACTCCCAATGGAGACACCCTTAATCCCGGTACCGGCGGCCGATCAAAAGGTACGGCCATCTGCCCCAAATCAACCTCTTTCTTAAGCTTATCCTGAATCACCCCTGGAAACAGTATGTTAAAGCGCAGGCATTCCAGCACAAATACTCTGAGGAGTCTCACCACAGGGGGGGAATTGGCCGTCTGCACCACCCCATGTTGTCTGAATGAAACATCACTTTCTTGTTCTGAAGCTCCCCATGCCATAATCTGACTGCCACTTCCAACGGGAACAATTCCAAGAACTCTAAGTTCTTGATTAAACCTGCTGCCACCCAGTCCGCCGGCACCATCTTCCCCTGAGGTACGCCCCAAACCCAATCGCACTTGACACATCTGTAAACAGGTGCAGCTCAGCCCCTGCCACGAAAATCTCTTGCACCATGGTCACTCCATTGAAATGTCTCAAATATTGGACCCACACTCCCAAATCATCATTTAACTACTTTGTCAAGCGAATTCTATGAAATTCTCATAAATGCCCACACTGCCCTGCCCCTCAAATGGAATCACGAAACCAGAGCTAAAACCCGTCAATAACAGCTCTGCGTCCGCCTCCTTACCCCGTATCCTACCGTACTGCTCTAGCCAAGGCACCATCTCGCTTACCTTCACTGGAGTCCATGCTCTGAGCAACGGATTCCCCGGCCTTCCATTTTCCCTTTTCCCTTTCTTGAAACACTTTGACATGGAGTGGGTACCCCCGCAGCTGGAGCACTCGTGTTTGTATTTAAACGAGGCTCCGAACCTGCATGTGTTTTCATTGTATTGAAAACACAACCCTTTCCTAATTGCCACTGCTGAAATGCCACTACCTGAGCTCCCTGCCACTGAGGAGGTCCATATCCCTATCATCCCATCTCATTTCAGGATGGACAGCGATGGACTGACAAAATTTTCGTCGTAGCACCACCACGCCATACCCCCATACGTCCTATAAGCTCCCGCATACTCATCTTAGTAGCAAAATAATGCCGCCCCTTGATCAGCAAATTTCTCACAGATGACACTGGCCATAATGCAAAATGCCTTGGACCAGTTCCCAAAGGTTTTGGGCAACTTCCTGTAACGTTTTTTACGTTCCTCTTCCTCTTTTTTTGTCTGATCCCTTTTGGTGTCCTCCTTCACCTCTCACACCTGATCCAGGGGAAGCAACACGAATATTTCTAAATACTGCCGCTTCCAAATATATTCCTTCAACTCTGGGGTCAAATGAATGCCCAGAGGCCCAATAGAGCATAAACATGAGCGTCTAAAAGCTTGCTCCGAAACCTTAAGGCTGTCCCCTGCTTGACCAGCTCCGGTCACGCCTGTCACCCCCACCGTTGGTACCAGTGCCATCCCTGCCACTCCTGTCCCTTCTGCCACCACTATAGGAGGTACCCACGCCTTTTCAGCACCACTCCATGCCGTAACCGATGCTGCTCTTGCTCCCTTACCCGATTGCCCTGCAACTAACTGCAGCAGGTCTTGCAGGCCCTTAATCAAAGCCCCTGAGATCCCCTCACCACTCACACCTCCAGTCACGCTGCCCTTCCCGGTCTACTCAGCTTCCTCACCTGTTACTGAAAGTGCCGTGCTAGGTCCTGGTTGCACACCTCCCTGGCTGTCCCTCTTCCCACTCATTGCAGACGGAATCACCATGTCCCCTCCTTGAGGTGTCTCACCTGGATGAGCTCCTGACATGAGGAGACCTAGATCTCCTGCCCCTGGTCTGGATATTCTCAGTCCCTTCCAGCCTCCCCACATGGGCGAGTCCGGCACCTCCCGGGGGCGCCTCCCTCTGGCAGGAGACCTAGAGCCTCCTCTAGGCTGTTCACATCCTGTATCTCTCTGTCCCCTGCTGTGTCCCATTAGGCTGTGCCTCTCCACTTGAGAATTGGATGGCGTCAACATACTGCTCCCTAGCTCCCTGACAGATGTGCCCCCCATGTGTCTCCCTCTCCCCATTCCCAGTCCTGGCCCCCCTGTGTCCCCCAGAACCCCATATGGGTGATAGTGTCTGCAGCAGCTGCACCAAGGCAGCCAGTTCTCCTACCTGGTCCGCTGTAGAATGTCATGCAGGTGGTTCTTCACTGACATCTTCCCCGTCCAGATCACTGTAGGCTGTATCCAACCAGATGGAACGCCGTCCGGATCCAGAATTTCTGAAGCCAGTGGCACCCCCCTGCTGGCACTGCCGGGGAGAGCATCCAACACGTCCTGATAACCTGTGGAACAAAGGGGCGTCACATTATTGATAGCCACACCCTCATCCTGCCCTCCCACCTGCCCCACACTCCTACCTGTCCCTGCACCTCGAATCTGCCCCCTGCCCCTACTTCTATTCATTTCCCTCTTACCAGGTCCAGGTCCCCCACCCCTCTGGTTTCTGCCCCTACCTCCTCTTCTACCCCTAGCATCTTGCCCTTCACTGCCAACAACTACGTCCCTGCCTGTATCCTCAACACCCTGCTCTATCTCTATCATGCTCACTCCCCATCTACTACTATCAGGCAAGGAGGGGCCCTCTCTCCCTGAACTGCCCCCACTGCCGTTTTGCCTCCTGCTCCTCTGCACATTTTCTAGGGGCCCCTGGCCAGACCGGGCCTCCCTCCGTGCTGCTCCCGCCCCCAGATGGCTCCCTCACAGTCCTACCACCATCTTCAGCAAGCAGGCCGGTCTCCTCCTGCCCGGCTGCCATCTTCGCTTACGGTCCATCTACGATGACGTCACAGGCCTGTGGGACGTCCTTCTCCCTCACACTTCTCTCTCCTGCTGCTCCCTGCTGACTCCGGCCTGATCTCCTCACCAGCTCCCACAACATGCTCCTGCTCCTCACCACTGCCCTGGACCACCTCTCGGCCTGCAGCTCCGGACTCAGTCTGCTCGGTGGACGTGACCTCCTGGACGACCGTGGCCTTCCTACCGCACAGCTGGGCTCCTCATCTGGTCCTACTCCTTGCTCCAGCAAGCGCTCCTCCAGCCAGCGGGTTCCTCTGCTCTCCGCCAATGCTGCCACCCTGGCCAGTAGTTCCTGAACTGACGCCATAAGGTAAGTGTTTAGTTTCTCACTTCAGCTTCCTTCTGTCACCTTTCCTAAACTGCTGTCCTACTTCCTGTTCCCCTCCTATTTCTCTCCTGCTACACTCCACCCCTCTCACCAACACTTGACCCCAACTTTCGCGGTTCCACAGGAGGAGGGAGGTCACCCACCCCTCCTTCCATGCCCTCATACAGGGTGAATATTTTAGTAATATATATATATATATATGTGATGCTAAAAAATTCTAGTGCTTTCACTAAACTTTGTCCCTGTAGTGATTTTTATATTAGTATGTGTGCATAGCCCTAGTTGCGGAACATTCACTTTTCTTTTTTGACTAAGTATAGATATTTGCATAAACATACAAACTCATGCACTCTGTGTTACAAACCACGGAAAAATATGATACAATGCCTTTAGCTATTTTATAATCCGTAATTAAATATAACACTGTCACTCTCTAACAGTGTAAATATAGCCGGTATATTGTCAGGACTAGAAACCACTGCACAGGATATTCCACTTCGGTTTTTCTCAGGTATTTAAGCAAATGCATTAAGTGAAAGCAAAACACAAGGTTTGTCACATTTCTCGTTATAGGTGTATATTCACACTTCTTATTACAGGTATAGGATCTTGTATCGCTCTTGATATACAGAAGTAGTGATAATATTTGAAGTCAACCTTCTCAAAAAGTAAATAATGGACAAGCTTGGTTACTCACTGTTATCCAGCCTCACTCATGCAAGATGGCGGAGTTACTGTAGTAAACCGTTTCACCGGACAGCATTACCTGTGGAAAGCCTGTGACTTGTATTTCCTTTGGCAGCAACCTCCAAATGCTGCAATTTTTAACCAATTTTCACCATATGTAGAAATAAAAGTCTTGTGAGAGACAGAGCATTAAATCATTGCAGTAGATTTATTCGAATAAACAAACAGGTGAACACCACTCCACACACACCTCACAGCCACATCCGACGCGTTTCCTGCCGCTAAACAGCACTTCGTCAGGGATATTGACAGCTGCTGTGAACCTCCCTTAAAAAGGCTAAACCCTCATGTTCAGATTTAAAGGTATAGTACTTTTTCTGTAGCCTTTCATACAAGGGGGTTAAACAAACACATTGTTACAAAATAAAACTATATAAAATATTCAATACAATGTTGCAACTTGAGCACACTAAAGTTTAACTTAATTTCACATAAATAGGAACTTTTAGCCTCATACACTATAAACAAATAAATAAATGTATGATTCTCTATATATATACCATTATATTTTTACAATTCATGGCTAATCTATGATTAAATTTATTGGTATGAAAATTAATTACAATTAATACACTCGGCTTTGTCTTAATTCATAATGATGTCAGTATAATGAATATTCGAATAGTATAATACAGAAAAATTAAAGAAAAATTAAAAACTGATCTGTTCTAATCTTCAAATATAACATTATTTTATGACTGGACCCACAATGTTGTGATACTATCAATTATTTTAGGCATTACTTAGAATTTCATATTAGTTGCCTATATATAATTTTACATCTGAAATCATATTTATACCCAAAGGACTTCCGGTTTTCAATGTATATATCCAATAGACTTCACTCCTATTTAGGGCTTGAGCTCTATTTCCCCCAACATTATATTTTGGTATTAAATCAATACCTTGAACGGAGAAAAGTGTATTGATATATTCTAATTTTTGTTTATCATAATTATCATTTCTTCTGTGTAGTGCAAAGTGCTTTGATACAGGTGTTTTTGGAATATCATTTTCTAAGGAAAGCAAGTGCTCCCTCACTCTATCCTTGAGCATTCTTGTAGTTCTTCCTGTATATTGACCATTACACAGTTTGCATGTGATCAAATATATAACAAATCTTGAGTTACAATCTATATGGTGGTTTATCTTATATGTGTTGCCAGTGACAGTTGAGGTAAAGGTATCACTTTTCTTCATGTAGCTGCAAGATTTACAAGGTATTCCTCCACACTTAAAGCTACCATTACATTTTCCTAGCCACATTTTATTTTCTGTTTTAGCTTTATCAGCAAAATTCCATTTTAGACTATTCTCTATAGTTTCAGATCTTCTAGAAACACATCTAACACCTTTTTCTATGGTTGTTCTTAATTTAGGATCATTTTTTAACAATGGAATAAATCTTTGTACAATTCTGCATATATCCTGATACTGTCTACTATATTTAGTTGAAAACGTTAGCCTATCTATGTCTCCATTTGCTTTCTTCGGCTTATCCTTTAGCAAAACCTGTCTATCCATCTCATTGACTGCCTTCATAGTTTTAAATAAATCCTTCTTGTTATACCCTCTATCACTCAGTCTTTCGACTAAATTATTGGCTTGATCCAAATACGTCTCATTATCGCTACAATTACGCCTAAGGCGCATAAATTGCCCCTTTGGAATCCCTTTCTTTACACAAAAGGGGTGGCCTGAGTCAACCCTCAAAATAGTATTACCAGAAGTTTTTTTCCTAAAGGTCCTAGTATTTATGCAACCTTTCTTGCTATCTCCTACTAATGTTAGATCTAAATAATCTACACTTTCATCAGAGTTATAATGTGTAAATTGTAAATTATTATTATTGTCATTCAGGTATTTTATAAATTCTTCTATGCTGGTTGTAGCTTATGTTCAAGAAGCTGAAAGACAGCTGTCTGACAGGGAAACATATCGCAAACTTACATTTAACCCCACTGAGAAGTTTAATAGGGAACTAAAAATGCTCTTAGATGAAGGTATCCACCTAAATTATCTTACACGTACACAGGCAGAATGTTTTATTAATGAAAGTCCAACAATATCAGTTTTCAAACATCTTCCGAAAATCCATAAGTCTAGGCTTAATCCGCCAGGAAGGCCCATTATTTCCACTATAGGTACTATAGGGGAAAATTTAGGCAAATGGGTTGATGATTTCTTACAGCCAATTGTTAAAAATTTGCCAGGATATCTGAGAGATACCAAACATTTACTTAGAAAACTGGAACATCTAGATTGGTCAGGTAACCTTACTTTTTTAACTGTAGATGTGGTATCTCTATACTCCTGTATACCTCACAGAGAGGCCCTCAGGGAAATGTTACATATTCATACTAATTTTGAATCAGGCTTTATAGATTATATTGTTGATATAGTGAGGTTCCTTCTGAGCCATAATTACTTTCTTTTTGAAGGGACTTATTATGTCCAAAATCAGGGTACTGCGATGGGGGCGAAATTCGCCCCCTCGTATGCTAACCTCTATTTGGGGTATTTTGAACTTAATAAAGTGTTTACTAGCAATAATCCCTTTCTATCTAAGATTTGTTTCTATACCAGATTTATAGACGATCTTTTGATCGTCTGGAAAAAAGACACAACCAGCATAGAAGAATTTATAAAATACCTGAATGACAATAATAATAATTTACAATTTACACATTATAACTCTGATGAAAGTGTAGATTATTTAGATCTAACATTAGTAGGAGTTAGCAAGAAAGGTTGCATAAATACTAGGACCTTTAGGAAAAAAACTTCTGGTAATACTATTTTGAGGGCTGACTCAGGCCACCCCTATTGTGTAAAGAAAGGGATTCCAAAGGGGCAATTTATGCGCCTTAGGCGTAATTGTAGCGATAATGAGACGTATTTGGATCAAGCCAATAATTTAGTCGAAAGACTGAGTGATAGAGGGTATAACAAGAAGGATTTATTTAAAACTATGAAGGCAGTCAATGAGATGGATAGACAGGTTTTGCTAAAGGATAAGCCGAAGAAAGCAAATGGAGACATAGATAGGCTAACGTTTTCAACTAAATATAGTAGACAGTATCAGGATATATGCAGAATTGTACAAAGATTTATTCCATTGTTAAAAAATGATCCTAAATTAAGAACAACCATAGAAAAAGGTGTTAGATGTGTTTCTAGAAGATCTGAAACTATAGAGAATAGTCTGAAACGGAATTTTGCTGATAAAGCTAAAACAGAAAATAAAATGTGGCTAGGAAAATGTAATGGTAGCTTTAAGTGTGGAGGAATACCTTGTAAATCTTGCAGCTACATGAAGAAAAGTGATACCTTTACCTCAACTGTCACTGGCAACACATATAAGATAAACCACCATATAGATTGTAACTCAAGATTTGTTATATATTTGATCACATGCAAACTGTGTAATAGTCAATATACAGGAAGAACTACAAGAATGCTCAAGGATAGAGTGAGGGAGCACTTGCTTTCCTTAGAAAATGATATTCCAAAAACACCTGTATCAAAGCACTTTGCACTACACAGAAGAAATGATAATTATGATAAACAAGAATTAGAATATATCAATACACTTTTCTCCGCTCAAGGTATTGATTTAATACCAAAATATAATGTTGGGGGAAATAGAGCTCAAGCCCTAAATAGGAGTGAAGTCTATTGGATATATACATTGAAAACCGGAAGTCCTTTGGGTATAAATATGATTTCAGATGTAAAATTATATATAGGCAACTAATATGAAATTCTAAGCAATGCCTAAAATAATTGATAGTATCACAACATTGTGGGTCCAGTCATAAAATAATGTTATATTTGAAGATTAGAACAGATCAATTTTTAATTTTTCTTTAATTTTTCTGTATTATACTATTCGAATATTCATTATACTGACATCATTATGAATTAAGACAAAGCCGAGTGTATTAATTGTAATTAATTTTCATACCAATAAATTTAATCATAGATTAGCCATGAATTGTAAAAATATAATGGTATATATATAGAGAGTCATACATTTATTTATTTGTTTATAGTGTATGAGGCTAAAAGTTCCTATTTATGTGAAATTAAGTTAAACTTTAGTGTGCTCAAGTTGCAACATTGTATTGAATATTTTATATAGTTTTATTTTGTAACAATGTGTTTGTTTAACCCCCTTGTATGAAAGGCTACAGAAAAAGTACTATACCTTTAAATCTGAACATGAGGGTTTAGCCTTTTTAAGGGAGGTTCACAGCAGCTGTCAATATCCCTGACGAAGTGCCGTTTAGCGGCAGGAAACGCGTCGGATGTGGCTGTGAGGTGTGTGTGGAGTGGTGTTCACCTCTTTGTTTATTCGAATAAATCTACTGCAATGATTTAATGCTCTGTCTCTCACAAGACTTTTATTTCTACATATGGTGAAAATTGGTTAAGTATAGATATTTGGTTTCTAGGTTGCACCTACTATTAAACTACTGGTTTTATTGACTTTAATAGGGTAAGCAAACATTTTTTTCATGTATATTTACACTATACTGTTAATCTTTTTGCTGGTTGTATGTATATATAGGTGTGTATATATTTGTATTTATTTGTTTATATGTGTATATATGTTAGAAAAATTGTGCCACTAGATTTGCTCAACACACGGTTGCCACAAACCTTCAATTTGTAAAAAGAGCAATATCTGTGAATCACAATAAAGTGAATCGCTATAAAATGAGGTTTGCCTTAATAATAAAACACTAGCAACATTTGAATGCAAAAAAGTTATCACCAGAGCTTAGATTCTTGCACCAATCAAAAAATGTCTCATACATCTAAAAGATCTCTATTGAAACATATTTAAATATTTTTAAAGTGTAAAAAGTGGACTAAACGTTGTTCATTTTAATTTTGAAACTAACAGAAAGTGCAGACACTAACAGAAAATGTCCCCTTCCCACTGACCTTTCCAACTGCCTAGCTACATTCCCAATCACTACGTTATGCCTCAGACAGCCCAACTCCACCCACAGAACATCCACAATGCTGCCAAATCCACACAGACTCATTCCATAAAATACCAGGAAGTCTACCCACTTGCCTCACTGACTCAGTAAATTTAAGTACTTGTCAACCCAAAACTTTATTACTGGTTCTGTTAGTGGGCAGAGACATTCTCTACAAAAATTCTTTTTTTTCTCATTAAAGAAACAAACGGCTAGATTACAAGTCTTGCGTTAGGGTTAAAAAGCAGCGTTAAGAGGTCCCAACTCTGCTTTTTAACGCCCGCTGGTATTACGAGTCTTGCAGGGACAGGTGTGCCGCTCACTTTTTTGGCCAGACTCGGAAATACCGCAAATCCACTTACATCAATTGCGTATCCTATATTTTCAATGGGACTTGCATAGCGCCGGTTTTACGAGTCTTCCAAAAAGTGAGCGGTAGACCTTCTCCTGTCAAGCCTGGTACCGCATTTTAAAGTCATTAGTTAAGAGTTTTACACTACAATGCCGTAGCATAAAACTCTTAATTAAAGTGCTACAAAGAACACTAACACCCATAAACTACCTATTAACCCCTAAACCGAGGCCCCCCCACATCGCAAACACTAAAATAAAAATGTTAACCCCTAATCTGCCGAACCGGACATCGCCGCCACTATAATAAATATATTAACCCCTAAACCGCCGCACTCCCGCATCGCAAACACTATTTAAATATTATTAACCCCTAATCTGCCGGCCCTAACATCGCCGACACCTGCCTACATTTATTAACCCCTAATCTGCCGCCCCCAACGTCGCCACCACTATGCTAAATGTATTAACCCCTAACACCCCCTAACAAATATAATTTAAATAAATCTAAATAAAATTACTACAATTCAATAAATTATTCCTATTTGGAAATGAAATACTTACCGATAAAATAAACCCTAAGCTAGCTACAATATAACTAATACTTACATTGTAGCTAGCTTAGGGTTTATTTTTATTTTACAGGAAAGTTTTTTATTTATTTTAACTAGGTAGAATAGTTATTAAATAGTTATTAACTATTTAATAACTACCTAGTTAAAATAAAGACAAATTGACCTGTAAAATAACCTAAGTTACAATTAAACCTAACACTACACTATAATTAAATTAATTAAATAAATTAAATACAATTAAATAAAATTATCTAAAGTACGAAAAAAAACATACACTAAATTACAGAAAATAATAAAATAAGATTTTTAAACTAATTACACCTACTCTAATCCCCCTAACAAAATAAAAAGCCCCCCAAAATAAAAAAAGCCCTACCCTACACTAAATTACAAATAGCCCTTAAAAGGGCCTTTTGCGGGGCATTGCCCCAAAGTAATCAGCTCTTTTACCTGTAAAAAAAATACAAATACCCCCCCAACATTAAAACCCACTGCCCACACAACCAACCCTACTCTAAAACCCACCCAATCCCCCCTTAAAAAAACCTAACACTAACCCCTTGAAGATCACCCTATCGTTAGACGTCTTCACCCAACTGGGCAGAAGTGGACCTCCAGACAGGCAGAAGTCTTCACCCAACGAGGCAGAAGTGGACCTCCAGACGGGCAGAAGTCTTCACCCAACCGGGAAGAAGCGAACCTCCAGACGGGCAGAAGTCTTCACCCAACCGGGCAGAAGTGGACCTCCAGACGGGCAGAAGTCGTCACCCAACTGGGCAGAAGTGGACCTCCAGACAGGCAGAAGTCTTCAACCAGATGGCATCTTCTATCTTCATCCATTCGGCGCGGAGCGGGTCCATCTTCAAGACAAAACTCTTAATCTGACGGCCGATGACTGAATGAAGGTTCCTTTAAATGATGTCATCCAAGATGGCGTCCCTTCAATTCCAATTGGCTAATAGAATTCTATCAGCCAATCGGAATTAAGGTAGAAAAAATCCTATTGGCTGATGCCATCAGCCAATAGGATTGAACTGGCATTCTATTGGCTGATTGCATCAGCCAATAGGATTTTTCTACCTTAATTGCATCAGCCAATAGAATTTTTTCTACCTTAATTCCGATTGGCTGATAGAATTCTATCAGCCAATCAGAATTGAAGGGATGCCATCTTGGATGACGTCATTTAAAGGAAACTTCATTCAGTCGACGGCCGTCGGATGAAGAAGATGCTCCATGTCGGATGTCTTGAACATGGACCTGCTCCGCGCTGGATGGATGAAGATAGAAGATGCCGTCTGGATGAAGACTTCTGCCCGTCTGGTGATCCACTTCTGCCCGGTTGGGGGAAGACTTCTGCCCGTCCGGAGGTCCACTTCTGCCCGGTTGGGTGAAGACGTCTCATGGTAGGGTGATCTTCAAGGGTTTAGTGTTAGTTTTTTTTAAGGGGGGATTGGGTGGGTTTTGGAGTAGGGTTGGTTGTGTGGGTGGTGGGTTTTAATGTTGGGGGGTATTTGTACTTTTTTTTTACAGGTAAATAAGCTGATTACTTTGGGTCAATGCCCCGAAAAGGCCCTTTTAAGGGATATTTGTAATCTAGTGTAGGGTAGGGCTTTTTTATTTTGGGGGCTTTTTTATTTTGTTAGGGGGATTAGAGTAGGTGTAATTAGTTAAAAAATCTTGTAATTATTTTATTATTTTCTGTAATTTAGTGGGGGGGTTTTCTTTCGTACTTTAGATAATTTTATTTAATTGTAATTAATTGTATTTAGTTTAGGTAATTATTCTAATTATAGTAGTGTTAGGTGTAATTGTAACTTAGGTTAGGTTTTATTTTACAGGTACATTTGTCTTTATTTTAACTAGGTTGTTATTAAATAGTTAATAACTATTTAATAACTATTGTACCTAGTTAAAATAAATACAAAGTTGCTTGTAAAATAAAAATAAATCCTAAGCTAGATACAATGTAACTATTAGTTATGTTGTAGCTATTTTAGGGTTTATTTTATAGGTAAGTATTTAGTTTTAAATAGGAATTATTTAGTGAATTGTAGTAATTTTATTTAGACTTATTTAAATTATTATTAAGTTAGTGGGTGTTAGGGTTAGGGTTAGACTTAGGTTTAGGGGTTAATACATTTATTATAATGGTGGCGACATTGGGGGCGGCAGATTAGGGGTTAATAAATGTAGTTAGGTTGCAGCGACATTGGGGGCGGCAGATTAGGGGTTAATAAATATAATGTAGGGTTCGGCGATGTTGGGGGCAGCAGATTAGGGGTTCATAACTATAATGTAGGTGGCGGCAGTGTCCGGAACGGCAGATTAGGGGTTAATAATATAATGTAGGTGTCGGCGATGTCGGGGGCGGCAGATTAGGGGTTAATAAGTGTAAGATTAGGGGTGTTTAGACTCGGGGTTCATGTTAGGGTGTTAGGTGTAAAAATACATTTTATTTCCCCATAGGAATCAATGGGGCTGTGTTAGCAGCTTTACGCTGCTTTTTTGCAGGTGTTAGTTTTTTTTTCAGCCGGCTCTCCTCCATTGATTCCTATGGGGAAATCATGCATGAGGACGTTCAGCCAGCTCACTGCTAATGTAAGCAGCGCTGGTATTGAGGTGAGATGTGGAGCAAAATTTTGCTCTTCGCTCACTTTTTTGCGGCTGACGCCGGGAATTTTCCCACGGAAAATTACATAGTTGATGCAGAGTCTGGTTTTAATCCATAAAGGGCATAAATCACCTAACATTGCTAAATTGTTTGGAATAACGTGCTTTAAAACATCAGGTATGATGTTGTATAGATCAGGTAGTGTAAAGGTTATGCCCGCTTCACAGTGACAGACCAAACTCCCCGTTTAACGCACCGCAAACAACCGCAAACAGTCCATTTGCACAACCACAAACTCCCCATTTGCACAAGGTTGGATACCAAGCTAGCCATGTCCCGTTCCTTGTCCTCACTGATGTCATTGAAGGTCTCTTCCTCCACCCAGCCACGTACAACACCAAGGGTCCCCAAAAGGTGACAACAAGCCCCCTGGGACGCCTGCTGTGTTTGGTCTTCCACCTCCTCAAAGCCACCTTCCTCCTCTGACTCCTCTTCTTCAGACTCCTCTCTCTGCATTGCCTCTCTCTGCGTTATTATAAGGTGTGTTAAGTAGTACTATTCTGATCAGTTTAATCCCTGTTACATTCCCTATCAGGGGACGTGTATATGGCATCAATTTTAGGAATCGGGAGATGGAAAAAGATGCTTGGTCGGTCCTCCTACTTCAAATTTGGGGCACTGCGCGTGCAATCTAATGTGCCACCAGATAGGAGTGGTGTGTTAAGTAGTACTACTCTTATCAGTTTAATCCCTGTTACGTCCCCTATCAGGGGACGTGTATATGGCATCGATTTTAGGATCTGGGAGATTGAAAAAGATGCTTGGTTGGTCCTCCTACTTCAAATTTGGGGCACTGCGTGTGCAATCTAATATGCCACCAGATAGGAGTGGTGTGTTAAGTAGTTCTATTCTTATCAGTTTAATCCCTGTTACGTCCCCTATCAGGGGGCGTGTATATGGCATTGATTTTAGGAACCGGGAGATGGAAAAAGATGCTTGGTCGGACCTCCTACTTCAAATTTGGGGCACTGCGCGTGCAATCTAATGTGCCACCAGATAGGAGTGGTGGGTTAAGTAGTACTATTCCTATCAGTTCAATCCCTGTTATGTGCCTTTTTTTTTTTGTTTGGTTTTTGAAGCCACAGTGCAGCACCAGAGGCCAGAAAAATTAGGCATGTACACATGCCTGAAAAATTAGGTATTGTTGCAGCCGCTGCTGTAGCAGCGGCCAGAAAAATTGATGTTTGTTTCCCAGGTAGAAAGTGCCCTAAAACATTGCGGCTTGAACCCTAGTTGGTGGCGGATAAGTCACGCAAGTCATCCGGCATTCAGAGATAAAATACAGCAGCATGTGGACCATTTTTAGCCCAAGGCAGCTCATCTCATCAGGCCATTTTTAGTTGAATGTATCGCCCACTGTCAGTCCCTTCGGGATCCATCCTTCATTCATCTTAATAAAGGTGAGGTAATCTAGACTTTTTTGACCTAGGCGACTTCTCTTCTCAGTGACAATACCTTCTGCTGCACTGAAGGTCCTTTCTGACAGGACACTTGAAGCGGGGCAGGCAAGAAGTTCTATCGCAAATTGGGATAGCTCAGGCCACAGGTCAAGCCTGCACACCCAGAAGTCAAGGGGTTCATCGCTCCTCAGAGTGTCGATATCTGCAGTTAAGGCGAGGTAGTCTGCTACCTGTTGGTCGAGTCATTCTCTAAGGGTGGACCCCGAAAGGCTGTGGCGATGCGTAGGACTTAAAAAGCTCTGCATGTCCTCCATCAACAACATGTCTGTAAAGCATCCTGTCCTTGCCGGCGTGGTCGTGGGAGGAGGAGGATTACTTTCACCTCTTCCCCTGTTATATTCCCGTTGTGCTGTGACATCACCCTTATACGCTGTGTAAAGCATACTTTTTAATTTATTTTGGAACTGCTGCATCCTTTCCGACTTGCGGTAATTCGGTAACATTTCAGGCACTTTATGCTTATACCGGGGGTCTAGTAGCGTGGACACCCAGTACAGGTTGTTGTCCTTCAGCCTTTTTATACGAGGGTCCCTCAACAGGCACGACAGCATGAAAGACCCCATTTGCACAAGGTTAGATGCCGAGCTACTCATGTCCCATTCCTCGTTATCAGTGATCTCATTGAAGGTATGTTCTTCTCCCCATCCACGTACAACACCACAGGTACCAGATAGGGGACAACGAGCACTTCTCCTCCTCAAAGCCACATTCCTCCTCTGACTGCTCTTCCTCACAATCCTCTTCCAGCGTTGCCGCAGGTCCAGCAAGCGATGCTGATAAGGCTGTTTCTGGTTTTCCTCTTCACGCTCATCTACGGCCTGATCCAGCACTCTTCGCAGGGCACGCTCCAGGAAGAAAACAAATGGTATGATGTCGCTGATGGTGCCTTCGGTGCGACTGACTAGGTTTGTCACCTCCTCAAAAGGACGCATGAGCCTACAGGCATTGTGCATGAGCGTCCAGTAACATGGCAAAAAAATTCCCAGCTCTGCAGAGGCTGTCCTAGCACCCCGGTCATACAAATAGTCATTAACGGCTTTTTCTTGTTGGAGCAGGCGGTCGAACATTAGGATTGTTGAATTCCAACGTATCGGGCTGTCGCAAATCAAGCCCCTCACTGGCATGTTGTTTCGCCGCTGGATATCTGAAAAGTGCACCATGGCCGTGTAAGAACGCCTGAAATGGCCACACACCTTCCTGGGCTGCTTCAGGACGTCCTGTAAGCCTGGGTACTTATGCACAAAGCGTTGTACGATCAGATTACACACATGTGCCATGCACGGCACATGTGTCAACTTGCCCAAATTCAATGCCGCCAACAAATTTCTTCCATTGTCACAAACCACTTTGCCGATCTCCAGTTGGTGCAAAGTCAGCCACTAATCCACCTATGCGTTCAGGGCGGACAGGAGTGCTGGTCCGGTGTGACTCTCTGCTTTCAGGCAAGTCAACCCCAAGACAGCGTGACACTGCTGTATCCGGTATGTGGAATAGTACCTGGGGAGCTGGGGGGGGTGCTGTTGATGTGGAGCAAGATGCAGCAGCAGAAGAGGACTCAGCCGAGGAGGTTATGGAAGAGGATGGAGTAGGAGGAGTAGAGGAGGTGGCAGCAGGCCTGCCTGCAAGTCGTGGTGGTGTCACCAACTCCTCTGCAGAGCCACACATTCCATGCTTGGCAGCCGTCAGCAGGTTTACCCAATGCGCAGTGTAGGTGATATACCTGCCCTGACCATGCTTTGCAGACCAGGTATCAGTGGTCAGATGGACCCTTGCCCCAACACTGTGTGCCAGACATGCCATTACTTCCTTTTGCACAACCGAGTACAGGTTGGGGATTGGATTGCCTTTTGTGCAAAGAAATTTCGGCCGGGTACCTTCCACTGCGATGTCCCAATACCTACAAATTTTTGGAACGCCTCAGACTCCACCAGCTTGTATGGTAAAAGCTGGCGGGCTAAGAGTTCAGACAAGCCAGCTGTCAGATGCCGGGCAAGGGGGTGACTTTGTGACATTGGCTTCTTACGCTCAAACATGTCCTTGACTGCTCAAGGCAAGAGACGGAGTGGCGGATGGTTGAGAAGGGGTAAGGAGGACAGCAGTGGTTGACGTGGCTGAAGATGCTGGACCAGGAGGAAGATGGCGGCTTTGAGTTTGTGTGCTGCTTGTATTCATGTGTTGATCCCATAGGCGTTTGTGATGTGCGATCATGTGCCTTCGCAAAGAAGTTGTACCTAGGTGGGTTTTGGACTTCCCATGACTCAGTTTCTTTTGGCACAGGTTGCAAATGGCATCGCTGTTGTCAGAGGCAGACACACAAAAAAAATGCCACACTGCTGAGCTCTGCAATGACGGCATTCTGGTGGTGGCAACAGCATGCATTGATTGGCGTGCTGTCTGGCTGATCCCGGGTGCTGATGCATGCTGTCTGACTGTGCCACTAGTTCCTTGCGACGACCTCCCCCTGCTTCCAACTCGTCTCCTCCTCCTCTCTGTCTCCCCATCTGAACTTTCCCCCTGTTCTTCTTCTCTTCTAGCGGGCACCCACGTGACATCCACGGACGCATTGTCATCATCAACCGCTTCACTTGTATCTGACAACTCAGCAAAGGAAGCAGCAGCGGGTACAACATCATCATCATCACACCGTACGCCCATGTGTGTAATGCTGCCTGACTGAGACATATCCCTGTTATCTACATCCTCTGGCAATAATGGTTGTGCATCACTCATTTCTTCCAACTGATGTGTAAATAACTCCTCTGACAGATCAAGTGAAGCGGCTGTGGTGCCAGTGTTGGTGGTGGCGGCAGGCGGGCGAGTGGTAACTTGAGAGGTGCCCGAAGCTAAGCTGGAGGAGGATGGTGCATCAAGGTTTCGAGCGGAAGCTGTAGAAGATTGGGTGTCCTGTGTTAGCAAGTCAACTATGTCCTCAGAACTTTTTGAGTTCAGGGTACGTGGCCTCTGAACACTGGGCATTATTCTAGGGCCAAAGGGAATCACAGCACCACTACCATGACGGCCCCTGCGGGGTGGCCTGCCTCTGCCTGTCATTTTTTTTTCGATTAGTGGTACTATGCGTGCAAGCTACTGTGACAACAGATATGAGTGGCACTCTGCACTGGCAGAAGTTGGCAGAGTAGCCGCTGTAGGCCTGACACACACGCTTGCAGGCAACTACCTGCTATTCAATCTATTACAGTCAAAATAGTATTTTTTTTTAAATGTACACTACTGTTACACCAGATATGAGTTGCACTGGGGTGTAACTGTGCCCTGGCAGGCCCTGAAACGCACACGCGTGAAGAAAACTGACTGCTATTATTTCACAGTCAAAAAAGTGTTGTTTTTTTTTAAATGTACAGTACTGTTACACCAGATATGAGTTGCACTGGTGTGACACTTTGCCCTGGCAGGCACTGAAACGCACACGTGTGAAGGAAACTGACTGCTATTATTTCACAGTCAAAAAAGTGTTGTTTTTTTAAATGTACACTACTGTTACACCAGATATGAGTTGCACTGGTGTGACACTGTGCCCTGGCAGGCACTGAAACGCACACGTGTGAAGGAAACTGACTGCTATTATTTCACAGTCAAAAAAGTGTTGTTTTTTTTAAATGTACACTACTGTTACACCAGATATGAGTTGCATTGGTGTGACACTGTGCCCTGGCAGGCACTGAAACGCACACATGTGAAGGAAACTGACTGCTATTATTTCACAGTCAAAAAAGTGTTTTTTTTTTTTTTAAATGTACACTACTGTTACACCAGATATGAGTTGCACTGGTGTGACACTGTGCCCTGGCAGGCACTGAAACGCACACGTGTGAAGGAAACTGACTGCTATTATTTCACAGTCAAAAAAGTGTTGTTTTTTTTAAATGTACACTACTGTTACACCAGATATGAGTTGACTGGTGTGACACTGTGCCCTGGCAGGCACTGAAACGCACACGTGTGACGGAAACTGACTGCTATTATTTCACGGTCAAAAAAGTGTTGTTCTTTTTAAATGTACACTACTGTTACACCAGATATGAGTTGCACTGGTGTGACACTGTGCCCTGGCAGGCACTGAAACGCACACGTGTGAAGGAAACTGACTGCTATTATTTCACAGTCAAAAAGTGTTTTTTTTTTTAAATGTACACTACTGTTACACCAGATAGGAGTTGCACTGGTGTGACACTGTGCCCTGGCAGGCACTGAAACGCACATGTGTGAAGGAAACTGACTGCTATTATTTCACAGTCAAAAAAGTGTTGTTTTTTTTTAAATGTACACTACTGTTACACCAGATATGAGTTGCACTGGTGTGACACTGTGCCCTGGCAGGCACTGAAATGCATACGTGTGAAGGAAACTGACTGCTATTATTTCACAGTCAAAAAGTGTTGTTTTTTTAAATGTACACTACTGTTACACCAGATAGGAGTTGCACTGGTGTGACACTGTGCCCTGGCAGGCACTGAAACGCACACGTGTGAAGGAAACTGACTGCTATTATTTCACAGTCAAAAAAGTGTTGTTCTTTTTAAATATACACTACTGTTACACCAGATATGAGTTGCACTGGTATGACACTGTGCCCTGGCAGGCACTGAAACGCACACATGTGAAGGAAACTGACTGCTATTATTTCACAGTCAAAAAAGTGTTGTTTTTTTTAAATGTACACTACTGTTACAACAGATATGAGTGGTGGCACTGGGCAAGTGGGCACAGTATACGCTGTTAGCCTGACACACACGCTGGCAGGCAGGCAACTGCAATTAGATTACACAGGAAAAAAAAAAAAGCAGACTGATGTTCTAGCCCTAAAAAGGTCTTTTTGGGGTGCTGTCCTTACAGCAGAGATCAGATGAGTCCTTCAGGACTGTAGTGGACACTGAATTCACTAGCCTAGCTATCGATTTCCCTATTAAATCAGCAGCAGCTACACTGTCCCTCCTCTCACTAAGAATGCATCTTCCGAATGAATCTAAAATGGATGCTGTCCAGGAGGTGGGAGGGTCTGGGAGGGAGGGTCTGCTGCTGATTGGCTGGAATTTGTCTGCTGACTGTGAGGTACAGGGTCAAAGTTTACTCAATGATGACGAATAGGGGGTGGACCTAACATCCCATACGTTCGCCCACTGCGGCGAATGCGAACAAGCTATGTTCGCCGTTAACTATTCGCCGGTGAACTATTCGGGACATCACTAGTAGTCACTGCTCGAGTTTACATATAGGGTAAGCCTATTTTCAATTAAGTTTATATTCATATTAGCGTTATTGCACTATGTGATTTTTGTTTTTCACAGGTACTGCAATTTTTGATTTCTATTGGATTTCTTATTCACTTTTTTCACTTGATTCACTTTTCTCCAATTTTTTTTTAAATTTTTTTTTTTTTTTTATCTATATCATATTTTTGATAACCATCTTTATTTTGATTTTTGATCTCTTGGATACCCCATCATACACAAAGGATTAATTGGATTCACAAGGGCACCGGATCTGTTACACAGGACATTTGTTAAGGATATCATCACTTATTAAGACTTTTTATATCATTTGGGACTTTTGATACACATTTTTTTGTGTTTAAATGTTTTGGTATTCTCCTCTCTCCTGAGGGGCACTTTATCAATTTTTTAATTGTTTTCAATTGAATTGTTATATGTACATAGGGTACCCTAGTTTATGTGAATGTAATAAATGTATTTTAATATTATTTTAATATTATTCTGTTATTTTACTATAATTTTAATATTATTCTGTTATTCTGATACTTTAGCCTATAGCTGGCGCTCCCTCTTTCTGTATTTATCTTTTTTTAGTTTTTAGGGGTCTCACTTGTATCTGTTTGGATGTTGGCGCTGTATATGCACTTTTAAACACTATATAAAACTATATTTGTTTTAATGCTGTACTGGCAAAAGGTTGTGTGCACTTCGATAAAGCATATTTTTTTCAGACTGAGCTTTATATTTCTTTAATCTCTATTTTTTCCCCCTTAATACATTTCAAACATGAAGAATTCCTTAAGATCTTATTATTTATTTCCACCTGTGATTGACTTCAGTTTCTTGGTAGAAAACAGGAATTCCCTGCTTTTTGTGTGTGTAAGAACTTAAATTCTATCATTAACAATTTTGTCTTTGTTTTGCCTTGCATGTAAACAATAATGACACTTTCTAATACATTCATCATTAGTAAGTAATGTAAAAACTGGTGAGTGTCACTTTAAATTGGTTTGGTAATTATGTTTTTATTGCTGAGTGCTTTTCATTGCCATAAATAAAGCTCTACAAATAGATATGTGCCGATTGAATTTAATGGAGTAGAAAAACACTTTTGTCTTACCCTTTTACAGGAGAAAAATTAGTCGATTGTTCCTAGATGTGACTCGCAAAATTGATGCTATTTGCATATGTATTTGGAATCAAATGATTGAAGATCAAGTATTTGTCTTTCAGCAAATGCTTATATTAGGGTGAATCATCTATAACATAGCAATTACACTTAGACATGTTGTCTGTATTTAAAACCCACTAGAGGTATTGATATTGGAGGACATTTCGTGTTTATAAAAATAGAGCAAGTAGGTTGTAAACAACAGACACGCTCTGGATATAAATTCCTGCTAGCAAAGTTAATGAGTCCAAATCAATCTTTCTGCTTTTCACACTCCAGATGTTTATGTAACAATGCACAGCTGCCTTTTAATTGTATCTAAATGAAGTGTGTATTTGTACTGGAAATATTAAGCTACCCAGATTAACAATTGTTCTCCTACTGGAATAAATACAATTATGCTCTTAATGAATTCCTTATTCCCATTTATATTTGTACAGTTTGACTTCTAAAACACTGGATCAACATTGTCTTAGTTTTACAAACATAAAGGTTTTACTTTCATCTATTCTGCACAATTTTTAATTATTATACTAAGTATTAAGCACATATTGTGGTGAATAATGAATACATATTTATACAATGCTTTATTCAGCTAATTGAGTGTGACTAAATACATATTCAGTAGGTATAACATTTAATCCTATTTATTAAACATCACATGTATATATAAAATTAATATGGTAGACTATCAATGGTGTAGATTATAGTCAAATTTAAATGATTCAAATTGAATTTGTATACAAAAATTCCTTAGTACATTAAAGGAATATTTAATATAATCTTTAAACGCTTATAGAATGTTTAATTTGGCATAGTACAAACAAAATTAAAATAACCTTCAATATTTCCCCCTACTTTTTCCTTACATAAACTTAACACATTGGGTTGGACAGTAGATGCTGTTCATTCAAAGCACACATTTTTTATTGCACAAAGAAATTCTTCTTCAACACTGCCCCCTGCTCTCGAGTGTACAATCGTCAGAGAAGATGACCTTAAATCAAGCAGATTCGTCTTTGTGAAGGACGCATGAGTCAAGCCACATACAAGGCAATTCTCGAAGTAAATTTGCGTCTTCCTGCACTGACAATGTTCCCCAACTCTGAGGATTGTTTTACCAATAGGACAATGTTACATGTCACACAGCCAGGTCAATCAAGGTGTGGATGGAGGACCACCAGATCAAGACCCTGTCATGGCCAGCCCAATCTCCAGACCTGAACCCCATTGAAAACATCTGGAATTGGATAAAGAGGAGGAAGGATGGTCACAAGTCATCAAACAAAGCTGAACTGCATGATTTTTTGTGTGCCAGGAGTGGCAGAAAGTCACCCAACATCAATGAAGAGACTTAGCAAGAAGAAAGACGTGCAACAGCACTACACGAAAATTAGGGAGTTGCTTTTAATAAAAGGAACTGTGTGTTGTCCTAAGCTTGAGTGCTTATGCATGAACTAACTAGGAAAAATTTGTCAACATAGAAGTTGGGCAAAAGTATGCATCTATATAGCACTTCACTCTCCCTTTAATTGTTTAAAGTAACATCAAAATCGAAGGATATGGTGAAGTGGTGTATTTAAAATTTAACCTTAATTGTTTTTATTAAAATTGCAAAACAAACACAACAAAACATTTAAAAAACACAATAAAGTTTAGACCTATAGAACTAAGGCTCTGCTACCTGGTTTAGATAAATTGTGTAAGGTATTCCAATTAGTGGATAGGTTGGATGATGAGGTTACCCAGACTGATCAATATGGATGTTATATCCACATATATATATCCCTGGTAGAGCACACTATTCACATATGTAATTGGTAAGGGCCTTCTGTGGATGAAATTTATACGTAATCGCACATCAGATACTACTGTATCAAATTCAGATATGGGATACTAAAATATTAATCTGTAAATATAGATGTACTAATGTGCAATTACTTTAGGACGTGCTGTCTGTAGTATGGGGTAGTAAGAGATAATTGTAGTACTAGCTCTGTATATACTAGAGAATAATTGCAGTCCTATGTTTCTTGTCAGAGGCTCTTGTTAGAAATTGCTGAATGGCTAACCAAGCACAAGTGGTACTGGTATAGATTAATTAAAGTTTCACTATTATTTCAGGAAGGTTATATAATCCTTCAGTGATTTATAACCCACTTCTAAATTGGTCGCCACATCTTTTGTCAGTGGCTCATAGTATTATTGGAATAATCTGAGGTGTCAGTGATTGATATACAAACACTAAGGAATAGATTAGTAGAAAACCACAAGAGTTTGTGTATATTTTATTAAGATATGTACCAAGGATGATTCATTAATACAAGAGTTTCTTCATATACATACACCTGTGGATAGAAGTGATTATGTGTTAGGTTGAGCTGATGTTTAATGTTTTCTTGAGATTCAGGTATTTGAACTCATTTAACTGGAATAGGTTATTAATTTATTGTACAGTCTTTATTCAGTCTTAATAAATCCTCATAAATGGGGTAGGTATTGTACTCTGTCTGTTAGCAAATACCAGGTTGATAAAATAATATCCAACTATATGATAGAATTAGGTACACTTAATTTATTTATGTCCTGTTTAATTTTCACAGGATTATAGAGTATACAGTGTATTTCCACAATAGATATCTCCTTGTGTATGATTTGAATAGAGTGGTACTTAATAATAGGAGGAGAATACTGTTTGCAGCGTCATTTATGGTACTAGGTAACCTGCATTAATTTGCAGCAGTGCTGATGATATATACACTGTTGTAGTTAATCTCCTGAATTGTAACTATCAGTGTCCCTCTAAATAGGTATAATCGCAGAAGGGCATAATCAGATGTTGCAAGCAAAGTTAGTAAATTATAATAGCTTGCATCTGTTTGGAATCAGCTCAATATTACCAGTGAAGTGCTGCCCTTAACTGCTAAGGATTGGATATGGCAATAACAATTAGAGGAATTGTACAATGTATCGTTTTTTTTTAAATTGAGTTAGCGTATTACACTAGGTCCCAGAAATAGATCAACTAAAATATGCTGTTATTCACCACAAGTGAAAGTTTTAGATAATATTACTGTGTTCTATCTTTTGAATTATGAAGTTTTATCACGTGAACTTCTAGATATTCTATGTACAGGAAGTGCAGAATTATTAGGCAAGTTGTATTTTTGAGGATTAATTTTATTATTGAACAACAACCATGTTCTCAATGAACCCAAAAAACTCATTAATATCAAAGCTGAATAGTTTTGGAAGTAGTTTTTAGTTTGTTTTTAGTTATAGCTATTTTAGGGGGATATCTGTGTGTGCAGGTGACTATTACTGTGCATAATTATTAGGCAACTTAACAAAAAACAAATATATACCCATTTCAATTATTTATTTTTACCAGTGAAACCAATATAACATCTCAACATTCACAAATATACATTTCTGACATTCAAAAACAAAACAAAAACAAATCAGTGACCAATATAGCCACCTTTCTTTGCAAGGACACTAAAAAGCCTGCCATCCATGGATTCTGTCAGTGTTTTGATCTGTTCACCATCAACATTGCGTGCAGCAGCAACCACAGCCTCCCAGACACTGTTCAGAGAGGTGTACTGTTTTCCCTCCTTGTAAATCTCACATTTGATGATGGACCACAGGTTCTCAATGGGGTTCAGATCAGGTGAACAAGGAGGCCATGTCATTAGATTTTCTTCTTTTATACCCTTTCTTGACAGCCACGCTGTGGAGTACTTGGACGCGTGTGATGGAGCATTGTCCTGCATGAAAATCATGTTTTTCTTGAAGGATGCAGACTTCTTCCTGTACCACTGCTTGAAGAAGGTGTCTTCCAGAAACTGGCAGTAGGACTGGGAGTTGAGCTTGACTCCATCCTCAACCCGAAAAGGCCCCACAAGCTCATCTTTGATGATACCAGCCCAAACCAGTACTCCACCTCCACCTTGCTGGCGTCTAAGTCGGACTGGAGCTCTGTGCCCTTTACCAATCCAGCCACGGGCCCATCCATCTGGCCCATCAAGACTCACTCTCATTTCATCAGTCCATAAAACCTTAGAAAAATCAGTCTTGAGATATTTCTTGGCCCAGTCTTGACGTTTCAGCTTGTGTGTCATGTTCAGTGGTGGTCGTCTTTCAGCCTTTCTTACCTTGGCCATGTCTCTGAGTATTGCACACCTTGTGCTTTTGGGCACTCCAGTGATGTTGCAGCTCTGAAATATGGCCAAACTGGTGGCAAGTGGCATCTTGGCAGCTGCACGCTTGTCTTTTCTCAGTTCATGGGCAGTTATTTTGCGCCTTGGTTTTTCCACACGCTTCTTGCGACCCTGTTGACTATTTTGAATGAAACGCTTGATTGTTCGATGATCACGCTTCAGAAGCTTTGCAATTTTAAGAGTGCTGCATCCCTCTGCAAGATATCTCACTATTTTTGACTTTTCTGAGCCTGTCAAGTCCTTCTTTTGACCCATTTTGCCAAAGGAAAGGAAGACGCCTAATAATTATGCACACCTGATATAGGGTGTTGATGTCATTAGACCACACCCCTTCTCATTACAGAGATGCACATCACCTAATATGCTTAATTGGTAGTAGGCTTTCGAGCCTATACAGCTTGGAGTAAGACAACATGCATAAAGAGGATGATGTGGTCAAAATACTCATTTGCCTAATAATTCTGCACTCCCTGTATTATATATAGTTGCTAGAATTCCAACTTGGTAGATAAAGTAACATATAGTTTAATCAAATTTAAACGTCTTAGCCTCAGTGATAAATCACTGTACAATGTATCCACTTTATAATGGAGTTAGCATATTGCACTAAGTCCCAAATAAACATCAACTGGGTTCTACTGTTTAATAAGCGGTAGCTATTTCAAATAATGCTGCTGGTTTTCTGTCTTTTGCAATTCTACAATTTACCGAGTAGACTAAAGGTTTTCTATTTGTTGTATATAGTCGCTAAGATTTTGACTAATTGGTAAGGTAGCAGATAGTTCTAATATGTTAGAGTATTAAGCTAGATAAAGCATTAGCGTGGTCTAATTTTTTTGCAAGGTTAAAAACTGTTGAGTGTTGAGAGGCATTCAACACCCTCCCCTGACATGTTTCGTCGGCATAGTGGCGGCTTTTTCGAAGGGTTTCGAAAAAGCCGCCACTATGCCGGCGAAACATGTCAGGGGAGGGTGTTGAATGCCTCTCAACACTCAACAGAATTGCAAAAGACATAAAACCAGCAGCATTATTTGAAATAGCTACCGCTTATTAAACAGTAGAACCCAGTTGATGTTTATTTGGGACTTAGTGCAATATGCTAACTCCATTATAAAGTGGATACATTGTACAGTGATTTATCACTGAGGCTAAGACGTTTAAATTTGAATAAACTATATGTTACTTTATCTACCAAGTTGGAATTCTAGCAACTATATATAATACATAGAATATCTAGAAGTTCACGTGATAAAACTTCATAATTCAAAAGATAGAACACAGTAATATTATCTAAAACATTCACTTGTGGTGAATAACAGCATATTTTAGTTGATCTATTTCTGGGACCTAGTGTAACACGCTAACTCAATTAAAAAAAAAACGATACATTGTACAATTCCTCTAATTGTTATTGCCATATCCAATCCTTAGCAGTTAAGGGCAGCACTTCACTGGTAATATTGAGCTGATTCCAGACAGATGCAAGCTATTATAATTTACTAACTTTGCTTGCAACATCTGATTATGCCCTTCTGCGATTATACCTATTTAGATTGAAATATTTTTTTTATTGAACAATTGGTACAATACACATTCTATATCAATAGCAGATACCATAAATAAATCACAACTGTAAAGCCCCTATTACACATTTCTCATCGTTGTACTGCATCTTTTAAATCAATATTTTCTTTAGCCAGTCTTCACTGTGTATTACAAATTGAAGCTCCAGTAGAAACATGAGTCCAATTGTTACAATTTTTAAAAGTCTAACAATATTTAACAATAAATCTAAATACTCTATATAGCCATAATGCCAGCTCGCTTCATCCTTTAATTTGTTGTATTATCAATAAACAGTGCTTACGAAATCTCCACATCTTAAACATCCACAGAGCCCACTGAGTACTCTCATTTGCAATATCTACCGCTGCTCTTAATCTACTGTTTCTTTCACCCTCGCTTGGTAGCTTATCCTATAAGTGTTTTTCATTGAGGATCCAATAAAACCAAACTCTGTTGAAAGATTCCACCTCGTCTTGAATGTATGCTGCAGCCTCGCATAAACTAAACATACTTCTAATTCTCCCCAGCACTTCCATTCTCTCCGGGATTCCCACCTTCCAGTATTTTGCTATCGATATACGAGTCACTGTACATAAAATTCTAATGAGTTTGTTTATAGGTGCATTGAATCTTGGATCCTCACCATTCAGCAAGGCCTGCATGGGTGTCAATGTAACCTGTTCCTCTAATATAGTGGTTATAATCTTAGAAAGATCTTGCCATACTTTACGCACCCCCGGGCACTCCCACCACATATGAAAATATGTACCTAGCTGTGTGCACCCTCTATAGCATTGCCTGGAACCTCCCCTTACCATGTGTGCTGTCTTCAAAGGGGTGAAATACCATCGAAATGTAGTCTTAATGTTGTTTTCCCTCAAATCAGCTCCTAACAAGCCCTTACTGGAGTTTAGGAAAATCTGGTTCCAAGTCTTTAGGTCAAATGTTACCTCTAAGTCCGTTTCCCAATGCAGGGCAGTCTGTGTCTTTGAAATTATGTGTGTTTCCTGTATGAATAAATATAAGTGGGACACCGCACTTTTCTGTCTGTTTACTGCACTACACAATTTTTCAAAAATATTTTTGGCCTTGGCCTCCCTGTCCATCCTGTTGTATAGTGTGATAGCTGAGGCTATCTGTAGATATACAAACCATTGCAAAGGCAGAGGTCTGAGTTTATCCTGTAATTGGTTGTAAGTCAAAATCTTCCCATTGATTAAGAAGTCTGCTATACGGTAAAGGTCCTTGTGTGCCCACTTGTCTATCAGTTTATGCAATTCTCCTGAGATTATACATTTCAATGGTCTTATGGAAGAGTTAGGTGGCAATAGTGTTCCATTCCTATTGGTTACTTCTAGCTGCCTGATAGCTATTTTAGTGATCGGGTTTTGAAAACTTCCGAGTCTCCCTCTAGATTCTTTACCCCATAATATTTCATCTGGGCCATCATAACCCCCAATAAGGGCCTCTAACTGGGGCCATACTACATCCTCCTGTTTTCTCCCCAAAAGAGAATTTTGGGCTAATCTAGCTGCTGTGTAATAATCCATCAAGTTAGGGAGTCCCACCCCTCCCAACTGGCGGTGTCTGGTGAGAATATCCCGAGAAATCCTTGCGTGTCTAGATCCCCTAAGGAATTTATGTAAGTCTGTCTGGAGGGTCTTCAAGTCAGATTTATCTATCTTAACAGGTAAGGAGCGAAATAAGTATAGGATTCTTGGGAGAATGTTCATCTTAATTGACGAGAGTCTCCCATACCATGAAAAGTTATGTTTCTTCCACTTTTGCAGATCAGATCTGATTGATTTAAACATAGGAGTATAATTAGCTCTATATAGTTGGCTAGATTGTGCTGTTAGTTTGATCCCTAAATACTTTATGTCATCTTTCACCCATTTGAAGTCAAAGTTTGTTTCTATGAGTTTGATAGTGTGTTTTGGTAGACCTATTGAGAGCGCCTCACATTTGTCTAAGTTTACTTTATATCCTGAAATGGAGGAGAACTGATGTAAAGTTTTATAAATGTTGGGAAGCGAAATGAGTGGCTTGGTAACTGTTAATAACACATCATCTGCGAACAGAGTGATCTTATGTTGAAATTGTTGTATTTGCATGCCTGAGATGTCTGGGGAATTTCTTATATTTGCAGCTAGTGGTTCGATACATATCGCAAAGAGAAGGGGCGACAGGGGACAACCCTGCCTGGTGCCATTAAGAATGTTGAAAGTCTTGGACTGATGTCCTATAGCTCTGATGTATGCTGTGGGTGTAGAGTATAAACCTCTCAGTGCTGTCATAAATGACCCAGTGAACCCCATCCTTGTCAAAACTGTATCCATGTACGCCCAATCCACCCTATCGAACGCCTTCTCCGCATCCAAGGACAGGACCAGAGAAGGCGTTCGCTCATGGTACAGATAATCCATAACCGTAATCATTTGTCTAATATTGTCTGGGGCCTCCCTGTTTTTTATAAACCCTACCTGGTCTGGGTGCACAATAGAGGGTAGAATATGTTTTAAGCGATTAGCCAGGATTTTAGTGACAATTTTCATATCTTGGTTTATTAGAGATATGGGTCTGTAGCTTGAACAGAGTGCGACGTTTCTACCCTTTTTTGGTATTACAATAATTTTGGCTTGTAAAAGGTCAGTAGATATGGGTTGGCCGTCTAGAATATGGTTGGCAAATTTAACTATATGTGGGATCAGGGTCTGTCTGAAGAGTCTATAATATTCCCCTGGGAATCCATCAGGACCCGGGGCCTTGCCTGGTTTGAGCTCTTTTATTGCTGTCACCACTTCAGCTTGTGTGATTTTTGTATTTAATTTGTCTTGGTCTTCTGTGGTCAAGTGTGGGAGGTTAGCCAAGTCCAAGAACTCCTTAAGCATATTTTGTGTTTGTGCGTTATGTTGGACTTTTTCCCCATCATAAAGATTTCTATAGTATTCTGCAAATATATCCACAATTTCCTGTGGGTGAGATGTAATGCTCCCTGTTTCTTTCTGAATTTTCGGAATAGATACTGATTGATATTCATCTCTAATTTTTTTGGCTAAATATTTGTCAGGCTTATTTGCGTATATGAAATAGTTGGCCTTAAGCCTTTGGGCTGCCCTAATAGAGTTATTATTCAATAAAGTAAGCAAATCTGATTTTTTCCGTTGTAGAGTCTGTAAAATGAGTCGTGAGTTAGTCCGTTTGTGTTCCTTTTCTAAAGAGTCAATGTCCCGTTGTAACCCCAGGTATCTATTGTCAGTTTCTTTCTTGTGAATAGCTTTCTCTTTGATCAGCAAACCTCGAAGCACCGATTTGTGCGCTGCCCATACCGAGATCGGGTTCACCGTGGAATCAGTATTGATTCTCCAGTAGTCACTCATTGCTTTTAAAAGTTTATCTTTGGTGTTGGGATATTTTAGACAGGTCGGGTCAAATGTCCATGTTCTAGTCCTGCCTGGGTCAATAATGGAACCGAAAAATAGTTGTGTGATGGAATGGTCCGACCAGACACATGTATGTATATTAGCCTTGCATATTGTAGGCTGCATTATTTGGCTAGTAAAGATATAATCAATTTTCGTGTAGCATTTGTGTGCTGAGGAGTAGTATGTAGTATCCGTTGTGTCCCCGTATAATGTGACCCAGCTATCTTGTAGCCCATGTGGTGAGAGTAAGTCGTCAATTTTTGCAGCTATTACTTTTTGTCTTGATTTTTTCTTTGATATATTTTCTATCGTGGACTTCCTCAGCGCTGCCAGATCAATATTGAAGTCTCCTGCTAATACTATTCTCGATCTAGACCAGTTGGTCAATAAATCGGAGATGTGTCTAAAAAATGGTTCCTGCTGTTCGTTTGGGGCATAAATATTACATAGGATTATTTCTGTGCCCTGTATGTTGCCCCTTACTAAAATATATCGGCCTCCTTTGTCTTTCATTGTTTCCCTGTGCTCAAAATTTAAAGATGAGTGAATCAAAATAGATACCCCTTTCGTCTTAGTATCAGAAGTAGCATGGAAGTGTTGTGTGTATTCTTTGGACCAGTACCTAGGAATCTGTGTGTTTAGAAAGTGTGTCTCCTGTAAAAACAGAATATCGGCTTTAAGCCTTTTGTATTGTGTCAGTGCAGTCTTCCTCTTTATGTCTGAATTGAGGCCTCTCACATTATGAGTTATCAAATTAACTCCAGGGAAGTCTCGTGATGTAGTCATGATAATGTATCACCCCAATCATACAACCAGCCCTGACTCAAAAGCTCTCCCTCTTTACCTGATTGCTGTAGTGTATCATAATTTTTACCAACCTGTAAGACCTCAACAACAAGCTCCTGTTTTCCAACTCTAGTGAAACTCTGGGTGTGGCTATTACCTTGTATGAAGCGGAACTGGCATAGTTCAAAACATTTAAAGAGCATAAATAACTTTGGTTTTCCCTGTAGAACGTAACAGAAAAAACAACATAAAATACATAACATGAAATATATATTAGGGAGAAACATAATTTATAGGAAATGATACTAGGTTTCTCATAACATTATCTCTATTCTCTATAGGTGGTATGATATATCAGATAAGAATTAGCCCATACTTATAACCTTTATGTTGACAGTCTCAAACCCTTGGCCATCAAAGTATAGTAATGTCACATGTATCCTCCACGACACTGCCGAGACAATGTCTAGAAGGGAGTCTTACCAGTCTCTCATATTCGTTCTATCTTGAGGTAAGCATAGTTCTAGGGTGAGATCAGGGTTTAAATCTTTTGTTATTTACTTTTGTCCAAGTGGATTTCTTGTTTGTTTGCTTTGGTGCTTGTGTCCCTGTGTTCTCCTCAGGGTCAGGTTCAGATGGTATGTCCGGTATTTCTATACCAAAGCTTCTGCAAACCTCCGGTATCTCTTGGGTAGTCCTAATCGTGGTTACCTTGCCGTCTTTAAGTATATTAAGGGCAAAAGGAAAGCCCCAGCGGTAGGGAATTTGATGTTTTCTAAGCAGTGATGTTAACGGCCTTAATCTCCCCCGTCTTTGAAGTGTCCTCACACACAGGTCTTGAAAAAACTGTACAACATTCCCTTGGTATTTGAACGTAGGGTTTTTGCGGGATGCCTTTAAGATTTTTTCTTTATCAGTGAATTTGAGAAATTTAATGATCACATCTCTTGGTGGCATATCTCTTTGTGGTCTGGCCCGGAGCGCTCTGTGGGCTCTCTCAATTTGATAGTCCGTATCATCTGTAGCCGTTGTGATAGCCTTAAAAAGACCCTGTAGATAGGAGAGAAGGTCTGGTGTAGTGATGGATTCTGGTACGCCCTTTATGCGCAGGTTTGATCTCCTATTGCGATTTTCTACATCTTCCATCTTGTCCTGAAGATCAGCTATTTGTTGTTGCTGGAAGGCGACCGTTTGTGACATAACACAGACATTCTCCTCTAAATCTCCTCTGTCATTCTCCAAGGCATCTACCCTATTTCCAATTTCTAGTATATCGTTTTTAATTTCTGATAAGCTGCTGGTTACTGTGGCGTGGAGACCATCAATTTTGTCCCACAGTTTCTCAAAATTGGTTGCAATGTCTTGCTTGGAGACTAGTAGGGTTAAATCAGCCTTAGTTGCGGGCGTCTGAGCATCTAGAGATTTACAGTGCTCAGATTCCAAATCAGAGTCCCCCTCTGTCTCCATACTTGTAGTTTCTATTTGTTTGCAGGGTATATTGGATCTCAGGAATGTATCCATTGAGGTTATTTTACCGCTTTTCTCAGGTTTCTGAGCTCTTCTGGAAGACATTTTAAGTTTAATAGTGGTTGTTATCTATCCTGGTCTCTGCGCAATCCTGTGAGCAGCACAGTGTGTAAAAAGTGCTTCGTGGTGTATCTCAGCAATCTTCAGTGTGAGTATCGCCTTTGTTGGGTGGGAGATGGGATGATTGCTCAGAGGGCATGTGAGGCCTAAGCTGGATATGTGTTTCTAGAGTTCTGTGGGTTCACAGTGTTATCGGCTTTGTAAGAGGTATTTGTTATTTTAAGTACATAGTCCCTTAGAGGCTCACTCAAATTAGCCACATTCAGTATAGTTACTGCTCAGGGTATCAATCGGTCATAGATTCAACATATTAGGGCGAGACCTATATTGTATATTCACCTCCGTAGCCGCCATGTGCGTTTATAAATCTAGCGCGTCTTGCTTGTTTAGCTTAGCAGCCATTATAGCTCTTTGTTATTCCTCCATTTCCCCACCACTGAGTAACCCTCACCAGTGCCACACAGTGCCCATTCTGTCACCTTTGCCTCAATAATGCTCACCCTGCAGCACTCAACAGCTACTAGTCCATTTGTACTCCTCTCCGAAACTGCGTGGCGCAGCCAAGATGGCGTCCGCTGTATTTGCTTCCAGCTCCTGTCAGGTTCCAAAGTTTCTGCTCAAAGTTGCGGTAGTCGGAGCTTTCAGAAAAAAAACATCCAGGACATTTCTCTGTCGCCTACTCTGTACTTTGCTTGCCTTTTGTCATTCCCCCTTAGGGCTTTAACCACCTTTTTAGTGTATCATACTCCGGAGCTCCGGTCTCACACAACCATTGCTGTGTGCTGCTAGGCTCCGCCCCCGATTATACCTATTTAGAGGGACACTGATCGTTACAATTCAGGAGATTAACTACAACAGTGTATATATCATCAGCACTGCTGCAAATTAATGCAGGTTACCTAGTACCATAAATGACGCTGCAAACAGTATTCTCCTCCTATTATTAAGTACCACTCTATTCAAATCATACACAAGGAGATATCTATTGTGGAAATACACTGTATACTCTATAATCCTGTGAAAATTAAACAGGACATAAATAAATTAAGTGTACCTAATTCTATCATATAGTTGGATATTATTTTATCAACCTGGTATTTGCTAACAGACAGCGTACAATACCTACCCCATTTATGAGGATTTATTAAGACTGAATAAAGACTGTACAATAAATTAATAACCTATTCCAGTTAAATGAGTTCAAATACCTGAATCTCAAGAAAACATTAAACATCAGCTCAACCTAACACATAATCACTTCTATCCACAGGTGTATGTATATGAAGAAACTCTTGTATTAATGAATCATCCTTGGTACATATCTTAATAAAATATACACAAACTCTTGTGGTTTTCTACTAAGCTATTCCTTAGTGTTTGTATATCAATCACTGACACCTCAGATTATTCCAATAATACTATGAGCCACTGACAAAAGACGTGGCGACCAATTTAGAAGTGGGTTATAAATCACTGAAGGATTATATAACCTTCCTGAAATAATAGTGAAACTTTAATTAATCTATACCAGTACCACTTGTTCTTGGTTAGCCATTCAGCAATTTCAAACAAGAGCCTCTGACAAGAAACATAGGACTGCAATTATTCTCTAGTATATACAGAGCTAGTATTACAATTATCTCTTACTACCCCATACTACAGACAGCACGTCCTAAAGTAATTGCACATTAGTACATCTATATTTACAGATTAATATTTTAGTATCCCATATCTGAATTTGATACAGTAGTATCTGATGTGCGATTACGTATAAATTTCATCCACAGAAGGCCCTTACCAATTACATATGTGAATAGTGTGCTCTACCAGGGATATATTTATGTGGATATAACATCCATATTGATCAGTCTGGGTAACCTCATCATCCAACCTATCCACTAATTGGAATACCTTACACAATTTATCTAAACCAGGCAGCAGAGCCTTAGTTCTATAGGTCTAAACTTTATTGTGTTTTTTAAATGTTTTGTTGTGTTTGTTTTGCAATTTTAATAAAAACAATAAAGGTTAAATTTTAAACACACCACTTCACCATATCCTTCGATTTTGATGTTACTTTAAACAATTAAAGGGAGAGTGAAGTGCTATATAGATGCATACTTTTGCCCAACTTCTATGTTGACAAATTTTTCCTAATCAATGAAGAGACTGCTGGAGAGCATGCCAAGATGCATGAAAGACGTGACTGAAAATCAGGGTTATTCCACCAAATATTGATTTATGAACTCTTGCAAAGTTAAAACATTAGTATTGTGTTTAAAAATTAATATGAACTTGTTCTCTTTGCATTATTTGAGGTCTGCATCTTTTTTTATTTTTTGACCAGTTATAATTTTCTGAAAATAAATTATCTAAATTACAATCTTTTTATTTGGAATGTAGGAGAAATGTTGTCAGTAGTTTATAGAATAAAACAAAAAAAATAATTTCACTTAACACATACTTTACCTATATATAATAAAACCAGAGAAACTGATAATTTTGCAGTGGTCTCTTTATTTTTTTCCATAGCTGTATATATACAGTATGTATAGTGGGGAATATTTGATTTTAATATATGATACATGTATTTAATTATTGCTTTTATTTATTTAATCCTAACACTTTACTTCAGTTCTCCAGTCCCACTAAATTTTTCAGTGCACACAATTCACCACTTGTAATGTGAGTGAAGGTAGTGCTATCCATTGAAAGTATATGATATGGTAAAAAAATGTAGTTAATGCTAACATTCCCTTGTAAATCTCAAGAATGAATTTGCACTCTCCCCTCAAATACAGCATACCAGGGTGACAGGAACGAAGGAGACATAAACAGCACAGAGGATCCGTACTCACTGGACTTTTCAAGTGAATAGAAATGTATTCAAACAGTGACGTTTCGGGGATCAAAAACTCCCCTTCATCAGTTTTTGATCCCCATAATGTCACTGTTTGAATAAATTTCTATTCACTTGAAAAGTCCAGCGAGTGCAGATCCTCTGGGCTGTATGTATATCTATCTATCTATCTATCTATCTATCTATCTATATATATATATATATGCAAACAATGTTCACCAAGCACTCATGTTATCCATAAGTTCCTCTACCCAGGTGCGGTGCATACAAATAGATAGACTTGTTAAGTCTATATATATAGCTATATATATATATATATATATATATATATATATATATATATATATATATATATATATATATATCATATATATTCGAAGTGAAGGGCACTCTCAGGTTTTTTGAAGAAACACAAAATGTTTTTATTTAGAACCACAACAGGTCATCAAGGACAAATTCAACGTTTCGGCTCACATCAGAGCCTTCTTCAACACAAAGTAAATCTGTAGACCAAATAGAAAAAAAAGAGAAATATATATACTAACAAAATACAGTGATAACAAACACCCGGAGACAAACTGATATGAAGCCACCATCCTATTAGGAAGATTCACCCGAATATATAACAACCTATACACAACAAGGGGTAAAAGCCTACATTGCATGACTCAACATTCAAAAAAATACATGCAAAATCCTGGATGTGACTAAACAATTAATTGAATCTCAATCATAGGTAATATACCGCTATAGCAAAATAGTAATCAATCCATAAAGAATAATAAGCTGGACATATGTTACACTTTAACTATTGTGTTCTTTGGACAAGATTCAAAAATACATAAATGGAAAAACAATGTATTAAATACACACTGGTCTATCCATATAACCACAGCTGGGATTGAAACATATTTTATAAACAATCATTGAAATAACGTGCCTTGTATATAGTTGAAACATCAATATGTTTACGCTTAGAGGCTTACACCCAGTTTTGATTAGACTGTCGATTAAGCGGTACAAGATTTATACTGATTATCCCATGTATATATTAATATGAAACCGCAACAAGCGATACGCAAAAAACCTAACATGCACAGCGCAATGTCAAAATATATTGATAACTCAATAAAAGTTATAACAGCTGAGAGAAAACACAAATTGTCAAAATCTGTTCTCAAATGAACAAGAGCAGAGACAAAGATCATATGTACCCAAGCTAGATAAACAAGGCAGATGCTTGTTTTCTCTCAGCTGTTATAACTTTTATTGAGTTATCAATATATTTTGACATTGCGCTGTGCATGTTAGGTTTTTTTTACGTATCGCTTGTTGCGGTTTCATATTAATATATACATGGGATAATCAGTATAAATCTTGTACCGCTTGATCGACAGTCTAATTAAAACTGGGTGTAAGCCTCTAAGCGTAAACATATTGATGTTTCAACTATATACAAGGCACGTTATTTCAATGATTGTTTATAAAATATGTTTCAATCCCAGCTGTGGTTATATGGATAGACCAGTGTGTATTTAATACATTGTTTTTCCGCTTATGTATTTTTTAATCTTGTCCAAAGAACACAATAGTTAAAGTGTAACATATGTCCAGCTTGTTATTCTTTATGGATTGATTACTATTTTGCTATAGCGGTATATTACCTATGATTGAGATTCAATTAATTGTTTAGTCACATGCAGGATTTTGCATGTATTTTTTTTAATGTTGAGTCATGCAATGTTGGCTTTTACCCCTTGTTGTGTATAGGTTGTTATATATTTGGTTGAATCTTCCTAATAGGATGGTGGCTTCATATCAGTTTGTCTCCGGTAGTTAGATTGATACTAGTGTAATTGAGTGTTTATTATGGCCTCTGTGTCGGTTTAGAGTTAAAGTCTATCCTTTCAAAACGATTTTAATTTAGCTTAACAATGGTGTTGGGTGTTTGTTATCACTGTATTTTGTTAGAATATATATATTTCTCTTTTTTTCTATTTGGTCTACAGATTTACTTTGTGTTGAAGAAGGCTCTGATGTGAGCCGAAGCATCAACTTTTTCCCTGATGACCTGTTGTGTTTCTAAATAAAAACATTTTGTGTTTCTTCAAAAAACCTGAGAGTGCCCTTCACTTCGAATAATAACTGTATATGACCTTTGAGGATTGCACCCAGGTGGTTGATGCATTGCCTAGGCTGGAGTGCTGGGACACCTGCTACTAGTACATATATTTGAACATTCCCAAGCACCCCTGGATTAATTGGTTTACACCTGATTTACTGTTTGTTTTATTTACTCCCGAATTGTTTTTAATACACTCTTGTGGTGTGACTGGATAAACTGTCTATTGACTCTCGACCCGAGAGGCTGAACATTTGCACACAATAACATGGATATGTATGAACCCCCACAAACGGGTAGCTCTCAGCCGGTTGGGTATGACGGGTGTATGGAAGATGGCACCTTTGCATTCACTGATGAAGATGCCATACGGATTCTCAATCTATGTGAGTCTGAAATGGTGGAGGATGTTCCTATAAATATCTATTATAAGATTTTAAATCTTAGGAGGAAAGAAGTGGATTATATATTGCATGCAAATTACTTGACTGATTATTTCAAAAGAAAATTGATACCACAGGGCTTCAGAGTAAGAAACTCACCTACTATTGGAAGAAATAATAATGAGTTTTGTTGTAAGTGGTGTTTCATTGCCAACAAATGTTCGTTTGATTGGATTTTGTTGGTTATTGAGGAGGTCACCCGCTTGAAGAAACTTGTGTTGGATGAACTGACAACTATAGTGTCTGAAAAGGAACACATATTAAGAGATGACAGCAATGAAGAATGGCTGAATAAATTGAGTACACAATTGGACAAATACAGGAGGGATCTTATAAGCTTTAAAAACAAGAAACTCAACGCGGTGGAGATTGATTACTGAGAGAGGAACGAGTATCAATGGCTCTCTGGTAAAAACAATTCGTTCAGACGTAGGAGAAATGATTGACGACAGGTCACTTGGGCCAATACCGTTGACACTAGTGGGGGCGAATCTAGTGGTTCCAAAAACCCAACTGGGGGCGTGAACAGACCTCAACAGAGTGAAATAATTTTTACTAGATCCCAAAGAAAACCTCCCACTGTGTCAAAAAACGACAACTTGTCAACAAAAAAAGACACAGGCCAGCAAATAGGAGAAGAGGTTGGTGGAAAAAAGCCTCCAAAAAGTTAAACAGTGGGGAAGGCATCGTCATTAATCTAAGCAGTAGAACGTTAGACAATGATGAAAGTAATGTTCTAAGAAAGGGCTTGAACTTTGTACCCACCCCTAAGGTTAATGTTTTTGATCATTTGGTTGACTTACATAGACTACAAAGGTCTCTTAAGTTGAAATATGTTTTCAAGCATTCTGACAACACCAAGTCAAAGTCGGGACCTTCCAAACCCTCTAGCTTTGAACCTAAAAGTACACACCCCACCATAAGAACATTTACCAACTTCTGCATCAGAGACATTGAACATGTGTGTAAGACCCAAGCCCCGTATAGAACTAATTTTAACAAGAATGAATGGAGTGCTCTAGAAAGATTAGAAAGATTAATACAAGATGATACGATCATAATTCGCCCTGCTGACAAGGGTGGAGCCATAGTAATTTTAGATTACTCTTATTATAGGATTGAGCTATTGAAGCAATTGGATGATGGCTCCATGTACAAGAAACTTGCACATAACCCTACAACCCTGTATAAAAAGATGTTGGACAATAGTTTGACTTTTGCATTTAACAGTGCTCACATTGACCAACGAGTTTTTGAGTTCTTGAAGACTGATTATTCCATGTATCCTATAATTTATACCATTCCCAAGATACATAAAGACCTGAGTAAATCTCCAGGACGACCCATAGTATCAGCTGAAGGATCTTTGTTTCAGAACTTATCCATCCATATTGACTTCCACCTGCAAGATCTGGTAAAAAGCACCGAGGCATTCCTATTGGATTCTATTCAATGTATTCAACTCCTCCACAATAGAACATTTCCAACACATTGTATCCTAGTTACTCTCGACGTTAATAGCCTCTACACAATAATTCCACACGATATAGGTGTAGAGGCGGTTAGACAGGCCCTATTAACAAGCACCAGGTATGAGGGCCCTCCAATCAAGGTTCTTCTGGACTGGCTATTGATGTGTCTCACCCATAACTATTTCAGGTTTGAGGACTCATACTATTTACAACTAGTCGGCACGGCAAGGGGTCGAGCTTGGCCCCATCCTACGCCAACCTTTTTATGGCATGGTTTGAGAAACAGTACATCTTCTCAGAACGGAATCCCAATGTCCTACTTTATCGTAGGTACATTGATGATTTATTTGTGGTTTGGGGTGGCACTCAACAAGAACTGACGGAATGGATTCACTATCTCAATAATGTAGATCTATCTATAACACTAAAGAGTGAAAGTGATAATTCTAGGATACACTTTCTGGATTTGCGCATTTTCAAATGTGACACAGATGGAGGGTGTATCCTCAAAACCACCCTCTTCTCCAAACTGACTGACCGTAACACCCTCCTCCAAAGTTACAGTTTTCATCCAGCACAGTTAAAGAAGGGTATTATTAAATCTCAATTTATGAGGGTTATTCGGAACAACTCAGACCCACTGCAAAAACTTACACAACCTCATGAAATGAAAAGCAAGTTTCTGGAAAGAGGGTACAGCCAAAACAAGGTGACTGAAAAAATGAATGGGGTGATCCATTTAGACCAGACTACCCTAATCCAAAGAAAACCGAGGATTGAAAATGAAAAAACTGATACAACCATCAATTTTGTCACTGGCTTTAGCCCTGCTACCAAACAGATTGGTGATATACTTAAAAAGAATTGGCATCTCATAAAAGGAGATTTGACGTTACCATTTAAAGAAACACCTCCACCTAGAGTGGTACACAGGAGCGGATGTAGTCTTAAAACCCTTCTGATGAAGACTGATCCTTGGCATAGTGCCAGGACTTGGCTAGCCAAGACAAAGATGAGCTGCTTCAAGTGTGGCAGCTGTGTCACATGTAATTCTTTACTGACAGGCCCGAAGTTCCATCATCTGCATTCTACTAAAACATATTTGATCAGGCATAGACCTACATGCACATCCCAGTTTGTGGTGTATTTCCTTACATGTCCGTGTGGCAGATACTACATAAAAAAACCAAGTACGACCTTTCGAGAAAGACTGGCGAATCATAAGAGTACCATTAGGGCTGCACTAAAAGAAGGACATTCTGACCAACCTGTTGCCCATCACTTTTTGGAATTTAACCATCCAATATCCACCTTAAGGGGGATGCTCATAGACATGGTGGTCCCTCCAAGGAGGGATGGTGATAGGCACAAGGAACTTCTACTCTGTGAGAGCAGATGGATCTATAGGTTATACACCATCAGTCCACATGGGATGAATGTCCATCTTGATTATTCATTGTTCTATTAAAATCCTGTATATCATATTATCAACTTATTATGTCATTAAAACCTGATTCATTGATCACTCTGGACTGTTTGCCAACTGGTTATTTTGTTTTATGCTTTTGACTTGTGCTCAAAGTCCCTATATATAATCAATGTGTAACATCCACACCACACCATTGGGCTAGATATATTGTTAGCCTTTGCTCTTAGTAGGGTGATTATTCTATGTTATCCACTATTTTCCCACTTTGGACGTTTGGCCTGCTGATATCTATTTGTTTGATTATTGATGCTTACACTCTTTGTATTTCTCCTTAAGGCTGTGGCTGTGGGCCCCGTCTGGGTCTTAACATAATAGTGGATTCCACTTTTAACCTGTTTGTTTTGTTTACGTGACCTGTTAGCCCTCCGGTGTGGAAACCATTATGATGCGGTTCCCTGTAATTCTGGCTCTGTATATTGGTTTCGCATATGGGCATATTTGGGGTTTATATTTAAGGTATGGGTGCCCTGCACCGCAGTGGTTTTATCAGTAGTCCGTTTTTTTCAAGGTACATTGGATATATATAAAGTCTGAGGTGTTCTTAGCCAGATTGTAAGAAATTTTTCTCCCGATTGATCAGCTGTTTGAGCTACGTAGTCACAGACCCCTTTCCTGGACCAATCGATGCGCCTTCTAAGCCTTTATGAACTGCACAGGTGTATAGTTTGTATCAGCACATTTCCTGTTTAGGGAGCACGGCTACATGCCAACTTGAGGTAGGAGTTGTGGTTTGTTAAATTATAGTAACACTTTTGTTTTATTTTAGTTGTTCTCTAAATTGGTGTGTGGTTATATGATTGTTAAAACATTGGCGGCATATGCAATATACAATAGACAACTTCTTCTGGTGGTATTTCTATTTTCGAGTGTAGTACTGACAACTGTTTGATTCATGCTCTGCCATCCAGAGAGTGGTGCGGCTCCGGTATTCCTGTTATTTTGTATAACAATGATTTAGTTATTTAGCAAAGTCGCATCAGCCTTGTTTATCTAGCTTGGGTACATATGATCTTTGTCTCTGCTCTTGTTCATTTGAGAACAGATTTTGACAATTTGTGTTTTTTTCTCAGCTGTTATAACTTTTACTGAGTTATCAATATATTTTGACATTGCGCTGTGCATATTAGGTTTTTTTTGCATATCGCTTGTTGCGGTTTCATATTAATATATACATGGGATAATCAGTATAAATCTTGTACCGCTTGATCAACAGTCTAATTAAAACTGGGTGTAAGCTTCTAAGCGTAAACATATTGATTTTTCAACTATATAAAAGGCACGTTATTTCAATGATTATTTATAAAATATGTTTCAATCCCAGCTGTGGTTATATGGATAGACCAGTGTGTATTTAATACATTGTTTTTCCGCTTATGTATTTTTGAATCTTGTCCAAAGAACACAATAGTTAAAGTGTAACATATGTCCCACTTGTTATTCTTTATGGATTGATTACTATTTTGCTATAGCGTTATATTAACCACGATTGAGATTCAGTGAATTGTTTAGTCACATCCAGGATTTTGCATGTATTTTTTGAATGTTGAGTCATGCAATGTAGGCTTGTACCCCTTGTTGTGTATAGGTTGTTATATATTTGGGTGAATCTTCCTAATAGGATGGTGGCTTCATATCAGTTTGTCTCCGGTAGTTAGATTGATACTAGTGTAATTGAGTGTTTATTATGGCCTCTGTGTCAGTTTAGAGTTAAAGTCTATCCTGTCAAAACGATTTTAATTTAGCTTAACAATGGTGTTGGGTGTTTGTTATCACTGTATTTTGTTAGTATATATATTCTCTTTTTTCTATTTGTTTTACAGATTTACTTTGTCTTGAAGAAGGCTCTGATGTGAGTTGAAACGTCGACTTTGTCCTTGATGACCTGTTGTGGTTCTAAATAAAAACATTTTGTATTTCTTCAAAAAACCTGAGAGTGCCCTTCACTTTCAATAATAACTGTATATGACCTTCGAGGATTGCACCCAGGTGGTTGATGCATTGCCTAGGCTGGAGTGCTGGGACACCTGCTACTAGTATATATATGGAGTTGAGTTTCAGAGTTCAGCGCACATAGAATGGAGAAAAACAAAAACAAATTATGGTGCAGTAAGTCAGTACTAGGCAATCAAAAACTAAATGTGAGATTTAAATGTGCTCACCTTGTTTAACCTCAAACATGTGAGGTATGTTGGAAGCATGGAGGGGATGTAATCCCTATCTGTGGTAAAGATGTTTCCAGCTGGTATGCAGAAACTTTTAGCATGTGGAAATCTTGATATCCCTGGAGTAGAAATATGTTGGTATTTCAGACAAACTTCTCCTCTCTGGAGTTAGGTAGAGACACTTTAATTCTTTTTGCTGGATTTCTTTCCTTGTTGCTGTTTATTTCTTTTCCCCTTCTTTATACTTGAAAGGCTTCTCCTCTCTGGAGTATGGTATAAACTTTATGTATGCAAACCAATTAGTGCTCAGTTTACATACTATGAGATCAATTGTGGATATTAATTGCAGCACTCATGAGATGTGTATAAATGATGCTTGCAAGGACACATAGTGAAATTTAAAATAAAAACACTTTTATTTTACAATGTCCAATAAAAAATGATAAACAGAAATCCTCTTTGATAATAGTCCAGATCAGGGACAGAAATAGGTGAGCAGATGAAATATAGTATATTTCTTTAAATCCGGTAGTGAGTTTTTTTTTTTTTATCAGGGCTGGTGCAAAAACAGCTTGCTGATAAAAATTAGTGATATTGTGGTATAGGATGCTGTAAGTACAGCTGGAGGTAAATTCCTTGCGGTGGTTTTGAGCTCTGAAAAGCTCCCAGAGTTCAGATGGATAAGTTGGTGTTTATGATGGAAAACCGTAATAAATAGTTAAAAGTGAACTGCTGTAAATACAGCTAGATGATGATTCCTTGTGTTTTTTTGAGCTCTAGATAGCTCACAATATCCCGATGGATATCCACCTGAACTCTGGGAGCTTTTCAGAGCTCAAAACCACCGCAAGGAATTTACCTCCAGCTGTACTTACAGCATCCTATACCACAATATCACTAATTTTTATCAGCAAGTTGTTTTTGCACCAGCCCTGATAAAACAAACTCACTACCGGATTTAAAGAAATATACTATATTTCATCTGCTCACCTATTTCTGTCCCTGATCTGGACTATTATCAAAGAGGATTTCTGTTTATCATTTTTTATTGGACATTGGAAAATAAAAGTGTTTTTATTTTAAATTTCACTTTGTGTCCTTGCAAGCATCATTTATACACATCTCATGAGTGCTGCAATTAATATCCACAATTGATCTCATAGTATGTAAACTGAGCACTAATTGGTTTGCATACATAAAGTTTATACCATACTCCAGAGAGGAGAAGCCTTTCAAGTATAAAGAAGGGGAAAAGAAATAAACAGCAACAAGGAAAGAAATCCAGCAAAAAGAATTAAAGTGTCTCTACCTAACTCTACCTAAGTGTCTCTACCTAACTCTACCTGTCTGAAATACCAACATATTTCTACTCCAGGGATATCAAGATTTCCACCTGCTAAAAGTTTCTGCATAACAGCTGGAAACATCTTTACCACAGATAGGGATTACATCCCATCCATGCTTCCAACATACCTCACATGTTTGAGGTTAAACAAGGTGAGCACATTTAAATCTCACGTTTAGTTTTTGATTGCCTAATACTGACTTACTGCACCATAATTTGGTTTTGTTTTTGTTTTTCTCCATTCTATGTCTATGTGCGCTGAACTCTGAAACTCAACTCCATACCTTTTTCCTTCACATTCCATTTGATCATAGTGGAATATTCAGAAACTAGCTGCCATTGAAATATATCAGGAGGAACTAATTAGAGCAAAATAACCATTTGCAACATACACAGCGCAGATCAAAAAACACCCAAGCAACAATATATATATATATATATATATATATATATATATATATATATATATATATATATATATATATATATATATATATATATAATCAAGCAAATAGCAGAATGGGAAGCAAGTGCTAGTTTTGGAGCTATGAAAGAGGGGATAATGTGTATTAGACATTGGCCCTTGATATAATGCCTGTTTGGCTTGTGGTGCAGACCCTTATAATTGTCAGGGTATCTGTGAGTAACATTAAATAAACTACAGATGTATCATAAAATCTAATATTTAATTTCTTTTAAAACCTAATTTGATGTGATGTGGTCTCATAACAGACCAGCCCCAACCCCCCTTTTTCCTGATTACAATACATCCAAATGAGAATAAAGGGAAAACATTTGGTCTCATTAGTTCAGGCAGTCATTTCAAAGATCAGGCAGTTACTTCAAAGTAACATATGGAGCCTACAGATATATGACCATAAATTAATTTCCTGCCCAAAATGGATAATACATTTACAGACTCCCTCACTGCTCAATACAGAGAGAGCCTAGATGTCTGTAAAAAAAAATCTTTGGTGAAAGATATGCATCACTAAAGCCAGGAATATAGTAAATGCCCCTGAGCCAACTAAATACACATAAGACAACTGAACTCAAGTTTCCTAGATGTAGGAATGCAATAACTTCATATGAAGACTTAGTCACAACATGTATGTGTATGTGTATGTATATATATATATATATATATATATATATATACATATACATATATATATATATATATATATATACATATGTATATATTTGTGTATGATATATATGTATTGATCTGAAACATACTATATTGAATTAATGTCTGCTGTATTGAGCAAGTAGTTATACAATCAATTTAAAATGTCCAATTTTAATAACCTATTTCTTTATATTTTAGAGGCATCTAATAAGTACATATATAATTGGTGCTTTAAATATCATATGTTTTACACACTCAGCAAAATATATACAGATATGAAATATTAATCTATATAGGATAGTAATCCAATATAGATATAATTATATAAAAATGACATCTGATTGCTGACCTCAAGGTATGTATGTGATATTAAGATGATAACTGAGAAAATAATTGAATCCATGATGAAGGTATTATAATCCTTTTAAATCGTTTCATAGAAAATATGATATTTAAATGCATTTTAATATATTATAAGTGGAATATTTTCACGTTTTGGTCTTAAAATGATCAGAGAAAATGGCACTGTGCGGACCATATATGAAACATATGATTTATTAATACAAGAGATTATAGTATGTTAAATAAACATTTTATAGGTTAGATATTTGAACTGCAACAATTTTTGAATGAAACTGTTTGTCTTTGTCTTCTGCCCCCTAGGGGATTAAAACTAGTGTGACAGCCAAAGGAAATGTCTATTAGAACATATGCAAATCCAAATAGCCAATCAAATGTTTCAGCTTGAAGGGCCAATCAATGCTCAGCTCTGTTAGGACCAATCCAAGACAAGCACCGTGGGGCATCACTAAAAAGGTTCACTTATGATTAGAATAAAAAGGGGTGGGATTATATCGCGTGATATAACCTCAGGCAAGAGAAAGAAAAAAAGGCTAAGACTGTGCTGAATTTTGACTGTCAAACTGTTGCCTTGGGATCCAGTCTATTATAAAGCAATCTGGACCTAATTTTTATCTATCTTGCAAAAATTACCTCTTTTAATTTATAAGGTGAAATTGGATTTATCAGAGGAAAGCTGAAACATTGATTTGATTATTTGGGTAAAGTATATAGAAATACATTAATTATTGCTACAGTCTAAATGAAGTTAGTAATTTTAAAAGGGCGCTTTGTATTTTAGCTTGCATTCATAAACCTGTGTAGTTTAAAACTAGTCTTTTGTTTGCCAAGTAATTTATAATTGCAGCCATATAAATATATTTTAGAATTTGTCTTAATTGTAGATAATTAAGAATTTATTTCAGCTCAGATAAATTGGCATAGGAGTTGGTTGTTTGTACAAATAATATATATAATTTCTGATGTTTTATATTGGAGTTATAAAGGATCAATTGTAGGCTAGGTAGCTTAATAGTTCTGGTCTGAAAGTTAGTGGCCCATACTTTGGTATTTCATTGTGGTGATGTAATGCAATTCAATTGTGAATAAGGTTAATTCTAAAGGTACATTTGGTTTGCTTTGAAAAGAATATTATAACAGTTTAACCTTGTATAGTTTGATTCATATCTGGTTTTCTATAAATATAATTCAATGTGTTTATAAATTTAACTAATATAAAGAATTTCGGAATTTATATTATTTTAATTGTTTTGTATATGCATTTTATTGTGGGTTTATTTTAAAGAATAATTATTAAATAAATTGTACTATAACCCGGCCATATACTGACATAATTGTATATAAGAAAAACTTATAGAAAGAAAGAAACAAAACATGCATTTTGTTTAAAAAAAGACAGGAAATTCAGGACTCTTTTGAAAGGAAAACAGCTCCAAAATATAAGTATACAAAAATATATCAATTTGTTAGTATACAAATACACTTCAATCTGAGGATGCACCACATTTCTCACAAAAGGTAAAAAAGTTAAATCTCTTAGAGTATTGGCAAAAACGTTTTCATACCCAAGTTACACATATATGCAGAAAACTGTCTACATAGAAAACCTGACCGGTCAGGGTGAGCACAAGGCGCCAGTGTACACATATGCATCTGTTGTGACCGTGGCTTGATTCTTATATTTAAGGTTATCAGTGAAACCTTACAACATTAAATTTATATTTGTTTATATATATATATATATATATATATATATATATATATATATATATATATATATATATATATCTGCTATCTTGATATACAAATGATATACAGTATATAATATTTGGTTCTACAATTGATTATATGGAAATAAATACACACACACACACACACTTTTAATATAGAATTATATATTTTATCTAAATCTCTAGCAATGTTAGCAATATACCAAAATGTATAATTACAAGAATTATAGATAACAATGTTACACTGAGATAATGCTTAGCTAAGAGTGATGGCTTCCGGTTTCAAAACACCAGTGCATTCAGGTTACAGCAATACTCAGGAATACTTCTGTCCAGGGAACTTCTTGCCTGCACGAACAGTTTCTGGTGTTGGTTCAGTCCAGTAACAAAGAGTTTTTTAGTTACAAACACAGATCACCAAATCTGCACGACTTTCTGTGTCCTCTCCGAAATGGAGACTCCATGTGCTGTGTATAACTCCTTGCTTCCTCCCTCCCCCAGCACAGTTGTTTGTGTCTAAACTACACCTTCAGGTAAACAAAAGCATCTTCAACCCCCATCTCACACATACTTCAAAGGGGGGGAGGGGGTCATCCCACTACACACATTTATAAGTCACCTAAGTCACTATAAGCATGGACGTTGCTTATCTGCAATATGAATCATATTTAATCATTCATAACCATTACAATCCACCTCTTGATTCATTTAACAAATGCAACGTCTACCTTTTCAAACTTCATAGGTGTCATGACTAGTACCTTCACAAACTAGCTAGGAAGAGATTAAAAAACAGGGTGAGCATCTCCTCTTATTTCTGCTTATTATATGATGTTAACCTATAACCTATATATAACCTATATCACTAAACCTACCAACCCCCTGGGTAATGGGCACTCTCAAAATTCTAAATAGTTGGGTTTAAACCTTTATGTGTCAACAATTTTTCAATGTTGTAGACTAATAATAAATCTGTAAACCACTACAATACAGTCACAGTCAAGGGGTTAGGTTTTATCTCATTTGGGGGCTGTGTCCTAACAGGTGTTTATTAAACCCCCAAAATGTTGCTATTTGAGACAGTACTCAAATATGCTAATTTAAAACTCTTTGCACCTTTCTATCAACCCAGAATCTATGGGATGATAGTCTTGTATCCACTGTTGGCTGGTTGACCCAGTGACACTGGAGTTGTTTGCCATGGAAGCCTCAGGTCTTGACTCTTTCATGAAGTCTTGCAGCAAATACATAGAAGGCTTCTGGCAGGCTTCCTTGCAAGTATTCACAGCAGTGTAGCTGTGCATCACTCCACCTCTTGGTGTAAGGTCTCTGTGCTGCCCATACTCAGTTTTTTGTTTGTTGCTCTCTTGGGTTTCTTTGGTCACTTGAAACCTTTTCATATAACTGCAGGTGGTATGTACTGTTTGTTCTTTATCAGTTGTCTTTATAGTGTCAAAACATTTTCTTATTTCTTCACATTCATAAGGATCTTTATATTCTCTGCAACCTGTATTGTCACAGGTCTGTGCCACTATATTTAGTGCACAATTTTTATGTACTCTGGCTTTGTCTTTCTTATTTTTGATAGGTTCTGCATCTGTTAATTTTGCTTCCACATATTTATTCACATGGCTCACCAGAATAGAGTCATTATCATAATTTGTGGCCATCAGTCTTTCCTGAATGTCTTTCACATTAAAACAACTTCTTGGTATCTGCTGTCTATCTATCACTGATAGGGATGTCCCATGTGTAGGACCTGCCAATACTGTATCCATTGCTGTGGCAGTTCTCTGGAACATTTGCCTGTCTTTGGCCCACCCCACTTTTAGCTCCTGTGCAGGAAATGTTTCTTCCTCTTCATCCTTAGCACCTGTGCTTGTGATGCCACTATTTAATATGAAAGTATTAGGGATATATTTGCTTTCACCCCTAGTCACTGATCCATGGTTCAATGCCTGAATGGTATACAGTCTATTCTCCCAGGCAAAGGTGATCTGTTGTTTGTTTTCTGGTGCAATGAAAATTGAAAGGAGCGCATTTGCTAGGTTGATCACCACCTGCAACGTATCTGTCTGTTCGGCTATATCCGGGAGGGTAGCGCTCAAATGAGGCGCTACTTCATCCACCTCCCGGTAGTTAAGTGGCATATGCTCAAAGCCATCTGACTCAGTTACAGGACAGACTAGCATTTTTAATAGCACTTTCAGTGGGTCGAATTTCTGCCTTTTCCTGTCTCCCAAGCAGTCGGTTTTGCATCTGGCAAACCGGCGTGTAGGGAGAGGGAACAACCACTGGGGTCCATGTTGCAGATTCCCCTTAGGACATCTTTATCTGGGGAACATGAAGATAAACACCCCTCACTATCTCTGGTTGTATTGTCTCTACCATAATTATAACTTCCCAAAATCTGTTCTTTATTACAATTGGGGCCTGCATTAGTGGAAGGGGCTACTATAACATGAACTGCCCTTGTGCTCCTCCCCCTCAGACTTTCTCTCATGGTAGGCCCTATGGGTATGTCCTTTGGTGTTGTCACATGCATTTTTTCAACTTTTTCTACTGTTGTTAACCCCCTATTGTGTTTTTGTCCCCCGTACTTCCCACATCCCTTAACTACATGTCTCTGTCGGTCTCTGTCAGCTTGTACTTCCAGAAATCCCTCATTTTGTTGTGATGGCAAAGTCCTCCACCAATTGCTCTGTTCATATGGGGGCAATTGATGTTTGGGATAATAGGGCTTGGTTTGTCTGTTAGGTCTGGTTTGGATTTGAAGGGGCTAAGTCAGAGAATACAAATGTAAATAGTCACTATCTGTATTATGTACTTGTGAATTCATTTTTATAACTGTTTTCATTAACTCTGCTTTGGAAATACCATCAATTTCTTCAACTCAACCCAACCCAGCTGTGCACCCCATAATTCGTACCCAATTTATTGCATCATCAATTTTAACCCAGGGGGTTGGGGGTTCTATGTCTTCACATGATGGGAACACTTTTAACACTGCATGTCTAATCATGTCTAACAGTAAGTATTTCCTCTGATGTCTCTCACTTTCCTCAAAACCTGTCTAACTTGGGGATCTGTAGCTAAATTACTTATTCTCACAGCTTCTGTGGCATTAAAAAATACACCATCAGCACCCTCATCCCATAATCTCAGCAACCATTCAGACAAAGATTCACCCATTTTCTGTTTAAATTGTTTAGAAAGTTCATTTTATTCTGCTTGAGTGTATCCCCTAACTACTTCATTCACTTCGTCACATGCACTTTCTTGCACACCAGTCTGACTTGTCTGATCATTATGTAGTTTCCTTTTGCTTTCCTGGGTGATAATAGGACATGCTCTATACAGTTTGGTCTCATTCTTACTACTAACATTCACTTTACACTTTTCCATCAGTTTTGTGCCAGCTTCCATAGATTTCAAACAATCCAGTTTATCCTGTACTAATGCCAGTTCCTTTCCCAATTTAACCCTTTCTGAACTGTATGTATGATTTTCCATATTATAGAACATGCAACTTTCCGTTCAGTTTTATTGTACACATTTAGGTCTAAATGTAAAGTTCTACTGTCTAATTCTGGGGAAATAGGTGCAGCATATTTAATCAGTTCATCAGCAATAGGCTTCCATAAATCACAATTTGCCCACTCAGGGATAGACCCATACTTAGAAACCTCAGCTGCTGCTGTCTTCTTTGCAAACAATGAATGCATTTTGCTTGCTTACGGCTAGATTTAGAGTTTTGTCGGTAACGACCCGCGTAGCTAACGCTGGCTTTTTTCCCCCCGCACCTTTTAAATACCGCTGGTATTTAGAGTTCACAGAAGGGCTGCGTTAGGCTCCAAAAAGGGAGCGTAGAGCATATTTACCGTCATTGCAACTCTCAATACCAGCGGTGCTTACGGACGCGGCCAGCTTCAAAAACGTGCTCATGCACGATTCCCCCATAGAAAACAATGGGGCAGTTTGAGCTGAAAAAAAACCTAACACCTACAAAAAAGCAGCGTTCAGCTCCTAACGCAGCCCCATTGTTTCCTATGGGGAAACAGTTTCTAAGTCTGCACCTAACACTCTAACATGTACCCCGAGTCTAAACACCCCTAACCTTACACTTATTAACCCCTAATCTGCCGCCGACGCTATCGCTGACCCCTGCATATTTTTTTTAACCCCTAATCTGCCGCTCCATACACCGCTGCAACCTACATTATACTTATGTACCCCTAATCTGCTGCCCCTAACATCGCCGACCTTATATTATATTTATTAACCCCTAATCTGCCCCCCACAACGTCGCCGCCAGCTACCTACAATAATTAACCCCTAATCTGCCGACCTGACCTCACTGCTACTATAATAAATGTATTAACCCCTAATCCGCCTCACTAACCCTATAATAAATAGTATTAACCCCTAATCTCCCTCCCTAACATCACTGACGCCTAACTTCAAGTATTAACCCCTAATCTGCCGACCGGACCTCACCGCTACTCTAATAAATGTATTAACCCCTAAAGCTAAGTCTAACCCTAACACTAACACCCCCTAAGTTAAATATAATTTAAATCTAACGAAATAAATTAACTCTTATTAAATAAATTATTCCTATTTAAAGCTAAATACTTACCTGTAAAATAAACCCTATTATAGCTATAATATAAATTATAATTATATTGTAGCTATTTTAGGAATAATATTTATTTTACAGGCAACTTTGTAATTATTTTAACCAGGTACAATAGCTATTAAATAGTTAAAAACTATTTAATAGCTACCTAGTTAAAATAATTACAAAATTACCTGTAAAATAAATCCTAACCTAAGTTACAATTAAACCTAACACTATACTATCAATAAATTAATTAAATAAAATACCTACAATTATCTACACTTAAATCTAACACTACACTATCAATAAATTAATTAAATAAAATACCTACAAATAAATACAAATAAATAAACTAACTAAAGTACAAAAAATAAAAAAAGCTAAGTTACAAAAAATAAAAAAATTAATTACAAACATAATAAAAATATTACAACAATTTTAAGCTAATTACACCTACTCTAAGCCCCCTAATAAAATAACAAAGCCCCCCAAAATAAAAAAATGCCCTACCCTATTCTAAAATTAAAAAAAGGCAATTTTATTAAGCAACGTTTCGGGGTCACAGCCCCTTCCTCATGCTATATCATGATATAGCATTAGGAAGGGGCTGTGACCCCGAAACGTTGCTTAATAAAATTGCCTTTTTCTAATACTGGAGTGCTGGAGTTCCTCTTTGTGTATACCATTGACAGATTATTGGGGGGCTGTGGCAGTGCCCCTGGTCTCCTGTGCACCCGGACCTCTGTGCTGTGCTCACTCTTGGACTCTATTCTAAAATTAAAATAGAAAAGCTCTTTTACCTTACCAGCCCTTAAAAGGGCCTTTTGCGGGGCATGCCCCAAAGAATTCAGCTCTTTTGCCTGTAAAAAAAAAAACATACAATACCCCCCCAACATTACAACCCACCACCCACATACCCCTAATCTAACCCAAGCCCCCCTTAAATAAACCTAACACTAAGCCCCTGAAGATCTTCCTACCTTATCTTCACCACACCGGGTATCACCGATCCATCCAGGCTCCGAAATCTTCATCCAAGCCCAAGCGGGGGCTGGAGATCCATCATCCGGCTGAAGTCTTCTATCAAGCTGCAAGAAGAAGTCCAGAAGAGGCTCCAAAGTCTTCATCCTATCCGGGCAGAAGAGGAGATCCGGACCGGCAACCATCTTCATCCAAGCGGCATCTTCTATCTTCATCCGATGACGAGCGGCTCCATCTTGAAGACCTCCGGCGTGGATCCATCCTCTTCTTCCGACGTCCTAAGTCCGAATGAAGGTTCCTTTAAATGACATCATCCAAGATGGCGTCCCTCGAATTCCGATTGGCTGATAGGATTCTATCAGCCAATCGGAATTAAGGTAGGAAAAATCTGATTGGCTGATGGAATCAGCCAATCAGATTCAAGTTCAATCCGATTGGCTGATCCAATCAGCCAATCAGATTGAGCTCGCATTCTATTGGCTGATCGGAACAGCCAATAGAATGCAAGCTCAATCTGATTGGCTGATTCAATCAGCCAATCAGATTTTCCCTACCTTAATTCCGATTGGCTGATAGAATCCTATCAGCCAATCGGAATTCGAGGGACGCCATCTTGGATGATGTCATTTAAAGGAACCTTCATTTGGACTTAGGACGTCGGAAGAAGAGGATGGATCCGCGCCGGAGGTCTTCAAGATGGAGCCGCTTGTCATCGGATGAAGATAGAAGATGCCGCTTGGATGAAGATGGTTGCCGGTCCAGATCTCCTCTTCTGCCCGGATAGGATGAAGACTTTGGAGCCTCTTCTGGACTTCTTCTTGCCGCTTGATAGAAGACTTCAGCCGGATGATGGATCTCCAGCCCCCGCTTGGGCTTGGATGAAGATTTCGGAGCCTCCTCTGGACGGATCGGTGATACCTGGCGTGGTGAAGATAAGGTAGGAAGATCTTCAGGGGTTTAGTGTTAGGTTTATTTAAGGGGGGTTTGGGTTAGATTAGGGGTATGTGGGTGGTGGGTTGTAATGTTGGGGGGGTATTGTGTTTATTTTTACAGGCAAAAGAGCTGAATTCTTTGGGGCATGCCCCGCAAAAGGCCCTTTTAAGGGCTGGTAAGGTAAAAAAGCTTTTCTATTTTAATTTTAGAATAGGGTAGGGCATTTTTTTTATTTTGGGGGGCTTTGTTATTTTATTAGGGGGCTTAGAGTAGGTGTAATTAGCTTAAAATTGTTGTAATATTTTTATTATGTTTGTTATTAAATTTTTTATTTTTTGCAACTTAGCTTTTTTTATTTTTTGTACTTTAGTTAGTTTATTTAATTGTATTAATTTGTAGGTATTTCATGTAATTAATTTATTGATAGTGTAGTGTTAGATTTAATTGTAGGTATTTTATTTAATTAATTTAATGATAGTGTAGTGTTAGGTTTAATTGTAACTTAGGTCAGGATTTATTTTACAGGTAATTTTGTAATTATTTTAACTAGGTAGCTATTAAATAGTTCTTAACTATTTAATAGCTATTGTACCTGGTTAAAATAAATACAAAGTTGCCTGTAAAATAAATATAAATCCTAAAATAGCTACAATATAATTATAATTTATATTGTAGCTATATTAGGGTTTATTTTACAGGTAAGTATTTAGCTTTAAATAGGAATAATTTATTTAATAAGAGTTAATTTATTTTGTTACATAATAATTATATTTAACTTAGGGGGGTATTAGTGTTAGGGTTAGACTTAGCTTTAGGGGTTAATACATTTATTATAGTAGCTGTGAGGTCCGGTAGGCAGATTAGGTTTTAATACTTGAAGTTAGGTGTCGGCGATGTTAAGGAGGGCAGATTAGGGGTTAATACTATTTATTATAGGGTTATTGAGGCGGGAGTGAGGAGGATTAGGGGTTAATAACTTTATTATAGTAGCGGTGAGGTCCGGTTGGCAGATTAGGGGTTAATAATTGTAGGTAAGGTAGCAGCGACGTTGGTGGCGGCAGATTAGGGGTTAATAAATATAATATAGGGGTCGGCGGTGTTAGGGGCAGCAGATTAGGGGTACATAGGGATAACATAGGTTGCGGCGGTGTGCGGTCGGCAGATTAGGGGTTAAAAAAATTTAATAGAGTGGCGGCGATGTGGGGGGGCCTCGGTTTAGGGGTACATAGGTAATTTAAGGGTGTTAGTGTACTTTAGAGCACAGTAGTTAAGAGCTTTATGAACCGGCATTAGCCCAGAAAGCTCTTAACTCCTGACTTTTTTCTGCGGCTGGAGTTTTGTCGGTAGAGGCTCTACCGCTCACTTCAGCCAAGACTCTAAATACCAGCATTAGAAAGATCCCATTGAAAAGATAGGATACGCAATTGGCGTAGGGTGATCTGCGGTATGGAAAAGTCGCGGCTGTAAAGTGAGCGTTAGACCCTTTCCTGACTGACTCTAAATACCAGCGGTAGCCCAAAACCAGCGTTAGGAGCCTCTAACGCTGGTTTTGACGGCTAACGCCAAACTCTAAATCTAGCCGTTAGTTTGCACACCACTATAACTTTAAACAGATATCAGATTCAACTGTTTTTCTTCCAATAATCAAAATCGTAATCCGATAATCCTTGTCGCCAAATGTTGTGACCGTGGCTTGATTCCTATATTTAAGGTAATCAGAGAAACCTTACAACATTAAATTTATATTTCTTTATTTATATATATATATATATATATATATATCTGGTATCTTGATATACAAATGATATATATAATATTTGGTTCTATGATTGGTTATATGGAAATAAATATACACACACAGAATTGTAATATAGAATTATATATTTTATATAAATCTCTAGCAATGTTAACAATGTACCAATAAGTGTAATTACAGTAATTATAGATAACAATGTTACACTGAGATAATACTTAGCTAAGAGTGATGGCTTCAGGTTTCAAAACACCAGTGCATTCAGGTTACAACAATACTCAGGAATACTTCTGTCCAATGAACTTCATGCCTGCATGACTTATAGAACAGTTTCTGGTGTTGGTTCAGTCCAGTAACAAAGAGTTCTTTAGTTCCAAACACAGAGCACCAAGTCTGCACGACTTTCTGTGTCCTCTCCAAAATGGAGACTCCATGTGCTGTGTATAACTCTTGCTTCCTCCCTCCCCCAGCACAGTTGTTTGTGTCCAAACTACACCTTCAGGTAAACAAAAGCAGCTTCAACCCCCCCTCTCACACATACTTCAAGGGGGGGGGGTCACCCCACTACACACATTTATAAGTCACATAAGTCACTATAAGCATGGACGTTGCTTATCTGTAATATGAATCATATTTAATCATTCTTAACAATTACAGCATCCAAGAAGGCAATGAAGTTACATAGGAAGGTTATCTGACCAACTATACCCAGTTGCACACAGAAGCCCCATGTTAAAGATAATAATTTATAGCCTGGGCAGGTGAACAAAATGGGATCTAAATTGTCAGAAACACATCCTACACAGCTGTGTTATAAATGCAAAGTAAGCAAATGCAGGTAGCAAGTGGTTAATAAGCTATATCAAGCATAGGTTAACATATGCATCAAGGAAGCTATAGAGTAATGATAGGGTGGTTAGCTGACTAATCTGTGTGCAGCAGGGTGTAGTTGGTCAGCTAACCACCCTATCATTACTCTATAGCTTCCTTTATGCATATGTTAACCTATGCTTGATATAGCTTATTAACCACTTGCTGCCTGTATTTGCTTACTTTGCATTTATAACACAACTGCGTAGGATGTGTTTCTGACAACTTAGATCCCATTTTATTCACCTGCCCAGGCTATACCTTCTTATCTTTTATATGGGGGTTCTTTGTGCAGCTGGGTGTAGTTGGTTAGATAACCTTCATATGTAACTTCATTGTTTTCTTGCATGCATATGTGTACACTGGTGCCTTGTTTCTCACCCTGACCCGTCAGGTTTTCTATGTAGATAGATTTTTGCATATATGTGTAACTTGGGTATGAAAACTTTTTTTGACAATTCTCAAAAAGATGTAACTTTTTTACCTTTTGTGAGAAATGTGGTGCATCCTCAGATTGAAGTGTCTTTGTATACTAATAAATTGATATATTTTTGTATACTTTAATTTTGGAGCTGTTTTCCTTTCAAAAGAGTGCTGAATTCTCTGTCTTTTTTGAAACAAAATACGTTTTGTTTCTTTATATAAGTTTATCTTATTTATATATATATATATATATATATATATATATATATATATATATACCAAGTTATGATGGTAGAATGGTCCATGACATAAGAGTGGAGTTATTGGATGGCACGACCACACATGTGAATAAACCAAAAAACATTACCACAACTCAGCAGAACTTTATCAGTACCTATACTCCTATGAGTATGAAACTAGCCAGATCTGTACGTCAACACTGGTCTATTTTGGAAACTGATATGACACTCCCTTTCTATGGTACTAGGCCACCACGTATGATGCATAGGCGGGCTGACAATTTACGTGATCTGTTAGTGAAGACTGATCCAGTCAGCTGTTACCAGAAAGATACATGGTTGAAGCCCTCAAGTAAAGGCTGTTTTACCTGTGGTGGATGTACGACATGCAATGGCATGATAAGAGGGAAGACCTTTCAACATCCACACACAAACAAACGTTACACTATTCGTCATCAACTGACCTGCACCAGCACACATGTCATCTACATGTTGATTTGCCCATGTTCCCTGGTATATATCGGGAAAACCGTCACGAGCTTCAGGGATAGGATGGCAAACCATCGATGTGCCATCCGTGAAGCCTTAAAATCGGGTGATTCAGATCAGCCTGTAGCACGCCATTTTGCACAACACAGACATAGTGTTTCGAGCATGAAGACGATGGTCATTGATCACATTCCACCATTACCCAGGGGTGGCAACAGAGCAAATCGATTGCTCCAGAGGGAGACAAAATGGATTCATATGCTGGATACGGTTATACCAAAGGGATTGAATACTAATCTGGATTTTGGACCATTCTACACAAAATAACCCATAGACTGACCATGGACATATACTCTAATTTACCACTCCAATATGTGAGAATATATTCCAGGATCCTACATGAATCTTCATTCTAGTGGGTACACGCTGGTTTCTATCTATTCCAAATAGGCATGAAGGAAGTGGTGATTTATGTATAACAAGTGTGTACAGTAACAGAGTCAAGTGTATATATTAGGGATTATGAAAAAATAAGGAAATAAAATGGTATTAGTGTCATGTAGGTATTGCAAGTTGTTAGCATAGGATATATTTGCCAAACAGGTATATTGTTTTTATTTTTCACTATAAATATTGTCCTCTTATTTTTGGGCTGTTATGTGTGGAGATGGTATCGATCGTAATAAAACCACTAGATGGATTTTCTATTAAAGAGCACTGTTGTGCCTCATATGGACTATGCTTTTATCTTTGAAGCTGTCATTTCTATCGATTCCCACTTTAACACATACGCCTTATATTAGGACTAATATAACATGTTGGTGTTGTATTTTTGTTGTGGGTTTCCATGGCAGCCGCCTGCTGACCAGCCTATACGGAGAAGTGGAAATCACGCTGTTGCGTGATGACATCAGTAGGATAAGGGTGATACACCGTAGTTTGTGTACACGCGGTTGCCATGGAGACACACAGCCAATCGGAACTGAATGACGCATCACGCTCACGCCAATGTTGGAGCGAGATGACCTCAGAGGGGAGATTGAGGAATTGCGGAGCGGGAAATTATGGATAAGGTTGTATATAAGGTTGATAATACTAGTATAATGTTAGCGATTTTCTACTTTGGGAACATGATTGTCCAAAATTGTTGATAGTAGCGGAACATTTGACAAAGAAGTCATAACGCCATCGAAACGTTATGGATGTACTTGCTTTTTAACTTGAATTAAAAATTGTTTTTCATTAAAGACCAGTGAGTGCCTTCTTGCAAACGAGGAACATACACATTATATGTGAAGTGCACCCTGGCAGTTGTGATAATGTAAGACTGTGCTTATCTCTTTTTGGAGGATATATATATATATATATATATATATATATATATATATATATATATATATATATATATATATACCAAGTTTTTGGATCCAAGCACTCACTTTATGATGGACTGCCTGGGTGCACTCTATGGTAGATAGGTAGAAACTTTTCATGCAGAGAAGAGGCACACACAGGACTTAAATAACATAATTTTTATTAATTCATTAATTCAGTCAACGTTTCAGTCCTCACAGGGACCTTTGTCAAGACTGTTCTCCGTAAGAGGTTATACAAGGTAGTCACCGCCTTTTGGTCTATACAATGCTGTGCCAAATTTCAATTCTTTATTAATGACATTTTCCGGGATTTATTGGATATCTGCATTGTCATCTATCTCAATGATATCCTCATTTATTCAAAAGATTTAACCCAACACCACAAACATGTTCGATGGGTATTATCCCGCTTACAAACCGATAAATTGTATGCCATCTATCTAGATGATATCCTCATTTACTCAAAAGATTTAACCCAACACAGCAAACATGTTCGATGGGTATTATCCTGCTTACAAACACATAAATTGTATGCCAAACTTGATAAATGTCAATTTGAAGTAAACCAAATCTCTTTCCTTGGCTATGTAATCTCACCCCAAGGTATTTCAATGGATATTAAGAAGGTTGATGCTATCTCTGACTGGCCTATACCACAGAATAGGAATGCTCTGCAAAGATTCCTAGGCTTCACAAATTTTTATAGAAAAGTCATCAAACATTTCTCTTCGATAGTAAAACCGTTAAACCTCCTCCCTGGAAAAAACACTAAATTCCTATAGACCACTTCAGCCAAAGAATCGTTTGACTTACTCAAGAAAAAAATCCTTACTGCACCCATCCTAAAATTTCCTGATCCATCTCTTTAATACTTACTTGAAGTTGATGCTTCTGATATTGGCATTGGAGCCATTCTATCCCAAAGAGAAAATCTAAAGACTCCACTTCTTCCCATTGCCTAGTACTCACGCACCTTGACACAATCAGAAATACACTACTCAATAGGTGATAAAGAACTTTTCTCAATAAAAGCTGCTCTCAAACACTGGTGACATCTCTTCAAAGGAACTAGTCATCCTATCACAATTTACATCGATCATAAGAATTGGGAATATTTACGCAATAATAAAATGCTATCATCCCGTCAAGTCAGAGGAGCTTATTTTTGTACGGTTCAACTTCACCATCACTTATAGGCCAGGTGTTAAGAATGGGAAAGCTGACTCCCTATCTAGGAAATATGAAACGACAACCTCTATGACGACTCCTTAACCCATTATACTCCATCTAAAATAATAGTATTATTATCTAATGAAAACTATGAAAAACGGATTCACATAGCTATTAAAACCAACCAGCACATCCCTCTAAATCAACTCAGGAAAGTACATTATAATCCTTTGGCAGGACATACAGGAATCAATAAAACTCAAGAGTTAATAAATAGAGTTTTGGTTGGAGTATTGGTGGCCAGGAATAAATAACACTGTACAAAAATATGTGAACACTTGTAACATGTGCGCAAGAACCAAATCTGACAGACAGCGTCCTTTTGTGTTACTTATACTCTTACCTATCCCCAAAAACCCCATGTAAACCATCAGTATGGATTTCATAATAAACTTACCAAAGTCTCAGACTTACACCACAATTTTAGTGCTAGTAGATTACGTAACTAAAATGGCACATACTATTTCTTTACAACATCTTCCATCTGCACAAGTTACCGCTACAGTTTTCATCAACAATATAGTTAAACTGCATGGTTTACCTACATACATCATTACTGACAGAAGAACACAGTTCACTTCCCATTTTTGGAAGGCCTTATGTATTTCACTTCACATTGAAAGAAGATTATCGACTGCTTTCCATCCACAGTCAAATGGCCAGACTGAAAGGATAAACCAGATACTTGAACATTATCTTAGATGTTACTGTTACCACCTCCAAATTTCCTTTCAACAGCAGAGTTTGCTTATAACAACTCATTTAGAAGCACCATCAAGACAACTCCTTTTCATGCAAGTTATGGATATCATCCCACCTTTCTACCTACCTCAGTACCTACTACTAATAGTTCAGCTTTTTCCACTTTTCTTCAAAATATCCAACAGGAACAGCAAGTCTTGCAAGACTCCATCAAAAACTCTCAACTCCAACAGAATAAATTCTATGATCGCAGGAGAAGACTCCTCCTACTTATAAAATTGGTGATAAGGTCTGTCTCTCCACCAAAAACATTAGATTGTCTATTGCTACAAAGAAATTAGGACATCAATTCATAGGTCCTTTCACCATATAACGAATTGTGAATGCCAATGCCATCACATTAGATCTACCCTCTACTTACCGGATTCATCCAACTTTCCACGTCTCCCTCCTCAAACCATTTCCTCCAATCCTTTTCCTGATAGTGGTATACCACCACCTCCACCAGTCAAAATTGATGGTGAAGATGAGTATGACATAGATCACATACTAGATTCATGGAGATTCCGGAGACACCGGCAATATCTTATCTAGTGGAAAGGATATGGTCCTGAGGAACATACAGTTGCAAGAAAAAATATGTGAACCCTTTGGAATGATATGGATTTCTGCACAAATTGGTCATAAAATGTGATCTGATCATCATCTAAGTCACAACAATAGACAATCACAGTCTGCTTAAACTAATAACACACAAAGAATGAAATGTTGTCATGTTTTTATTAAACACATCATGTAAACATTCACAGTGTAGGAGGAAAAAGTATGTGAACCCTTGGATTTATTAACTGGTTGAACCTCCTTTGGCAGCAATAACTTCAACCAAATGTTTCCTGTAGTTGCAGATCAGACATGCACAACGGTCAGGAGTAATTCTTGACCATTCCTCTTTACAGAACTGTTTCAGTTCAGCAATATTCTTGGAATGTCTGGTGTGAATCGTTTTCTTGAGGTCATGCCACAGCATCTCAATCGGGTTGAGGTCAGGACTCTGACTGGGCCACTTCAGAAGGCGTATTTTCTTCTGTTTAAGCCATTCTGTTGTTGATTTACTTCTATGCTTTGGGTCATTGTCCTGTTGCAACACCCATCTTCTGTTGAGCTTCAGCTGGTAGACAGATGGCCTTAAGTTCTCCTGCAAAATGTCTTGATAAACTTGGGAATTCATTTTTCCTTCGATGATAGCAATCCGTCCAGGCCCTGACGCAGCAAAGCAGCCCCAAACCATGATGCCCCCACCACCATACTTCACAGTTGGGATGAGGTTTTGATGTTGGTGTGCTGTGCCTCTTTTTCGCCACACATATTGTTATGTGTTTCTTCCAAACAACTAAACTTTGGTTTCATCTGTCCACAGAATATTTTGCCAGTACTGCTGTGGAACAGGTGCTCTTGTGCAAACTGTAAACGTGCAGCAATGTTTTGTTTGGACAGCAGTGGCTTCCTCTGTGGTATCCTCCCATGAAATCCATTCTTGTTTAATGTTTTACGCATTGTAGATTCGTTAACAGGGATGTTAGCATTTGCCAGTGACTTTTGTAAGTCTTTAGCTGACACTCTAGGATTCTTCTTCACCTCATTGAGCAGTCTGCGCTGTGCTCTTGCAGTCATCTTTACAGGATGGCCACTTCTAGGGAGAATAGCAGCAGTGCTGAACTTTCTCCATTTATAGACAATTTGTCTTACCGTGGACTGATGAACAGCAAGGCTTTTGGAGATACTTTTATAACCCTTTCCAGCTTTATGCAAGTCAACAATTCTTAATCGTAGGTCTTCTGAGAGCTCTTTTGTGTGAGGCATCATTCACGTCAGGCAATGCTTCTTATGAAAAGCAAACCCAGAACTGGTGTGTGTTTTTTTATAGGGCAGGGCAGCTGTAACCAACACCTCAAATCTCATCTCATTGATTGGACTCCAGTTGGCTGACATCTCACTCCAATTAGCTCTTGGAGATGTCATTAGTCTAGGGGTTCACATACTTTTTCCACCTGCACTGTGAATGTTTACATGGTGTGTTCAATAAAAACATGGCAACATTTCATTCTTTCTAGATACAGGGTCAGTGTAGACCGAGAGTAAGTTGAACCAGAATTGCCATCCTCCTAATTGCACTTCTCACAACAAGTGCAATTAGATTAGGGGATTTTTTCTGCAAAGGGTGGAGGCGGCGCCTAAAAGGCTATCTGGCAAATGTACTATTAAGTTTAAAAATAATAATAATAAATATAACTTAGTATAGTTCCAACAGGATTGCAATTTGTATGATATTAAACCGTTAAAACTAGTTCCTAGTATTGCAAAGTTCTTAGGATTAATTTAAATAGAGTGGTATTAAAAATTGGTAATCGAAAATATTAGTTTAAAAAATTGTTAATAACAAATTAATAATAGAAAAAATGCAAGTTGCTGGCTGCAGGGTTTGACTTTTTATTAATACATATAAGTAAATGACTCCCAGACATTTGTTTCATACTACAGTAAATCCCCCATTTAAAATTTAGCTGACTAATATACTGAGACACCGGTGTCCATTCAATCTGAATTAAACAATTTAAACACAACCTAGTTTTTCTAAAAACAATGAGTTAAATAAATGTACTTTAAAAACACATCAACTGTAGAGCAGATTAAGTCTGATGACAAACAAAAATTAATAGCCTGTTAGATGACTTGATATCTAAAAAAAAAAATGTTACCAAAGTAAATGAAAATTGTTTTAAAAAGACCGGATTGAATATAAATACAAAAGCTTTCTTTGGGACTTCACAATAACTAGTATTCTATGTGTATTAGAATTTTGATCAGAGTCTATATAGAAAAATATTCGCACATTTGTATATGTGCTGGTGACTGATAATATTCCTTATGTACTTGTGAGTCTCTTAACGTGACAGTAAATGTAACTGGTGACTGTTGGTATTCCTTGTATACTTGATAGTCTCTTGTGTAACAGCACATCGAATTGCCTGTGTTAGTTATTTGGCTTACTTCCAATTTCACATATGATAGGTCTTGCATTGTAATTCCCTCACCCGGTCTTCCGGTAATGTAGGCGTGTACTTTTCAGCCTGCTCACATGGGTTCCACCGGGTTCGTGCTGTATCACTCGTAGTGAGTTTGGGTAAGAACTCTTCCAAATCTCCTTAGTGTGCACACTAATGATCCTCTGTTGGTCTGTACTCCTACCATCTACCCAAGATATTCAGTGGATTTCTGGCATGACGGACCTGGGAGTGAACTTTCTGTGTCTCCTCGAAGCCGGATAGTGGTCAAATCTACGCGTTTCAGCTCTCCAGGGAGCCTTTGTCAAGATGCCTACTTCCAGCTGAGATCATTTATTTAAAGGTGTTTCATTAACCCTTTCCTTGTCTCCAAATTGGTCAAACTTTAAATAGTGTATGTATTGTATTGTATATCTGTCACTGTCCCACTTATAACATTCAACCGGTTCTTTAGTTTAAAAAAAAAGTCATATGTTAGTTAAAAGAAAATCAATAATTAAAGACACATTATATTATCTTATTCCTAATGGGCCTATCTTATTTTTCTACCATATCGTTAAAGCCTTACAGCAATTTGTATTTCAACATTTAGAAATCTAAAAAAGTGTTTTGTAAAAAAGTTCAACAATTAAAAATTAACTGAATTGGGTTATAACTAATGGATCTTGGCGTTGGAAATGGGAAACATCGTTCAGACTCAATAAATTTTTCATGCAAATATTTTTTTCACATACTAGGCTGGGTTAGAACTCTCAACCTTTATAGTGGAGGATTGACTCCTTAGCTACTATGCTACCAAGGTCTCCTTGTGTCCTAGATTCATAATATGCGTACTTAGCTTATTTTTAGTCCGATATATCAGATTTGAAAATTATGGTCTGTCTCTTATTTTACCTTGTATTCAAACCCTGGTACTTTAGTTTGTGAGGTCGTAGCCTTACCCATTATGCTAGCTTTCTGGTATGCCGTCATCATTCACTTAATACCTATGGTACCGGTGTCTCAGTATATTAGTCAGCTAAATTTTAAATGGGGGATTTACAATAGTATGAAACAAATGTCTGGGAGTCATTTACTTATATGTATTAATAAAAATGTATTATGAATAGTCAAAGCCTGCAGCAACTTGCATTTTTTCTATTATTAATTTGTTATTAACAATTTTTTAAACTAATATTTTCGATTACCAATTTTTAATACCACTCTATTTAAATTAATCCTAAGAACTTTGCAATACTAGGAACTAGTTTTAACGGTTTAATATCATACAAATTGCAATCCTGTTGGAACTATACTAAGTTATAATTATTATTATTATTTTTAAACTTAATAGTACATTTGCCATATAGCCTTTTAGGCACTGCCTCTACCCTTTGCAGAAAAATCCCCTAATCTAATTGTACTTGTTGTGAGAAGTGCAATTAGAAGGTTGGCAATTCTGGTTCAACTTACTCTCGGTCTACACTGACCCTGTATCCAGTTTGAACTTTAACATTCTCACTAGTGTAAGCTGAGGTAAGCTCTAAATCAGCTATATTTCTTCATTTTAGACATACCAAAAATAGTCTAATTTAAACCACAAATACACGGATTATATATATAACAATTAGGATGGACATTTTTAAAACAAGAGATACACTATTATCAGCCATTGATGCTTCCATGGAAAATAATATTCAGACATTGGAAGCTCCTTTTTCAAATTCAATTCTAGACATTAACACCACCCTGAATAAGCTTGAAGATTTACTTACTAAAGAACTAAAAATATAAACAGAATTGAAATTTATGGAGAAATACATAAAAGTAGGGATGGTTCCAAGAGGACTACGTTTAAAAAAAGATTGTACATTTGAACTAAAAACAGATTTAAAAAATTGAATGGTTTGATGTACTAGAAAAAGCTTCTTTTGACCTAATTAAGATTATTATTAAGGCAAGAAATATTGCATTAAAAGAAATTAATGATGAGTTGACTAAATCAAAAATAATTTTTGATTCTAAGATGAAAGATATTGAGTCCCAGGAAAAAGAGAGTGAAATTATTAATAAATTAGGTGACCTTAATAGAGATCTATTAAATAATAAATGGAAAAAGTTTAATAGGGATAGAGATGACTATAAAATTGATGAAGATATTGAAAATGAACAAGGGGAAAACACACAAAATACTAATAATAAAAAGAATAATACACTATTCAGTAAAAAAAGGAAAACAGGCCACAGAACAGGCAAGAAGTAACACTTGTTAAAGAACCACAAGACTTTATTCAGAGACAACAGGGAGATAGAAATTAAACTCACAACTCAACCAATAATAGAAAGACCACTGTATGTGATAAAAGGGACCAGGAACAACACAGAGACCAGACAATTAGAACAGGGAGACCAGATAGAAGACTAAGGAATGAGTATAGGGATAATGACTATTATGGTAGAAACAGATTTAGAGACTATACAGGGAGTGCAGAATTATTAGGCAAGTTGTATTTTTGAGGATTAATTTTATTATTGAACAACAACCATGTTCTCAATGAACCCAAAAAACTCATTAATATCAAAGCTGAATAGTTTTGGAAGTAGTTTTTAGTTATAGCTATTTTAGCGGGATATCTGTGTGTGCAGGTGACTATTACTGTGCATAATTATTAGGCAACTTAACAAAAAACAAATATATACCCATTTCAATTATTTATTTTTACCAGTGAAACCAATATAACATCTCAACATTCACAAATATACATTTCTGACATTTAAAAACAAAACAAAAACAAATCAGTGACCAATATAGCCACCTTTCTTTGCAAGGACACTCAAAAGCCTGCCATCCATGGATTCTGTCAGTGTTTTGATCTGTTCACCATCAACATTGCGTGCAGCAGCAACCACAGCCTCCCAGACACTGTTCAGAGAGGTATACTGTTTTCCCTCCTTGTAAATCTCACATTTGATGATGGACCACAGGTTCTCAATGGGGTTCAGATCAGGTGAACAAGGAGGCCATGTCATTAGATTTTCTTCTTTTATACCCTTTCTTGCCAGCCACGCTGTGGAGTACTTGGGCGCGTGTGATGGAGCATTGTCCTGCATGAAAATCATGTTTTTCTTGAAGGATGCAGACTTCTTCCTGTACCACTGCTTGAAGAAGGTGTCTTCCAGAACCTGGCAGTAGGACTGGGAGTTGAGCTTGACTCCATCCTCAACCCGAAAAGGCCCCACAAGCTCATCTTTGATGATACCAGCCCAAACCAGTACTCCACCTCCACCTTGCTGGCGTCTGAGTCGGACTGGAGCTCTCTGCCCTTTACCAATCCAGCCACGGGCCCATCCATCTGGCCCATCAAGACTCACTCTCATTTCATCAGTCCATAAAACCTTAGAAAAATCAGTCTTGAGATATTTCTTGGCCCAGTCTTGACATTTCAGCTTGTGTGTCTTGTTCAGTGGTGGTCGTCTTTCAGCCTTTCTTACCTTGGCCATGTCTCTGAGTATTGCACACCTTGTGCTTTTGGGCACTCCAGTGATGTTGCAGCTCTGAAATATGGCCAAACTGGTGGCAAGTGGCATCTTGGCAGCTGCACGCTTGACTTTTCTCAGTTCATGGGCAGTTATTTTGCGCCTTGGTTTTTCCACACTCTTCTTGTGACCCTGTTGACTATTTTGAATGAAACGCTTGATTGTTTGATGATCACGCTTCAGAAGCTTTGCAATTTTAAGAGTGCTGCATCCCTCTGCAAGATATCTCACTATTTTTGACTTTTCTGAGCCTGTCAAGTCCTTCTTTTGACCCATTTTGCCAAAGGAAAGGAAGTTGCCTAATAATTATGCACACCTGATATAGGGTGTTGATGTCATTAGACCACACCCCTTCTCATTACAGAGATGCACATCACCTAATATGCTTAATTGGTAGTAGGCTTTCGAGCCTATACAGCTTGGAGTAAGACAACATGCATAAAGAGGATGATGTGGTCAGAATACTCATTTGCCTAATAATTCTGCACTCCCTGTAGGAGGAATGTGAACCCAACCGGTTTAAGAATAGAAACTATTATCACACTAATCAGAGGGATTATGACCAATACTATAGAAACTATGAAAATAGAGATTTCAAGAGAGATGAATTTAGATATCAGAGGGAGAGAGATGGAAATAGATATTATGGATATTTTAACGGAAATAGAAATTGCCAACGGGGTTGGTACAATAGAGAAATTGAATCCCGTGAATTAAACAGGAGAACGGAACCAGTGCAAGAAAACTGGAGGGTCCCAATGTATAATAGATTCAATGCTTTAAGAACAGCTGAGCAATCTCCCCCTAGAGCCAGTACATTGGCCAATTTTTTATGAGTGGGTCAGAACAGAAACCACGACCCACCAAAAGGAAAGCGAAGAAGAGAGGGGGAAGAGGAGGGGCAAGAAATAGAGAACAATAAACACTGTAAGTGAGAGTAGTGGAATTTTTAACCTAAGTGAAGTACAATTAACTAAGACACAAGAAAATATACTAAAAAGAGGGTTATCTTTCGCCCCCACCTCCAAAATGAATACATTTGAACATTATATAAACATCAACCAATTTGTGAGAAGATTAACCTTAAAGAAACATTTTCTAAAAAATCCTATTGTCGATAATAAACTGGATGAAACAAAGAAAGGATATATTCACACCAATTTTAGATCTAAATCCAAATTTTTCCCAACACAGGAGAAAGGAAAATACATAGAGTCATTTGAGAAAATGGTAAAACAAGATTTAGAGGAAATGGACACCAAACAAAGAATTTTTTTTAAGTGGAATCTAAGTTTGAAGGAAAAAACAATTCTAAAAGAGTTACTGTCATGATCCGGTGTACATGCGCTCAGGACACAGACCCTCGGGGAAGTGGTAGTGATTTGAAGACACCGACCCCTGACCCGGGGAAGAGTATCCTGGACGTGGATAGATGATATTCTGTGATTCATAGTTGCTAGAAGTTATTGTAGAATAAATGGAGAGTGCAACATTTGTATACAATATATTCTGACTTCACTGTGACTTATAGTTAGTTAATAGAAGTAACTGCAGGATTCAATGAGAGAAAAAATATAGCAATGTGGAATGTTCAGGCTTCAGAGTAATATAGTAAAAGATTGACACTTAGATGCAAACTAAGGTTTGTTGCAGGTTCACAGTACATAATATTATATAAAGCTGTATGTCAGAGTTTAAGCACAGCTGCACAGGTACTTAGACAAGCTGCAAGTTTAGGCATTAATTACTGTTTGTGCATTTAGATGCAAACTTGGTTTGTTGCAGGTTCACAGTATATAATATTATAAAGAGCTGTATGTCAGTAATTAGCAGAGCAGCACAGGTGAAATTTAAGTTTAAGGCATCAATTACTGTTTGAACATATATTGGAGAATCACATGAAAGCTTTTAATTGAACACATAGATGCAGAGTTCAGAATATGTTAAAATATTTGCAGCAGGATATTTCAGCAATGACAACTTGTAGCAGAGAAATAGTTATAAAGTTCTGAGTAAGATGCTGTTGTAATTAGAGAGTGATGATAACCAAAAGTATGCTTGATTTATAATAAAGTTCTGAGTTTGTTAAGTAGCAGTGTCCAGGAAACAGAAAATGGAATTATTTGGATACTTGCGATTTGATGATTTTAGGCATTGGAATAGAAAATGCTGTAGGTTGAAATAGTTGGTAAATTCATACAGGAAACAGTCACAGACCTCTGTTGTTCAGGAGAGAGAACAAAAATGACATGGAGTACCGGTAGTAGGTGTATGGAGGTAGTGAGTCCAATCGGAAATCAAGAAAGGAGGGTTGGAAATCTCTTGAAAAAGTTGAATGACGAAGTAAAGGCCATGTAATTCAGGTATCAAAAGATCTTGACAATGATGAGAGCAAAACTTGAAGTCAACTTTTTTGTAGTCATCGTGAGAATGCATGAACATAACATACAATGAGCTTCCTACCACAGAATCATCCTGAGGGTAGATAGGCGGATGTTCTTCATGATAGATGACCATATACATAGCCAATGAAAAGGCAGCCAGTCCTAGAGAAATGAATAGGCTTTCCTCAGCTTCAGAAATAGAGATGCAGCATTCTGGATTGATAACCATATTAAGCACCTTTGGGTCAGAGATTTGAGTATCCTCAGAATTAACCTCTTGGCTGAGGATTAGATATACTCCAAAAGAAAAATCTATAGCCACTTCTAACGCAATAGCAGGGCTTTCTTCAAAACAGGAGATAGGAGTGTAGAGTGCAAGATTTGTCCAGTTCTTGCCATCTTCTAATTCAATATGAAATGTCTCCTTACTGGATTCAGAATCAAAAGTGTTCTCACTAAGAACAGGTATATGAATGTCCACACCAGGGCAAGGTTCAGGAATACCCACATCTGGGCAAGGTTCAGTCATATCCTCAGTAGGATCAGGTGAAGGAATGCCCATGCCAGGGCAAGGTTCGGAAGTACCCACATCTGGGCAAGGTTCAGGAATATCTTCAGTAGGATCGAGTGAAGGAATGCCCATGCCAGGGCAAGGTTCAACTATAGAGAAAGAAAAAGAACCCACTTTAGAGCCAGGAACCATACTCTCTTCTGAGCAGAGGGCAAGGCTTTCTTCAGGGTTCATAAACGAAGAATTAACAAGACCCACTTTAGAGCGAAGAACCATACTCGCTTCTGAGTAGAGGGCATGGCTATCTTCAGGATCAAGTATTATTACACCCATTTCTGGGTTAAACAAAGGAATACCCATACCAGGGTTAAAAACAGGAGAGTCCACCTTGATGTCAGGTTTAGTAGTATAATCATGGAAAACAGGAACAGGAATGGGCACTGGGGATTCTTCTTGAAGAACTTTTCTACAAGTTTCAGGTTCAAGAATGTCCACTTGCGAACTTGGTTCAAAGTTGTCCTCACAGGATTCAGTATCAGGAATTCCTGTACAGGAAACTAATGTAGTAGAAAATGTAGGTTGATGCAAAGTATCTCCCAAGGGAAACAATTTCTTAGATGCAGTAACAGAAGAATTTTGAGAAGGTGAAGTGTACTGAAATATGCCACACTCAGGTAGATGCGGAGGAATTGTGACACAAGATTCTGACTGAGAAGTTATCTGGAGTTCAGCAGGCATGCTTATTTGAGTTTGAATATCAGAGCTAAATTCTCCAGGGATTATCTCTGGTAAACTGAAAGGTTGTATATCTGGAACAGAATTATCTTTTGCTTGTAGCACAGGGTTTACAGGTATTGAGGCAGCATGAGAGGAATGCAAGAAATCAATAATTGGAAACAGTTTTTGTAGTTGTTGTAGAGTCTGAGAAGAGATACCATTAGATGCTTTAAGAACAGACTGATAGTGACTATAGACATCATCCAGCTTGGTGTTGACAGTGTCAGGAGGCAAGAGAGGGTCTGTTACAACAGAAACTAAAACAGGGGAATCAGGCTGAGTTTCCTCTTTGCACTTCTGATTTTCTGTGGGCAGAAGGATTTTCTTCTTCTTCTTCTTCTTCTTCTTTTTCTTAGAGAGCTTAGATTTCTTCCCAGTATGAGGCTTTTTAGGTTGCTGCCATTGTGGCTTGTAGTAAGGTTGAGAACAGAAATCTTCTTCATCACTGGATGCATAATTCTGATGTGATAAATCAGCATGGTAGTTGAGGGGACCTTTTCTCCAAACAGCAGTCTGTAAACCAGATGTCTTTTCTTGCAGCTCTGAATCTGTCCAATCCAACAAATCCATGGTAATATCATAAATAGGAAGATCAGTATTTCCATGAGAGGTTTCATGATGGGAGCTGTCTGTATCTTCCATATTATAAATATAAGAACCAAGGATGTCATTATAGCCAATAGGTTGAGGTTTTGTCTGAGTTTGTGGCGAATTAAAGTTGCGCTCATACCAGTCTAATGCCAGTTCAGCTGGATCTGTGAAGTCATCCTCCATGTTGACATATTCAGACTCAGAATCAGTATCACCAGGATAGGAATTACAAACAGGAGGAGTAGATGGTTTTCAGGAACAGTAGTCATGTCTCTTTAAATCTTTAAAGGTCTGAATTTTTTCTGCTGAATCTATGAATGCATCCTCTTCAGTTACATAGTCAGACTCAGAATCAGTTTCACAAAAATGGAAATCACGAACATGAGGAACAGATGAAATTCTATAATAGTGGTTCTGTCTCTTTAAATCTTTGAAAGCCTGAATTTTTTCTGCTGAAGCTATGGTTAAATCCTCTTCATTTTCATAGTCAGATTCAGGATCAGTTTCACCAAAATGGTAAGCACGAAATTGAGGAACAGATGACATTTTAGAAAAGTGGTTCTGTCTCTTTAAATCTTTAAAAATCTGAATTTTTTTCTGCTGAAGCTATGGTTAATTCCTCTTCATTTTCATAGTCAGATTCAGGATCAGTTTCACCAAAATGGTAACCACGAACATGAGTAGAGGATTGTCTAGAATGGGAGTACTGTGTCTTTAAATTTTTTAAAGTTTGAAAATCTTCTGTTTTTCCTTTAGGGATTGCTTGGGTCTGAGTTATGTTGTAATTTTTTATTTTCCTTTGAGGGTCGGTGCATCCACTACCACTGCGGATCCCTTTTTTAGGCATTAACATTCTGTCATGATCCGGTGTACATGCGCTCAGGACACAGACCCTCGGGGCAGTGGTAGGGATTTGAAGACACCGACCCCTGACCCGGGGAAGAGTATCCTGGACGTGGATAGATGATATTCTGTGATTCATAGTTGCTAGAAGTTATTGTAGAATAAATGGAGAGTGCAACATTTGTATACAATATATTCTGACTTCACTGTGACTTATAGTTAGTTAATAGAAGTAACTGCAGGATTCAATGAGAGAAAAAATATAGCAATGTGGAATGTTCAGGCTTCAGAGTAATCTAGTAAAAGATTGACACTTAGATGCAAACTAAGGTTTGTTGCAGGTTCACAGTACATAATATTATATAAAGCTGTATGTCAGAGTTTAAGCACAGCTGCACAGGTACTTAGACAAGCTGCAAGTTTAGGCATTAATTACTGTTTGTGCATTTAGATGCAAACTTGGTTTGTTGCAGGTTCACAGTATATAATATTATAAAGAGCTGTATGTCAGTAATTAGCAGAGCAGCACAGGTGAAATTTAAGTTTAAGGCATCAATTACTGTTTGAACATATATTGGAGAATCACATGAAAGCTTTTAATTGAACACATAGATGCAGAGTTCAGAATATGTTAAAATATTTGCAGCAGGATATTTCAGCAATGACAACTTGTAGCAGAGAAATAGTTATAAAGTTCTGAGTAAGATGCTGTTGTAATTAGAGAGTGATGATAACCAAAAGTATGCTTAATTTATAATAAAGTTCTGAGTTTGTTAAGTAGCAGTGTACAGGAAACAGAAAATGGAATTATTTGGATACTTGCGATTTGATGATTTTAGGCATTGGAATAGAAAATGCTGTAGGTTGAAATAGTTGGTAAATTCATACAGGAAACAGTCACAGACCTCTGTTGTTCAGGATCACAACTTCAATGTTAATGCAAAGCACATTAGACCTGAGAAGGCTTAAAAAGAGCCTGAGGTAATCAGGTGCATGAATGATTAATCAGGCAGGCAAGCAAGCTGAATGTGAATACTGCCCAAATGCAGCAGTCAGAGAAGGAAGTCTTAAAGGGATAGTGACATTAGACTGAGATATGTTACAGTTACAGTCAAGATCTGATATAGTGATCAAGCAGGCTGATAAAGGGGGTGGAGTGGTGATTATGAGCAGTACAAATAATAAAACTGAGGCATATAGACTACTCAATGAAAGTAACAAACCTATTGACAGAATCAGAATACAATTTCCTGCTAATTAAAAACTTTAGAACTCCTATCTTTTACTTCTTACCGAAGATTCACAAAAATCTAAAAAAGCCACCGGGACGCCCGATAATATCAGGCATTGATTCAATCACATCGAATCTATCCCAGTACATTGGTTATTTCTTGCAGAACTATGTTAAAGAACTCCCCTCTTACATATCTGACTCCGCACATTTTTAAAGAATATTAAAGGATATACAATGGGAAGACAATTTTGTGCTAGTCACCTGTGATGTTAGCTCCCTATATACAAACATAGAACATAATTTAGGAATACAAGCAATTGAACAATTTTTTAAAAAAGATCCAGAGATGACTAGCACACAGAACGAATTCCTACTTAAATATATTGAGTTCATTCTGAGAAACAACTATTTCAAATTTGAAAATGGATATTTTCTTCAGGTAAAGGGTACGGCTATGGGCACAAGGTTCGCACCAAGTTATGCCAACTTATTCATGGGGGTCTTTGAAAATGAAGTCATTGACCAATCGCTCTATAGATGCTATATCGACGATTTGTTCTTTATATGGAGGGGGGACACAGAATTATTAGACTTGTTTATTGATAATCTCAACTCCAATAAGTTTGGCCTTAGTTTTACTCATGAAAGTAGCAAACAGAGAATTAACTATTTGGATATTGAAATAGAAATAAAGAATAACGAAATAAAAACAAAGACCTTTTTCAAAAAGGTCGATTCTAATAATTATATAGACTCAGAGAGCTGCCACCACTCCAAATGGAAAAAGAACATACCAAAGGGTCAATTACTTCGTGTAAGAATGAACTGTACTGACTTAGTAGACTTTGAGGAACAGTCAAAAGTGCTTATAAAAAGATTTGGACAAAAGGGGTATGACACCGACAGAATCTCAGAAATAGCAAATGAAGTTAAAGGCATAGACAGAGAAGAACTATTACTGAAAAAAGTCAAGCCACCAAAGGAAGAGTTAAAAGGGATACTTGACATACCATTAATTACAACTTACTCAGCGCTTCATAAACAATTTCAAAGAATTTTTAAAAAAAAACACTGGCACCTGCTACTGAAAGACCCGCTAATAGGGCCCAATATAGGAAGAAACCCAAGATTAATTTACAGAAAGGCAAAGAATCTAAAATCAATACTAGCCCCCAGTGAATTTAAAAATGGGGGTAATATGTGCAATAAAGGCTATAAAACACTAAAAGTAGAAAAAATTGAGGGTTTATTTCCATGTCATCAGTGCAAGTCCTGTAAACATAGTACAAAATTAAAACAGATAAAGTCAGACAAGGATGGGAGACTTATTAAAACAACAGACATTATAAGATGTACGGATATGAATATTATTTATATGTTACAGTGTAATTGCAATCTAAGATACTTTGGACAAACGGGATGGAAATTAAAAGACCATATATGTGAGCACATCCTAGCTATAGAAAACCAGAGAGAAGATACTATTCCGTATAAACATTTCAAAGAGGTCCATAAAGGCAATACTGATATTTTGAAATTTTGGGGAGTTAAAAAAGTAGTACCAGATGGGAGAAGAAAAAACATAGGAAAGAAATTGTTGAAACATGAAGCAGAGTTCATTTTTAATTTTGGAACACTTCACCCTAAGGGATTGAATAGCGAAATGGATCTGAATTCATTTATATAAATTATATTAGTTTACTTTTTTCACTAAAAAAATAAGTCAATCACAACATAAACATTTATTATAATGTTGGTAAAACTAAAGAATAGAGTAGTGGCTAAGAGCATCTTATATTTTTAACAGTAAAAAAATTATTACATTGAAGTATATGAGTTCAACTATGGCCAACGTTACTATAAACAGACAATTTACTATCTTATATTTTTTATGTTTTATTTTTTATTATTTATTTATTATATATATAAATAAATCAGCTGACTCCAACAATACACAAGAATGATATTTCTATCTACATTTTAGAGACCACACAGTAGAATCGTATTGGTAGATGAATAGAGAAACACATTAGCATGAAATTGCCAAAAGCTATATACATATAGGTATTAAGTGAATGAGGGAGGCATACCAGGAAGCTAGCATAATGGGTAAGGTAAAATAAGAGACAGACCAAAATTTTCAAATCTGATATATCAGACTAAAAATAAGATAAGTACGCATATTATGGCTAAGAAGTCAATCCTCCACTATAAAGGTAGAGAGTTCTAACCCAGCCTAGTATGTGAAAAAAAAAAAAAATTACATGCAAAATTTATGGAGTCTGAATGATGTTTCCCATTTCCAACGCCGAGATCCATTAGTTATAACCCAATTCAGTTAATTTTTAATTGTTGAACTTTTTTTACAAAACACTTTTTTAGATTTCTAAATGTTGAAATGCAAATTGCTATAAGGCTTTAACGATATGGTAGAAAAATAAGATAGGCCCATTAGGAATAAGATAATATAATGTGTCTTTAATTATTGATTTTCTTTTAACTAACATATGACTTTTTTTTAAACTAAAGAACCAGTTGAGTGTTATAAGTTGGACAGTGACAGATATACAATACGATACATACACTATTTAAAGTTTGACCAATTTGGAGACAAGGAAAGGGTTAATGAAACACCCTTTAAATAAACGATCTCAGCTGGAAGTAGGCATCTTGACAAAGGCTCCCTGGAGAGCTGAAACGCATAGATTTGACCACTATCCGGCTTCAAGGAGACACAGAAATTTTACTCCCAGGACCGTCACGCCAGAAATCCACTGAACATCTTGGGTAGACGGTAGGAGTACAGACCAACAGAGGATCATTAATGTGCACACTAAGGAGATTTAGAAGAGTTCTTACCCAAACTCACTACGAGTAATACAGCACGAACCCGGTGAAACCCAGGTGAGCAGGCTGAAGAGTACACGCCTACATTACCGGAAGACCGGGTGAGTGAATTACAACGCAAGACCTATCATATGTGAAATTGGAAGTAAGTCAAATAACTAACACAGGCAATTCAATTTGCTGTTACACAAGAGACTTACAAGTATACAAGGAATACCAACAGTCACCAGTTACATTTGCTGTCACGTTAAGAGACTCACAAGTACATAAGGAATATTACCAGTCACTAGCACATATACAAATGTGCGAATATTGTTCTATATAGACTCTGATCAAAATTCTAATACACATAGAATACTAGTTATTGTGAAGTCCCAAAGAAAGCTTTTGTATTTATATTCAATCCGGTCTTTTTAAAACAATTTTCATTTACTTTGGCAACATTTTTTCATTGTTTAGATATCAAGTCATCTAACAGGCTATTCATTTTTGTTTGTCATCAGACCTAATCTGCTCTACAATTGATGTGTTTTTAAAGTACATTTATTTAACTCATTGTTTTTAGAAAAACTAGGTGTGTTTAAATTGTTTAATTCAGATTGAATAGACACCGGTGTCTCAGTATATTAGTCAGCTAAATTTTAAATGGGGGATTTACAGTAGTATGAAACAAATGTCTGGGAGTCATTTACTTATATGTATTAATAAAAAACTTTTATGAATAGTCAAAGCCTGCAGCAACTTGCATTTTTTCTATTATTAATTTGTTATTAACAATTTTTTAAACTAATATTTTCGATTACCAATTTTTAATACCACTCTATTTAAATTAATCCTAAGAACTTTGCACTACTAGGAACTAGTTTTAACGGTTTAATATCATACAAATTGCAATCCTGTTTGAACTATACTAAGTTATAATTATTATTATTATTTTTAAACTTAATAGTTTAAAAATATTTACTATATTTACTATATTTACTATAGTTAGTATAGTTTGCCAGATAGCCTTTTAGGCGCCGCCTCCTCCACCCTTTGCAGAAACATTTCATTCTTTGTGTGTTATTAGTTTAAGCAGACTGTGATTGTCTATTAATGTGACTTTGATGATGATCAGAACACATTTTATGACCAATTTGTGCAGAAATCCATATCATTCCAAAGGGTTCACATACTTTTTCTTGCAACTGTACGTGGGAATCCTCTCATCAACTCCATGCTCCTCTGCTTCTCAAGATCTTCCATCAACAAAACCCTACAAAGCTACAGTAGAAGCCCCATACTGACTTCTTTGTGGGGGGGGGGGCACCTGTAAGGGTTTGCTTTTCTCCTTTAAAAATTCCCACACCTTCAGATTATGCTGAGCAACTACCTTAATAAACACACCTCTAACCATTACACCTTGCTTGGAAATTGATCAAGCTTTGTGTCTCCACAGGTGTTCCTGTTTCTAGTATTACTCTCTTTGTTTCCAACAAGCCAGGGGATTCCTTACTACTTTGGATGTGATTTTTACTAACCCTCATGCACATACAGTGTGTTTTTGGTTTTCAGCGTCAGCTCTCTTTCTGTAACAGCAAACCAGCTGTACCATTATCCAGTTTACAAGTAGAGGACTTTGCAGCATGTAAATTGCCAGCAATTCATTTCACATTTCACAGCCTGCAGCTGCCAAGGATCACACAACTTGTAAACTGTCAGAAAGACAGTTCACTTTTCACAGCTACCAACTACCAAGCTCACACTGCCTGTAACTACAGGTATATGCAAGGCAGATCACCTCTCACAGCCTGCAACTGCCAAGGATCACACAACCTGTAAACTGTCAGGAAGACAGTTCACTGTTCACAGCTACGAACTACCAAGCTTACACTGCCTGTAACTACAGGTATATGCAAGGCAGATCACCTCTCACAGCCTGCAGCTGCCAAGGATCACACATCCTGTAAACTGTCAGAAAGACAGTTCACTTTTCACAGCTACCAACTACCAAGCTCACACTCCCTGTAACTATATGCAAGGCAGATCACCTCTCACAGCCAGCAGCTACCAAAGCACACACAGCCTGAGGTTGGTTCCCTAACTGTTTTTACTGTTCTCTATTTCATTCAATTCCAATCAAGTTACCAGTTGTATGCCTAAAGTAATTCCTGCTCAGTACTTAGAGCCAATTCAAAATTGTTCTGTAATCACAGCTTTTACCTATATCATCTCAAAGTAAAACGGTTTCCTTTACAAGACTGCATGTTTCACTTAAAACCTAATAACCTATGTGATTCCCTTTCAAACTGGAAAGCAGAACTTTTGTTGTTTTCTAGCTGGATTTATTTATTACATGTTCTCAAAAATCTTTCTCTTAAAGCTATACCACAGTTGAAGTCCTAAATCTACTGATAGGCTTACATTATGTGTGTGCAATTGGTGCTGGTCAGGCTCAAAGTGCACAATTTAATTACCAAGTATCTGATGCTTAGCTAATTAGCTGCCGGCTCCTGTAAAAAACAAAATTTATGCTTACCTGATAAATTTCTTTCTTTTGCGATGTACCAAGTCCACGGATTCATCCTAACTTGTGGGACATTGTCCTTCCTGACAGGAAGTAGCAAAGAGAGCACCACAGCAGAGTTGTCTATATAGCTCCCCGCTTAACTCCACCCCCCAGTCATTCGACCGAAGGCCAAGGAAGAAAAAGAGAAACTATAATGTGCAGAGGTGACTGAAGTTTACATAAAAAATACTATCTGTCTTGAATAGACAGGGCGGGCCATGGACTCTACATCGCAAAAGAAAGAAATTTATCAGGTAAGCATAAATTTTGTTTTCTTTTGCATGATGTACCGAGTCCACTTATTCATCCTAATTTGTGGGATACCAATACCAAAGCTTTAGGACACGGATGAAGGGAGGGACAAGACAGGAACCTAAACGGAAGGCACCACTGCTTGCAAAACCTTTCTCCAAAAAATATGTTTATATAATATATAATGTTCTCCCAAAAATATGTTTATATAATATAATGTTTCGCTTTTTATCTGATGAAATGACCCAGTTGGGGTTGAGAAACGCGCCATAACAATAAAGCTATTTTATCTATGAAGTTGTCCGTGTTGTGCTACTCCAACACCAATAGAACAACACGCAAAGGTTTTCTTTTTTAGCAATTGAAATCCAGTCACCAGGAGGTGTATACCAAGCTGAAACCGGGAGAAGATCTTTTTGGAGCTTGTTTTCCACAGTGTACTAGCCACTGCTAACTGCTAGCAAGCTTCCACGCACTGGTCACAGCACAGTGCCATATTTTCTGGTAAGCACATTACTTACTCTCATCTATACCTGCATTTACAGACGGTATCACGCTATTGTGGAGCCCTCTCTCTACCCTTTGTTTCTCCCAAAAATAGCCTCCGAAGAAGCAAAAGTATCAAATTTATAAAATTTTGAAAAGGTATGAAGCGACGACCAAGTCGCAGCCTTACAAATCTGTTCAACAAAAGCATCATTTTTAAAAGCCCATGTGGAAGCTAGTGATGTCACGAGTTATTCACCGGTGAATAGTTCCCGGCGAACATAGCTTGTTCGCGTTCGCAACGGCGGGCGAACATATGCAATGTTCAATCCGCCCCCTATTTGTCATCATTGAGTAAACTTTGACCCTGTATCTCACAGTCTGCAGACACATTCCAGCCAATCAGCAGCAGACCCTCCCTCCCAGACCCTCCCAGCTCCTGGACAGCAGCCATTTTAGATTCATTCGGAAGCTGCATTCTTAGTGAGAGGAGGGGCAGTGTAGCTGCTGCTGATTTAATAGGGAAATTGATAGCTAGTGTATTCAGTGTCCACTACAGTCCTGATGGACTCATCTGATCTCTGCTGTAACGACAGCACCCCAAAAAGCTCTTTTTAGGGCTAGAACATCAGTCTGTTTTTTTTCCTGTGTAATCTAATTGCAGTTGCCTGCCTGCCTGCCAGGCCCACTTGCCCAGTGCCACCACTCATATCTGTTGTAACAGGTAGTGTAAATTTAAAAAAAAAAAACTTTTTTGACTGTGAAACATCAGTCTGCTAGTGTAATCTAATTGCAGTTGCCTGCCTGCCAGTGTGTGTGCCAGGCCCACTTGCCCAGTGCCCCCACTCATATCTGTTGTAACAGTAGTGTAAATTAAAAAAAAAAAACTTTTTTGACAGTGAAACATCAATCTGCTAGTGTAATCTAATTGCAGTTGCCTGCCTGCCAGCGTGTGTGCCAGGCTCACAGCGTATACTGTGTCCACTTGCCCAGTGCCACCACTCATATCTGGTGTAACAGAAGTGTAAATTAAAAAAAACTTTTTTGACTGTGAAACATCAGTCTGCTTGTGTAATCTAATTGCAGTTGCCTGCCTGCCTGCCAGCATGTGTGCCAGGCACACTTGCCCAGTGCCACCACTCATATCTGTTGTAACAGTAGTGTAAATTTAAAAAAAAAACTTTTTTTTACTGTGAAACATCAGTCTGCTAGTGTAATCTAATTGCAGTTGCCTGCCTGCCAGCGTGTGTGCCAGGCTCACAGCGTATACTGTGCCCACTTGTCCAGTGCCACCACTCATATCTGTTGTAACAGTAGTGTAAATTTTTAAAAAAACTTTTTTGACTGTGAAACATCAGTCTGCTAGTGTAATCTAATTGCAGTTGCCTGCCAGCGTGTGTGCCAGGCCCAATTGCCCAGTGCCACCACTCATATCTGGTGTAACAGTAGTGTAAATTTAAAAAATAAAAAACTTTTTTGACTGTGAAACATCAGTCTGCTAGTGTAATCTAATTGCAGTTGCCTGCCTGCCAGCGTGTGTGCCAGGCCCACTTGCCCAGTGCCACCACTCATATCTGGTGTAACAGTAGTGTAAATTAAAAAAAAAAAAAACTTTTTTGACAGTGAAACATCAGTCTGCTAGTGTAATCTAATTGCAGTTACCTGCCTACCAGCGTGTGTGCCAGGCTCACAGCGTATACTGTGCCCACTTGCCCAGTGCCACCACTCATATCTGGTGTAACAGTAGTGTAAGTGTACATTTAAAAAAAAAAAACTTTTTGGACTGTGAAACATCAGTCTGCTTTTTTGTGTCAGGTTCACAGCATATACTGTGCCCACTTGCCCAGTGCCAACACTCATATCTTGTTTAATAGCAGTGTAAGTGTACATTTAAAACAAAAAAAAACTTTTTGGACTGTGAAACATCAGTCTGCTTTTTCTTTTTTTTTTTAAATCTTTTTATTGAGGGCATAACAGTGTTTTCACAATCAGTACATAATACAGTCAATATATCAAACATTCACATCTGGATAGGTAACGGATTTGAGATAACAGGGTTAGGGAGAAAAGAATGCTATAAACCATAACTGGTCACGAAGGTAGCATATACAGTAGTAAAGTACAATATAATTAGATGTATCACAATTATGAAAAAGAAAATAAGACCTCCATACAAGCTTCAACTAACATAGCGATTTCACAGAAATATTCAGTTTTCTTAGTGTGCACCAACTAAGGTTACTATTAAAATGGAGAAATTAGGTGTGCTATGGTGTGTATAAACGGTTCCCATGTCGTGTATTTTAACTGAGTCCCTTAATGGTCAATAGTGACAGAAAGAATAGCTGTGGGAAGAGATAAGCTCATGGGAGATGTCTCATTTATATATTAAGAGGGTTTAGCGCAGGAGAGCACCATTATCCAAGTGATTAACGCTTGGGTATAGTACACATTTAGCTGGGATGTAATTTGCTACTTAAGAAAGATAAAAGTATTAGGTACTTAGCCGCTGCCTCGGCCGCAGGCAACTAAGCCAGCGCCTGTATGTTAGTTGATTGTAGGGGTTACCTTCATATAAGGGCTTATTAATGTTTATAGTAAGATCATGACATTGGTTTCTATGTCTTTATGGTTGTGAAGTCCTGCGCCTCCTTGATATTTTATGTTATGTAAAGGTTGTATGTGGGGCGTGGATGTAAATAAAGTTAGATATCTGATAAGGGAAAAAGACCGTCTAAGAGTGAACATATGTACAAATAAACATGTAAACAGTAAAATCAGTCATAACTATCAGAGAATATGTTTCTAGCAAAGGTGCTACAGAATATACTAGCATAACAGCATGGTTCAAACCTTTACTGGTATGAGGTCAGGTCCACTATAATGGTAGCTGCAAGAGTTCATTTCAGCTATACCATGCTTGCCAGTGCTTACTAGATAAGGCAGTATATTATGGTACCATGGGGCTCCCTTGTTTTCCGTCAGGCAGTTAAAAGTTCCCCCACTCCGGCTACATGAATGAGCAACATAATTCAGCTGTAAAGATGGCGTCTGAGCCGGTTTAGAATGATGGCGCACAAGTTTTTTATTCTGGGTCGTCTCATGTTTAACAGACAAATTTTCGGGCTGGAAAGCCGTGAATCTGCCAAATGTTGCATTGTTGGCCAGCTTGCTCATTGTATCTGCTGCACCCCCTGATACCAAAATGACCTCTCGCAAGCTAGGCAGCCGGATCCCCAAGGCCACTGGAGACACATGTGAGTCCTGCCCTGACCTCGGCCCCGCAGGGCCCCTTCTATTCAGCCCGGGATATTCAGGGGCTTTCTCTATTTTGTAAGCAGCCAGTATCTGCACATCAGCTTCAGCGGTTTCCAAGCTCCCTGGATGCGATTGTATAGCTGTGGTTTCAGGCTTGGCTTGTGGGTCCGGTAAGTGGCTGGAGAAGGGTCCGTGGAGTGAAATCTCTTCTGCTGAGAAGGCAAGCCATCTGTATATGAAAAGGTGTTGTCATCCATATAAACGCTAGGTTCTGTCTGTCTATTAGATACATCCGACATTGTGCTTTTGCAGGTAAAGAAGCCTATTAGGTTGTCATATGGAGCTTTTTCCCTCATGCGATGCAATAGGCCTTCTATTTTTTCAAACCACTGGTCATGACGATCTTGTAGGTTGTGTTCTTCTATAGAAGCCTTTATTCGCTATGTTAGGATTTATTCACAGGGTGAGGAGGTATACTTTGTAAAGTACTGCATTACAGCCAGTTATGGCAAAGACCTCGGCAATCTGAGGGGGAAGCGCTGCCTATTGTGAGCTGCCGCTCTAGGCCTCTATTGTCCGAATCTGGGCTCTGATGTCAATAATACAGCTCAAACAATGAAGTAAAGTTTCCCACAGACGAAAGCTGTGGGTTATTGTGCAATCTGATATATCTTGCTGTAAAATTACTCCGACAATTGGCAAAATCTCAGTGTCTCTATCAGAGCTCGAGAAGATGCAACCGTCTAGGATCGCTGCTTGGACACGCCCCCCAGTCTGCTTTTTTATGTCAGATTCACAGCGTATACTGTGCCCTCTTGCCCAGTGCCACCACTCATAACTTGTTTAATAGTAGTGTAAGTGTACATTTAAAAAAAAAAAAACTTTTTGGACTGTGAAACATCAGTCTGCTTTTTTGTGTCAGGCTCACAGCGCATACTGTGCCCACTTTCCCAGTGCCACCACTCATACCTTGTTTAATAGTAGTGTAAGTGTACATTTAAAAAAAAATGACAGGCAGAGACAGGCCACCCTGCAGGTGCCGTCGTGGTCGTGGTGCTGTGATTCACTTTGGCCCTAGAATAATGCCCAGTGTTCAGAGGCCACGTACCATGAACTCGAAAAGTTCTGAGGACATAGTTGACTTTTTAACACAGGACACCCAATCTTCTATAGTTTCCGCTCCGAACCTTGATGCACCATACTCCTCCAGCTTAGCTTCGGGCACCTCTTAAGTTACCACTCGCCCGCCTGCCGCCACCAACAACAGTAGCACCACAGCCGCTTCACTTGATCTGTCAGAGGAGTTATTTACACATCAGTTGGAAAAAATGAGTGATATAATTGACAGAGGATGTAGATAACAGTGATATGTCTCAGTCAGGCAGCATTACAGACATGGACGTACGGTGTGATGATGATGATGATATTGTGCCCACTGCTGCTTCCTTTGTTGATTTGTCAGATACAAGTGAAGCGGATGATGATGACGATGTGTCCGTGGATGTCACGTGGGTGCCCGTTAGAAGAGAAGAAGAAAAGGGGGAAAGTTCAGATGGGGAGACAGAGAGGAGGAGGAGGAGACAAGTTGGAAGCAGGGGGAGGTGGTTGCAAGGCACTAGTGGCACAGTCAGACAGCATGCATCGGTACCCGGCATGCATTGGCACCCGGGGTCAGCCAGACAGCACACCAATCAACGCATGCTGTTGCCACCACCAGAATGCCGTCATCGCAGAGCTCAGCAGTGTGGCATTTTTTTTGTGTGTCGGCCTCTGACAACAGCGATGCCATTTGCAACCTGTGCCAAAAGAAACTGAGTCGTGGGAAGTCCATCACCCACCTATGTACAACTGCTTTGCGAAGGCACATGATCGCACATCACAAACGCCTATGGGATCAACAAATGAGTACAAGCAGCACACAAACTCAAAGCCACCATCCTCCTCCTGGTCCAGCATCTTCAGCCACGTCAACTACTGCTGTCCTCCTTGCCCCCTCTCAACCATCCGCCACTCTGTCTCTCTTCCGGAGCATTTCCTGCTCATCTGCCCACAGTCAGGTGTCTGTCAAGGACATGTTTGAGCGTAAGAAGCCAATGTCACAATTCACCCCCTTGCCCGGCATCTGACAGCTGGCTTGCTTGAACTCTTAGCCCGCCAGCTTTTACCATACAAGCTGGTGGAGTCTGAGGCGTTCAAAAAATTTGTAGCTATTGGGACACCGCAGTGGAAGGTACCCGGACGAAATTTCTTTGCATAAAAGGCAATCCCCAATCTGTACTCGATTGTGCGAAAGGAAGTAATGGCATGTCTGGCACACAGTGTTGGGGCAAGGGTCCATCTGACCACTGATAGCTGGTCTGCAAAGCATGGTCAGGGCAGGTATATCACCTACACTGCATATTGGGTAAACCTGCTGACGGCTGACAAGCATGGAATGCCTGGCTCTGCAGAGGAGTTGGTGAAACTGCCACGACTTGCAGGCAGGCCTGCTGCCACCTCCTGTACTCCTCATACTCCATCCTCTTCCATAACCTCCTCGGCTGAGTCCTCTTCTGCTGCTGCGTCTTGCTCCACATCAACGGCACCCTTCAGCTCCCCAGGTACTATTCCACATCCCGGATACGGCAGTGTCACGCCGTCTTGGGGTTGACTTACTTGAAAGCAGAGAGTCACACCGGACCAGCACTCCTGTCCGCCCTGAACGCACAGGTGGATCAGTAGCTGACTCCGCACCAACTGGAGATCGGCAAAGTGGTTTCTGACAACGGAAGTAATTTGGTGGCGGCATTGAAATTGGGCAAGTTGACACATGTGCCGTGCATGGTACATGTGTGTAATCTGATCGTACAACGCTTTGTGCATAAGTACCCAGGCTTACAGGACGTCCTGAACCAGGCCAGGAAGGTGTGTGGCCATTTCAGGTGTTCCTACACGGCCATGGCGCACTTTTCAGATATCCAGCGGCGAAACAACATGCCAGTGAGGCGCTTGATTTGCGACAGCCCGACACGTTGGAATTCAACACTCCTAATGTTCGACCGCCTGCTCCAACAAGAAAAAGCCGTTAACGAGTATTTGTATGACCAGGGTGCTAGGACAGCCTGGGATTTTTTTTGTCATGTTACTGGACGCTGATGCGCAATGCCTGTAGGCTCATTCATCCTTTTGAGGAGGTGACAGACCTAGTCAGTCGCACCGAAGGCACCATCAGCGACATCATACCATTTGTTTTCTTCCTGGAGCGTGCCCTGCGAAGAGTGCTGGATCAGGTCGTAGATGAGCGTGAAGAGGAAGAGTTGTGGTCACCATCACCACCAGAAACAGCCTTATCAGCATCACTTGCTGGAACAGCGGCAACGCTGGAAGAGGATTGTGAGGAAGAGGAGTCAGAGGAGGAATGTGGTTTTGAGGAGGTTTAAGACCAAACACAGCAGGTGTCCCAGGGGGCTTGTTGTCACCTTTAGGGGACCCTTGGTGTTGTACGTGGCTGGGGGGGAAGAAGACACCTTCAGTGAGATCACTGAGGACGAGGAACGGGACATGAGTAGCTCGGCATCCAACATTGTGCAAATGGGGTCTTTCATGCTGTCGTGCCTGTTGAGGGACCCTCGTATAAAAAAGATGAAGGAGAACGACCTGTACTGGGTGTCCACGCTACTAGACCCCCAGTATAAGCATAAAGTGCCTGAAATGTTACTGAATTACCGGAAAGGATGCAGCAGTTCCAAAATAAATTAAAAAGTATGCTTTACACAGCGTATAAGGGTGATGTCACAGTACAATGGGAATCTAACAGGGGAAGAGGTGAAAGTAATCCTCTGACTCCCACGACAACGTCGGCAAGGACAGGACGCTTTACAGACGTGTTGTTGATGGAGGACATGCAGAGCTTTTTAACTCCTATGCATCGCAACAGCCCTTCGGGGTCCACCCTCAGAGAACGACTCGACCGACAGGTAGCAGACTACCTCGCCTTAACTGCAGATCTCAACACTCTGAGGAGCGATGAACCCCTTGACTACTGGGTGTGCAGGTTTGACCTGTGGCCTGAGCTATCCCAATTTGCGATAGAACTTCTGGCCTGCCCCGCTTCAAGTGTCCTGTCAGAAAGGACCTTCAGTGCAGCAGGAGATATTGTCACTGAGAAGAGAAGTTGCCTAGGTCAAAAAAGTCTAGATTACCTCACCTTTATTAAGATGAATGAGGGATGGATCCCGAAGGGACTGACATTGGGCGATACATTCGAGTAAAAAAGGCCTGATGACATGAGCTGCCTTGGGCTAAAAATGGTCCACACGCTGCTGTATTTTATATTTGAATGCCGGATGACTTGCGTGTCTTATCCTCCACCAACTATGGTTCAAGCCGCAATGTTTTAGGGCACTTTCTGCCTGGGAAACAAACATCAATTTTTCTGGCCCCTGCTACAGCAGTGGCTGCAACAATACCTAATTTTTCAGGCATGTGTACATGCCAAATTTTTCTGGCCTCTGGTGCTGCACTGTGGCTTCAAAAACCACACCACTCATATCTGGTGGCACAGTAGATTGCACGCACAGTGCCCCAAATTTGTAGTAGGAGGACCAACCAAGCATCTTTTTCCATCTCCCGGTTCCTAAAATCCATGCCATATACATGTCCCCTGATAGGGGACGTAACAGGGATTAAACTGATCAGAATGCTACTACTTAACACACCACTCATATCTGGTGGCACAGTAGATTGCACCCAGTGCTCTGACAAAATGCAGAAGGACATTTGGCAGACGGACATTTGGCCGACAGACAGAAAGCTAAAGAATGTTCCGATTTCGGCCGAGGGCAGATACGTTCCAGAGTGCTCTGTTCTAATCAGAGCCTCGAGCGCCGCAACTGCCTCTGGGAACCTCGGGCGCCGCAACTGCCTCTGGGAACCTTACCATGGGTCTCAGACTGCACGTCTTGTAATTCTCTGTCTTGGAAATTATCTATCCATCAAATCTATCTATTTATCTATCTATCTATCTATCTATCTATCTATCGTATCTATCAAATGTATCTATTGCATCTATTGATCTATCTATCTAATCTATGAATCTATCTATCAAATCTATCTCGTGGCCGGACTGTTATCTGACAGCCACTTGTGTTTCGGCCATGCGATATACATATCCATGCCATATACACGTCCCCTGATAGGGGACGTAACACGGATTAAACTGATCAGAATAGTACTACTTAACACACCACTCATTTCTGGTGGCATAGTAGATTGCAAGCGCAGTGCCCCAAATTTGAAGTAGGAGGACCTACCAAGCATCTTTTTCCATCTCCTGGTTCCTAAAATCCATGCCATATACACGTCCCCTGATAGGGGACATAACACGGATTAAACTGATCAGAATAGTACTACTTAACACACCACTCATATCTGGTAGCACAGTAGATTGCACGCGCAGTGCCCCAAATTTGAAGTAGGAGGACCGACCAAGCATCTTTTTCCATCTCCCGGTTTCTAAAATCCATGCCATATACACGTCCCCTGATAGGGGACGTAACAGGGATTACACTGATAGGAATAGTACTACTTAACACACCTTATAATAACACAGAGAGAGGAAATGCAGAGAGAGCAGTCTGAAGAATAGGAGTCAGAGGAGGAAGGTGGCTTTGAGGAGTTGGAAGACCAAACACAGCAGGCGTCCCAGGGGGCTTTTTGTCCCCTTTTAGGGACCCTTGGTGTTGTACGTGGCTGGGTGGAGGAAGAGACCTTCAATGACATCAGTGAGGACAAGGAACGGGACATGGCTAGCTTGGTATCCAACCTTGTGCAAATGGGGAGTTTGCGGTTGTGCAAATGGACTGTTTGCGGTTGTTTGCGTTGCGTTAAAGGGACAGTCTAGGCCAAAATAAACTTTCATGATTCAGATAGAGCATGTAATTTTAAACAATTTTCCACATTACTTTTATCCTTCTCTTGGTATTCTCAGTTGAAAGCTTAACCTAGGAGGTTCATATGCTAATTTCTTAGACCTTGAAGCCCACCTCTTTCAGATTGCATTTTAACAGTTTTTCACCACTAGAAGATGTTAGTTCACGCATTTCATATAGATAACACTGTACTTGTGCACGAGAAGTTATCTGGGAGCAGGCATTGATTGGCTAGACTGCAAGTCTGTCAAAAGAACTGAAAAAAGGGGCAGTTTGCAGAGGCTTAGATACAAGATAATCACAGAGGTTAAAAGTATATTATTATAAATGTGTTAGTTATGCAAAACTGGCAAATGGGTAATACAGGGATTATCTATCTTTTAAAACAATAAAAATTCTGGTGTAGACTGTCTCTTTAAACGGGGAGTTTGGTCTGTCACTGTGAAGCGGGCGTAACCCTTACACTACCTGATCGATACAACATCATACCTGATGTTTTAAAGCACAATTTAGGAATGTTAGGTGATTTATGCCCTTTATGGCTTAAAAACAGTCTCTGCATCAACTATGTAATTTTCCATGGGAGTTTTGCCATGGATCCCCCTCCGGCATGCCACAGTCCAGGTGTTAGTCTCCTTGAAACAACTTTTCCATCACTATTGTGGCCAGAAAGAGTCCCTGTGGGTTTTAAAATTTGCCTGCCTATTGAACTCAATGGCGGTTCGCCCGGTTCGCCCGTTCGCGAACAGTTGCGGAAGTTCATGTCCGCCATTCGCGAACACAAATTTTTGGGTTCCGACATCACTAGTGGAAGCTACCGCTCTAGTAGAATGAGCTGTAATCCTTTCAGGAGGCTGCTGTCCAGCAGTCTCATAAGCCAAACGGATGATGTTTTTCAGCCAAAAGGAAAGAGAAGTCGCCGTAGCCTTTTGACTCCTACGCATTCCAGAATAGACAACAAACAAAGAAGATGTTTAACGAAAATCTTTGGTTGCCTGCAAATAAAATTTCAAAGGATGAACCACGACCAAGTTGTGCAACAGTCGTTCCTTCTTACAAGAAGGATTAGGACACAGAGAAGGAACAACAATTTCTTGATTGATATACCTGTTAGTAACAACCTTAGGTAGGAACCCAGGCTTGGTACGCAAAACCACCTTATCAGCATGGAACACAAGATAAGGAGAGTCACATTGTAATGCAGATAGTTCAGAAACTCTTCGAGCTGAAGAGATAGCAACTAGGAACGAAACTTTCCAAGATAAAAGCTTAATATCTATGGAATGCATGGGTTCAAACGGAACCCCTTGAAGAACTCTAAGAACTAAATTTAGACTCCATGGCGGAGCAATAGGTTTAAACACAGACTTAATTCTAACTAAAGCCTGACAAAAAGCCCGAATGTCTGGAACATCTGCCAGATGCTTGTGCAACAAAATAGACAGAGCAGATATCTGTCCCTTTAGGGAACTAGCTGATAATCCTTTCTCCAATCCCTCTTGTAGAGAAGACAAAATCCTAGGAATCCTGATTTTACTCCAGGAGAAGCCTTTGGATTCGCACCAAAAAAGATATTTACACCAAATCTTATGATAAATTTTCCTGGTAACAGGCTTTCGAGCCTGAATCAAGGTATTTATGACTGACTCAGAGAAACCCAGCTTTGATAGAATCAAGCGTTCAATCTCCAAGCAGTCAGTTGCAGAGAAATTAGATTTGGATGCTTGAATGGACCTTGAATCAGAAGGACCTGTCTCAATGGCAGAGACCATGGTGGAAGGGATGACATGTCCACCAGGTCTGCATACCAAGTCCTGCGTGGCTACGCAGGGGCTATCAAAATCACTGATGCTCTCTCCTGTTTGATTCTGGCAATCAGACGTGGAAGGAGAGGGAAAGGTGGAAACACATAAGCCAGGTTGAAGGACCAGGATACTGCTAGAGCATCTATCAGTACAGCCTGAGGATCCCTTGACCTGGAGCCGTAACAAGGAAGTTTGGCATTCTGACGAGATGCCATCAGATCCAACTCTGGTGTGCCCCATAGCTGAACCAGCTGAGCAAACACCTCCGGATGGAGTTCCCACTCCCCCAGATGAAAAGTCTGACGACTTAGAAAATCTGCTTCCGAGTTCTCTACACCTGGGATATAGATCGCTGACAGATGGTAAGAATGAGCCTCTGCCCATTGGATTATCCTTGAGACCTCTATCATCGCTAAGGAACTCTTTGTTCCGCCCTGATGATTGATATAAGCCACAGCCGTGATGTTGTCCGACTGAAACCTGATGAATCTGGCCGAAGCCAGCTGAGGCCATGCCTGGAGAGCATTGAATATCGCTCTTAATTCCAGAATATTTATCGGTAGGAGAGCCTCCTCCCGAGTCCACAAACCCTGAGCTTACAGGGAATTCCAGACTGCACCCCAGCCCAGAAGTCTGGCATCTGTCGTCACTATAACCCATTCTGGCCTGCGGAAACACATTCCCTGGGACAGATGATCCTGTGACAACCACCAAAGAAGAGAGTCTCTGGTCTCTTGATCCAGATTTATCTGAGGAGATAAATCCACATAATCCCCATTCCACTGATTGAGCATGCATAGTTGCAGTGGTCTGAGATGCAAAAGCTTAGATTTAGATGACACATCAGCTGACCAGGACTTAAGACATAACACTCTACACTCTAAAATGGCAAAACCTGAATTCTTAGCCGCTAATTTAGCAAGATGAAAAGCGGCGTCTGTAATTAAAGAATTAGCCAACTTAAGAGCCTTAATTCTGTCCAAAATATAATCTAGTGGGGTCTCCATCTGAAGAGTCTCTTCTAGAACCTCAAACCAAAAGGCAGCTGCAGTGGTTACAGGAATAATGCGTGCTATAGGTTGAAGAAGAAAACCTTGATGAACAAAAATTTTCTTTAGGAGACCCTCTAATTTTTGATCCATAGGATCAATGAAAGCACAACTGTCTTCAATAGGTATAGTTGTACGCTTAGCCAGGGTAGAAATAGCTCCTTCCACCTTAGGGACCGTCTGCCATGAGTCCTTTATGGTGTCAGAAATGGGAAACATTTTCTTAAAAACAGGAGGGGGAGAGAACGGAATACCTGGTTATCCCACTCCTTAGTAACAATGTCTGAAATCCTCTTAGGGACCGGAAACACATCAGTGTAAACAGGAACCTCTAAATATTTGTCCATTTTACACAATTTCTCTGGAACTACAATAGGGTCACAATCATCCAGAGTAGCTAAAACCTCCCTGAGCAATAAGCGGAGGTGCTCTAGCTTAAATTTAAATGCCGTCATATCTGAATCTGTCTGAGAGAACATCTTTCCTGAATCAGAAATCTCTCCCTCAGACAGCAAATCCCTCATCCCTACATCAGAACATTGTGAGGGAATATCGGATACGGCTACTAAAGCGTCAGAAGGCTCAGCACTTTTTCTTAACCCAGAGCTACTGCGCTTCCCTTGCAACCCAGGCAGCTTAGATAAAACCTCTGTGAGGGTAGTATTCATGACTGAAGCCATATCTTGCAAGGTGAAAGAATTAGACACGCTAGAAGTACTTGGCGTCGCTTGTGCGGGTGTTACTGGTTGTGACACTTGGGGAGAACTAGATGGCCAAACCTGATTTCCTTCTGTCTGAGAATCATCTAATGCCAAACTTTTATAAGTCAAAATATGCTGTTTGCAATTTATAGACATATCAGTACAAGTGGGACACATTCTAAGAGGGGGCTCCACAATGGCTTCTAAACAAATTGAACAATGAGTTTCCTCAGTGTCAGACATGTTTAACAGACTAGTAATAAAGCAAGCAAGCTTGGAAAACACTTTATTTAATGAAAAAACCACAATTTGCAAAAACGGTACTGTGCCTTTAAGAGAAAAAAAAGGCATACACAAACTGTAAAACAGGTTAAAATTGCTTCAACAATGTACCCACTAAGCTTTAGAAGGATTGCACCACAAGTTAATAAGCAATAAACCCCAAAATGAAATAACGGATTGAAATATGTCTACAACCGGTTAAAACCCCCTAAGGCACCTTGCCACAGCTCTGCTGTGGCCCTACCTACCCTTAGGAAGCAATAATATGGGGTTTAAAGCTTCAATTAGTCCCTCAGAAGACTATCAGGACCTCAGGAGAAGTTGCTTGCTGCTTGTAAATGTAGGCCCCGCCCACCTCACTCGATGTTGCTGGGGCCTACACAGAACTAACAAACCCTGCCTGAAAGCCATGTGGGTTATAAACAACCCCAAAGAACCCTCAAGCAAATGTCCAATAAAACAGAAAACGTTACTCCCAGACACAAAAACGTTTGTCCCAAATTCACATAACAAACTGAGTGCCCACGAAAAATTAACCCTTTATGCAAGCTAGTAAAAACCTCTGATAATATATGTATATACATACACATACACACATATTTAGACATGTATATGCATGTATATTATGTCTTTCCAATCAAACACCTTGTCATACCATATACCTTTGAACCCTTATAACTTTTTTTACAATATTTATATTATATTTTTATTTAAATTTAGTTTGCGCTCAAGTGGTTGTGTTTATTTTCTACTTACTAAAGTTTAGCTCACCACTTGTAATCTAGCCCACAGTAGGCTAGTCCTTATCTTTATTACTGTTTGCTCAAAGGCCAGTACTTAGGGCTTTAAATATTCTCCTGCTTGTAGAGAAATTGTAGTGCAGACTTCACAGGGGCTGAACTCACTGAATGATAAAAAAAGGGGGTGGAACTCTCCAGCACTTAAATATCCCTCTCATTTCAGTATCTGAAAGAGAGACAGGCCAAGTGGAATATAACACTGCATGATATGAGAGTTTTGTCAAACTTATACTTTGTGCTTTGTATTTTATATTACTTTACACTTCAGTTTTGGTCTTTCAGTATTATTACATTCAATTGTACTTTCATTTTTTTATATTGTAATAGATTTAAATCCAGAAGTGATTTTACAAATTCTAATCATGTTTGCAAAGTTTCTGTGTTACTTGATCATGTCTGCCCAACATCACTAAATTATTTAACATTACACAAGCATTTCTAGTGAAATGCTTGTGCAATGCCACCCCCTGCACATTTGTGGCTAATCTGCCACTAGCAGGGGGTTTCAATCATCCCTATCGTAACTGATCGGGATGATTGCTGTCCGCCACCTCAGACGTGGCGGATGAGTTAAGGAGCAGCGGTCTGAAGGGCCTGAAGGTTAGTGCAGAAACATTATATTTCTGTGTATCTTTTCAACTTACATTGCACTTTTCTCTATTGTAAAATAAAACACATTTCTCCAACATTGGTGTGTCCGGTACACGGCGTCATCCATTACTTGTGGGGATATTCTCCTCCCCTACAGGGAAAGGCAAGGAGAGCACACAGCAAGAGCTGTCCATATAGCTCCCCCTCTGGCTCCGCCCCCCAGTCATTCTCCTTGCCGCTCTGAACAAGTAGCATCTCCACGGGGATGGTGAGGAGTTTGTGGTGTTAGTTGTAGTTTTTTATTTCTTCTATCAAGAGTTTGTTGTTATTTTAAAATAGTGCTGGTATGTACTATTTACTCTGAAACAGAAAGAGATGAAGAGTTCTGTTTAAAAGAGGAGTATGATTTTAGCAGCAGTAACTAAAATCTATTGCTGTTCCCACACAGGACTGTTGAGATGAGAGAACTTCAGTTGGGGGGAACAGTTTGCAGACTTTTCTGCTCAAGGTATGACTAGCCATTTTCTAACAAGACTGTGTAATGCTGGAAGGCTGTCATTTTTCCCTCATGGGGATCAGTAAGCCATTTTCTTAGACTTAGAAAGAATAAAGGGCTTATTATGGGCTATTAACTGGTGGACACTCTTAAGGGCTAAATCGATTGTTTATTTAAGTTTTTATTTAAAGTTTGAAGTGGATTTCACACTTTTATTGTTTGGGGAACGTTTTTTATCACCAGGCAATAGTTTAGACACCTTCCCAGTCAGGAAGGGCCTTTCACTGTATTAGGCAGAGCCTCATTTTCGCGCCATTATTGCACAGTTTCTTTTAAGTACAGTGCATGCAGATGCATGTGAGAGGGTCTGGTGTCCACTGAAAAAGTTCCTAGAAGGCTTGAAATACCCCCCTGGTATAGTTGAAGTCACAACAAAGGCTGTGGCTGGGACTGTAGTGGGGTTAAAATTGCAAACGGCTCCGGTTTCCACATTTTAAGGGTTAACAGCTTGAAAATTGGGGTGCAATACTTTGAATGCATTAAGTGGTCAAAATTTGGTAAAGATTGAATAATTCCTTCATAGTTTTTCACATATTCAGTAATAAAGTGTGCCCTGTTTAACATTTAAAGAGACAGTAACGTTTTTGTTTTAAAACGGTTTTTGTACTTTATTAACCAGTTTAAGCCTGTTTAACATGTCTGTGCCTTCAGATAGATCATGTTCTGTATGTATGGAAGTCAATGTGGTTCCCCCTTCAAATATAGGTGATAATTGTGCCATAGCGTTCCAAACACAGTAAGGACAGTATTGTCACAAATAGTAAGGTTGCCCAGGATGATTCCTCAGATGAAGGAAGTAGAGATAGTTCTACATCTTCTCCTTCTGTGTCTATACCAGTTATGCCCGCGCAGGCGACCCCTAGTACTTCTAGCGCGCCAATGCTTGTTACTATGCAACAATTGACGGCAGTAATGGATAACTCCATAGCTAATATTTTATCCAAAATGCCAGCATTTCAGAGAAAGCGCGATTGCTCTGTTTTAAACACTGTAGAGCAGGAGGGCACTGATGATAATTTTTCTGTCATACCCTCACACCAGTCTGAAGTGGCAGTGAGGGAGGGTTTCTCAGATGGAGAAATTTCTGATACAGGAAGAATTTCTCAGCAGGCAGAACCTGATGTTGTGACATTTAAATTTAAATCAGAGCATCTCCGCGCATTACTTAAGGAGGTGCTATCTACTCTGGATGATTGTGACAATTTGGTCATCTCAGAAAACTTGTGCAAGATGGACAAGTTCCTAGAGGTCCCGGTGCACCCTGATGTCTTTCCGATACCTAAACGGGTGGCGGACATAGTGAATAAGGAGTGGGAGAAACCAGGTATACCTTTTGTCCCTCCTCCTATATTTAAGAAATTGTTCCCTATGGTCGACCCCAGGAAGGACATATGGCAAACAGTCCCTAAGGTCGAGGGGGCGGTTTCTACACTAGCCAAACGCACGACCATTCCCATTGAGGACAATTGTGCTTTCAAAGATCCTATGGATAAAAAATTGGAGGGTTTGCTTAAAAAGATTTTTGTACAGCAAGGTTACCTCCTTCAACCTATTTTGTGCATTATTCCTGTCACTACAGCGGCGTGGTTCTGGTTCGAGGAACTGGAAAAGTCGCTCAGTAGGGAGACTCCGTATGAGGAAGTCATGGACAGAATTCACGCACTTAAGTTAGCTAATTCCTTTATTTTAGACGCCGCTTTGCAGTTAGCGAGATTAGCGGCGAAAAATTCAGGGTTTGCAATTGTGGCACGCAGAGCGCTCTGGCTAAAGTCTTGGTCGGCAGATGTATCTTCCAAGACAAAATTGCTTAATATCCCTTTCAAAGGTAAGACCCTTTTTGGGCCAGAATTGAAAGAAATTATTTCAGACATCACTGGGGGAAAGGGCCATGCCCTCCCACAGGATAGGCCTTTCAAGGCTAAGAATTAGTCCAATTTTCGTTCCTTTCGCAATTTCAGGAACGGACCGGCTTCTAACTCGGCAGCCTCTAGACAAGAGGGTAACGCTTCCCAGACTAAACCAGCTTGGAAACCAATGCAAGGCTGGAATAACGGTAAACAGGCCAAGAAGCCTGCTGCTGCTACCAAGACAGCATGAAGGGGTAGCCCCCGATCCGGGACCGGATCTAGTAGGGGACAGACTCTCTCTCTTTGCTCAGGCTTGGGCAAGAGATGTACAGGATCCCTGGACACTAGAAATAGTCTCTCAGGGTTATCTTCTAGAATTCAAGGAACTACCCCCAAGGGGAAGGTTCCACATTTCTCACTTATCTTCAAACCAAATAAGTAGACAGGCATTCTTACATTGTGTAGAAGACCTGTTAAAGATGGGAGTGATACACCCAGTTCCAACTGTGGAACAAGGTCAGGGGTTTTTACTCAAATCTGTTTGTAGTTCCCAAAGAAGAGGGAACTTTCAGACCAATTCTGGATTTAAAAATTCTAAACAAATTTCTCAGAGTTCCATCGTTCAAAATGGAAACCATTCGAACAATTTTACCTACAATCCAGGAGGGTCAATATATGACTACCGTGGATTTAAAGGATGCATATCTACATATTCCTATCCACAAAGATCATCATCAGTTCCTAAGGTTCACCTTTCTGGACAAACATTATCAGTTCGTGGCTCTCCCATTCGGACTAGCCACTGCTCCAAGAATTTTCACAAAGGTGCTCGGGTCCCTTCTAGCGGTTCTAAGACCAAGGGGCATTGCAGTGGCACCTTATCTGGACGACATTCTAATTCAAGCGTCGTCTCTTTCCAAGGCAAAGGCTCATACAGACATTGTTCTAGCCTTTCTCAGATCTCACGGGTGGAAGGTGAACGTAGAAAAGAGTTCCCTGTCTCCGTCGACAAGAGTTCCCTTTTTGGGAACAATAATAGATTCTTTTGAAATGAAGATCTTCCTGACAGAAGTCAGAAAGTCAAAGCTTCTAAACGCTTGTCAAGTTCTTCTCTCTATTCTGCAGCCTTCCATAGCTCAGTGCATGGAAGTAGTAGGGTTGATGGTTGCAGCAATGGACATAGTTCCTTTTGCTCGAATTCATCTAAGACCATTACAACTGTGCATGCTCCAGTAGACAGGATCACCTGTCTCAGGGAATGAGTTTCTGCAGACCAAAGTGGGTCATTGTCACGACCGACGCCAGTCTATCAGGCTTCCCTGAAAACTCAGGGTTTATGGTCTCGGGAAGAGTCTCTTCTCCCGATCAACATCCTGGAACTGAGAGCGATATTCAATGCTCTCCGGGCTTGACCTCATCTAGCGAAGGCCGGATACATAAGATTCCAGTCAGATAACATGACGACTGTAGCTTACATCAACCATCAGGGAGGAACAAGGAGTTCCTTGGTGATGAGAGAGGTATCCAAGATCATCAAATGGGCGGAGGATCACTCCTGCCACCTATCTGCAATCCACATCCCAGGAGTAGACAACTGGGAGGCGGATTATCTGAGTCGTCAGATTTTCTATCCGGGGGAGTGGGAACTCCACCCGGAGGTGTTTGCCCAGTTGACTCAATTATGGGGCATTCCAGACATGGATCTGATGGCGTCTCGTCAGAACTTCAAGGTTCCTTGCTACGGGTCCAGATCCAGGGATCCCAAGGCCACTCTAGTGGATGCATTAGTGGCGCCTTGGTCGTTCAACCTAGCTTATGCGTTTCCACCGTTCCCTCTCCTTCCCAGGCTTGTAGCCAGGATCAAACAGGAGAAGGCCTCAGTGATTCTGATAGCTCCTGCGTGGCCGCGCAGGACTTGGTATGCAGACCTGGTGAATATGTCATCGGCTCCACCATGGAAGCTAACTTTAAGACAGGATCTTCTAGTACAAGGTCCATTCGAACATCCAAATCTAATTTCTCTGCAGCTGACTGCTTGGAAATTGAACGTTTGATTTTATCCAAGCGTGGGTTTTCAGATTCAGTGATAGATTCTCTGGTCCAAGCCAGAAAACCTGTGTCTAGAAAGATTTACCATAAAATATGGAAAAGATATATCTGTTGGTGTGAATCCAAGGGATTTTCCTGGAGTAAGATTAAAATTCCTAAGATCCTCTCCTTTCTCCAAGAAGGTTTGGATAAGGGATTGTCAGCGAGTTCTCTAAAAGGACAGATTTCTGCTTTATCTGTCTTGTTATACAAACGACTGGCAGCTGTGCCAGAGGTACAAGCTTTTGTACAGGCTTTGGTCAGAATCAAACCTGTTTACAGACCCTTGACTCCTCCTTGGAGTTCTTTCAGTTCTTCATGGGGTTTCGTTTGAACCCTTACATTCCATAGATATCACGTGCTATCTTGGAAAGTTCTGTTTTTGGTTGCTATTTCTTCTGCTAGAAGAGTTTCTGAATTATCTGCTTTGCAGTGTGATCCACCCTATCTGGTGTTCCATTCAGATAAGGTTATTTTGCGTACCAAGCCTGGTTTTCTTCCAAAAGTTGTTTCCAACAAGAATATTAACCAGGAAATAGTTGTTCCTTCTCTGTGCCCGAATCCAGTTTCAAAGAAGGAACGTTTGTTACACAATTTAGATGTAGTCCATGCTTTAAAGTTCTATTTAGAAGCAACAAAGAATTTTAGACAAACCTCATCCTTGTTTGTCGTTTACTCTGGTAAGAGGAGAGGACAAAAAGCTATTGCTACCTCTCTTTCTTTCTGGCTGAAAAGCATTATCCGATTGGCTTATGAGACTGCCGGACGGCAGCCTCCTGAACGAATCACAGCTCACTCCACTAGGGCTGTGGCTTCCACATGGGCCTTCAAGAACGAGGCTTCTGTTAATCAGATATGTAAGGCAGCGACTTGGTCTTCTCTGCACACTTTTGCCAAATTTTACAAATTTGATATTTTTGCTTCTTCGGAGGCTGTTTTTGGGAGAAAGGTTTTGCAAGCCGTGGTGCCTTCTGTTTAGGTAACCTGATTTGCTCCCTCCCTTCATCCATGTCCTAAAGCTTTGGTATTGGTTCCCACAAGTAATGGATGACGCCGTGGACCGGGCACACCAATGTTGGAGAAAACAGAATTTATGCTTACCTGATAAATTACTTTCTCCAACGGTGTGTCCGGTCCACGGCCCGCCCTGGTTTTTTAATCAGGTTTGAAAATTTTTTCTTTTTCTTTATACACTACAGTCACCACGGCACCCTATAGTTTCTCCTTTTTCTCCTAACCGTCGGTCGAATGACTGGGGGGCGGAGCCAGAGGGGGAGCTATATGGACAGCTCTTGCTGTGTGCTCTCCTTGCCTTTCCCTGTAGGGGAGGAGAATATCCCCACAAGTAATGGATGACGCCGTGGACCGGACACACCGTTGGAGAAAGTAATTTATCAGGTAAGCATAAATTCTGTTTTTCAGAAAGTGGGACGGAGAGGGGAGTTCCCAGGGCTGAACAGGTGAGTTCCCAGTGTATGCAGTAAGCTCTCTCACAAGTCTTGTGAAATGCTGTAAGAATTTTAAAAAAATTGGTCTCGCTGATTTTTATCATCAGTTGTATGTAGGTGAAGTTTATAAAGGTCTGTCTGAAAGTCCAGTTGAGAATATTAAAACAAAGTTAGCATTATATAAGAGATAAGTATTTCATATATATATATCGATTTAGGGTTTGTCCAATAAAAAAAAAAGGAGGATTATAGGGAATTAGGTAGTAAAAGATTTTCAGATAAGGCTCATGTCTCTGTAAAAATCCAATCTGTTAGATGTAAGTCATTTATTTTTAGACAGAGTAAATTTAACTTACTCCTTCTAGTTGGTCATGGTAGGGATCCTTTCCTTCTTTCAAAGTCTAGGTATCAGCAGTCTGCACTATTTATTTGAAACTTGTACAATTTAAAAAGCATCTTGCACTTTACTGTGCACACTAAATACATTTTTATGCTAACTTTCAATAAGAGTTTTCTGCATAATTTAAATGAGAATTTTGCTGCATACTTAATACACATTTTAATGAGTGTTACCAATAAAACTTTTAAATGCATACTTTAATTATGATTTGTACTTTATATTTTCAATATTATTTTAAACTGCTTATTTTATTAAGCATTATATTGTATTATATGTGTCTCTCCTACCACTTTTGTGGTGCAATTTGCCTTTCCAGGATCTTTTGAAGGACATTGCAGTAGCAATGAATTTTTTTAGATAATATTAGCTGATGGTTTAAGAGAATAAGTCCCTAAGGTGTCTGCCTTACATTTTTTGAGTTGAAAGAATTACAAATTCATTATAATATAGTACTCAGTAAAATAAGAGTTTTTTACATTTAGATTTTATACTCAGAATTTATTCACTTTCAACTTTTAATTTTGTATTTTTCATGAACATTCCACAACATAGCTGCTATTAAAAAAAATATTAAAATTGTATTTCTCATAATAGCACTATTTTAATGACTGGATCATACTTGCGTAATACTTAGAAAATAAATACAGCATACTACTTATGTAAAGCATTGATCACATGCCTGAGGAAGCCCAATTAGATTGTTTGTTAGGTGAAACACGTGTAGCGTTGTTAGCCATGCCCACTGGAGCTCCGTGCATGTGGAGGTTTGTTTGGAAGAATCTTTGGCTGCAACCGAATGTAAAACTGAGTTGTCCAGTTAGTGGATGTATTGAGTATTATCTGGATGGGTTATGGATGAATCCGGTGGAGTGGTGGCAGTAAGATGTCACTCTCACGGTGGATACAGCTGACACCTTGAGTAGCTTGAGCACTGAAGCTGAAGATCAAATGCATTAATGTACATTATGTACGGTGAGCTAAACTGCTTAACTACTACCCTAGGAGGACTGCATAAGAAATCTTTGTTCTATATCCAAACATCATCATATATGTGACATCACTTAAAATATTATCTGCTTTTTCCTGCTGAACTATTATAAAAGGAGTTCCCTGCTTTTGCTTGGCTTAACACTGGCTGCATTATGGAACCTGGCTTTAACCTGTTGCTTTGCATGATTGATATGCTTTAACTCTTCTGGTTAATATCATTAGGATCCTATGCTTGGACTTTAACTTCTTATTTAAGATTGTTTGACCATTTTAGACCATTTTATTTAATGGGATATTTCTGAATATACAGTAAGGACTTGTATGTAGCAGTTAGGGAGTCATTTATATGTTGGATCTATATGGTGTCTATATTTATGTATCTTAATTATTCCCACTGAAGTTAAAGTGGGTAATAAACTATTTAATGAGTATGAATTCATGTTGTCCCAATTAATGAACCATATGTCTGGTCTTTTTCATTGGATTTATGGAGTATGTGCTATATATACATATATATATATATATATATATATATATATATATATCTATATATATCTATATATAATGTGTAGATAAACTTTCCAAATACACACTCGGCCTAAGTGTTGTAGGTATCCAGAAAAAACAGCAGGCAACACAGGGAATTCAATCAGAAAAAGCCTTTATTCCAATCCTTGGAAAAACAGCAGTGCCTTAACCCATAACGTTTCGGTCTACACCTAGACCTTTATCAAATGGAGCCATTTGATAAAGGTCTAGGTGTAGACCGAAACGTTATGGGTTATTGGAATAAAGGCTTTTTCTGATTGAATTCCCTGTGTTGCCTGCTGTTTTTTCCGGATACCTACAACACTTAGGCCGAGTGTGTATTTGGAAAGTTTATCTACATGCAATACTTCATTTTGCAGTGCACCGGGTAGTTGCTCCATTAGTGTGTGCCACTTTTTCTGCATTTGTATATAATGTGTATATATATATATATATATATATATATATATAAGATCCCCGAGGGAGGACAAAGCGAGGCCGATGCTTCACCCAAGGTCAGTTCAAAACAGGTGCTAGTACATAGGTGAGAACAAAGCCTTAACACCTGGCACGTTTTGGGTATGCGCACATGCGCTTCATCAGAGATGATGTGTTCAAGGTGTGGGTGAACTTAAATGCAACAAGGCAACCAATCAGGGCCCCATTAAGCCAAAAAACACAATGGTTATACCTGTAGGATGTAATAACAAGGTGATTTGTTGCAGATAGATCACTCATCCTTTTTTACAAATATAAATGTGCAAGCGAAAACATAACAGAACTCCTAATATATACAGATCAAATGTGGTGATAAATATATCCTCAAGTGTAAAAAATTATACAAAGAATAAAAATACAAATAAAAGTAAAAAGACATGCAGGCTGGAGGAGTTAAATAACAAATGTTCAATCCTAACAGGGCTAAGTAAACGGGCAACAATTCCTCAGCCCATGATTTAAAAATAAAAAATAAAAATAATAATTACAATGTAAATATACAGTCCTGAAACATAAAGAAAACGGTTACACATAAGAAATAAATAAAAAATCATAATATGTGTATAAAAATGTGATTAAAAATAAACATGCAAAAGAAATTCACATGAATAAAATAATAAGTTTTGAATTTATAAAAATAGGAAGAATCAAAAACTTATGAGGAGACAATACTTTGGCTTATAATCTATACTAATTTGTTAAGATTAAAAGGATATAAGGAACATTAAAGATTTGGCCATAATAGAAAAATCAGAAATGAAGTCAAACTTTGAAAAGATACCAGGGAAACAGAGGGCTACTCAACAAATAAATCAACATCCTTCCTTTTGTTGATGCCCTCTGGTGCCCTGGTATGCAATTTGACAATCCAGAAAACTTCTTTTTTCCTGAGGCATTTTTCCATATCTCCCCCCCTGGGATGTTTTTTAATTATGTCAATGCCAATAAATGAGAAATATTTAGATCCCATACCATGTAATCTATAATGTTTAGCTACTGGCATTCTTGGTTCTTTATCATCCAAAGAACGCAAGTGCTCACGAATTCTATCTTTCAGAGGGCAGGTAGTTATACCTACGTATTAGCAAGAACAAAATAAACAATTAATTAGATAAATAACATATTGGGGATTACAGTCAATCATATCCCTAATATGGAATACTTGATTAGTGACTTTTGAAGAAAAAGTGTCAGTCACAGTTATACAAGTATAACCTTTACATGGTACATGACCACATTTAAAACATCCCGGTTTTGGGCTTAATCAGTGGGAGCCGACTGTTACTTTGTCAATAAACTGTTTGCTGGTTATATCTCTTATAGTAGGGGCTTTACATGCTATACACTTGACTCCTGATGTTAAGATATCTTTCAGGGCCTCATCTCCTTTTAAAATGACCAAATTATTCTTTACAATACTACAGATTTGATTGTATTATTTACTAAATTGTGTAATAAACAAGAGATTTTGGTTAGGTAGTACAGTCTTATCAATCGTGGTAGTCTTTTCAAGATTATTTCTTCCTTGGAGTAAATTTTGTCTATTCAAATCTGCCACTTGTTTTTCTATTTTTAGTAGCAAATTCCTTTGATAGCCTCTGTCTGTTAACCTATTGGTTAATTTCTTGGCCTGGGAATAGTACTCTGTTAATTCTGTACAATTCCTCCTCAGGCGTAAGTATTGGGCCTTCGGAATACCTCTTTTTTTTTTATTGAGGTTAAGATCACAATACAACATAGATATAATATATCAGCAAAAATGCATAAATACCAAAGAAAAATATTAACAGTATACACATCATAACAAAACATATTGTTGCATCACAAAAACAAAGTAGAAAGAAAAAGAAATAGTCTCAACCTCATTTTTTCTATTTTTTCCCTAGCTTCGGGATATTCATATCAAACAAGTAAAGCATAATGATATAGTGCTTATTCTTTTTCACAGGATACTAATGTAAATTAAACTTTCAAATGCAACATATACCATGATTTACATCCTTTTGTCATACTATAAATAACAGCCAAAATGATAGTTAAATTTTACCCTTTACTTCCCTTTCCATCTTAAATCAATTATTCATATGAAAATCAGCCAGCCTACCATTCCTAATCCACTAAGGGAGGGAGGGCCTACCCAACCCAATAGTACTAGGCATACTAACATCAAACACAACATATAACCATCAACATAGGAGAGAAACAAAACAAAACAAAACAAAAAAAACCCACAAGAAAAGGTGGGAGGGGAGGGGGGCCGAGAGATGAGCAAGAGAGACTATCATAGTCCCAGGAGTACCAATTCTGAGTTCCTAAATGGGTATATCAAATGTTCTCTTTCATTCAATGGAAATATTTTAATGAAAGTTGTCCATTTTTTAAAGAAGCCTTCAATGTCATTCTCTTCTTCTATGTTGGTGTCTCTTTGCTCTATCATATATTGTTTTTTTAGGCAATTTTTAAGCTCATTTATACTGGGGCTTGCCCTTCCTTTCCATTTTTTAAAGATTAAATATCTTGCCGCCATAATAATCATATTCACTATTTTATTATGCTTCCGGAGGTCTTTCGTTGCTTCCCATAGAAGGATTACAGAAACTATGTCCAACCTCAGAGGAGAGATTTTTAAAACTTGATTAATCCAGTATTCTGTTTTAGCCCAAAAAATTTTAATCTTAGGGCATTCCCAAATCATATGGATAAGGTCTGCCAATGGTAATGAACATTTTGGGCATATACAAAAATTAATATTCCCACATCTTGTCCCTTTTTTCGGGGTATAATAAGTCCTATACAGTAACTTAATATGGGATTCTCTCCATGTGGCCGATAGAGTAATTTGTGATACTTTTGAAATAGAAGCCTGGATTTTATTTAGATTTATGGGATGTTGGGTTATCATAGAATCCCATACAACTGTTAAGTTTCCTAAATCCATCTCCCCTTTTTTAGATATTAATAATTGATAGCATGGTGAAATTGACATAAACCCATTTTTAGCTAACACCAGCCAATTCTCCAACTTCCCCCAGGACCAGTTCCAGCCAGATTAATTTATCATCTTAGTTATGAAGTGTCTAATTTGTAAATATGCAAAAAATTCTTTATTACTAAGACTGAATTCTCTTTTTAAACTCTCAAATGTTTTAATACAATGGCCATTCCAGTCTATCATCTGAGAGACATTATTCAAACCTAATGTATGCCATTTTTGGAAAGGTGCCGATTGTAGTCCCGCTTGGAATTTAGGGTTCCATTTAATTGGCATATAATTGGAGACATTTCCTTTGATGGATAGCAACCTACATATCTTCCTCCATGCCTGTAGTGGATAGATTAATGTTTTGAATATTTTAATTTCCTGGGGAACTGTTTTAGGATTGCAGTGTATTAAAGCTGTGGGAAGATATGGTAGACTTACATTTTTTTCCAAGTTCATTGTTTATTACATAATCTTTATTTAGAATCCAATCTACAACTATTCGTGCCAGTGAGGCCAGGTTGTAGAATTGAATATCCGGCAATGCAAGTCCACCATACTTCCTGGGAAGTGAGAGTTTCATTAACGAAATTCTTGGTTTTTTATTCTGCCATTTAAAAATTCTCATCATACTATTAATTTTTTCAATATCCTTCCTTTTAAGAATTATTGGAGTGTTCTGTAAAATGAATAATAACTTTGGGAGCAAGATCATTTTAAATGCGGCAATACGACCTGAGATCGAGAGAGGGAAATTTTGCCATAATTTTAAACTCGCCTCAATCTCTCTCAGTACTGGTTTTACATTAAGATCATAGCATTTATCTAGGTCGGAAGTGATCATTATCCCTAGATATCTAAATGATTCTGAGACTCTAAAAGGAATTTCTATTGAGGAGTCTGGGTTTTTTCTAATCCATAATAGTTCAGATTTTAGCGCATTGATCCTATAACCCGAGAAAGATCCGAATTGTTCTGTAATTGAAATAAGTATAGGTATATTATTTTGCGTATTAGAAATATAAAGCAGGATGTCATCTGCGTATAACGCAATTTTAAGCTCTGCTCTACCTATTTTGATTCCTTTTATTTGTGTTCTTATCGCTATTGCCAGCGGTTCAATTGAAATATTGAAGAGGAGAGGAGAGAGGGGGCATCCCTGACGCGTTTCCCTTTCCAGTCGTATTTCAGAAGATAATGTATTATTGACAATTAACCTGGTGAATGAATTTTTATATAGATTCTCCACAAATTTAGGGAAGTGCCCACTGAAGCCAAACTTGTGGAGAGACAAGAGCAGGTGATCCTGATGGATTGAATCAAATGCTTTTTCTGCATCAATTGAAACAATTGCTAGATCTGGGGAGTCCCCCTCTCTCCTCTGCCCCTCCAACTCAGTAGATTTAAAATAGTCTATAGTGACTAATACTTCCCTAATCTTTGCTGTTAAATTTTGCTTCTGCAAAAATCCTGCTTGGTCTTTATGTATTATTTCTGGAAGTACCAGTTGCAGTCTTTTGGCTAAAATAGAGGTCAAGATCTTGTAATCAGAATTTAATAGTGCTATGGGCCTATAAGATTCCTTTTTTGTCGGATCCTTCCCGGGTTTAAGAATCAAAGTGGTGTGGGATGCACAGAATTGAGGCGAGACTACCTTTCCATTGATAAACATGTGGTTAAAAAGTTTACTTAACGGTGAAACAACGAATGGTGCAAGAAGTTTATAAAATTCATTTGGTAATGCATCCGGACCAGGAGCCTTGTTTGATGGAAGATCCTGAATAATCTTTAGAATTTCTTCCTGTGAAATTGGGGAGTTAACCATTAACATTTTTTCACCGTCAAGTACAGGGTGGGTAATTTTGCTCCAGAATTCATCTGATTTAATTTTATCTGAGTCCCTTAGAGAGTAGATCTCTGTGAAATATTCTGAGAAAATGTTAGAGATATCGTCTACATTTGTGTGAGTTTTCTTCTTATGCAGAAGCTTATCTATTAATGGAGATCTTTTTTCTCTTTTCATCAAATTGGCCAGTAACTTTCCAGCTTTATTGCCATAGCGATAAAGTCTTGCCTGAAATTTAAGCTCCTTTTGATTCTCTCTATAGGTTAGAAATTAGTCTCTTTCATTTTTTGCTCCAATATATCTGATCCAATTTCCCGGGGAGTTATCAAGCAAATAACGATTATATGAGTTAGTTACAGCTTTTGTCACTTCTGTTTCTCTGATTCTTAGTGTTCTATTTCTGTTAGCAATATATGAAATCATTTCCCCCCTAAGGAATGCCTTTGCAGCCTCCCAGAAAATATCTGGGAGGTCAACATACGTCTTGTTAAATTCGGCATATTCTTCATATTTGCTTTTCAACCAATTTTTAAATTTGAAGTCATTCGTCAGCCATGTGGGGAAAAAGAAGCGAGAGGATCTTAATTTGTAGTCATTATATTGCATTTCTATTGTGATCGGGCTATGATCTGATATACAGATAGGGAGTATTTTGGCTATAGTTTTCATTTTGCATAGCCTTTCATCTATAAGGAATAAATCTATTCTGGATAGAGTCTTGTGAGCTCGAGACAAACAGGTAAAATCTCTTAGATCTGGATTTTGGAGTCTCCATATATCCCTGACTAACAAATTTTGAGAGATTTTCTTGAACATTTTAGTTTCCAGGCTATCTCGCTTATTCTTCCCCACTGTAGACTTCTGTCTAAGTCTGTCCAGGGGTTGGTGTGGAGCCATGTTATAATCCCCACCCAGAATTAGGTATCCTGTTGATTCAGAAATTATTTTTGATTGCCGATTATCCCAGAACATTGGATCAAATATATTGGGAGCATATAAATTACAAAGTGTATATAGGATTCCTTCTATCTTTAATTTTAAAATTATATATCTCCCTTCCGGGTCTGAAATACTGTGTAAAGTTTCATAATTAATTCTTTTCCCTAACAGGATTGCCACGCCTCTCTTCCTTTTTGTGCCCGTAGAAGCAAACACTTCCTTTACCCAAGAGGACTTTAATTTTAGCACTTCCTGCAAATTTAAGTGGGTTTCCTGTAACATAGCTATATCAGTGCCGATTTTTTGTAGGTGAGCTAAAACTGATTTTCGTTTGATAGGGGAGGTGAGACCTCCAATGTTCCAAGAGGTTATTTTACATTTATCTGCCCTACCCATCTCTCAACCACCCAAAAAAAAAAACACAAGGAAAGAGAAAAAATAAATAAATAAATAAATAAATAAATCCTGAAGCTATATACCCTCCTAATGCAGGCATTCCCCCGGGGGCCCTGCATAACCCCTGAATAAAACTTTCACCTTGCATCGCGTTTCAAACTGTAATCTGAAAAAGGAGAAAAAAAATGCTGGTTTTTCACCTATTATCGTTCCTTCCTAGCTCTTCTGCAAATTTCTCTGCTTTCTCTACAGATTCAAATAAATGAACTTCGTCGTTAAGAGTAACCTTTAATTTAGCTGGGTAAATTATGGTGGCGCGGTAACCTGCTTTAATAAGTTTCGTACAGGTAGGGGATAACTCTTTTCTTTTCCCTGCTGTTTCAGCTGAGAAATCCTGGAATAATAGTATATTATTTGTCCCTAAGGAGATAGGTTGATTCTTTCGGTAGTACTGGAATATTACCATCTTATCCTGAAAATTTAGTAATTTAGCTATTATTGGTCTAGCTCTAGTCTTCCCTCTTCCTTCATCAGATTGACGCCCTATTCTGTGGGCCCTTTCAACTATTATTGGAGGATAGGAGGGAGGTAATCCTAGTATTTGTACTAAGATTTCAGATATGAATTTTCCCAAATCTTCATGTTGTTTCCCCTCTGGGACCCCTATTATTCTTAAATTGTTCCTCCGCGAGCGATCTTCAAGATCCTCTATTTTAGCTTGTATTTTGGATAGCGTTGTGTCTGCAGTTTCTAATTTAGAGCTGTGGATTGAGCTAATGTCCTCCAAGTCTGACACTCTTTGTTCAGCTTCTTGAAGTCTATTTGCAAATTGTCGGATTTCATTAGTGAGAGATACGTGGAATACCTCTTTTTAAGTGACTAAGATGACAGGAGTCAGCTCTCAATATTATATTTCTGGCCAAAGGTTTACGATAGGTACATGTAGAAATACTATTATCTATAGCCCTTAAGTTTAAGTCTAGGAAATCAATGGTCTGACTATGTATCTGTGCTGTGAATGTCAAATTGAATTCATTTTTATTCATAAAGTCTACTAATTTGTCAGCAGGACAACTTCCACTGGTCTCCCAGATGACAATAATGTCATCTATGAAGCAACCATAAAGTATGACATTATTTGTGTATGGAAATGAGTCAGAAAATCATATTGAATTCTAGGCACCCCATATAAATATTGGCAAAGGCGGGGCAAATTTAGCCCCCAAAGCCATGCCTCATCTTTGTAGGTAGTAAGTACCTTGGAAAATGAAAAAGTTATGCTGTAACAGGAACTCAGTTATTTGTACAAGAAACGATATATAAAATCATCACTGTAATCTGAGTACCTGTGAAGCATAAAGTCTATAGCTTCCAGCCCTTTGGAATGGGGGATATTTGAGTAAAGGGCAGTCACGTCAATAGTAGCCCATACATAAGAGTCACTCCAAGTAATGACTTTGATCTGTGTTAGCAGGTGAGTACTATCCCTAATATACCCAGGCAGTGCCAGCATAATAGGTTGAAGAATGTGGTCGAGCCAACCTCCCAGTCTTTCACACAAGGACCCATTATTAGCCACAATGGGCCATCCAGGGGGATTTTTCAGTCCCTTATGTATCTTAGGTACAATGAGGAAATATGGGGTAGTTGGCTCTTCCACATATAAATATTCTGTTAGTTCTTTATCCATAAAATTGTGTTCAGTGGCATAGTCCAGTAGATGGCTAAGTTTGTTTTTGAAGGAGGTGGTGGGATTGAATGTTAATTTGGTGTATAGCCTAAAATCACTCAATTGGCTCTCAACTTCGCCAACATAATCTTTCTTATTCAAAACCACCACCGCCCTTCCCTTATCAGCCTGGACTATAACCAGTTCCTCATTTTTTTGAAGTCTGGTTACTGCTTGTCTCTTTCGTTGGGTGAGGTTATCCCTAGGTATGTTAAGAGAATTATTATCAGTCATTCTAAATAAGTCAGTCAATTCCTTTTCTACCACTCTCTGATATAAGTCCAACAGGTAATGTCTAGAATGAATTGGGTAAAAATGATAAGTGCTTTTGTATGTAAAAGATGTGCAGTTATTAGTCAATGTGTCAGGAATTCTAGTAGATTCCTGTTGTAAAGTAGTTAAATTAGTGAGGTCTAACAAATCAGTGTATTTGAGTCCCACTGTATCATATTTAGTGGGTATATGTGTTGTTGAAAGTGAATGGTCAACTGGGTTGTCCTTAAAGTGCCTTTTTAAAACAATCTTACTGACAAATTTATTAATGTCTATAAGTGTGCTCACAAAATCAAAATTATGTGCTGGTGCATATGACAAACCTTTATTTAACAAATTACATTCTATGCTGGACAAAGTATAATCAGAGAGATTAATGACTGCTACTTCTTTACATTTTTTCTGACCCTTCTGGGGTAACGAAAGGTAGACTCAGTTTGTTCATTACTTGCTTTTCCTAACGGTCTTTTTGGTGTACTTGTTTGGTTAGGTAGCTTCACCAATGTTTTTAATTCTTTTCTGTCAGGATTAGGGTCTAGACTAGTCCTTTCCAGTTCAGGGAGGTTTTGTGACTGTTCTCCTTCTGATGAATGGGCACTAGTGTCCTGATAGTCTGTATCTATACTTGAGAATGTAACATGTTTATTTTTTTCAGACTTATTTCTATTGCCTTTTTTATTCTTATTCTTGTTCTTATTAGTCTTATTTATTTTTTATTCTTTGAATTTGTGAATAGTCCAGATTCGAATAATTTGAGCTTACAAAAGCATATAAGTGTTGAAAGGTGAAAGTTCCCATTATATATCTGCTACTGTATTTCTTGTTTTTTATTGCCTATATATATATATATATATATATATATATATATATATATATATATATTTAAATATATACAGTATATATATATTTTGGTGGACAGAAAGATAGATAGATAGAAAGATAGATAGATAGATAGATAGATAGATAGAAAGATAGATAGATAGATAGATAGATAGATAGATAGATAGATAGATAGATCAATAGATGATAGATCGAGAGATAGGTAGGTAGAAAGATAGGTAGATAAATACATGGATAGATAGATAGATACATTTAGATAGATAGATAGATAGATAGATAGATAGATGAACATTTGTTTCATACAAAATTCCATATTTCAATTTTAATTTTAAACACTCCATCTGCTTTAAACTTTTTATGCATATAATTTGGTTTATTTGTTCATGGAGTTAAAACTGTTACTCTTATAATAGGAATGCTTTTCTGCAGGCGATAACATACTTTTTTGTAGGCTGGAAATGTTTTTAAATTAATACTCTTCAAAAATGAACTTGTAATGTTCTTGTCCATTGATTGATTCCTGTATCACTGTAATACAGTATGTACTCTTCTCTTTTGTTCTTGACAAATTTGACCCCATTAAAAAAATAAAACAAAACAATAATTTGAAATAGTATTTCCCCTGGTTCCTTCATGCATGAATATCAGAGTGAGTGTTGGTTCCTAGATGCTATTCCTGCCTTTAAATCTACCATCAGACAGCCCACTGTGACCCCTGTCTGTAAAATTCTACTTGGCTCAGTCCCATTGCTACCCTTTTTTGTTTCCCCTGTATCTGTACTAGATAACTAACCAAAACACATCCTGCAGTATGCAGTTGCAAACATATCCACATAATATGTCATTCAAGGTTCCCCTTCTGTCAATGTTTTTCATTTGTTGTTGCCATTCAAGCTGTGCAGATGATCTGCTGACAAATAAGAAATTAGACAAGTTTTTATCAGTGGAAATGTCAATTTTCAACTAGATTAATAATACGTCAGTTGAGATGGATTGTTGGTAAAAAGATTTAAAAGTAATCAATTATAGCTGGCTGAGTGATTTTTATCTTTCTTTTCTAAGTAGTAAACAGAGGCTAGATAATGGTTTTGTGTAAGGAGATTTCTTTTTAATTAACAGATAATTCAGTTTAAACATAAGAAACAAATTATATTTATAACGGTACTGTAAAGAAAATTGTGTTTAATAACATTTATTAAAAATATAAATCATTTCAGATAGAATTAACTCATTTTTCTTTATTAGTATAGTCTAATACATTTTTCCTCTCTTTTTACAAATACTTTGTAATCATAACTTAGCTATGCACATATAGTTACATTTTTCCTCAAGAGATACAGAGTTTCTTTGGTTCCTGGCATTTCATTCTTGTTTAAACACATTCTTATTCATCAAAGATGAAACATGCTTTTCAAGTGAAGATAAAAGTATTTTGCCGTACATCAAAAGAACAACATTTTGTTAACAAACTATTGTTATTGTTTTGGTTTTTTTCAGAATGCGGGGGGGGGGGGGGGGGGGAGATAGAATCCCACAGGTGTGTTACAGATTATTAGCTAAGAAGTTTTGCCTCTAAAGAACAAATATTTATGAGGTTACACTAATTGTATCACATACTCTGATATTTTATGCATGAGCACAGGAATGAATTTCATGAAAAATTCAAAAAGATAATGTCAAACAAAGACTAATGCCGGCATGTGTGCATAGTGCTGCATGAAGGCTCATGCAGATTAAGATATGGAAATCAAATATAGGTTTTACAGAACACATTGTTTCCCTCTAGGACAGATCATCTACTCTCTATGCAGAAAAAACAATTTCTTGGAATTTGCATAAAAAGACATGTTTTATTATTTCTATTATTAAGCTATAATATATGCAAGAGAAATAAAAAAAATGTAATCAATTACTATATAAATAAAGGGACATTAGGATGCAATAATAATATTTGTTTTACCCCTGCAAAAAGCATGACTGGTGGCGTCATGCATATTGGGCCAGATTACGAGTGGAGCGCTGTTACGCAAAATCAATATGGGCTTTATTACAGGTGTTTGTGTGCGTCGGAAGTAGCGTGCCTGTTACAAGTTGAAAGTAAGCTTAAACAAAGAAGCAGGTATCTGAGCACTCGAGGGGCAAGATAATGTTAAAAATGTTGAAAGTAAGCTTGTTCACTTGAGAGCGATTAAATTTAACATGTGTCAGGTTATGGTGACTTTAGAACTATGGTTATCTGTTACACTTGAATAAAAAGTGTCACAAAAAGCTTCAAAAATACATTTAAAGGTACAAAACACTCATATTAACACTGTCTGATAAAAATAATTTACAAAATATTGCTGTTACGGTTACCCTTAGTCTCGCTGAGAGATGGACCGCTTAGTAGCCTGGATCCCTATTGCTAAAGAGGGGAGAAGCTGCTTTCCATAGTATTCTATATGAGTCTCGCAAATATAGAATAATCTCCCTTAGCTGTAGTACAGCTAGGATACCCTTCTGCCCACAAAAACGAGTCAACGCTGCGATTGAGGGTCAAACAAGAACTCAGGACTGGGATGCCCAGCCTGCTTTTTATTAAGGTTACATGCACACAGGGCACTCCCAGGGGGAGAGGGGGGGGAAGCACAAAATCCCCCATCACACATTTAGATAGAGAGCACTGTCCTTTGACAGGCCACAATAGGATTACAGTACTTAAGATAACAAGTTTACAAGTTCATCTTATCAATTAGCAGTCTGGCTCCAGAGGTGATTAGACAATGGGATTGGTTATCCCTAAACTTAGAGCTGAGGCCAGCAAAAATGTGTATTTAGGCAATAGTTTCTAAAAGCTGAAAAAAAAGAGTTAACTCTTTATGAAATGATACTTGTTACGGTTTTCTTGGAGCCCTTCTTAGGCGCTGGCTTGCTGGTTCAGGCATTGCTGCTGGGAAATAAGCTCTTCACAACAAAATAACTAATGCTTCTGTAACAGTGCTCCCTTTCTGTGGAACACTCTGGCAGACACGGTCTGACCCCTTTTCGGGGCAGACTAAGGCTGTCCAGACCGCTGGTTATGCGGGGCTGAGGTCTGTTTGTCTGGACAACCCGTCGGCGTTGCCATTCTGTTTCCCAGGTCTGTAAGTAATGGTGAAATTGAAGGGTTGCAACGATAAGCTCCAACGTAATAGCCTGCCGTTATCTCCAGAGACCCGGTTCAGCCACACCAACGGGTTATGGTCGGTGACCAGAGTGAACTCCTGACCATATAAATAGGGAGTCAATTTCTTTAATGCCCACACCAAAGCCAAACACTCCTTTTCGACCGCTGCATAGCTGACTTCGCGGGGCAGGAGCTTCCGGCTGATGTAGGCAACTGGATGCTCCCCTCCATCTTCGCCTACTTGGCTGAGGACAGCTCCCAGCCCGAACATGGAAGCGTCTGTATGGACGATAAAACGTTTGTTAAGGGCTGGGGCCGCCAAGACAGGAGCGTTAATTAGAGCATTTTTGAGAGCCTGGAAAGCCGTTTCACAGTGGGGAGACCACAGGACCTGTCGAGGTAAGTTCTTCTTGGTCAAGTCAGTCAGGGGTTTGGCAAGTGTGCTGTAGTCTGGTACGAACCGTCTATAGTACCCTGCCGTGCCCAGGAAGGCTAGGACCTGAGTCTTAGTGATGGGGGTGGGCCAATTGGCGACAGCTTCTATTTTGGCCGGCTCTGGTCGCTGCTTTCCACACCCCACCCGGTGACCCAGGTACTGTACCTCGGCCATCCCAAAGTGGCATTTTTCTGGCTTCAGAGTCAGGCCAGCAGCCCGGATCTGATCCAGAACCATTCCCACATGAGCTAAGTGGTCCTCCCAGGACTCACTGTGGATCGCTATGTCGTCCAGGTAGGCGCAAGCAAAACTCTGGAAGCCATCCAGGAGCCTATCCACCAAGCGCTGGAATGTAGCTGGGGCATTCTTCATCCCAAACGGCATTACCCTAAACTGATATAAGCCGAATGGGGTGACGAATGCCGACTTGGGGATAGCCTCCGGGGCCAGGGGAATCTGCCAGTAACCTTTGCAGAGGTCAATAGTGGTCAGGTAATTTCCCCTGGCTATATGATCGAGTAGCTCGTCTACCCTGGGCATAGGGTAAGCGTCCGTCACGGTATTTTCATTGAGCCTCCGATAGTCTACACAGAACCGGGTGGTCCCATCTTTCTTGGGCACCAAGACAACTGGGGAGGCCCATGGACTATCGGAGGGCTCAATTACCCCGAGCTGGAGCATCTCATCGATCTCCTTCTTCATTCCTGTCCTAACTGCTTCGGGGATTCGGTACAGAGCCTGGCGCAAGGGAGCTTGTCCCGGAGTATCTACCTGGTGGGTGGTTAAAGTAGTGTACCCTGGCTTCGGGGAGAAGGTGAGGTGTTTGGACTGGAGGAGTTGGTTGAGCTGCTCCCTTTCAGTGGGGCTAAGTCGGTCCCCTATCTGAACCTGCGCCACTATACCTGTGGGGAGACTCTTTTCTAATAGGTCTGGAATGGGTAAACTGTCGGGGTCTTCCTGAGGGGAACAACATACGGCCGTCACGTTCTCTGGTCGCTCAAAATATTCCTTGAGCATGTTTACATGGAATGTCTTTCTAAGATTGTTGTTATGGCAGCTAGCTATCACATAAGTGGTGTCTCCCCTTTTCTCTACGATCTGGTAGGGACCCTGCCAGGACGCCTGCAATTTGTCTGTCTTCACCGGCTTAAGTACTAACACCTTTTGTCCTATGGTGAAGATTCTCTTTCGGGCCCCCCGATCGTACCATACTTTCTGTCTTCTCTGGGCCAACTGGAGATTAGCCCGCACGGATTTGGCTAATTGCTCCATTCGGTCCCTGAGTTCCAGCACGTATGGCACAATGGGGACACCGTCAGCCTCCATCTCTCCCTCCCAGTGCTCCCGGATCAGGTTTAGGGGTCCCCGTACCTTTCTTCCGTAGAGCAACTCGAAGGGAGAGAACCCTGTCGTTTCCTGGGGCACCTCCCGATAAGCAAATAGGAGGTGCGGCAGGAAGCGTTCCCAGTCTCGGTATTCCTGAGTGAACGTCTTGAGCATTTGCTTGAGGGTCCCATTGAACCTCTCACACAGCCCGTTCGTCTGGGGGTGGTATGGGGAGCTCAGGAGGGACTTAATTTTGCAAACCTGCCAGAGTTGTTGGGTTAATTCAGCCGTAAATTGGGTGCCTCGGTCGGATAGGATTTCTTTTGGAAATCCTACCCGGGAGAACACCTGTACTAGTGCATTCGCTACCGTATCCGCTTGTATGTTGGATAGGGCGACAGCCTCTGGGTACCTGGTAGCGTAGTCCACTACGGTAAGAATGTAGCGCTTACCGGAGGGACTAGGGGTAGCCAGTGGTCCCACTAGGTCAATAGCAACCCGGCTGAAGGGTTCCTCTACAATGGGCATATTTACTAGCTGGGCTTTAGGGTGATCGCCTCGCCTTCCTACTCGTTGACACACATCGCAGGTGTTACAGTAAGTTCTAACGTCAGCGTGCACCCCTGGCCAAAAGAACGTGTGAGTAATGCGGTGTAGGGTACGGGTAATGGCTAGGTGGCCTGCTAAGGGGATGTCGTGGCCTATTTTGAGGATTTCTTGACGGTATTTGTGGGGCACTACCAGCTGTCGCCTACGCTGTCCCCTTTTCTCTGTCCAGCGGTATAGTTTCCCTTTTTCCCATAAGAATGTTTCGTTATCTGCCCCGCCCCCTCCGGTCTCTGCTCGTTCCCGGTACTTTTGTAAGGTCAGGTCAGTCTTAGACTCTGCCTCGAAAGCATCTGTGGTGTCCTAGGGTATGGGGCCTAACCTGTCAGGCAAGGTCGGGGTAGGTCTTACCTGTGTCTCCCGCACTGGTGAGAGCTCTCGCTCTGTCCGGGCTTGGGCCCGTGTAGTCACTGGGTCCGCCTCGTTGTTGCATACTGGAGCATAGGCAGAAGTCATGGGGCCCAAATCGTTGCCCAGTAGTACTTCGGCAGGTAAATTATCCATTAGGCCCACGTTCACAGCCCCCTTTCCCGCTCCCCAATCAAGATGCACTTTAGCTGTTGGAATTTTGTACACATCCCCCCCGCCACTCTAACGGCCACAGTCTGTCCGGATCGCTTGTGCTCTGGCACCAAATGACTCTGTACCAGCGTGATAGTAGCCCCTGTGTCTCGCAATCCCTCGGTAGATCGCCCCTCGAGCCATACCCTCTGCCGATGGTGCTGGCGGTTATCTGAGGCAGCATATACAGGGTCTGCCTCATGAAGCGGCCCCACATATCCCTCCATAGGGGCCTCTTGGTTAACACAGAGGGCCCGGGCCGGACGATAGGACCCAGAGGGGTAATTGTAATTCCTGGGTGTCTGGTGCGTATTAAGGGGGCAGCTAGCCATGAAATGCCCTGGTTGCTTGCATCGGTGGCAAATCGGTCTGTGACGCTCAGAGCTGTTATTGGGTGGTCCTGAGTGTCGGACGGGCCCTGTGGGCACCGGGGCTCGGAATTCAGCACGAGGGGGTGCACGGTAAACCTCTCTGGGTTCGACCCGTGCTGGAGCTCGGTAGTTCATGGGTTCGTGAAGACGGGAGTCATAATGTTCATCGGCCAATTTGGCTGCTTCTTCTAAGGTAGAAGGCCGCCTGTCTCGCAGCCATTCCTTCCCTTGCTGTTCCATGCCATTATAAAAATGTTCTAAGAGAAACAATTGTAAAATTTCCTCCCCAGTCACCGCTTTACTTCCGCTCAGCCAGTGATTTGCCGCTCTCCGCATTCAGTGCGCCCATTCCATATGGGTATCGTTAGGCTTCTTTTCCGTGCCCCGAAACTGTCGGCGATACGTGTCCGGAGTTACAGCGTACCGTCGCAACAGTGTCTCCTTAACTAGCTCATACTGTGTCACTTCCTTAGCACCCAGAGTACGAAAGGCTTCCAGGGCTCGCCCGGATAGTTTCCCAGACAATATCGTGGGCCACTCTCTGTTGGGAATCTGGTGCAGGGCACATTGCCTTTCGAAGTCCGCCAAATATTCATCAATCCCTGTCTCGCTCTCTAGAAAGGGTCGAAATGCCGTATAGGGTATCTTGGGCCTCCCAGCATTTTCGACAGGGATGATTACCTGCGGAGCTACAGCATTGCGGTGTGCGTTCGCTAGGTTGAGTTCGTGGGCTCGAGTCTCTCGTATATCCTCGTCCGCCTCCGCCATCAACTGCTGTACCAATTCCATGGAGGGGTTCGGCCCGTATAATGAGAGCCTTTCCCGAACAATCCTGGTTTTTTCATCACTAATCGTGGTCGGTGTTTCCGCCATTGTGAAGCACTGATCCAGTTCGTTCAATTCTGCGATCAGCTCTCTCCTCGGCCGGTTGCTGGCGTACCCCCCTCTGCTTTCAAGTAAATCCTTTAGGGTTGTACGCTTCAATTTTTCGTAAGCGCTCTCCATCCGTTCTGTACCTCTCCTAGGAATTCCAGGAAAATCCCGCCGCTGCCGCCAAATGTTACGGTTACCCTTAGTCTCGCTGAGAGATGGACCGCTTAGTAGCCTGGATCCCTATTGCTAAAGAGGGGAGAAGCTGCTTTCCATAGTATTCTATATGAGTCTCGCAAATATAGAATAATCTCCCTTAGCTGTAGTACAGCTAGGATACCCTTCTGCCCACAAAAACGAGTCAACGCTGCGATTGAGGGTCAAACAAGAACTCAGGACTGGGATGCCCAGCCTGCTTTTTATTAAGGTTACATGCACACAGGGCACTCCCAGGGGGAGAGGGGGGGAAGCACAAAATCCCCCATCACACATTTAGATAGAGAGCACTGTCCTTTGACAGGCCACAATAGGATTACAGTACTTAAGATAACAAGTTTACAAGTTCATCTTATCAATTAGCAGTCTGGCTCCAGAGGTGATTAGACAATGGGATTGGTTATCCCTAAACTTAGAGCTGAGGCCAGCAAAAATGTGTATTTAGGCAATAGTTTCTAAAAGCTGAAAAAAAAGAGTTAACTCTTTATGAAATGATACTTGTTACGGTTTTCTTGGAGCCCTTCTTAGGCGCTGGCTTGCTGGTTCAGGCATTGCTGCTGGGAAATAAGCTCTTCACAACAAAATAACTAATGCTTCTGTAACAATTGCATTAAAAAAATCATAAAAGTCCAAAAGTTTGTAATTTCCAGGGCCAAATTTATGCATATCATTGGCAATTTGTGAGAAAGTCTCAAAAGACAGCTACAATGTAGTGTTCCCCAATTGCTAGAACCATTACAGGCATACATATATACATATATATGTATATAGTGTGCAAAAAGAACGTGCACTGTGAGGAGTTACAATAAAAATTAACATGCATGGAAGTTATTCCAGCTTCTGTTCTCTCTCTCTTGATTTTTATGCAAATTACTCTTGGGTCACCCTAAGAGTAATGGGGAAACCAGATGTGAACTCCATGCACACTTGGCCTTAGATAAATACAACTGCACCTCACTGACGAGGCCCATAGGAGGCAAAAACGATCGTCTGGGGTTGTTGCTTCCCTTGTTCAGAGAGGAATTGCCTGGTACTTTGGCGCTGGACTGTGATTGGGCAAGGTCAGACTGATATGCTTCAGGATATATTTTCTCTGTGAAAGGGCATAGTGTGCAAAAAGATTGTGCACCCTGAGGAGTTACAATAAAAATGAACATGCATGGACGTTATTCCAGCTTCTGTTCTATCTCATGGAGTGCTGTTCTCTCTCTTTCGATTTATATATATATCAAAAAATTCAAAATAACAAGAGTATTGCATTGAGCAATGATACTTTTTTTATTGTACTAACTATACATTTATAAGTTGGCAAGCTTTCGGAAGAGTTCCTTCCTTTATCAAGTCTGAATTGTATTGCTTCAGACTTGATAAAGGAAGGAACTCTTCGGAAAGCTTGTCAACTTATAAATGTATAGTTAGTTCAATAAAAAAGTATCATTGCTCAATGCAATACTCTATATATAAAGCATCAATACATTTTCATGGGTACACATATTTTAGAATACTTTTATTTTAAAGTTGGAACAATAAAAATATATCTTAACCTTTATGTAAAAAAAGTAGATAAATACAAAAAGAAAGAGAATTAATTAAGGGGATCCTTTCATATGCTAATATTATAAATCAGAACTAGGAGGAAATATATATATATTGACCATAACATATATTTAAAGGGACATCATTCAAGAGACCTTTTTGTTAGAGTCTATAAAATACAGCATTTTTTTTTTTTTTTAAAGGATAAGCGGTAACAGGGACAGACAGTTAAAGGGTTATAAATATTTTGTTGTGTATTAACATATAAAAAAAAGAAGAATTGGAGTTAATATACATTGTATCATCAAACAAATTACTAGTGTGACTAGTGAACAAAAAGGGATAAATATATCTACTAAGTCCTCTAAAACAAACTTTAAAATATTTTTTTTTATCTTAAAGGGGCATGTTGCAAAACATTTCCATCATATTAAAGAATACAATAATGTGATTTGGATTAATTTATACCTACATTATTACATCTGTTTAAACTTAAATGGACAAGGATAAAGATAAAAAATAAAAAAGATGAAATAAAAATAAAATCTTAAAAAGTGTGTTTAATTATAATAGAGGATAGGGTTATTTCTGCATTTAAATCAAAATGGAGTTAGTATTTTAAATTAATAAATTAGTGCTGCTTCCCTAGAAAGATAATCCCTTTCCATATTGCCTCCTGTCAAATTGGGGGTGTCTTTACAAACGCTCTAATATTTCATACCTTTTTGCATTTTTTTTTATGACAATCTCTAAATTGTTTTATAGCCTGAACGATCTATTCCGCACTAAAAAAATGGCGTTTGAGTGTGGGATTTTCCATTGCACCGTTTTACAGGTTGTGCGGTCTGGCTAAAATGCTTTTGTTACAGCCTATACCGACACGATCCATTCCGCAATCTGAGACCAGTAGTTATGGATTTTGCGAAACAAAAATGTTTCACAAAATTCATAACTAAAATGTTACAAAGTACACTAACACCCATAAACTACCTATTAACCCCTAAACCTCCCCACATCGCAAATACTATAATAAACCTATTAACCCCTAATCCGCTGCCCACCCACATCGTGACTATTAAATAAACCAATAATGCCTAATCTGCCTCCCACCCACATTGCCAACACTATACAAACCTATTAACCTCTAAACTGCTGGCCCCCCACATCGCCAACACTATAATAAAGCATTAGCCCCTAAACTGCCAGCCTCCCATATCACAACTAATAAACTAAACCTATTAACCCCTAAACTGCCAGCCCCCCACATCACAACTAATAAACTAAACCTATTAAGCCCTAATCTGCCAGCCCCCCACATAGCAAAACACTAAATTAAACTATTAACCCCTAAACCTAACACCCCCTAACTTTAAATTAAAAGTACAATATAACTATCTTAAAATAAATAAAAACTAACCTGTGAAATAAAAAAACTAAGATTAAACTATAAATTAAACTAACATAACAATTTTAATAAAATAAAGTAAAATACAAATAAAAAATCCTAAATTACATGATTAAAAAAATTAACACTACAGAAAAATAAAAAAATAAAGATTACATATTTAAATAAACTTAACACTACAAAAAAAAATTAAAAAATCTAACATTAGAAAAAAAAATTGATAAAATTACCAAAAAAAAAAAAAACAAAATTATCCAAAATAATAAAAATTCCACCTAATCTAAAAACAAAAAAAGCCACCCCAAAATAAAAACACCCCCTAACCTAACAATAAACTACCTATAACACTTAAAAAGGCATTTTGTAGGGCATTGGCCTAAGTTAAATAGCTCTTTTGCCTAAAAAAATTCGAAGTCCCCCTAGCAGTAAACCCCCCAACTCTTTTACAATCAGATTTTTTACTGCCCAAAGCCCTAATCTAAAAAAAAAAAAACACCAGAAAAAAACAAAAAACCTAACACTAACCCCAGGAAATCTACCCATAATTCCAGAAGTCCGGACATCTATCTTCATCCAGGGTGTGAGAAGTCTTCATCCAGGCAGTGATATCTAGATCTATCGTGGGGGTCTTCATCCCACTGGGACGGAGCTGTGGAGGCAAAGAGCATCATCGCCGGTGGTGCAGATATCAAGTATGAAGGATCCTCTTCATACGATCACTGCCGTACACTGTAGCTTGAATGCAAGGTATCCGTTTAAAAATGGGGTACCTTGCATTCCTATTGGCTGACATTTTCATATTAGCCCATAGTATGAGAGCTACTGAAAATCTATTGGATGTCTATTGCATGCACTTTGGCTTTTTCCACATTAACTTTATCATATTGTCTTTCTTTCTTCTAGAATATTCCCCTGAGTTTCAAAAAAACATATATCTGAGCAATTGTTACGGATTCTCAGAAATTGCCTCTTAGGTATATTTAGTATCCAATTATAAAATGATTAAAATAGAATATAGAACACATATTTTACTTTTTATTATATATATATATATATATATATATATATATATATATATATATATATATATATTTGATACTGTTCGTGTAAAATACATATCTATACCTATATATCTATTAGGAATATATATGCAGGTATTGGTACACACATTTATAGATATATATATTTAACAACAAAAAGGACATTATCTGTAAGTGAAGCTTTAAACAAACCATTTATTGTTAGCCTTCCATTACCCATATTAACCTATTTATTAAAATGGGATTACAATACCTGCCTGACTGGGTTGGTTTTAGATTTCAGTACTTAACCACCTCGCCTGAGTTATACCCTTTGTTTGGAATAATAATAGGACATTATCCTGTAAGTGAAGCTTTAAACAAACCATTTATTGTTAGCCTTCCATTACCCATATTAACCTATTTATTAAAATGGGATTACAATACCTGCCTGACTGGGTTGGTTTTAGATTTCAGTACTCAACCACCTCGCCTGAGTTATACCCTTTGTTTGGAATAATAATATTTTTAAATCCTATTCTGCTTCCTGAAAGGATGTTGCTTTTTTGATGTATTTACTGATGTTTATAAATGTGTCATAAATTATTCTGCTAGCTTCTGATAAATAAATAACCTGATGCTTTATATAGTGCTCTGTCGTCTTTTGTACTCTGTTGTCTTTACTGTATATATATATATATATATATATTTATATATATATATATATATATATATATATATATATATATATATATATACATATATATATATATATATATATATATATATATATATATATATATATTTATATATACATATACATATACATACACCTACACACAGAAAGCCTGTCATTTGCCAGCAGATACTCAGTAATGTTTAAAAGCAAAACTGGGGGAAGTCAGTTACATGTGACACCAAAGGATCAAGTCCGGGACCACGTCAAGGTCTCCCCCTTCCTGTGACCCTAAACCAGCAAAGACAAAATGCATACTTTTTTAACCACACAAAATGGGCACCTCCCAGGGTGATACAGGCTTTTTAATCTCCCCTATGTAAATACAAAACACAGGAATGGACCGCATTCACAGGCTGGACTGGGTACACATCCCAAGCCACTGTTAACTCCACAGCCCTGAACACTGACATACAGCTGCACAGGGGGGCCAGGCCTGCAGGGAAGCATTAAAAAAACATTATAAACACAACACACAGAAAAACTGGCACTCGCCAGCAGATATTCAGTAATGTTTAAGAGCAAAACTGGGGGAAGTCAGTTACATTTGGTGCCAAAAGATCAAGCCCAGGATCATGTCAAGGTCTCCCCCCTTCCTGGGACCCTAAACCAGCACCGACAAAATGCATACTTTTAAACAAACCAACTGGGAACCTCCCAGAGTGACACAGGCTTTTGTAATCTCCCCTATGTAAAAACAAAACACAGGGATGGACCACACTCACAGACTTGACTGAGTACACATCCCAAGCCACTGTTAACTCCACAGCCCTGAACACTAACAGACAGCTGCACAGTTCCCAGCAACTGCCTGGGTGACAGGCCCACAGGGAAGTATTACAAACATTATAAACACAACACACAGAAAACCTGGCACTCGCCAGCAGATACTCAGTAATGTTTAAAAGCAAAACTGGAGGAAGTCAGTTACATTTGGCGCCAAAGGATCAAGCCCAAACCAATAAACCAACTGGGGAGATTACAAAAGCCTGTGTCACCCTGAGATGTTCCCAGTTGGTTTGTTTGAAAGTATGCATTTTGTGAGTACTGGTTTAGGGTCCCAGAAGGGGGGAGACCTTGACATGGTCCTGGGCTTGATCCTTTGTTGCCAAATGTAACTGACTTCCCCCAGTTTTGCTTTTAAACATTACTGAGCATCTGCTGGCAAGTGCCAGGTTTTCTGTGTGTTGTGTTTATAATGTTTGTAATGCTTCTCTGTGGGCCTGTCACCCAGACTGTTCAGGGGTTAACTGCCTGGGTTGATAGCAACTGTGCAGCTGTCTGTCAGTGTTCAGGGCTGTGGAGTTAACAGTGGCTTGGGATGTGTACCCAGTCCAGTCTGTGAGTGCGGTCCATTTCTGTGTTTTATATATATATACCTAATCATCTAGAGTATCTCACAAAAGTGAGTACACCCCTCACATTTTTGTAAATATTTTATTATATCTTTTCATGTGACAACACTGAAGAAATAAAAAGAAAAAAACAGAAAATTGTGAGACAAGAAAGGGCTGATTGGCGTGTTAAAAGTCAAAATTGTAACAAAATTGTAACAAAATGACCCTCTATGGGGTTGACTGCACAAAAAGAATTATATGTTAATGCTCCAGTATACAGAGATTAATGTAAAGTTCACTCTGAAGATGGTATTTCAAATGAGTATGAGCAAAATGGCACACAACGAGTAAAGCAAAAGCTTGCACCAAATGTGTAAGTTCAATATGATATGATAGGGTATGCAAGCAAGAACCTATTGTATAGGTGTGTGCCAGTCTGATAACAAAGCAGTCAATCAAAAAGCTCCGCAACAGTAGATGTGATACATAAAGTAGAAACGATACCTGACAGGTGGCAGCTCCTGTGAATCAGTTCTGCTCACTTTTGCATGGCCCGAATATAGCCGGCACACACCATCAGCAAAACTTCTGCAGGGCCAGAAAGCTGTCATTCTCACCGAATCTGGCGTCCGGTGGAATCACGGTATCCGTGCGCTAGATCCGGCACTTCCGCTCTTCCGCTCTCAGCGGGTACTCATCCGGAAGCGTCTCCAGCAACCACCACAGGGACCAGGTAGGAAGAAATATCGGAACCAGAATGACGCAAATACACACTGTTAGGGTGCTCAAGATAGTCCCATACAGCCCCCACAGAGGGGAACACAGGAAGGAGGGGTTTGCTTTCCGGTAGGCAAAATCCAAGACAAACCAGAATAGATGGAAGCAAACACCCAAAGTTAAAACTTCAGCCTTTATTGGAAAAAGTTAAAATCCAGGAGGGAAGGCACACAAAGAATTCAACGCGTTGATTAGTGATTACGGCGTGTAGCCGAAAAGCGTATGCTGAAGTTTTAACTTTGGGTGTTTGCTTCCATCTATTCTGGTTCGTCTTGAACACTGAAGAAATGACACTTTTCTACAATGTAAAGTAGTGAGTGTACAGCCTGTATAGCAGTGCAAATTTGCTGTCCCCTAAAAATAACTCAACACACAGCCATTAATGTCTAAGTGGAAATGTCCAAATTGGGCCCAAAGTGTCAATATTTTGTGTGGCCACCATTATTTTCCAGCACTGCCTTAACCCTCTTGGGCATGGAGTTCATCAGAGCTTCACAGGTTGCCACTGGAGTCCTCTTCCACTCCTCCATGATGACATCACAGAGCTGGTGGATGTTAGAGACCTTGTACTCACCCACCTTCCAATTGAGGATGCCCCACAAATGCTCAATAGGGTTTAGGTCTGAAGACATGATTGGCCAGTCCATCATCTTTACCCTCAGCTTCTTTAGAAAGGCAGTGGTCGTCTTGGAGGTGTGTTTGGGGTCATTATCATGTTGGAATCCTTCCCTGCGGCCCAGTCTCCAAAGGGAGGGGATCATGCTATGGTTCAGTATGTCACAGTACATGTTGGCATTCATGGTTCCATCAATGAACTGTAGCTCCCCAGTGCCAGCAGCACTCATGCAGGCCCAGAACATGACACTCCCAAGCATGTGGTTGCCTTCACACATGCTTGACACCATCTGAACCAAATATGTTTATCTTTGTCTCATCAGACCACAGGACATGGTCAAGTAATCCACGTCCTTAGTCTGCTTGTCTTCAGCAAACTGTTTGCAATTGCAGGCTTTCTTGTGCATCATCTTTAGTAGAGGCTTCCTTCTGGGACAACAGCCATGCAGATCCATTTGATGCAGTGTGTGGCGTATGGTCTGAGCACTGACAGGCTGACCCCCACCCCTTCAACCTCTGCAGCAATGCTGGCAGCACTCATATATCTATTTCCCAAAGACAACCTCTGGATATGACGCTGAGCACGTGCACTCAACTTCTTTGTTTGACCATGGCGAGGCCTGTTCTGAGTGGAACCTGTCCTGTGAAACTGCTGTATGGTCTTTCCGACCGTGCTGCAACTCAGTTTCAGGGTCTTAACAGTCTTCTTATAGCCTAGGCTATCTTTATGTAGAGAAACAATTCTTTTTTTCATATCCTCAGAGAGTTCTTTGCCATGAGGTTCCATGTTGAACTTCCAGTGACCAGTATGAGAAAGTGTGAGAGCGATAACACCAAATTTGATACACCTGCTCCCCATTCACACCTGAGACCTTGTAACACTAACAAGTCACATGACACTGGGGAGGGAAGATGGCTAATTGGGCCAAATTTGGACATTTCCACTTAGGGGTGTACTCACTTTTGTTGCCAACAGTTTAGAGATTAATGGCTGTGTGTTGAGATAGTTTGAGGGGACAGCAATTTTACACTGTTATACAGGCTGTACACTCACTACTTGTAGCAAAGTGTCATTTCTTCAGTGTTGTCACATGAAAAGGTATAATAAAATATTTACAAAAATGTGGGGGTATACTCACTTTTGTGATATACTGTATATCTTTATATAGATATATATATATATATTCTACCAAAAAACATCATATATGTATAGAAATATGTATTTATGTAAAAATAGAGGACATTCTTCTATTTGTAGAACATTGGAATATGAAATATTAATATTTCTTGTTGGGGTAAAGCACTTGGTTAAACACAATAGGGTTTACACGTGAGTAGGTTGTTAGTTTTTTCCCCCACTTTTCAAGCTCCATTGAAGTCTACGGGGAATACGTTAACGAGATTGTTTGGCTTTTTACTTTCAACGAGGGGTATCCGACACTCACAAAAAATTACTTCTAAAGGAATTAGCTTGCAAGCGTGAGTTGCTGTTCCACTCGTAAACTCGCCCATTGATTGATCAATTAATTTTCAGTGAGTAAAACACATTGGCTGTGTTTCCTTTGATCCTCTTAATGAATAATTGCCCACGATAAAGCATTCTTTTTTTGTCATTTAATGCTTAATCTTCCTAAGTATTTTACTTTGCCTTGAGTTTCTTGCTTTACCTTTTCAAAATATCCCTCACGGTTTACCAATTGAGGCTCCCATTGAAACCAATGAGATCCTACTAAATCATAAACTGCACCACATTTATACTGTGTAAATTATCATTTTACCCTCGACCGAGCATTGACCAAAAGATACAATACACAACACCAGATGTCAAGGTACAAATAACAGGCAAACATGTGTAACATGAAACAAAGATTATAAACATTGTGGTGTTTGTCTTGATCCTTTTGTACAGTATCTAACAAAAATAATAATTAACATCTTTAAAATGTTGCAATTCTAATCCATCCTGAAGATTGAATTTGAGATGGCTGATACTACAGTTCCTATGGAAAAGTATGCAGGTCGCAGTAGACCCTAGAAAGTTCCTGCTAAAGTGATCAAGTTGCTTTTTTCAAAGCCTGTGGTTTGGGTCTGAGAGGTCAAAGAATGAGGCTGGCATGTTCAAACAACGAGCTGGTCCAATAAGTGTGTGTTTGGTGCCCCAAGGGGAAACAAGATGAGGAGTATTGTGATTTACTTGAATTGGTGTATAATGAGCTGCTGTATAGGGAGTATGGTGAGATGGACAAGGTTCATGAACATGTTTTATAAAGGGCTCTGGTGGCTTTATGCTTGTCAACTTCTGTAAGCTTAGTATTAGCACATTTACTATGGGCACAGTATCTCCATCAGGCTATCTCCATCATACGTTAAATAATATTTGAACTGTTGGGGAACCATATTATTATTATTTTTACTGGACACTGATACCTTGAATTTAAACGTGATAGTCTGAGTTGTGGGACTATAACCTGAAGAATAGAGGTCTCACTATTTCTCTGCTGTTTCTTTGTACCTTTTTATTTTTGTTTACTGTTATCTGCTTGTGTGTGATTGATAGAGATCCCAGATTAATGTTAATCTGTATATTAATTTAACAAATAACTCTTTTTCTTTTTAGTTGATACATACTTGATCTTTTCACACATAGGCCTTGATGATAAAAGGATCTGTGTGCATCTAACAATATTTTCTAAAAAATGGTTGGCTCATAAACCCTGTCCCATCAAGTGGTGACGTGCCTTCCACAAGGAAACAATAGGGTTTGCTGTATGGGCAAAAAGCCGCCCACATTGCAAGTGAACATGGATCTTGGTAGTAGGGAGAGAGAATGTATGCAAAGCATGTTTACACAAATAATACAAATGTAAACTAAGTTTTACTTAACATTCAGTAGATTTCTTACAATTTAAAAATCTTGCCACCGAAAGGCTGGTGAGACTAGTGGGGTGAAAAGGAACATCTATCATGGAAGACAGTCCTTTTAAAATTAAAAACTTTCAGCAATGTTATCCCATTAAAATACAGGTTACTCCACACCCATGAAACTTCCATGGAATGTCTATATATCCGATATGTATGCAATCGCCAAAAAACCTTAACAATAAACCTACAGGGGCTGGGGGATTGTGGGTATATTGTTCATTTGTTACATTGCAGCTACACTGTAACAAACGTGTTATTAATATAAAACACGCTTGGTACAGTGCGTTCGCAATACTAGAAGTAAAGCATGTACAGTGAAGTGAAAATTTGTAGTGGCTATAAAAAACAGATTTTTAAAAAGCCATCAATTCCAAAAAACACATTTTACATAGCGCTAAGCTGAAAAAACACACTTTTGTAAAACAAAAAGGCATGGCTATTGCCTTCTACAGAATATTAATATTCTGTTCACAAAGTCTCTTGCTAAAAAGAAAAGAACTTGGGAAAAGTTAAAAACACAATTATTAAAATAATAAAAACAGTTTACATACAAATAGTATTTAACAGTATAACACATACATGTAAGTAAGTGCAGCTCATATAGCTTAATAATTTATGTCCTAGTTTCACAATTGCATTGTAACACAATTGAGTTTCTGTTAACAAATGTAAATTGTATCACCATTCAATGCTGTGTACATTACACCTTCAATGCAGATGGTGATGCTGCTTTTAAAATCCAACCAGTAAAATAGTAAAACACCTCTTGGTGAGACTGCCCACAAACAAAGGTTTCAGCCCTTTTTCACAGCCAAACTTGATTGGAAGACGAATCCCTTTTAAAATATCAATATTATCACAATACCTTTAACATTAGAGCTATAGTTAAGAGTAAGTAGCTGGTTTAAAGTTCTTTCTGTTTTTATTTATTACTTTTTTATGTGCAGTGACCTCAAAAAATATTCTTCACTACCAATAACTGAAGCATTAAATTAAAAAGAAGAGGCACTGAAGCTTAACTGTTGATTTGATAGTTTTAAGCTAAGGCTGTAAGACAGCTATCTATTACTATTTACTCAATACCTGATTTTTGTCCTAAAACCTTTTACCAGTGTTGCAAGACACAGTTTACTTAGGTCTTCTATTTTATTTATAATACATTTGTCCAAATGTATTATTGGGAATGTAAGATATAATAGATCTTAGATGCTTCAGATATATTTGTCAGTGGGTTACCTTGTCCTAAGATAATAAGATCTCAAAGTCTTATTATTATTATTATTATTATTATTATTATTATTATTATCTATCCTTCGCAATGAGGCATTTCTAGTAGATCCATCTGGCCCAAAAGTGATCTTATATAATTGATACTATTGCCTTTTTTATGCATAAGCTTGACAAAGTCCAAGAGAGGCCTTTACTTGTAATGAAAGCATTTCTTTTGTTGGAAGTCTACGATCAGATGTTTAAAATACTTAAATATAAGTAAGTTTAGTGTATTATTTGCTGTATTTATGTTTCATAGTTTACAGTTTTCTGTATTTCGATTATGTGTTGATGAGCTTTATAGTATATTGAAATTATGGAGCTGTAAATTACAATTGTGCCTCCCTGATGTACTTTATTTAAAAAAAAAAAAAGTAAAGATAATGGGGCCGATTTATTATATGGCGGACGGACACGATTCGCTGTAGTGAATCATGTCCGCCCGACATCAATAAATGCCGACAGCATACACTGTCAGCATTTATCATTGCACAAGCATTTTCCTCAAAGTTGGCGGACGAGTTAAGGACAGGGATAGGCAAGGTGTCCGTGACTAGCCCTTCTAGTGTCCGCCACAACCTTAGTATATATTTTCTTTCTGATTAAATAATAGGAATACAAATATATATATAGTGTGAATAAAGTTAGTGGCTTGTCAAGAGACTGCTAGTGATATTGGGTGATAAGTTATGGAATAAATAAAGCCTGAGTGAAATACTGGATGTGTATCTGCATCTGTATAATAACACCCAGCTCTATACAAAGACACAGTACTGACACTGGCACATGCGTATAGCGAGAAAAGGGCTGGTTATAGGGTCAGTGGTATCTGCATCAGTGTAAAAACACCCAGCGCTATATAATGACACAGTAGTGATACTGGCACATGCGTATAGCCAGAGGAGGGCTGGTTATAGGGTCAGTGGTATCTGCATCAGTATAATAACACCCAGCACTATATAATGACACAGTAGTGACACTGGCACATGGGTATAGCCAAAGGAGGGCTGGTTATAGGATCAGTGGTATCTACATCAATATAATAACACCCAGCACTATATAATGACACAGTAGTGACACTGGCACATGGGTATAGCCAGTGGAGGGCTGGTTATAGAATCAGTGATGTCTGCATCAGTATAATAACACCCAGCGCTATATAATGACACAGTAGTGACACTGGCACATGGGTATAGCCAGAGGAGGGCTGGTTATAGAATCAGTGGTATCTGCATCAATATAATAACACCCAGCACTATATAATGACACAGTAGTGACACTGGCACATGGGTATAGTCAGAGGAGGGCTAGGTTATAGAATCAGTGATGTCTGCATCAGTATAATAACACCCAGCGCTATATAATGACACAGTAGTGACACTGGCACATGGGTATAGCCAAAGGAGGGCTGGTTATAGAATCAGTGGTATCTGCATCAATATAATAACACCCAGCACTATATAATGACACAGTAGTGACACTGGCACATGGGTATAGCCAGTGGAGGGCTGGTTATAGAATCAGTGGTATCTGCATCAGTATAATAACACCCAGTACTATATAATGACACAGTAGTGACACTGGCTCATGTGTATAGCCAGTGGAGGGCTGGTTATAGGATCAGTGGTATCTGCATCAGTATAATAACACCAAGCACTATAAAAAGACACAGTAGTGACACTGGCACATGTGTATAGCCATACAAGGGTTGGTTATAGGGTCAGTGGTATCTGCATCAGTATAATAACACCCAGCACTATATAATGACACAGTAGTGACACTGGCACATGGGTATAGCCAGAGGAGGGCTGGTTATAGGATCAGTGGTATCTGCATCAATATAATAACACCCAGCACTATATAATGACACAGTAGTGACACTGGCACATGGGTATAGCCAGTGGAGGGCTGGTTATAGAATCAGTGATGTCTGCATCAGTATAATAACACCCAGCGCTATATAATGACACAGTAGTGACACTGGCACATGGGTATAGCCAGAGGAGGGCTGGTTATAGAATCAGTGGTATCTGCATCAATATAATAACACCCAGCACTATATAATGACACAGTAGTGACACTGGCACATGGGTATAGTCAGAGGAGGGCTGGTTATAGAATCAGTGATGTCTGCATCAGTATAATAACACCCAGCGCTATATAATGACACAGTAGTGACACTGGCACATGGGTATAGCCAAAGGAGGGCTGGTTATAGAATCAGTGGTATCTGCATCAATATAATAACACCCAGCACTATATAATGACACAGTAGTGACACTGGCACATGGGTATAGCCAGTGGAGGGCTGGTTATAGAATCAGTGGTATCTGCATCAGTATAATAACACCCAGCACTATATAATGACACAGTAGTGACACTGGCTCATGTGTATAGCCAGTGGAGGGCTGGTTATAGGATCAGTGGTATCTGCATCAGTATAATAACACCAAGCACTATAAAAAGACACAGTAGTGACACTGGCACATGTGTATAGCCATACAAGGGTTGGTTATAGGGTCAGTGGTATCTGCATCAGTATAATAACACCCAGCACTATATAATGACACAGTAGTGACACTGGCACATGGGTATAGACAGAGGAGGGCTGGTTATAGAATCAGTGGTATCTGCATCAATATAATAACACCCAGCACTATATAATGACACAGTAGTGACACTGGCACATGGGTATAGCCAGTGGAGGGCTGGTTATAGAATCAATGGTATCTGCATCAGTATAATAACACCCAGTACTATATAATGACACAGTAGTGACACTGGCACATGTGTATAGCCAGTGGAGGGCTGGTTATAGGATCAGTGGTATCTGCATCAGTATAATAACACCCAGCGCTATATAATGACACAGTAGTGACACTGGCACATGGGTATAGCCAGAGGAGGGATGGTTATAGGATCAGTGGTATCTGCATCAATATAATAACACCCAGCACTATATAATGACACAGTAGTGACACTGGCACATGGGTATAGCCAGAGGAGGGCTGGTTATAGAATCAGTGGTATCTGCATCAATATAATAACACCCAGCACTATATAATGACACAGTAGTGACACTGGCACATGGGTATAGCCAGTGGAGGGCTGGTTATAGATTCAGTGGTATCTGCATCAGTATAATAAAACCCAGTACTATATAATGACACAGTAGTGACACTGGCACATGTGTATAGCCAGTGGAGGGCTGGTTATAGGATCAGTGGTATCTGCATCAGTATAATAACACCCAGCGCTATATAATGACACAGTAGTGACACTGGCACATGGGTATAGCCAGAGGAGGGATGGTTATAGGATCAGTGGTATCTGCATCAATATAATAACACCCAGCACTATATAATGACACAGTAGTGACACTGGCACATGGGTATAGCCAGAGGAGGGCTGGTTATAGAATCAGTGGTATCTGCATCAATATAATAACACCCAGCACTATATAATGACACAGTAGTGACACTGGCACATGTGTATAGCCATACAAGGGCTGGTTATAGGGTCAGTGGTATCTGCATCAGTATAACACCAAGCACTATAAAATAGTGTTTTTAATATCAAATGTACCTTGGTGTCCTTCACTAAGGTCTGTACTTTGGAAAATGTCCGCCACAGCCTTTGTCTGTTCCTATCCCTGGTTAAGGAGCAGCGGTCTTATGACCGTAAGGCTCGCACGGAATGAGCAGCATATGCAGCTTAATAAATCTGCCCCATAGGGTCCTCAGTCTTAAATGTTTTTTCACCTGCAGATCTGTTGTTGACTTGAAAAGTTGAGGTAAGAGGTTTAAAGTAGTTTTATAGTGTTGTAAGACTAAAGTGTAAAAGCGAATTGTAAACATATATTATATATATATATACTTATAGAATAATGTCAATGCAAAATGCTTCTAAATTTGAACTTCAATGCGGAGCATGACAGAACAGATTGTAGCAGTAATGGTTGGATAAATTTGGAGAATGAGGGGGTAAGAAAATCTCTCCTCATTCTTAGTACCCCTGTGGATTGGAGTGGTGAGTAACATTATCCTGTGCATAATGATATCACATGCTGTGAGCAAATGCACTTGAACAAATACTAGAGGCCACTCAGATGAAAGACAAGAGTCTGTCCTTATATGATGTCTCATTTCAAATTGAGAGGCAAGTATTTAACTTAAAAAGGGCCATCACCCGAATCAGCATATAAAAGTTTATTTTACCTGAAGGAGGGGGCTCTATAGAAGCCATTACTCTCTTTGACCTAGAGGGATAAGTAACCCTAAATTTGAAAGGTGTTCAAATGAGAGGCACTTGGATATGAATTACCACAGTGAGAAATAGGGATCACCTGTCCTTCTGGCACCACCAGGGAGTTATTATGGAGATGGATCTAATACAAAGCTGCTGTCTCCCCCTTCAATTTAATCAGAGATGGTTGAAGCCTCTAATTTGATGGCAGCTATTTCTGTATTTGAATGAAGAGTCTGAAAGTTCCTTTAAGTTGTGGGTGGACCCTGTGGTAAAGGTGATCAAATGCAAAAAAGGAAGTGTTGGCTGACAGGAGATAGAGGATCATCTAGAGATCCTATCACCATCCATAAAACAGTGATGGACATAAGAATCCATTAGAAATAGGAAATCTCTCTTTTCACTGAGGTGCCTCATTCTCCTTTCACTTTTGTCATTTGTAGACAATTATCGTTTTTATAGAAATAACCTAATATATTTACTGCATGGAGGGTAGATGCTCCAAATCAGCCCCTGCCCTCAAAACACATTATCACACACTCACTCATTCACTCACACACACACGCACAAACATGCACGAAAACACACAGACACGCACAAACACATGCGCACAAATACGCATGCAAGCACACACATGTACAAACACACACACACCTTGTCCGCCTGGGAATTGTGAAAGTTGATGTTATTATAGAGGGACAGTAAATACCTTGAGATGTTTATATAAAATGTTTAGTTATTTATAATGAAACAACTTTGCAATATATTTTCATTATTTACGTTGTCCCCTTGTCATTTAGCTCTGTATATTGAACAATCTCTACTTAAATACATTAAAAAAAATGTTCATGCTTATTTAATCTTGCAGCCACCAGGGAATGCTGTAACACTTTACACTTTTCTTAGCAATGTACTGCAGTGCTTGGCAGCTAAAGGGTAAATAAATATCTAAAACCATAGCCTGCAGCTTTAGGAAAAAAATTAAAATGTGCTTTATTTAAACAGTTTATAATTAATTCATAAGATTTTTTTACCTAGATTTGCTAAAACTAAAACAAGGCATTGATTTTAATTTTAAGCTAAATACTTCTTGATAAAGATTTATATTTAAAAAGATAACAATTGTAATATAACAAGCATTAAGGGCTTGATTACGAGTGGTCCGTTAACTGTTGCACACAAGCGATACAGGGTTTACTGTACACGAGAATTATGTAAAAAAAAAAAAGTAAGCGCATTCGCTTGAGCGTTGTTGATTTTAAAGTGCATCAGGATATCGCAGTTGCGATATTCTCTGTTTGGCTTTTTGCGCCTATCCGTTTAGAGCTTGTGCAAAAGCATTTTACTTTCAACTTGTAACATGCACGCTTCCTGACGTGTGCAAAAAGCTTCCATCTAGCAAAGTCAACGAGCGAGCACTTATTTTCGCTCCACTCATAATCTACCCCTAAACATATAAAAGTACAAAATATTTGAATCACCTATGAAAAAGTCTCTACAATGAATCTACATTTTTTTCCTGAAGCATGATTAGAACGCTCCCTGTGCAAACATTTTGAGGGCAGAGGAAATTATTTTTTACAATAATCTTTTGTTAAATGACAGATACAGCTAACCTTAGTTCTGATTGGTCATCAACTATTATTTTATGCAGTAGTTGTATCCTTTATTTCCCCTAGTGCTGTGGTCTACTGCTGCCTGTGTAATATCGCTATGTTAAAACTGAAAGAAACTGAGATTTTATGTTACAAGCATTGTGATAATAGTGATATTTTAAAAAGGGATCCGTCTTGCTAACAAGATTGGCTGTGAAATTTTGAAAAGAGCTGAAATCAGTGTTTGAGGACAGTCTCGCTAAAAGGCATTTCAGTTAACTTCTCTGTGGGAGGTGATACATCTGTGATGCTGGAATTTAAACCAGTATTGCCACATGCATTGAAGGTGTAATCCTTTTACACAGTATTGAAAGCAATACAATTTACATGTGTCAACCGAAAATCAACCCCAATAGTACCTGGGGGATTGTGGGTATTTTGAACATATGTTTGGAGTTAATTATATGTATGTAGTATGCTTTTAAAGGGACAGTCTACTCCATAATTTTTATTGTGTAAAAAGATAGCTAATCCCTTTTTTACCCAATCACCAGTTTTGCATAACCAACACTGTAATATTAATATACTTTTTACCTCTGTGATTATCTTGTATCTAAGCCTCTGCAGACTGCCCCCTTATCTCAGTTATTTTGACAGACTTGCATTTTAGCCAATCAGTGATGACTCATAAATAACTTCACTGGAGTGAGCACAATGTTATCTATGAACTAGTGCTGTCTAGCTGAGAGAAACTGTCAAAATGCTCTGAGATAAGAGGCGACATTCCAGGGCTTAGACATTCACATATGAGCCTACCTAGGTTTATATTTCAACAAAGCATACCAAGAAGACAAATTGTGTTCGATATAAAACGTTTGTTACAGTGGAGCCGCAATATTAGAAGTAAAACACGTTCTGACAGTGTGAACTTAGTCATGGATACTATCTTCTTTGGAATATTAATACATAGTGCACTGAACTTCTTCATAAAAAGAAAAGAACAGGCCAAAAGTTAATACTTTTATGTAAATAATGAAAAGACTTTTATGAATAAGATGAAAAGACTTTACCAGTATACTTTATACATATAATAAACTAACCACATTCCCCATCTTCTATAGGCTTCTTATTAAAACATTTTTTTTTTTGCTTTTTATTAACAATGTTGATCTCATACATAGCGAATATGTAGTCGTTTCATGGGCGTTCCATGTTAGTAACCTGTGTTTTAATGGGGGAAACATTGCTGGGAGTTTTAATTTTAAAAAGACTATCCTACATCTTGTATGCACCTTTTCACTCATACCAGTCTTGCCAGCAGTGGTGAGAGTTTAAATTGTAAGAAATCTACTGAATGTACAGTGAAACAGTTTACTTGTGAATAATGTGAACTTTCACTAAACATAAACCACTATTACTATTAGTAAATTTACATTCTATGATGTGTAAACATGCTTTGAATACACTCCCACTCCCCATTACTAAGATCTGAGTTTACTGGCTATGTGGGTGAATATTTTATCAGACAGTGATGCCAATTATTTTCTATCACCTAGATTACAAGTTTTGCGTTCGTGTTTTAACGCTGAAAAAATGGTTATTTCAGCGTTTAAACAGCACTGCAGCCATTAGAAGTTTTGTCGATATAGCTGTACTGCAAGCCTTTTAGCCTGTAATGCAACGTCAGTCCCGCACTCATAAAAATGACGTTTTTTTCATGGGACTTCCATAGCGCAGCTATTAAAAGTTTTGCGTTATGGCTAAAAACCTTGCGTTACACCCTATAACTACAAGATCCATTTCGCAATCTGAGAGCAGTAGCTATGAGTTTAACGCTACAAAACTGTTATATAAAATGTATAACTAAAGTGTTACAAAGTACACTAAACACCCATAAACTACCTATTAACCCCTAAACCGCCGCCCTCCCGCATCGCAAACACTATTTAAATATTATTAACCCCTAATCTGCCTTCGGCCTTCATCGCCCCACTATACTAAAGTTATTAACCCCAATTCCTCCGCCACTATCATAAACCTATTAACCCCTAAACCACAAGCCCCCCACAACGAAATATACTAGATAAACCTATTAACCTCTAAACCGAGAGCCCCCCACATTGCAATAAACTAATTAAAACTAGTAACCCCTAAACCTAACACCCCCCTAACTTTATATTAAAATGACAAATTCCCTATCTTAAATTAAAACGTACCTGTCAAATAAAAAAAAAAAACTAAGTTTAAACTAACAGTTAAACTAATATAACTATTGAACTAAAATTAAACTAACTAACAATTAAATTAACTATATTACATTAAAAAAATCCTAATACTACTCTAAAAATTACAAACTATCTAATTACAAAAAATAAAAAAACTAAATTGCAAAAAATAACAAACACTAAATTACGAAAAATAAACAAAATTATCAAAAATTAAAAAGAATTACACCTAATCTAATAGCCCTATAAAAATAAAAAAGCTCACCCAAAATAAAAAAAACCCTTAGCCTACAATAATCTACCAATAGCCCTTAAAATGGCCTTTTGTAGGGCATTGTCCTAAGTTAAACAGCTCTTTTACCTGTAAAAAAAATACAAAGACCCTCCCAACAGTAAAACCCACCACCCAACCAACCCCCCAAAATAAAATAACCTAACTCTAACAAAAACCTAAGCTACCCATTGCCCTTAAAAGGGCATTTGTATGGGCATTCACCTTAAAAGGGCATTAAGCTCTTTTGCATTGTCTTGAAAAGGGCATTTTGCACTTTTACGAAAAGCCCAAACCCTAAAATAAAAAAAAAAACAAACACCCAAAAAATAATACTAACACTAACCCCTAAAGATCCACTTACAGTTGCTGAAGTCCCGCTTGAAGGATCTTCATCCCGGCGGCTCCATCTTCATCCAGGCGGCTCCATCTTCCTCCAGGTGACTCCATCTTCATCCAGGTGACTCCATCTTCATCCAGGTGGAATCTTCTATCTTCATCCCGGTGGCGTCTTCTAACTTCATCCCAGCGGAGCGGGTCCATCCTGAAGACATCCTGTGCGGAGCATCCTCTTCATATGGTCGCCGCCTTATACTGAATCTTCAATGCAAGGTACGCGATTCAAAATGGAGTCTGTTGCATTCCTATTGGCTGATTTGATTTTGGAAATTCAAATCAGCCAATAGGATGAAAGCTACTGAAATTCTATTGGATGACTTAAATAGCCAATAGAATTTCAGTAGCTCTCATACTATTGGCTGATTTGAACAGCCAATAGGATTTCAGTAGCTCTCATCCTATTGGCTGATTTGAATTTCCAAAATCAAATCAGCCAATAGGAATGCAACGGATGCCATTTTGAATCACATACCTTGCATTGAAGATTCAGTATATGGCGGCGACCGTATGAAGAGGATGCTCTGTGCCGGATGTCTTCAGGATGGACCCTCTCTGTGCCGCCAGGATGAAGATAGAAGACGCCGCCTGAATGAAGATGTAGCCGTCTGAATGAAGATGGAGTCGCTTGCTGCCTGGATTAAGATCAAGCTGCTGGGTTGAAGATCCTTCAAGCAGGACTTCAGCAACTGTAAGTGGATCTTCGGGGTTAGTGTTAGGATTTTTTAAGGTTTTTTGGGTGTTTTTTTATTTTTTTATTTAGGGGTTGGGCTTTTCGTAAAAGAGCTAAATGCCCTTTTCATGGCAATGCAAAAGAGCTAAATGTCCTTTTAAGGACAATGCCCATACAGATGCCCTTTTCAGGGCAATGGGTAGCTTAGAATTTTTTTGTGGGTTTGGGGGGGATGGGGTTTGTAATGTTTAGTGGGTCTAAAAGAGCTGTTTAACTTAGGGCAATGCCCTACAAAAGGCCCTTTTAAGGGCTTTTGGTAGTTTATTCTAGATTAGGTTTTTTTATTTTGGGGTGTTTTTTTAATGGGTATTGGAATAGGAATAATTTTTATTATTTCTTGATAATTCGTTTTTTTATTTTGTGTAATGTTTTTATTTAGTTTTGGGTGGGTTTTTATTTTTAGATTAAGGGTTGGGCATTTCATAAAAGATCCGAATGTCCTTTTAAGGGCAGGATAAAGATCTGAAGGCCCTTTTCAGGGCAATGGGTAGATTATGTTTTACTTTATTTTATTTTGTGGGTTTGGGGGGGTAGGGGTTTGTATACTGTTAGGGGGTGTTTGTTTTATCTTTTAGCAAAAAGCTGTTAAATTTAGGGCAATTGCCCCCACAAAAGGCCCTTTTTAAGGGACCTTGATAGTTTATTATAGATTAGGCTTTTTTATTTTGGGGTGTTTTTTTAAAAAAAAAGTGTATTAGAATAGGAATATTTTTTTATTGTTTTGGATAATTTTGTTTTGTTATTTTTTGTAATGGTAGGTTTTTATTTTTTGTAATTTTAGTGTTTTTTATTTTTTTGTAATAGTAAATTTCTTTATTTTTTGTAATGTTCAGTTTTTAGTGTAAGGCAGCTAATGTTTTACTTCACAGGTAAGTTTGTATTTATTTTTAACTAGGTAGTTAGTAAATAGTTAATAACTATTAGTTATATTGTAGCTAGCTAGTTTTTTTTTTACAGGTAAGTTTGTATTTAGTTTTAATAAGGTATTATTTAGTTAATAATTGTAACTTTGATTTAGCTCTATTTTAATTATGTTAAAGTTAGGGGGTGTTTGGGTTAGGGTTACGTTAGGGTTACGTTAGGTTTAGGGGTTAATAGTTTATTTAGGTTGTTGCGATGTGGGGGGCTGGCGGTTTAGGGGTTAATAGGTTTATTTAGTGGTAGTGATGTGGAGGCCGGGAAGTTTAGGGGGTTAATAACTTTATTTAGTGGCGGCAATGGTCGGAGAGTGGCGGAATAGTGGTTAATAGATTTATTATAGTGTGAGCGATGTTGGGGTGCAGGGGAATAGGGGTTAATAACTTTAGTATAGTGGCGGCAATATCAGGAGCTGCAGATTAAGGGTTATAGCTTTATTTAGGTGGGCAGCGATATCGGGAGCGTCAGATTAGGGGTTAATAACATTAAGTACGGTGTCGGGCAATGTCGGGGGCGGCAGATTAGGGGCGTTTAGATTTAGGGCTTATGTTAGGGTGTTAGGTTTAAACGTATCTTTTCCCCCCCATAGATATCAATGGGACTGCCTTACGGAGCTTTTCATTCACGCTTCAGGTGTTGGTTTCTTTTCTGACACCTTCTCCCCATTGATGTCTATGAGGAAAGCGTTTAATGAGCACGTCAAAACAGCCCTTGAATTGTTTGCGGTATGGAGCTTAAAATCACCATATCGCACACACAAGTTGGCTGTTTCAAAACTTGTTATGGCTGCGCTATAGAGGGTTAAATAACATAACTTTTGTTGCGTTCGTTTTAAATTCCCTATAGCGCGCATAAGTTGCAAGATAATGCAAGAAAAACATTTTCTATTAGTAAGAGTTATCGTGTTATTATTTAGTGTATACAGATGCCTATAAGACTGACCAACATAATGTAATAATAACATGAAACAGAACAAGACAAAACAAACAAACAAACAAAAAAAAGCAATATTTATCCAATATTGTTTGATCCTTTCCTCTCTCTACTCCTCAAGGTACCATCCATGAGCCTACCAAATTCCCAATAAAATTAGGTTTGAATTCCTGAATGGAAAAATCCTAATATCCTGTTCTTCCTTAGAGAGCAATTGGATACAAAATTTACCATTCTCCCAAAAAAGGAACGTACTTGTGAGTCTACATTAGTATCTGTATCTCTTTGTACAATTATGCATTGTTTTTTGATAAAGCTCATAATTTCTGTAAATTTGGGTATTGTCTTATCTTTAAATTTATGAAAGATGAGGCTTTCTATGCACAAAATGCAAGAGTTGATAATTTTATTATTAGGCATAGCACTATTATAGGGAAAGAGGAGGATTATATTATGCTTGGAAAAAGTAAAAGAAGACATTTTGAGAGCCGTGTTAATCCAGTATTGAACTTTTAACCACAGTGCTTTATTTCAGGGCAATCCCATAGCCTATGCATTAGGTCTGCACCTAATAGTTGACATTTAGGGCATTTATTAAAATCTAGGTTGTGCCATTTATATCCCTTATACGGGGGTATAATATGTCTTATATAATAGCTTAAGATGAGATCTCTCCAAGAAGCTTATAGTGTGGTTTCACATACCCCTATAAATAGAATATTTTATCTTAAGAGTATGGAGATTTGTTAATAAGGGTTGCCATTTTTTTTAAGATATAGGTTAAATTATCTTCCCCTCTAGTTCCCACTAACAGTCTATACCAGGGAGAGATAGACAAAGACCATGTTGAACTAATTTAATCCAGGAATCTAATTTTGCCCAAGTCCCAATTCCAACCATATAAGTTGTAAGATTGGAAATATAGTGTCTGATCTGAAGATAAGCAAAGAAGTCCTTATTATCTAAAATATACTGTTCTTTCATAGCAGAAAGGGTTTAACTGCATATAAGTTAAAATCCACAAATTGTGCACCTTAAGAAGCCACAAACTACCCATTTTTCAAATATCTTAGTTTTGGACTCCTGGAGTAAATTCAGGATTCCCCATGGTGATATGGTAATTGGAAATTGCGTGATGAAGGCCCAACTTTGCAACTACCTCTGCCAAGCAAGTAATATATTTTATATTGAGGGTAAATTTTTGACTGATCTGGGAAGGTTTTAAGATTACAGTGGAGGAGGGCAATGGGTGAGTATGGGTATAGAATATTTTCTTCGAGGTCAAGCTGAGGTCAAGTCAACCTGCACAAAACCTCGCCAAAGAGACCAAACTATAAAGTTCCAGGTTGGGCAGCGCCAGGCTGCCATGTTCTTTACCAGAAATAATCTTTTCAAAGCAATTATAGAATTTTTCCCTTGCCATATAGAGTATGATAGTGATGAATAAAAATTGTGAAGATCTTTTTTTTAAGATTTTATAGGGATATTCTGAATTATATATCAACTTTTAGGAAAGGAGATCATTTTAAGCAGAGAAATCCTTGCTGAAATGTTTAATGGCAAATTATGCCAACGAAGCAGATCTTCTTTTACCTTCAAAAGTATTTCTGTAATATTCAAAGTATACCAAGTGCTTGGGTCTCGTGAAATCTTAATACCCAGGTATGTAAATGAGTGTGTGGCAACTTTGAATGGTATGTCTTCAGTAGATAGATGATGTTCCTTAAGCCAAAAATTACAGATTTGAATGTGTTTACTTTATAACCAGAGAATGAACTAAACAATTCTACCTCACGTAGAAGATACAGAATATTCTGTGAGAGGTTCAAAATATGCACTAAAAGGTAGTCGAAATATAGAGCGACTTTAACTTCTTTTTTACCAATTTTAATACCCTCAACTTTCTGACGAATAGCTATGGCTAGAGATTCTATGGCTATAATAAATAGGAGAGGTGAGAACGGACATGCTTGTCTAGTCCCTTGCTTAAGACTTATATTCTCAGTTAACTGGACATTAATTAATAAAGCTGTTTTATAAGTATTATAAATATTATTTACTAAATTAAGAAAAGCCCTTGTAGACCGAATTTCTGCAAAGAGGAAAATATATGATCATGTTGCACCGAGTCGAATGTCTTCTTGGCATCCAGTGACACTACAGCCATGTCATCATAGGTTTTAAAAGAAGTAGTAGACATAGTTTCTTTTGAAAAGACAATAATCTATTGTGAGAAATGATTCTCTGGTCTTAGCAGAAGCATTCCTGCCTTTAAGAAAATCCAACCTGATCTGAGTGAATTATTTGGTTTAAAGGACTCTGCAATCTCTTAGCAAAAATAGTAGTCAGAATTTTGTAATCAAAATTTAATAAAGCTATTGGTCTATAGGAACCCATTTCCAGAGGATTTTTACCTTTCTTTAAGATCAAAGTAGTACAGGATGCAGAGAAGGCGTCCGAACATGGTGCTTTGTTTATAAAATAATAATTTTTTAAGATAGAGAGTAATATTAGGTTTCAACAATTTATAAAATTCATTGGGAAATAGGTCTGGTCCTGGAATTTTGTGTAAAGCTATGGAATCTATAGTGTCCATAATTTCTTTATCATTAATAGGGGCATTAATCAGGGGTAAAAGATGTTGTGAACATCTTGGCTCCGAAATACTGTTCCAAAATTCTACTTTATGATCTAGATTAGGCTCTTTATATGAGTACAAATCTGAAAATACGAGGTAAAAAAAGACAGGATCTTTTTAAAGTCCTTGTAAGTCTTATTATTTACTTGTATCGCTTCAATCCCTGAGAGCTCAGGGAGTTTTTAGTGATCCTAGCCAAAAGTTTGCCCGACTTACCATATCTATAATATTTAGCCTGCCTTTGTAGTTCTATCGGCATTGTGGAATGAAGAAGTAGGGTATCTCGTTCTTCTTAGCATTACAGGTATTTAACCCAGTTTTCACTAGAGGAGTTTAGAAAATACGCATTATATGTATTAACTAAACAATTTATAGTTTCTTTTCTCTCTCTTCCAAGACTGCTTTAGCGGTCTGCCAGAACAACTCGGGGTTACCCATATGTGCTTCATTGAAAAGACAATAGCCTTCCCATTTTTTAAACAAGGTAATTTCTAAATTTAAGATCATTGAACAGAGAAAATGAAAACGACGGAAAAAGGAATTAAATGAGGAAAGAAGATTTCCAGTACAATTGGTGCATGATCCGAAATGCAGAAAGGGGGAAATCAGAGAATTTAATCCTGTGTTTATTAAGCTATTACTGATCAGGAACAAATCCTAGAGAGTGAATTGTATTTTTTGAGATAGAAGTATAATTTTTAGTGTCGGATTTTGTTCTCTCCATACATCTCTGAGTCCCAAATTAAAAAAAAGTTTCCGAAATTGTTCATTCTCTTGCTTTTCTCTGCTGGTCTTAGAATAGTTTTTACCCTGTCTGAGCCTATCTATGGGAAACTGTGGAATCATATTGAAATCTCCTCCTAAATTGAGATGGCCATCAACCATTTTTAATATTCGAGTTTGTAGGAGATTCCAAAATAATGAATTAAAATCATTGGGTGCATATATATTGCATAAAGTAAACAAACCATTTATAGTTGTTATCTTTAATATAATACTTCTCACTACAGAATCAATATATGAGTCAACAATTTTGTATTTAAACAATTTTCCAAGCAAAATAACCGCACCTCTTTCCTTGCTAGTGAAGGGGAAACAATCACTTCTCCTACCCACTGAGATGTAAATTTCAAACTTTCTTCCAGTGATAAGTGGGTTTCCTGAAGGAAACCTATGTCAGTACGTAGTTTCTTTAAATGACGAAGGATAGCCTTCCTTTTAGTGGGGTAGGTCATACCCCCCTATGTTCCAGGATGATATAATAAGTCTTCTATTTTTATCCAGTTCTTAGTTTGAAAGGAGACTGCGAGCTAAGGAGGAGAGCCATACAAAAGGAAAATGAGCAGGGAGAGAGAGGGGAGAAGAGAAGGAAACAAACAACAACAACAACAAACAAACAAAAACAAAACACCACACATACCCAGTTGAACCCCATTGAAGCAAGTTTGGCGGCATTTAACCTGATTCTTTTTTAGCTTAAAAAACTGTTCAGCTTCAATTGCATTATCAAAGAAATGTATTGTATTACCATCAGAAACTATAAGCTTGGGCCGGATAAATAACTGTAGCCCTAATTCCTTCTTTTAACATTTTGTTACAAATACGAAAGAGCTCCTTTCTTTTATTAAGGGTTTTATACAAAAAATCTTGAAATATTTTATTCTGAGTCTTTTCTAATTAAAGAATTTGTTTTTTGCTAAAGTGTTGGAGAAGAAGTATTTTCTCCTGCAAATTTAAAATTTTAGCAACAACTGGCCTAGGACTGTTACTCCCGTCAGTGTTAGAAAATACTCTGCCCATTCTGTATTGGGTACTTGTAAAGCGCGGCTAATCACCCGCAAGGGTCTCAAGGCGCTGCTCATTTTATCGACCTCAGAAGGATGAAAGGCTGAGTGGACCTTGCCGTGGATCGTACCTACAACCTTTGGGTTGCTACAGAGCTCAGCCACAGTGCATTAGCATGCTGAGCTATCTGTCCGGCAACTCTATGTGCTCTTTCAACAATGATCAGAATAGAAGATGCAAGCATTTCCAGCAGGGAGGGGAGTGTTACAGACACAAATTTGATTAAGTCTTCATACTCTTTTGACTCAGGAATTCCAACTAACCTAATATTATTCCATCTACTACAGTTTTCAAGGTGTTCTAGTTTTGTTTGAAGTTTTAAAGGTCAGAGTTTGGTTGTCTGCCAGGTAGGTTTTCTGTGTGGCATTAACATCATCCAGGTCAGACAGCAGTTGTTCTAGTTCTGCTACTTGAGTGGTGTATTCTCTGACCTCCTGTCTAACTGAAGATATCTCTGATTTGAATTCTATCTTAGAGACTCAAAATAGGGTGATAGAGATTCAATAATGTCTTTAACTAAAAGTTGTCTCGATAAAGGGTCATTTGGTGTGGATAAGCTAGTGTCAGGGTGAACTTTTACTAAGGTTTCTAGTGGTTGTTTATTTTTCTTATCTCTTTTAGTGGCCATTATTGGAGATTTTACTCTAGCCTGTAAGGTAGGAAAAGGAATTTCTCCATAGAAAAGTAAAAAAGAAATAGTTCAAATATTGGAGGATTATAAAACCAATATTTAGTTTAATATCTGATAAAGAACCGAAGTGAAATATGTTTCTGAATTAAATAAATATTAGATGGAGAAACAAGGATGAAAATACACTCTGTGTGTTTTTTTTAGGCCCAAAAGGCCATCAAATCTATATCAATAGACACAAATATCACAAGGTTTACGAGTTAATAATTTACCCTTTCTCTATATAGATTCTATATAAATTCTTATTTAATGTAAAAAAAAAAATCCCCTTTTTTTTCTTTCAAAAAAGTGAAGTTGTTATTATCTTAATTCACTAAATTTCTTTGCTGGGGTAGCCCAGTTTGGATGGAAAGAAAGAAGTATAAGATATTTTAGCAAATCCTAGTCATGGTCATATACAGCAAGCAGGAGAAAAAATATTAAAGTTATCAAGTATAAACTCATTTATCAGATGCATAAAAAATACCAATAAGATGAAATTTTTCAAAAAGAGAATTTCAATTAAGTATAACGTCACAGCCTATTCCCGGCAAGTGTAAGGTCACTTTAAGTGTGTTGTAAGTGTATTGGTATCTTCACTGGGGTAACAGAGCTAATGAAACAGCAGCAAAAAGAGGTTATGCAGTCTTGTAAAGACACACCTTCACTTGTATAGCATAGGACACTGTGAATTCTGCACCCAGACTATTTTGCCAAGCATACATAAGAGTCACTCTTTAATGTGATTAATTTTCGTATCAAGAAATAGGGATGTTTTAAAGCAAGATGAGCTTAAGACTTCACCTGGGCTGGTGGCTTCACTGGGGTTAGAGTGGGATTTAAAGTGATAGCAATGAATATATAGCTGCAGAATGTAACTTCAGAGGATGTATACCCAGTATACCCAAACTGTAGCTCATACCCCAGACTCACAAACCTAACCACAGGGCTTACTTCTTTAATAGATACAAGAGCTGCATAGTGTGTGGGTGTCTTCACTGGGGTAACAAGCCCACTGGAAAAACAGGGGCTAACAGCTATTATTATACTGCAGAAAGAAAAGTTCCCCTCTCTCTTTTCTTTTTTCTTTTGCTTATAGAATCTCCATTAAGGGGGGTTGTAACTTTATACCCATACTGCTTTTACCTAGAATACAGTCCCAATTAAATAGAAGAAATATTCAGGGTTTGTTGCAAGGTTTCCCAAGAACAGCACACAAATTAGAAATTCACCTGGGTTGGTGTCTTCACTGGGGTCAGGGTAGCAGCATATGTAATTAAGCTCAAATCAGTCGGAGATCAATAAGGCCAAGTGCACCCTAGACTCCCAGACTCAGGTACCTAACCACAGGACTTACCTCCACTTTCAGCCTCTTAAACTCCGGTGCCTAGACTGAAGATGGCAAATACCCAGAATGAGGGCCTCAAAGAACAAAGCCTCCTCTTGCACCATAGGGAGTAAAACAACGCTGCGTCCCAGCGTGTACAGCGCAGATGGAGAGCGCTGTGGAGGTGGAGCGGATGACTGTATATCCAAATGGCTTCTTCCTCCTGCCGTAGCAGGCACCAAATGTTTGGCCCCCACCAAGGTGAACCACTTGTAGGAGCCCTTCCTCACCGCACTCAGAGGCACAGGATGCGTGTGTGCTCCTTGACTCCGCCTCGAGTAACATTTTTAAAGCTTAATCTCAGACCATAATTCCTAATTCTAATTGTTCTGGTTCTCCTGAGACTGTTTTGTTTTATGTTTGGAAGCTTTTTTCAGCATATTTCTAAAAACAAGAACAGGCAAGTACTATCAGCTCATCTAGATCTTCCAGATATCCACAGGTTAAAGGGACATGAAGCCCAAAACCTTTATTCCATGATTCAGACACAACATACAATTCTAAACAAGTTCCCAATTTACTCTTATTATCTAATTTGCTTTATTCTCTTGTTATCCAGCATCACACTACTGGGAGCTAGCTGAACACCTTGGATGGGCCAATGACAAGAGGCATATGTGTGCATTTACCAATCAGTAAATAGCTCCCAATAGTTCATTGCTGCTCCTGAGCCTACCTAAGTATGCTTTCCAGAAAGAATACCAAAAGAACTAAGCAAATGTGATAATAGGAGTAAATTGGGAAGTTGTTAAACTGCATGCTGTCAAATTCATGAAAGTATAATTTTGACTTTACTGTCCCTTTAAACCAGATGAGTAGCTTGTACTATCTTGATAGCCAAATACTATCTTCGGAGAAGTGTGATGTGAAACGCGCGTCAGGGGCGTACATGTCAGGAACACTGTCTCCCATTTTTTAACTCCACTTACTCCTAGGTTTTACAATATGGTCCTGCAATTGACTAAGTCAGGATAAATGTAATTACAGCTCCCACTATAGAAGGAGTTTAGCTCAGATAGATGATTTGATAAATGAGTTATCCATATGCCCTAGCAGACTCCCTGTTGCGAATAGCATATTATATCGACAACAAGCAGCATAAGTTTTCAGGCAGTAATATGTTTCACCTAGAAGTTCAATTTTTAATTTACCATGTATGTGTTGTGCTTGTTTGTTAAACATTCTCAATAAAGTAAAACCTTAAAAAAAGTATGAATTAAAATTTTCAATCTATTTTTCATATGCACTATATTATGTTGAATTAAATGTGCTTTTATGCTTTTATGTGCTCCTTTCTGTACAGGTTTACATTATATTTGCTAGTTACCTTATAACAAACAGGTCCTTGATATAATACAGATTACTTAATTATTGTTTGTTATCATAGATTATAAATAGTGCACAGACCCACACTACTAATTTAGACCTCCATCAAATTTACGCACAGCTACTCTCGTCTCTGCCTTAGCATTCTTCCTTTTCTGTTTCCAATATTAACTGTTTCCTAATTTTTGGACTGTCTTTAAAGTCCCATGAAACCCATCATTTTTCTTATGTGATTCAGAGCATACAATTTTAATCAACTTTCCAATTTACTTTTATTAGCAAATTTGCTTTGATATCTTCCTTTGTTGAAGGCGCAACAATACACTACTGGGAGCTAGCTGAACAAATTAGGTGGGCTAATAATAACAAGAGACATATATGTGTAGCCACCAATCACATTTGCTGCTCCTGAGTCTACATAGATTTTCTTTTCAACAAAGGATACCAAGAGAACAAAGAAAACTAATTAAAATATATAAATTTAAAAGTTGTTCTGTCTGAATTATAACAGAAAAATGTTGGGTTTTATATCCCTTTAAGTATTCACAGAGATATACCTATGATACTTGTATGCATGTTGTATTAAACCTTGCATGACACATTAGACTCTTTGCTGATATATATGCTTTTCTCTATATATACACAAGATGAAAACTATGTGAAGGGCTAGAGAAGAGTGAGATGATAAAGTCCAATACTATTTTGGTCTCCTTGAACATACATTAGTGTTGTTATTTATAACATCCATTTTCACAAGGTTTGTTTATCTCTCTCTATCTGACATGAAAATGACCCTTGATTTATCAAATCTAAAAGAAGAGAAGCAGAAAAAAAAAACAATTGACTTATTTTATGACTAAACGTCTGCTCAGTAGTTAGTGAGTACAAATAATTGTAAACCATTACTAGTCAGAGAACACTTATGCTAGTAAAATGCATTCTGCTAAATAGTTGTAAATATAGCCCCTTTCTTCCTCAAATCCTCATCTTTAGAGAAGATGGTGCAAACTGGATGGTCTCCTCAAACCTCTAGTTTCACACAAAAGATCTTAGCCTTCACAGGAACAGAGAGACTTGGACATTCTTGATTGACATAGTTTATAGCAGATCCTACAGTAATGAGACTCTCTGTACCCCACATATATGCACTATAATGAGCCAGACATCATTTAATAGTACATATCCGATGGATTTATTGCATATAGGTCAATCTAAGACCATAAACAGAAGTAACAGTTATATCTGACCATCTAAATCAATTAACAGAGTGATGCTAACAGAATGATTTTAGGAATAACATAATTAGCTCTCCGGGGTGCTATACTTACTACTGAAGTGCAGAAACTCAGTCCCTTTGTTGCATGTTGGAGCCCTTGATAAGTTGCAAGGAGTGCTATTTGTTTAGTGTGAGAGATGAAGTAAAGATATTTCATTACCTGAATCCTCTGTTAAAGTAGTCTGAATCAGGGTTGGACTGGGGAAGTGAAAAAGTAAAATGTATTTAAAAAAAATACCAAAAAGATATTTAAGTTCACATTTAAACAAATAATAACAGTTTTTTGTTCATCAGCTTGTGTAGTCATGGTCACTTAAGATAACAGGCACCTGAGCACTTATGTGCTTGCAATTGACAAAAAGGCACAATTAGACCCCAGACATCCGTGCGTGTACCTCATTGACTAAAAGAAACAAATTCCACTGCTTGCTCTTTGCATTAAAAGTAATTTCTCCAGTGACCTCACTGTGATGAGAGTGGGAGGTGACGTCACTGGATGGGGGGCGTGGCTTATAGCCGTTATTAGTCTATGTCGCAGTTACTAAGTTAGATGTGTTGTACAAGCTGTATACATCTATGCTCTGCAATAAAATAGCGTTGTACCTTCTATGCTGTGTCTTGCATCTCATGACATGGTGTCAGAAGTACTTGCCTGCGCTTTTGTTTCCTGAGTAATGACGATGTTGAAGTTTACCCCACCTGAGCCTTTTGTTTCTCTCAGCCTGCAGTTTGGCCCACATGGCGTCAGTGGTTTTAACGCTTCAGAATTGCTTCCAAGCTGGACAAGGAGAGTGATGAAGTAAAAGTTAATTCTCTTTTATACTCTATGGGGAAAGATGTGGAGCCAGTGTTTAATGCCTTAACTTTCCAAGAAGGTGAAGAATTTGACTTTGAAATAGTTATGAACAAACTCAGTGCTCACAATCACCTAGATTACGAGTTTTGCGTTATGACTCAATTAGCAGCATTGTGGCCCATAACGCATCATTTTCCCTAACACAGTCATTACAAGTCTAGGTGTACCGCAAGCATTTTAACCTGTAACGCAACGTCAGTTCTGCACTCCTAAAAATGACGTTTTTTCATGGATTCCCATAGCGCCGGTATTACGAGTTTTGCGTTCTGGCTAAAAAGCGAATGTTACAGCCTAAAATGACAAGATCTGTAATGCCATCTAAAGTCAGTAGTTATGAGTTTTACGCTACAAAGCTGTAAAATAAAACTCATAACTAAAGTGTTAAAAAGTACACTAACACCCATAAAACTACCTATTAACCCCTAAATCAATGCCCTCCTGCATCGCAAACACTATATTACATTTATTAACCCCAAATCTGCTGCTCCCGATATCGCCGCCACTTTAAAAATATATTAATCCCTATTACGCCGCACCCTGACATCCTCACCACTATACTAAAGTTATTAACCCCTAAACCACTGCCCTCCCACATAGCTAACACTATTTAAATATTATTAACTCCTTATCTGCCATCCGCCCACATCACCCCCATTATACTAAAGTCATTAAGCCCTACGCCGCCGCCACTATAATAAACCTATTAACCACTAAACCGAAAGCCCCCACAACGAAATATACTAAACTATTAACCCCGAAACCGAAAGCCCCCACATTGAAATAAACTAAATTAAACTATTTACCCCTAAACCTAACAACCCCCTAACTTTATATTAAAATTACAATTTCCCTAGCTTAAATTAAATTAAAATTTACCTGTCAAATTAAAAAAAACTAAGTTGAAACTAACAATTAAACTAATATAATAATTAAACTAAAATTAAACTAACTACCAATTAAATTAAACTAGACTACACATAAAAAAAATCCTAAAACTACTCTAAAAATTACAAAATATCTAAATACAAAAACAAAAATATACTAAGTTAAAAAAAAATAACAAACACTAAATTACGGAAAATAACAAACTAAATTATCCAAAATAAAAAAGAATTACACCTAATCTAATAGCCCTATTAAAATAGCCCACCCAAAATAAAAAAAAAAAATGCATCTACTCTTTTAAAAAGCATGTGTGCTCTCCTAGTTCCCTTATGAACTGCAGACATATAATTAGCTGGGTCTGCCGCCCCCCTAAAATCTTCCACCCTAGGCCTGTGACTTGTGTGCCTAGGCCATGATACGCCCCTGCCACTTGGGCATTACAAAATGCAGAGAAAGGGCAGCTACGGCGGTATGGTGGCCTGGGATCAGTTCTGACATTGCAAGCCACGTGTCAAAATGTGCCTTTTGCCGGGAATGCCGGCCTACTCAGAGAAGGGAGCCCTTGATTTCTACCCCGCTGCCTGCAGGCCCATGGCAGAAAATAGCTGCAGATTTGTGCGAACTGCATGGGAAAAAGTACCTAGTCATGGTTGACTACTATTCCAGGTATTTGGAGATTGCACCCTTGAATAAGATCACCAGTCAAGCTAGAGCCTGTTATCACTCCTCTCAAGAGTTTGTTCGCCTGGTGGGGCATACCAATGGAGTTAGTAAGTGATAATAGAAAGCAGTTTTTCTTCTATGGAGTTCAGTTCTTTCAGCAGTGAATATGATTTCGTCCATTCTACGTCAAGTCCACATTACCTGCAGGCCACGTACCTAGATCTCTTGGCCTATAGGGTGACTCCCATCCAAGCCACAGGCTTTAGTCCAGCACAGTTGATGCAAGGACGACAGATTCGCACTACACTACTCTCTGTGGATGTTTTCCAGAAAGCCCGCTCTGTTCCTTGGGACAAGATCCTTAGGAGGGATGAAGAGGCAAAAAGGGGCTACCGATTCATCTACGACAGAAAACACTATGTGAGGCCCTTGCAGGAGCTGAATGTGGGTCAAAATGTCAGAGTTAAGCTGGATGATGAGAAGAAATGAAAGACACCTGTTACGGTAATAAGACGCTCTCCAGAACCAAGGTCTTATGTAGTCCTTACTGAAGGAGGGACAGTCACATGTCGAAATAGAAGACATCTTCAGCCAGTACCTGACAGTTTAGGACTGGATGCCTCAGAGCCACAGCTGGTGGGATCCCCTGTTTTAAAAGGGGTACCTTCCCCTCAGCAAGACCACAGCAGGGATACTTCTTTGCTTCCAGCAGACTCTCAATCACCTTCTTCTGTATCAGAGGACAGTTCATGTAAAATGACATCAAATGAAGGGGCAGAGCCAACAGCGATGCAGAGAGGCTGTGTGGACATGGAGCTCCAGCTTTAAATTGCTTAAAAAGCCACATTTAGGCTGTATTTGGGACCTGAGACTACTTTCTGGTCACACTTAAAGAACCCCATAACATATATTTATATCTATAAGGCACCTACAATATCACTCTCTCATTGGGATGTCTCTACACTACGAATAGCACACGAGCTACTAAGCTATTAAACCAGCTGTACACCAAGCTCCGGAGAGTCGGGGATCGGCTCCGGAGCATCTGACATTGGAAGATGGTGTGAGGAGCCCTGTGGCTCTTAGGGACACCAGTAGAAGAGAATAAAAAACGGGAGAGAAGATTTTGGGCCATTCCCGTCAACAGCCATCGAAGGGGTGAACATTTACCTGATCCGGACTCAACCTCTTGCTGGGCCCTGGGAGGCAGAAGAGGCGATAGAGAGTGTGGGCGGGTCGGAGGGATTCTCTCCTGGAAGAAATCACCGGAGCTCACACTGCAGCTTTGGCGCGAACGGCGACCATCTTGCAGCCTCTGGTGAGACACAGCACGCTCAGCCCACGAGACCTCCAGGGAGCTCCAGGCGGTCTGTCCAGTGGGTAGTTGTTATCCGGACCCTTGTGGAAGTCTAATTGAAGAGCGGAGACCTGAACCGGGACGGAAGTGCAGGGGAGAAGGGACTCCTGGTGAGATCTATATGACACACATCTTTTTCCTCACTCCCAAACCCCAAGCACACTCCCCACATCCTGACCAAGAACTACCTTGAAATATAATTAGGGTAAGTATTAGAGGACCCCCACTGTAATGTACTATCCTAACTAAATATATATGTGCTATACCTAAGCCTATTGAAGTCTAGTGCTGCACCCCAGCCCAGTTTGTCAAAAATTAATCGCCTGCTGCATGCAGTGAAGCTGTTTGGGGCTGACACATCTCTCCAGCTTTGGATCCCACCTATCCTCTCACAAGACCTTGCCTATAGCATATATAACCCACAACCCATTTATATACACAGGAAGAGTCTTTAATATCTGCCAGAGTACATTCTGACTGTACTTTGCATGAAAATCACAAGACTTTTCCAAGATTGTTTGTTTCCTGGCCCTTTACCTTTTGGCCCTTCCCGGTTATATTTCACCCCTTTTTCCCTTTAGCAGCCATCCACAGCTATACTTGCAGGGAATTCCCACAAGTAGCTTTCTAGCTAGTTATCCTAGACTTTTCAGTCATTCTTTTGTGTTCTGGCTGCTGCGTCAGCCAATTTGTATTTTGGGCACCATCCCAATTGTAGTGTCATTTTTTCTGCCTAACCTAAAGTTTTCATCTCACAGAGATCTTACTGATAATAGTTGCCATTACATTATATGGCATAAGTCTTGCTTACACTGTGAATTCCACTGATGCCTCTTTATTAATGTGTATAGTGTTTGAATACAAAACAATCAACATTGCCTAGCTTAATTTTCTGCCCGTGTATTGCTGGCTGGGGACCCCTAACCAGCAATCCATTTCCATATTGCATTATATTCTATAGGTCAAGTTTTTACTGTTAGCTTTACTACTATCTGTTTAGCTTAGAGTATAGTTTTACAGTATAAGTCAATTTATATTAGTGGTACAGAAAGTAAATCAATCTATATTGCCTAGTTTGCATTTCTACCTACAAATTGCTGGCAGGGGATCTCTAGCCACCCCCCCCCCCCCGTTCCGACCCAGCTTGTGTGGGTTGGTAACTTCCTCCTCCCCTTTTCCCTTCTGTAAGGTAATATCCTCTGTTCCTGGGCCGGGTGGAGATCCACCCCAACGACGAACCTTATCATAATATAAGTTACAAGGGTAATTTTCTTATTGACCTGTGCCTGGGGGGGAACTTGCTGGCCTTTGCCCCTTGGTGACATCTTCCTTTTCTACACACTGCGCAGGAGGATATTTGGCCTCTAGCGTGACTGCCGTCATGGAGGGGTAGTGGTCGGGGAGGACCTCTTGGCCCCACTCTGTGTGCTGATGACCATTATTTCTTGATAATGTATTCTTTTTTGTAACTACCTGAGATATAAATAATTGGTACCTCTATAGTCTTACTCGACCTACATTTTTACTCATTCCCTTGTGATTTCCTTTGCCGTAATTGCAAAATGCCTCATACTTCCAGACAGCATGCTAAAACCCCTGGGCCAGTAAAGAAAACAGTCCTAGACCATTTCACCCAACCTCACAAAGAACCAGAAGAGGATTCCAATGATGGACTTAGTGAGTCTGAATCTTTAGGAGATGGTTCCCAGCATAAAGCTGCACCAACTTCCAGATCCCAATATTTCATTACAGAGGACACTCTCAAAAAAATGTTTGCTCGCCAAACACGCTCCATCACAAAAGAAATTCAAAGAAGCCATGCTGAGCTTAAAAAAGATATTTCAGAAATTGGAGAAAGGGTGGATTCCCTAGAGAGACAGCACGATGGCATCACTACAGACCAGTCAAACCTCTTGGCGTATTCTGAAGCTCTATCGGACCAATTGAGTCAACTTGAGTTTAAACTTGCCGATGTTGAAGACCGGGCCCGAAGGAAAAACATCAGATTTTGGGGGATACCGGAAGACATTGCACCTGCAGACCTGCAGGGTTTTCTTTTGGAGCTCTTTGATGGTTTACTGGGCCCTACCGAGGGTCTAACCACTACTATGGAAAGAGCACATAGAGCTCTGCACCCAAGGTCAGTCTTACAGGAGAAGCCAAGAGACGTTATAGTCTGTTTTCATAACTTCCTCTTCAAAGACAAATTGATGCAGGCTGCCTTTCACAAACCTCAAGTGGCAAAGAAATTCCAAGCTATTCAACTACTACCGGATCTTTCGGCTCAAACATTACAATATAGAAGACAATACCAGCCAGTCATATTGGCCCTCAGAAAAGCGGGCATAAAATACAGATGGGGATACCCGTCCAAGTTGCTGATCTCAAGGGACAACCAGACACATACAGTGTCCTCACTGGCCCAGGGCACCTCGTTACTCGCACAATGGTGTCTCACAAATGGTAATCCTTTAGAACCTACTCCTGCAAAGACAACATTGAGAGCCACAGCACCTGAATGGCCCGCCAAAGACCAACGGCCCAAGAGACAGAAAACACAGCAGATACAGGACTCTCAGGGACCTCATGCTCCCTCTCCTTGAAAATGAGGCACCATTGGTTGACAATAGTATTCCCCTCCATCATACCTCTTCACCAGGGCTGACCTTAGAAGGAGGCCTTGCAGACTTAGAGGTACCTAAATTAAGATTGACTGTGTAGGGTCCCCATTATTATCTTTGTTAAACCTGACTATATTTACACTTGCATTGCTAGAGATTAAGTTTGTTTAAAGTTACTTTATGGGATCATCCCGGCGCAGGTCAATTGCCTTTAATTGTAAAGGTGGGATAATAACTCTACTTCCTGGATGGTAGATGTATTGAATTGTCATTTTTTGTTGCTGCTGTTTACACTACCGTCTAGGTGGATATATTGCATTATTACTTACTGTTGTTTTTTACGTTCATATACTTTATTTAACTTAATTCTCAGGTTCACTACTTTGATTAGACACTTACATGATCTGTCCTCTCTGCACATCGAGGGGGGCTGGAGGCTTCGACCCTCTCTCTTAGCACCACTCTCCCAGCTCCCCCCCATACAGGTAGCCCATGACAGGGTTCCAACCAGGTGGACTACTTTCACCTCATTTCCCAATACAACACCTAAGAAATTAAAACCTAATTTAGCCCCCCTCCCCATCTCTACTTCCCTCTTTTCCCTCTGCCTCCCTATTCCTCGCCTACCCTCTATGATGGCAAACTGCCTAAGAGTTCTCACTCACAATGTAAGGGGCCTCAATTCTGCTTTTAAGAGGAGTCTTCTGACCCGCAAACTCAAACTCCACAATCCAGATGTAGTATTCCTGCAGGAGACTCATTGGCAGATGGGCTCCCCTCAATACTTTCACTCTCACTCATACAGGGTTCTAGAACACTCCCCCTTCTCTAAGAAGGCTAGAGGCACGGCCATATTACTACATAGTAGAGTTGTATATGAACAGATACAAGCACTCATAAACCCTCAGGCTAGATACACCATTTTGGTCTGCAGATTGGACCACGTTCTCCATACACTGGACTCCATATATTTACCTAATTCCCGACAGCCTACATGTCTCTGTAAAATCCTCCAAATAATTGACAAATACAAACAAGGGAGGGTCCTGATCGCAGGTGACTTTAACATGATGTGGGACTCAAAATTGGACTGTAAAACTTCCAGTGTAGGCGGAAGGCACTCCCAGGCAACCCACACCTCCGCCCAATTCCGGGCAGTAATGATACATTATGGCTATTTTGACATCTGGAGACTACTGCACTCTAAAGAAAGAGATTACACTCACTACTCACACCCACACAGAGCATATTCCCGGTTGGACTACATCTTCTGCCAGGCAGGAACCCTAGACTCGGTTTCTCAAGCTGATATTTCTCTCAGTTCCTGGTCTGATCATGACTTAGTCACGGCAGACTTGTACCCCTCTGACAACCCGCCACCTAAACCTAACTGGTGCCTCCCAAGGCATATACTAGCAGACATCCCATGTAGGGAAGAGCTGAGATGAGACTTAACTGAACTGCTGGGTCAAAATGACAACGGTCAGATCCTTTGGGGCACTATTAAAGCAACGGTCAGGGGCCTTATTATTCGCAAACAGAGCCACTTGAGAAAACTAGCGGGTTTTACTCTCACACAGGCACACACGAAGCTTAAGACTTTAGAATCTACTAATCATTCCTCCGTTAGTGAAGATATCTCAGAGCAAATTTCTATAGTCAAGGAACACATTAACCTCTTAGAACTACGCCGCACCCAGCACAATCTTAGCAAATTAAAGCAACTCTTTTATCACAAGGGAAACAGAGCTGACACCATGCTTGCGAACAGACTTAGGTATAATTACAGTACTTCCTGCATATCCCAAATTCAACACAATGGCAAAACAAACAAGAAGCCCTCCTTAAAGGGACACTGAACCCAATTTTTTTTTCTTTCATGATTCAGATAGAGCATGCAAATTTAAGCAACTTTCTAATTTTCTCCTATTATCAATTTTTCTTCGTTCTCTTGCTTTCTTTATTTGAAAAAAGAAGGCATCTAAGGTATTGTTTTGTTTCAGGACCATGGAAAGCACTTGTTTATTGGTGGATGAATGTATCCACCTATCAGCAAGAACAAAAATGGGCCGCATCTAAACTTACATTCTTGCATTTCAAATAAAGATACCAAGAGAATGAAGAAAATTTGATAATAGGAGTAAATTAGAAAGTTGTTTAAAATTGCATGCTCTATCTGAATCACGAAAGAAAAAAATTGGGTTCAGTGTCCCTTTAATAGGAAATTGCTTTGCTGATTTTTATTCTAAACTATATAACATAAAAAAAGTTGAGAAACCAACCCCCACCTCCCTCCAAGATATCAAACTATTTTTGTCTTCTGCGAACCTTCCCACACTCACAACAGAACAGCAAGATTCACTTGCAGCCCCATTGTCCCTAATAGAAATGAAGCAAATGATAAAAAATCTTAAACCCTTTAAGGCCCCCAGGCCGGATGGATTACCTGCCCAGTTCTACAAGATATATAACCACAAATTCTCTCCATACCTGCAAAGGTTCTTCGATTTAGCAAGTAGAGATGGCACTCTAGGGGAGGAATTCTTGAAAGCAGCCATATTCACCCTGCCCAAACCCGATAAAGATCCCTCTATATGTGCGAGTTACAGGCCAAATTCCTTGATTAATGCCGACGTTAAAATCTATTCCAAAATTCTCGCTAACCACATTGGTAAGCTTTTATTGAGCTTGATTTGCCCTGATCAGGTGGGTTTCATCCACAACCACGAGGGGCCATATAACACGAGGCGCCTCATAAACATTGTATGTGAATCTACTAAGATGAACAAGCCTTACTCGGTTATGTCCTTGGATGCCGAGAAGGCTTTTGACCGGGTCCGCTGATCCTACTTATGGGAAACCCTCAGAGCTTTTAATTTCCCCCATGCAACCTGCAAGGTTATCCAGGCTCTATATTCCACCCCGACTGCTGTTGTCCTTGGTTTTCAATTGAATCCATTTCACATTTCAAATGGCACTAGGCAGGGGTGCCCTCTGTGCCCCCTGCTGTTCGCTCTAGTGGTTGAGCCCTTGGCTGCTTACATTCGGGAAGATGCGTCCGTGCCAGGGATTATGCTAGGAACATTGCAAAAAATTGTGCTGTTCGCGGATGACATTACCATTTTTACTGCTGACCCAGGTAGAGCTATCCCTAAACTATTGGATATCTTGAAGGCCTTTGGGACCTCTCATTCTAAAGACAGAAATGTATTGGTGGGGATACCCACAAGATTACATCCTTAACCTAAAGGATCGATTTAATTTTAATTGGACGCAAGAGCAGGTTACTCACTTGGGAGTGAAGATATCCAATAGTGCTACACAAATGGTAAAAGATAATTATTTTCCCTTGCTGACAGAACTGCGTAACCTAAAAAATATCTGGGATCATAAATCTATTTCTTGGATGGGGCGTATTGCCTCCCTCAAAATGTCCTTTCTTCCTAAACTTACCTACCTTTTCCGATGCCTCCCAATCAGAGTTCCCATGCATCTTTTATCACAACTTCAGAGCGAGATAGCAAAGTTTATCTGGCAGGGCAAGACTCCCTAATTTGCCCACAAAACCCTGCAATTCCCTATTCATTTGGGAGGTCTAGCATCTCCCTCAGTGGTAAAATACTATGAGGGTGCTATGCTCAAACACATTTCCCAATGAGGAATACTCCAGTCTTGCGACAGATGGCGGGAGATCGAACAAGCCTCAATGCCCCATAATGTCCTTCTAAAAGATGTCATCTGGACTCCACCACATAGCCGCAGAACTCTAGGTATCAGTAATATGGTTGTCTAATAATGCTTATCTGTCTGGGACAAGATTCGACATCACCAATTAATTGCCCCCCATCCCTCTCCTATCACTTCAGTAGCTGGCCTCTTCACTGGACTGATAGAAACACATCCTAACATATGGTCCCGGTTAGGGGTTAGGCAGGTCTCAAACTTCTGGTGTGCTTCACAGCCAGACGGATTTTTAGACTTAGCGCACATGGAACCTCACGCAGATATTCCTCCACTCCTTTTCTTTGAAGCACTCAGTGTCAAAAGCTTCTTAAAAAGCTGGGGTTTCCTCCCTTCCTCCTCTTGACAACCCACCCCATGGGAGTCCATCTGGCAATCTGGCAAGGGGGGCGCAGACTTGTTAAACAGAACATTGCCGCCCGAAATTGCCCCACATCTGACGAGGTGGGATACTCTGTTGCATTCCCAAATTTCTGCCAACTCCTGGCAAAAGGCCATCCTCCTGACAAAAAAAACCTTCACTGTGTCACAATGTTTGAAACTTACTATAAGGTTATCTCTCAATGGTACTTGGTCCCCACTCGTTTGTCTAAGATGTACTCAGGAGTTTTACCCCTCTGCTGGAGGAATTGTGGTCTCCAGGGCAACATGCTCAATATTTGGTGGGAGTGCCCCAAAATCAAATCTCTTTGGGAAATGGGGCTTCACACCCTTATTGACCTTTGAATCAGAGTACCCGCTAGCCCAGCCACAGCATTACTACACTTAGACCTACACGATTTACCCAAACACCAAAGCATTTTTGTGTATACCTGTTGGCTTCTATTAAAACTAACCTAGCTAGACCCTGGAAAAGAGATCCCCCCCCCCCAAGTGGGATGAGATTGTGAACACAATGGCTTTCCTATACAATATGGAAAAGGCCATATACCTTGACTTGAATAAATCTGATCTGTTTGAAATGATATGGGCTGACTGGAAAGACAAATATGAAACCTCATGGAGACCATCTGCCACAACACAAGATTCCTCACCCACTTCCTAACAGGCAACCCATATTACCTGCTTCATGGACGTTGCCCCTAGGCAGTTGGTATCCCCACCTCCCCCTTTTCCCCGCGCATATACCCCCCTCTCCCTCCTCTACGTACCTCATAAACGTCAATTAAGGTGTTGTATTGACTATCCTTTGTTCTCCCATTATTGTCCAATTTGACTATTACATCTAACTTTGCACTTGTGGTGATCAACCTGATTTTTTTGTTACTTTGTAAATTATATATTTTTATTTGGACCGCTTGGTCCGTAACCTTGCTGGATATTGAAGACTGACATTTGATGTCTGTATAGGGGACCAGCGAGTCCCCGAATGGTATTTCTAACCTTTGAAATCAAATACAATTCTTTCTAAAAAAAAATGACATCAAGTGGAAGAGTTGCAAAACCTACAGCCCACTACCGGGATTAGCACTGTAGTTAGAGCAGGGACCAGAAGATTGGCCAGAATAATCCTATGGTTACTGTGGACTAGGGTAGTCTACCCCGATGTTAAAGTCAGGATTGTATTTCTTGTTGTTCATATATATTCTGTTTAACTTGTTATTTGTTACACTAAACAAAACTATTTTGTATGCTTCTTGTATACCTTGTTATTTGTTGTACTCTTAAAAAATAAGAGTATTCTTTGTCCTTTGAAAAAGGGGAACATGTAATGAGAGTGGGAGGTGACGTCACAAGATGGGGGCGTTGCCTTATAGCCTTTATTAGTCTATGTCGCAGTTACTAAGTTAGATGTGTTGTACAAGCGATATTCTTCTATGCTCTGCAAAAAAATAGTGTTGTACCTTCTATGCTGTGCCCTGCATCTCATGACCCTCACCATTCAATCTTCAGCTATATAAGCAATAAGTACTAGTTAGTTTCATTTTATGAAAAACACTTTTATTCGCAAGCAATTGCACACCATGGGCTTAGCTGATTTTAGAGTTTTTAGATGCTGCTCAATATAAGCATTTTTTCAGACACAGACAATTTAAATAAATCTGTTATTTTATGTAAATATCATGACTTGAGAAATCTACATAAAAAAATGCATGTTTATATTAAAATTTCAATTAACAAGGTTATATATGATATTGGCCCAGATTACAAGCAGCACGCACATTTTTTGATCACTTGAGTAAAAACTGCGCTCAAGGTAAAAAATTTTCATGGTCGGATTAGCTGGTATTACAAGTTCAAAGTAGAAAATTACTGTGCGAGCGAAAGACTGAGGAGCGCTTTGGATACTGCGTCTGCGCTTACTCCCTCTCCCCCTAGACTTCTATAGGGCATGCTAAGGAAAGCATTTTCCTTTTTTTTCGCGTTAACCCGGCACTGCGCTGGATCAACTGTGCTGAAGCTGAAGGTGCGTTAGGATTACTTTAAATTCCTATGTTCTTCACTTAGAAGAAATTATTCTTTTTATTTAAAAAAATATATGCTTCTATATATAAACTGTATATCTGTATATGTTTTTGTAAAATATATATCAATACCAATATATCTATATGAATATATATGTATGTTATATATTTAGATAGATAGATAGACACATATAGAAATATATTTTTAAAAATAAAAATAATAAATTCTTCTAAGTGAAGAACATAGAAATTGAAAGTATTTCTATAAAAAGACATTAAAATATATAGTGCTAGATTACAAGTAGAGCGCTAAATTTGCCCATTTGCGGACACGCGATAATTAACCAGCCATTACAAGTGGCTGGTTATTGCTACTCTGAGATATAAAATGCAGAGTATAAAATGTATGAGATTTGCTTTTTAAGGTTTATTTGTGTATATGAATTACCTGATTTTGTGTTTTGAAGTCACAACCTAAGAACATGGATTGAACTTGTAGGTATAATCAGATCTCATTACTTTATCACATTGTTTATATATAAATGCTTCTTTATCTTATATCTGTCCATAAACCAATCACCAATACTTGGAGAGAACAATGAAAAATTAACATTTTATTACCTTATCTCTTCTATACCCCACTGGTTGTGTTATTTTTTCTACTAGCTGTGTTTATATAGCTTGGCCTTAAGGCCAAAAACTTTCAGGATAGGTGGGGATACCACAGGCTAAATCAACTATTTAAAATGCCAATATAAGGGTAATTGAAATACTTGAAAACAATTTAATAAACTCCCGCAGGTAAAGGGAATCATTAGAAACAAATTAAATGGGAGAACATTTTTGAGTAAACTGTCCCTTTAACCAGAGATCTGATTTCTAGTTCATTTTCTTAGAGTGCCCAAAATGCCCTCAAAATAGAGGGCACTATATATTTTTTTTAATAAAAAACAACTGCACTAGGCAGTTTTGGGGGTCTAAAGTTGATGGGAGTGGGGTGCCTTTAATTTGTGGTCTATGGAAACTGTGTGTTACCAGTAGATATATATGTATATGGCTATATAAATATATATTTATGTGTTAGTATGTGTATATACACATATTAGCACATAAATATGTATATAGTCATATACATATATATTTGCTCCCTTCGCTGCACAAGGTTCTAATGTCGTCTCTGTGGCATTGGAGCCTATAGAAGCGCGCTCTGGTTCCCAGTAATTGCTATTAACTTGTAATAACAGCGCACACACATTAGCGTGCACTGATATTACATAATGGAGCGCAAATATCCCTTTCATGAAAACAAAATTTTGCGCTCCACTTGTATAATCTGGCCCTAAATTTGATGAAAAAGTATTTTGCATATTTTGCATATTTTAATTAACTGGAAAGGGCTCAAAGTGTATAACTAAATATGTCTATATATATATATATATATATATATATATATATATATATATATATTTATTTATTTATATATATTTACACATATAAACACACAAATAGACATGTATACACATAAATAAACATGTATACAGTACATACACATATTTAGATATATTTATACTTTTGAGCCCATTCCAGCCAAACAATTTGCCATATACTATATCCCTTTATCATCCTTTAAAAATGTTTTAATCAATATAAAAATTATATTTTTAATTAAAAAGTGTATATCTGAGTGTAATACTGTATTGTAATAGGTTTAGATGTGTTTTTGATGATTATTTTTTTTTTAAACACTTCAGGTCTAAAGTCATGCAACTTTTAGCGCAATTTTGGCTTGTGTTTAAATGCAACTTATCGCTTTCAACTTGAAATATCAGCACTATTTAGAGTAGTTGCAATAACCATTGAAAGTATAGGAAGTGCTAGAGTGATGATGGCCACGCTAAACCTGCTTTGATAAACCTGATTTACCATGTTCTTGCATTATCAAGTTGTATGAGCCAGCAATAATGCTTAACCACTTAAGGACCGGGCATTTCAGACAAAAACTTCCCCAAAAGACTAGAGCATTTTTAACATTTTTGCCAAAACTACATTTAAACAGAAATAGAGCCTTTTTTTATAACTATATATATATATTTTAGCAGACAACCCAAAGTATTGATCTAGGCCCATTTTGGTATATTTCATGCCACCATTTCACTGTTAAATGCGATCAAATAAAAAAAAAAACATTAACTTTTTCGCAATTTTAGGTTTATCACTGAAATTATTTACAAACAGCTTGCGCAATTATGGCACAAATGGTTGTAAATGCTTCTCTGGGATCCCCTTTGTTCAGAAATAGCAGACATATATGCTTTGGCATCGCTTTTTGGTAATTAGAAGGCTGCTAGTGTTATGCCCAGCAGTAAAGGGGTAAATTAGGTAGCTTGTAGGGTTAATTTTAGCTTTAGCGTAGAGAACAGCCTCCCACCTGACACATCCTACCCCCTGATCTCTCCCTGACCCCCTTCAAATAGCTCTTATTCCTCCCCCACTATACAATTGTCACCACCATCTTAAGTACTGGCAGAAAGTCTGCCAGCATGAAAATAAAAGCCTTTTTTTTTAATATATGTTTTTTTTTTAAATATATTTGCTGCAGTGTAGGTTCCCCCCTAACCCCTCAACCTCCCTGATCCCCCCCAAAAAACCTCTCTAACCCTCCCGCTCTACCTATTTGCCACCATCTTAGGTACTGGCAGCTGTCTGCCATTACCCAGTTTGTCCCTCAATACACTACCCCTCCCAGATCCATTTCTGTTAATGGATCCCACATGGGATCCCCCTAATTGCCCCTACTCTCTCCTCCCTCCTTCCCCCTCAATGATGCAGTTTTTTGTTTTTTGATATACCTTGTAGCATGGTCAGGTGGTCCCACCCACTCCACTGCTCTCCTCCCGCCTTCTCCAGCAATGGACCACCCACCCTTCTCCCTCCTTACGCTCCCACTCACCAACGATCGGCACCACCGCTGTCTGATGCAGAGAGGGCCACAGAGTGGTACTCTCTGCATAGGTAACTCTGCAAATCTATTTCTGCAGTGCCCCACTCAAAATAGCGAGATTACGGCAGAGAGAAGCCCAGGACTGCAGCGACGTCCTTAAGGGCATAACGAACAGCATCGTACGAATTACGGTAGTACCGAATCTACTGAATAAATCCAAATTAGTTCGGATTTATTCGTTACATTTGGATGGCCATGGATTACACTAGTATTGTACAGTATATTAGGTTATATCACTCTGCTATGGGTTACACCTAATACTAGTCTAATACACAGCACATCCCAACTAACACATACTGAAATTCCAAATTTCCGAATCGAACCGAATCCAGCCGAATTTATTCGAATCCGAATGAATCCGAAACGAATCTGAAACAAATTCATTCAAATTTTTCCAAATTCGAATCAATCCGAACCGAAATTTGAAAACATCCGAATCGATCCGAACCGAAACAAATTTTTCGGCTGTGCACAAGTCTAACTTTAAGACAAGGAGTATGGTGCATAGAAAGACTCCCTCATTAATATGTGTGTATTTTTTTAAAAAAATGTGCTTAAACTTTATACACAAAGGCACACATTGCCTTTCAAACAGTGGGTCTTGAGGTTTTCTAGGATTTAAGGGAGCTGAGATTGAGGGGTTGAAATACTTACCCCCAATCCAGCTAACTTTAGTTCCCTTAACCCCTTAATGACTGACTCTGTACTCCCTTAAAAAAAAAATACAGTTAATGATCAAGGACGTATGTCGTATGTTGTCAGTCTTGGAAAGCGGTGGAAGCGATCCTGATCACTTTCAGCCGCTTTCCGGTTATTGCAGTGATGCCTCTATATTGAGGCTTCCTGCATTAACCTTTCTTACCCCTCCAGTGCAGAGAGAGCCACTCTGTGGCCCTCTCTGCACCGGACATTGATGGACGGTATCGTTAGTGGGTGGGAGGCGGCCAATGATTGTTTCTATTAGTAAGAGGGGGCGGGATCAGGGGCGGAGGCCGGCGGGCAGTCTCATGCACAGGTTGGGAGCGGGTGGGAACCGCTACACTACAGAAAAAAATTGTGTTATAAGTGGGAGAAAGGGAGGAGGGGATGCTTAAAAAAATTATCTAAGGGATCTGGGAGGGGGTAGGGGGTGGTCTTTGGAGGGGAAGCTACAATACAGAAAAAATAAATCTATTTTATTGTAAACTGGGTACTAGCAGACAGCTGCTAGTACCCAAGATGGCTCCGAATAAGGTAGCGGGGGGGGGGGGGGGGTTAGAGAGTTGTTTGTGGGGGATCAGGGAGGTTGGGGGCTAAGGGGGGATACTACACAGCAGCATATGTAAATATGCAAAGAAAAAAAAAGGATACCTTTTATTTTAGTACTATCAGACTTTCTGCCAGTACTTAAGTTAGCAGGGACAATTGTGGGGTGGGGGAGGGAAGAGAGCTGTTTGGCAGGGATCAGGGGGTGTGATGTGTCAGGTGGCTGATCTCTACACTAAAGCTAAAATTAACTCTGCAAGCTCCCTACAAGCTACCTAATTAACCCCTTCACTGCTAGCCATAATACACGTGTGATGCGCAGCGGCATAATTACCAAAAAGCAACGCCAAAGCCATATATGTCTGCTTTTTCTGAACAAAGGGGATCCCAGAGAAGCATTTACAACCATTTGTGCCATAATTGCACAAGCTGTTTGTAAATCATTTCAGTGAGAAACCTAAAGTTTGTGAAAAAGTTTGTGAAAAAAGGAACGTTTTTTTTATTTGATCGCATTTGGCGGTGAAATGGTGGCATGAAATATACCAAAATGGTCCTAGATCAATACTTTGGGTTGTCTACTATACTACACTAAAGCTAAAATTAACCCTAGAAGCTCCCTACAAGCTCCCTAATTAACCCCTTTACTGCTGGGCACTATACACGTGTGGTGTGCAGTGGCATTTAGCGGCCTTCTAATTACCAAAAATCAATGCCAAAGCCATATATGTCTGCTATTTATGAACAAAGGGGATCCAAGAGAAGCATTTACAATAATTTATGCCATAATTGCACAAGTTGTTTGTAAATAATTTCAGTGAGAAACCTAAAGTTTGTGACAAAATTTGTGAAAAAGTGAATTTTTATTTTTATTTTTGATTGCATATGGCAGTGAAAGGGTGGCATGAAATATACCAAAATGGGCCTAGATCAATACTTTGGGATGTCTTCTAAAAAATATATATACATGTCAAGGGATCTTTAGGGATTCCTGATAGATCAGTGTTGCAATGTAACTAGCGCTAATTTTGAAAAAAGTGGTTTGGAAATAGCAAAGTGCTACTTGTATTTATGGCCCTATAACTTGCAAAAAAGCAAAGAACATGTAAACATTAGGTATTTCTAAACTCAGGACAAAATTTAGAAACAATTTAGCATGGGTGTTTTTTGGTGGTTGTAGATGTGTAACAGATTTTGGGGGTCAAAGTTAGAAAAAGTGTTTTCTTTCCATTTTCCCCCTCATATTTTATATTTTTTTTTATAGTAAACTATAAGATATGATGAAAATAATGGTATATTTTGAAATTCCATTTAATGGCAAAAACAACGGTATATAATATGTGTGGGTACAGTAAATGAGTAAGAGGAAAATTACAGCTAAACACAAGCACCAAAAAAATGTAAAAATACCTTTGGTACCAAACGGACAGAAAATGGAAACGTGTTCTGGTCACTAAGGGGTTAAACAATAGAAAAATGGTCCAAGTGTGCCTATCCTGACAGCATAAAATATGCATTTAGATGATTTAGCATTGGTGCAGAAGGAAACTGACTACAATAGCTTACTGATTCAATAGCTACTGATTCAATATTAAAATCTGGTATTGAAGACACCAATCAAATATTAACATAAAAATAAAAAAACACGTCATTTGCAGATGTTAGGGTCCTGAAGTGACTATAGAAGTATGCCCATCATGCCAACATACATATGACATTTATATGGTTAATCAGTGTTGAAGATGAATTCAGATTTCAAAAGGTTAATGTCACACATTTTCCTTGCACTGTGAACAAAGGGGTTAACTAAATTTTCTTTTCTCATTAACTAAATAGAGCTTTTCTGTAACCTGAAGAGGTGTGAATGGGCAATTGTATCAGTCAGTATTGGATACCTCCCAGTTTCTATTTTGAGAACAGATACTTAAAGGGACAGTTACTTGTGTTTGAAAATATAGATCATTCCTCAGTCCTCAGTTTTGCATAACCAACACTGTGAAATTAATACACTTATTACCTCTGTGATTACTTTGTATCTAAGCCTCTGCAGACTGTCCCCTTATCTCAGTACTTTTGACAGACATGTATTTTAGCCAATCAGTGCTGACTCATAAATAACTCCACTAGAGTGAGCACAATGTTATCTATATGAAACACATAAAGTAGTTCTGTCTAACTGTGAAAAAATGACAAAATGCACCAACATAAGAGGCGGATTTCAATGGTTTAGAAATCAGTTTGATCCTCCTAGGTTTAGCTTTCAAAAAAGAATATTAAGGGAACAAAGCAAATTTGATGATAAAAGTAAATTGAAACGTTGCTTAAAATTGCATGCCTTGTCTGAATCATGAAAGTTTAATTTTGACTAGACTGTCCCTTCAACATACGTAAAGGCCCTATTGGGAGCTTTTTTGTTGAAAAGGCTTTCACAGCTGCAGGATTTTAACAAATTAATTTTGCATTGTGATCACACAAGAAACTCAACAACCACTTTGGTCAGAAAGCCAAAAGCCATTTTAGGAGCAAACCTCAGGGGCCCGATCCGATATGCAGCGTCGCCCACAAAAGCCAGCAACGCCGAAATTTGCGCTGGTTTGGTATCCTATATACGGCATAACCTAGAAGTTACGCTCGTATATTTCTGCCTTCGCCCGTAGTTTTTTGGGCCATAGGCAGGTATACCAAACCAGCGCAGTTTGGTATCCAATATACAGCGTAAGGACTTACGTGGCGAAAATGGAGAAATCTTACTCCATTTTCACCTCACCACAAAATGCAGCCGTAGTAAGCCTTACGCTGAGTATTGGAGCCCCGTAACTCCCTAAACTACCTGCAAAATAAAACCTAACACCTAACGCATGCGCAACGTCTATCTACCTGTCAACTGCGATCCCCCACCGCAATCCCTAATAAAGTATTTAACCCCTAAACCGCCGCTCCCGGACCCCGCAGCCACATACAATAAAAGTATAACCCCCTAATGTGATCCCCCTACACCGTCGCCAGCTACCTTACCTACCCCTAAAGTGAGCCCCTACCCCGCCGCCATCTACCTTACCTACCCCCTAAAGTGAGCTCCTACCCCGCCGCCATCTACCTTACCTACCTCCTAAAGTGAACTCCTACCCCGTCGCCATCTACCTTACCTACCCCCTTAAGTGAGCCCCTTACACCGCTGCCATCTATTTTACAAATATTAACCCCTAATTTAATCCCCCTACACCGCCGCCAGCTATATTAACTATATTAACCCTAATTATATTAGGGTTAATATAGTTAATATCGTTATTATATTATATATATATTAAGTATAATAACCCTATCTAACTCTAACAACCCTAACTAAATTCTTATTAAAATAGATCTAATTAATATTAATATTATTAATTAAAATATTCCTATTTAAATCTAAATACTTACCTATAAAATAAATAATAATAATTACATTGTAGCTATTTTAGGGTTTATATTTATTTTACAGGTAACTTGGTATTTATTTTAACTAGGTACAATAGCTATTAAATAGTTAATAACTATTTAATAGCTACCTAGTTAAAATAATTACCAATTTACCTGTAAAATAAATCCTAACCTAAGTTACAAATACACCTACACTATCAATAAATTAAATAAACTACAAATATCTAAACTAAAATACAATAAAATAATCTAAACTTAATTACAAAAACAAACACTAAATTACAAAAAATAAAAAAAATATTACAAGATTTTTAAGCTAATTACACCTATTCTAAGCCCCCTAATAAAATAATAAAGCCCCCCAAAATAAAAAAAATTCCCTACCCTATTCTAAATTTAAAAAGTTCACAGTTCTATTACCTTACCAGCCCTTAAAAGGGCCTTTTGCAGGGCATGCCCCAAATAAAACAGCTCTTTTGCCTGTAAAAAAAACCACAATACCACCCCCCAACATTACAACCCACCACCCACATACCCCTATTCTAAACCCACCCAAACCCCCTTAAAAAAACCTAACACTACCCCTCTGAAGATCTCCCTACCTTGACTTCACCCAGCCGGGCAGAACGCTTCATCTGATCCGGGCGATGTCCAATCAAGTGGCAGTGAAGTCTTCTTCCATCCGGGCGATGTCTTCAATCAAGCGGCAGTGACTTTAAATGACGTCATCCAAGATGGCGTCCGTCGAATTCCGATTGGCTGATAGGATTCTATCAGCCAATCGGAATTAAGGTAGAAAAATCTGATTGGCTGATTGAATCAGCTAATCAGATTCAAGTTCAATCCGATTGGCTAAACCAATCAGCCAATCAGATTGAATTTGAATCTGATTGGCTGATTCAATCAGCCAATCAGAATTTTCTACCTTAATGCCGATTGGCTGATAGAATCCTATCAGCCAATCGGAATTCGACGGACGCCATCTTGGATGACATCATTTAAAGGTACCTCATTCCTAGTTCAGTCTTCATGCAGGATGGATGCTCCGCGGCGGAGGAGCGAAGAAAGAAGATTGAAGATGCCGCTTTGCTTGAAGACATCGCTGGATGGAAGAAGACTTCACTGCCGCTTGATTGAAGACATCGCCCGGATGGAAGAAGACTTCACTGCCGCTTGATTGAAGACATCGCCGGATGGAAGAAGACTTCACTGCCGCTTGATTGAAGACATCGCCCGGATGGAAGAAGACTTCACTGCCGCTTGATTGGACATCGCCCGGATTGGATGAAGAGTTCTGCACGGCTGGGTGAAGACAAGGTAGGGAGATCTTAAGGGGGGTAGTGTTAGGTTTTTTTAAGGGGGGTTTGGGTGGGTTTAGAATAGGGGTATGTGGGTGGTGGGTTGTAATGTTGGGGGGTGGTATTGTGTTTTTTTTTTACAGGCAAAAGAGCTTTTTTCTTTGGGGCATGCCCCGTAAAAGGCCCTTTTAAGGGCTGGTAAGGTAAAAAAACTGTGAACTTTTTTAATTTAGAATAGGGTAGGGAATTTTTTTTTATTTTTGGGGGCTTTATTATTTTATTAGGGGGCTTAGAATAGGTGTAATTAGCTTAAAAATCTTGTATTTTTTTTTTTTGTAATTTAGTCTTTGTTTTTTTTTGTAATTTAGTTTAGATTATTTTATTGTATTTTAGTTTAGATATTTGTAGTTTATTTAATTTATTGATAGTGTAGGTGTATTTGTAACTTAGGTTAAGATTTATTTTACAGGTAAATTGTTAATTATTTTAACTAGGTAGCTATTAACTATTTAATAGCTATTGTACCTAGTTAAAATAAATACCAAGTTACCTGTAAAATAAATATAAACCCTAAAATAGCTACAATGTAATTATTAAGTACATTGTAGCTATCTTAGGGTTTATTTTATAGGTAAGTATTTAGATTTAAATAGGAATGGCGGCGGTGTAGGGGCTCACTTTAGGGGGTAGGTAAGGTAGATTGCAGCGGGGTAGGGGCTCACTTTCGGGGGTAGGTAAGGTAGATGGCGGCGGTGTAAGGGGCTCACATTAGGGGGTAGGTAAGGTAGATGGCGGCGGGGTAGGAGCTCACTTTAGGGGGAAGGTAAGGTAGATGGTGGTGGGGTAGGGGCTCACATTAGGGGGTTATAGATTTAATTTAGCTGGCGGCGGGGTAGGGGCTCACTTTAGGGGGTAGGTAAGGTAGATGGCGGCGGGGTAGGGGCTCACATTAGGGGGTTATAGATTTAATATAGCTGGCGGCGGGGTCCGAGGGCGGTGGTTTAGGAGTTAATACATTTTTTATTGTTAGGATAATGAGGGGGGATAGCGGATAGAGGGTTAGACGTGTCTGGCTATGTTTGGGAGGTGTGTTAGACAGTACGGGTGATTTTATAACTTTAGTCAGGTTTTGTAGGCGCCGGCAGTTTCTAAAGTGCTGTAAGTCACTGGCGACTCCAGAAATTTGTACTTACGCAGATTTCTGGACATCGCTGGTTTGTCAGACATATGGCACTTTAGCCTCTGATGGCGCCATATATAGGATAGCTCGAGTTGCGAGCTGAAACTGCGGGCGGCGGGGGTTCCCTCGCTTGCGCCGCAAACTACGATCTTTATCGGATCGCGCCCCAGATATATTGTGATAAACCTCTAGATGTGATAGATGGTTCCACATTCTTCTTTGAAGGGACAATTTCTCTTCCAAAAGAATACATTATAGTTTCTTCTTAAATCTTTCCCCTTTAGATAAGATGCATATTGTTTAAGTAGGGTTTAAGGAACAGAAAACCATTTTTTTCTTTTTATGAATCAGACAGATCATACAATTTTAAACAACTTTCCAATCGACATCTATTATATAATTTTCTCCATACTTTTGGCATCATTTGTTGAAGAAGTGAAATGTAAAGTTGTTTAAAACTGTTTGTTGTATCTGAATAAATAAATAAATAAATAAATAAATAAATAATTGGGTTTCATGTCTCTTTAAGTTGAAATTCTGGATATGCTGTTTATGAACTTTAAAAAAATAAAACAATCATTTTCATTTTCTTTTAAATGCAAAACCAAATCCATAAAGCTATAACAATAAAGTCCTTCTTCAATGTGCAGTTCTTAGAAGTCTATTTAAAATGCTGTATTAAAATGTATTTCTTGTTAAAAATGCTGTCTTGCCTTATACTGTAGCTTTCTTTCTGGCCTTTCTTCTTGGTTTTTTTATGAATGGGGAAAAAAAAAAAGAAAAAGAAAAAGAAATTACCCATTTAGTAATTGATTCTACTTCCAATATAATGAGGGGAAAAGAAAAGAGGGAAAATCACTGATGAGGCTTATCAGATAATAATTCAACAATAATCATACTATAAGATATTCCAACTTCTCATAAACAGTTTTGAGCCTTTCATTTTTTTCTAAAATGTAATATTTCTTTAGAAATGGTTTCACACATGTATTGTTGCCATTAAATTGCTTTTGCTTTCCAAGGATAACTTTAAATTCAAGAAGAGAAGGAGAGATGAGACGGACAGACAGATAGGTCAATATACAGATAAATAGATAGATAGATAATAGATTAAAACTTATTAAAAATCGCCTAGATTTAGAGTTCTGCATTAGCCGTCAAAACCAGCGTTAGGGGGTCCCAACGCTGGTTTTGGCCGCCCGCTGGTATTTAGAGTCAGTCAGGAAAGGGTCTAACGCTCACTTTCCAGCCGCAACTTTTCCATACCGCAGATACCCCTAAGCAAATTGCATAGCCTATCTTTTCAATGGGATCTTTCTAACGCTGGTATTTAGAGTCTTGGCTGAGGTGAGCGTTAGAAATCTAACAACAAGACTCCAGCCGCAGAGAAAAGCCAGGAGTTAAGAGCTTTCTGGGCTAATGCCAGTTCATAAAGCTCTTAACTACTGTGCTCTAAAGTACACTAACACACATAAACTACCTATGTACCCCTAAACCGAGGTCCCCCCACATCGCCACCACTCTATTAAAATTTTTTAACCCCTAAACGCGCCGCAACCTACATTATCCCTATGTACCCCTAATCTTCTGCCCCTAACACCACCGACACCTACATAATATTCATTAATCCCTAGTCTGTCCCCCCCCCAACGTCGCCGCTACCTTACCTACAATTATTAACCCCTAATCTGCCAACCGGACCTCACCGCTACTCTAATAAATGTATTAACCCCTAAAGCTAAGTCTAACCCTAACACTAACACCCCCCTAAGTTAAATATAATTTTTATCTAAAGAAATAAAATAAATCTTATTAAATAAATTAATCCTATTTAAAGCTAAATACTTACCTGTAAAATAAACCATAATATAGCTACAATATAAATAATAATTATATTGTAGCTATTTTAGGATTAATATTTATTTTACAGGCAACTTTGTATTTATTTTAACCAGGTACAATAGCTATTAAATAGTTATTAACTATTTAATAGCTACCTAGTTAAAATAATTACAAAATTACCTGTAAAATAAATCCTAACCTAAGTTCCAATTAAACCTAACACTACACTATCAATAAATTAATTAAATACAAATACCTACAAATAAATACACTAACTAAAGTACAAAAAATAAAAAAGAACTAAGTTACAAAAAATAAAAAAATTATTTACAAAAATTATAAAAATATTACAACAATTTTAAGCTAATTACACCTACTCTAAGCCCCCTAATAAAATAACAAAGCCCCTCAAAATAAAAAATGCCCTACCCTATTCTAAAATAAAAATTGAAAATCTCTTTTACCTTACCAGCCCTTAAAAGGGCTTTTTGCGGGGCATGCCACAAAGAATTCTGCTCTTTTGCCTGTAAAAAACACATACAATACCCCCCCAACATTACAACCCACCACCCACATACCCCTAATCTAACCCAAACCCCCCTTAAATAAACCTAACACTAAGCCCCTGAAGATCTTCCTACCTTCTCTTCACCACGCCGGGTATCACCCATCCGTCCAGAAGAGGGTCCGAAGTCTTCCTCCTATCTGGGCGATGTCTTCATCCAAGCGGGGGCTGAAGAGGTCCATCATCCGGCTGAAGTCTTCATCCAAGCGGAGGCTGAAGAGGTCCATCATCCGGCTGAAGTCTTCTATCAAGCGGCATCTTCAATCTTCTTTCTTCCGGCTCCATCTTCATCCCGCCGACGCGGAACATCCTTCTTCCACGACGAACTTCCGATGAATGAAGGTTCCTTTAAGGGACGTCATCCAAGATGGCGTCCCTCGAATTCCGATTGGCTGAAAGGATTCTATCAGCCAATCGGAATTAAGGTAGGAAAATTCTGATTGGCTAATGGAATCAGCCAATCAGATTCAAGTTCAATCTGATTGGCTGATCCAATCAGCCAATCAGATTGAGCTCACATTTTATTGGCTACCTTAATTCCGATTGGCTGATAGAATCCTATCGTGGAGGAAGGATGTTCCGCGTCGGCGGGATGAAGATGGAGCCGGAAGAAAGAAGATTGAAGATGCCGCTTGATAGAAGACTTCAGCCGGATGACGGACCTCTTCAGCCCCCGCTTGGATGAAGACTTCAGCCGGATGATGGACCTCTTCAGCCACCGCTTGGATGAAGACTTCAGCTGGATGATGGACCTCTTCAGCCCCCGCTTGGATGAAGACATCGCCCGGATAGGAGGAAGACTTCGGACTCTCTTCTGGACGGATCAGTGATACCCAGCATGGTGAAGACAAGGTAGGAAGATCTTCAGGGGCTTAGTGTTAGGTTTATTTAAGGGGGGTTTGGGTTAGATTAGGGGTATGTGGGTGGTGGGTTGTAATGTTGGGGGGGGTATTGTATGTTTCTTTTTTACAGGCAAAAGAGCAGAATTCTTTGGGGCATGCCCCGCTAAAGGCCCTTTTAAGGGCTGGTAAGGTAAAAGAGCTTTTCAATTTTTATTTTAGAATAGGGTAGGGCATTTTTTTATTTTGGGGGGCTTTGTTATTTTATTAGGGGGCTTAGAGTAGGTGTAATTAGCTTAAAATTATTGTAATATTTTTATAATGTTTGTAAATTATTTTTTTATTTTTTGTAACTTAGTTCTTTTTTTATTTTTTGTACTTTAGTTAGTGTATTTATTTGTATTTTTTTGTAGGTATTTGTATTTAATTAATTTATTGATAGTGTAGTGTTAGGTTTAATTGTAACTTAGGTTAGGATTTATTTTACAGGTAATTTTGTAATTATTTTAACTAGGTAGCTATTAAATAGTTATTAACTATTTAATAGCTATTGTACCTGGTTAAAATAAATACAAAGTTGCCTGTAAAATAAATATTAATCCTAAAATAGCTACAATATAATTATTATTTATATTGTAGCTATATTAGGGTTTATTTTACAGGTAAGTATTTAGCTTTAAAAAGGAATCATTTATTTAATAAGATTTATTTTTTTTCGTTAGATAAAAATTATATTTAACTTAGGGGGGTGTTAGGGTTAGGGTTAGACTAAGCTTTAGGGTTTAATACATTTATTAGAGTAGCGGTGAGGTCCGGTCGGCAGATTAGGGGTTAATAAGTGTAGGTAGGTAGCGGCGACGTTGGAGGGGGCAGATTAGGGGTTAATAAATATAATATAGGGGTCGGCGATGTTAGGGGCAGCAGATTAGGGGTACATAGCTATAATGTAGGTTGCGGCGGTGTACGGAGCGGCAGATTAGGGGTTAATAATAATATGCAGGGGTCAGTGATAGTGGGGGCGGCAGATTAGGGGTTAATAAGTGTTAGGTTAGGGGTGTTTAGACTTGGGGTACTTGTTAGGGTGTTAGGTGCAGACTTAGAAAGTGTTTCCCAATAGGAAACAATGAGGCTGCGTTAGGAGCTGAACACTGCTTTTTTGCAGGTGTTTTTTTTCAGCTCAAACGGCCCCATTGTTTCCTATGGGGGAATCGTGCACGAGCACGTTTTTGAAGCTGGCCGCGTCCGTAAGCACCGCTGGTATTGAGAGTTGCAGTGGCGGAAAATTATGCTCTACGCTCCCTTTTTGGAGCCTAACGCAGCCCTTCTGTGAACTCTAAATACCAGTGGTATTTAAAAGATGCGGGGGAAAAAAAGCACGCGTAGCTAACGCACCCCTTTGGCCGCAGAACTCTAAATCTAGCCGAATGTTTTAAAAGTAAACTTGCATGACTCAGATAGGGCATGCAATTTTATAAAACTTTCCAATTTACTTTTATCATCAAATTTGCTTTGTTCACTAGGTATTCTTTATTGAAAGCTAAACTTAGGCTAGCTCATATGCTAATTTCTAAGCCCTTGAAGGCCGCCTCTTTTCTCAGTGTATTTTGACAGTTTTTCACATTTAGACAGTGCTAGTTCATGTGTGTCATAAAGGTAACCTTGTGCTCACTTCCATGGAGTTATTTATGAGTTAGCACTGATTGTCTAAAATGCATGTCTGTCAAAAGAACTGACATAAGGGGCAGTCTGCAGAGGCTTAGATACAAGGTAGTCATAGATGTAAAAAGTGAATTAATATAACAGTGTTGGTTATGCAAACTAGGGAATGGGTAATAGAGAGAATGATTATCTTTTTAAACAATACAAATGTTGATGTCCCTTTAAGAAAATTGTGATTCACATGCTAGAGAAAACTATCCTATACTATAAAAGGTCAAGTGTGTTTGTCCGAAGCTGTCATGCGCAGTAGAGACTGCGCACAAGGACAAACACACCTGGCCTTCTACTCTGCAGACTCAGAGTGTGTAGCGTGAGGACCATCAGGGGTGTGACGTGGGCGTGGCTGGGTGGGGCACGGGTGGGACTGGGCGGGACCAGGCGGGACATGAGTGGGGCCGTGCGGGGCTGTGCGAGGCCGTGCGTAGAGCTCAAAAGAGGGGGATATAGATAGCAAATGAGAGGGAGAGAGACAGCAAAAAAGAGGGGGAGGGAGAGCAAAAGAGAGGGGGAGGGAGAGAAAAACAAAGGGGAGAGTGAGATCAAAAGAGGGGAGAGAGATAGAGCAAAAGAGAGGGGGAATTAGAGCAAAAGAAAGGGGAGAGAGATCAAAAGAGGGGAGATACAGACAGCAAAAGAGAGGGAGAGACAACAAAAGAGGGGGGGGAGAGCAAAAGAAAGTGGAGATAGAGTTCAAAAGAGAGGAGATAGAGAGAACAAAAGAGAGGGAGCGAGACAGCAAAAGAGAGGGTTAGGAAGAGCAAAAGAAAGGGGAGATGAGATCAAAAGAGGGGAGATAGAGAGAGCAAAAGAGAGGGGGAAGTAGAGCAAAAGAAAGGGGAGAGAGCGATCAAAAGAGGGGGATAGAGAAAGCAAAAGAGGGGGGATAGAGAGAGCAAAAGGGAGGGGGAAGAGAGAGCAAAATAGAGGGGAAGAGAGAGAGCAAAAGAGAGGGGGAGAGAGCAAAAGATAGAGGGGAGAGAGAGAGACCAAAAGAGAGGGGGATAGAGAGAGCAAAAGAGAGGGGGAGAGAGCACAAAAGAGAGGGGATAGAGAGAGCAAAAGGGAGGGGGAGAGAGAGAGAGCAAAAGAGGGGGGATAGAGAAAGCAAAAGAGGGGGGATAGAGAGAGCAAAAGAGAGGGAGAGAGAGAGCAAAAGAGAGGGGGGAGAGAGCAAAAGAAAGGGGGAGAGAGACAGCAAAAGTGAAGGGGGAGAGAGAGAAACAGAGGGGGGATAGTGAGAACAAAAGAGAGGGAGAGGGGGAGGGAGAGCAAAAGAAATGGGAGAGAGAGATCAAAAGAGGTGAGATAGAGAGAGCAAAAGTGAGGGAGAGAGACAGCAAAAGAGAGGGAAAGGGAGAGCAAAAGAAAGGGGAGAGAGAGATCAAAAGAGGGGAGATAGAGAGAGCAAAAGAGAGGGAGAGAGACAGCAAAAGAGAGGGGGTATAAGGTAAAGTGGAGAGAGAGAGCCAAAGAGAGGGGGGGAGTGCAAAAGAGGGAAGAGAGAGAGGATAAGAGAGGGGAGAGAGAGAGCATAAGAGAGGGGAGAGAGAGAGCATAAGAGAGGGGGGAGAGAAAGCACAAGAGAGGGGGAGAGAGAGAGCAAAAGAGGGGGATAGAGAGAGCAAAAGGGAGGGGGGGAGAGAAAGAGCAAAAGAGAGGGGAGAGAGAGAGCAAAAGAGAGGGGGATAGAGATAGCAAAAGAGAGGGGGGAGAGTGCAAAAGAGGGGGGATAGAGAGAGCAAAAGGGAGGGGGAGAGAGAGAGCAAAAGAGGGGGATAGAGACAGCAAAAGAGGGGGGATAGAGAGAGCAAAAGAGAGGGAGAGAGAGAGAGCAAAAGAGAGGGTGGAGAGAGCAAAAGAAAGAAGAGAGAGACAACAAAAGAGAGGGGGAGATAGAGCAAAAGAGGGGGATAGTGAGAACAAAAGAGGGGAAGAGAGAGAGCAGAAGAGAGGGAGAGAGAGCAAAAGAGAGGGGGGAGAGCACAAAGAGAGGGGGAGAGAGAGAGAGCAAAAGAGGGGGATATAGAGAACAAAAGAAAGGAAGAGAGAGAGCAAAAGAGAGGGAGAGAGAGCAAAAGAGAGGGAGGAGAGCACAAAGAGAGGGGGAGAGAGAGTGCAAAAGAGGGAGGAAAAGAGAAGGGGAGAGAGAGAGAGAGCAAAAGAGAGGGGGGAGAGAGAGAGCAGAAGAGAGGGGTGATAGAGAGAGAGCAAGGGGTGGAACCTCTGTACTGCAAAAATTGGCCCGTGTACACATTCTTTAGGACTAGTTAAAAAATAATTGATTTAAAGACTAACTAATTGACTTAAGTACTAAATGGATTAAATTGGCCTGCAATAAATTAACACACAAGAGTATAAAAACACTAACACCCATGTTTGCTGCAATTATTTTTCAGTAGCCAAACTTCCCTCCCCCCCCCCTTGCGAGACTTGTTACTGGAATAGATAAACCTTACTGTTGTTATATATTAGCAAAACTTGCATTGTTTTGCCTTATCTTGTTTTAATACCTTTGCTGAGAGCAGTAAGTAATAGATGAGACAGAGACACTTTCTCTATGAGCATACAGAATGCTTACAATAAACATGTCACAAATCCATTGTGTACAGATGAATATCACATACATACCCCACGAAAGATGCCTATACAGATGTATATCATATTAATTAAAGGGATACTAAACCCAATTTTTTGCTTTCATGATTCAAATGGAGCATACCATTTTAAGAAACTTTCTAATTTACTCCTATTATCAATTTTTATCCGTTCTCTTGCTATCTTTATTTGAAAAAGAAGGCATCTAAGCTAAGGAGCCAGCCAAAAATGTGGGTTCAGTGTCCCTTTAATTCTATGCAGGTGTTTATCAAAATGATGACAGCAGAATCTAAAATAATCTCACCCCAAACCCACTCTCAAATTGCTAAATATGGCTAAGAGAAACTAAGAAGCTATTTTGTGCCTGACAATTAGAATGAGCAAGTCTGAGATCACAAAATAGCTTTGTGTGAATCTAATATGACAAATAAATGCATTGCAGGAAAAAAAATATATATATATATTGTTTTGCATGTTAACAAATTATGCAAGACTATAAAAGCAACAGGATTTAATTAGTCTACAGATGGATATGTAGAAAATGGAATCTTGACAAGACAGACGGAGTTTAATACACAAATGTAAAGGAATATATTGAAGAAGCAAAAATGTTCAAGCTTGCTACTAAAATGGGAAAATAATAATTTAGATATGGATGGAAATGTATTTTTGAGAACATTTTGTATTTGCAACAGTTCTTCCCAACATTAGTCAATTTAGGGGAACAAATGAAAGGGATTGGGAACCTAGCACTTCACTTTAACATTTTAAACAATGACAATTTAAAATAATATGGAAAACATATTTGTGAGGTACATTTTAGATATAGAAATAAGTAACCAACTCACTAGGTAGAGGATCATTTATTGCCTTCCATTCATTGATGAAAAAGACTAAAGACACATTATTTAACTCATTAGCTGCCAAAGAGGAGTTCAAAACATTGGAAATGTCCCTAATGAGAAATTATTGCTAAAGATTATTATTCTTATTATGAAGGTAAATCAATAAGACTTAGGGGCCGATTTATCATTTGTCTGGCGCTGTAGCGGACATGGATTGCTGTCCACCCCCTCAGAGGCGGCAGATGAGTTAAGGAGCCACTGCTTCTAAATTGCTGTTTCCGGCGAGCCTGAAGGCTCACGCGGAAACGGGTTTTAGGCCCAATTCAGGCCATGATAAATCGGCCTCTTAACTACAACTGTGAAGCTCTGTGTTTACTTTACTGCAGTGAACTGTATTGTTCTATTCTGTTTTGAGTGTAAGGATGATATTTTATAACTGTCTAATGCTAACATTTTCTTATTTACAGGGCATTTTCTGTGAGCTTTTGAGAAATTTGTAGAAATTTGTAAATACTGAAAAAAACTAAAACAACTCTAGCAGAAATAGAAAAGGATATGGTTGACACATTAAGAGACTCTGCTCCATCTTACAACACTATGAAGATATTTATGTGAGTATGCCTTAGGAGCTCTGATTGGCTAACACAAGTTGCCACTGAGGAAACCATGGAAAAAAAATCAGAATTGATGAATGTTGACTGCAAACCAGAAGAAATAGCGGATGATGAGTTTAGTAGAACATCTGACAAGAATTGAAAGGCATGATTATGTCTCTAGGCTAATTGTCATAAAAGATAAATAAATCACTTTAATCTTGAGACAAAAGCACAATCCAAACAATTCAAGCAGTGGAAGAAGCACAGAAAGTGCTGGCAAGTTTATGTCACTCATTTAAACATTGACAACATAATAGGTTGGTTCCAAATATTTTGACTAACACACAGCATTTAGGCTGGAGTGCTATTGATCTGCAAAATTTAAATAAAAATAAAATTTTCTTCTGAATGAAGAACAAAGGTATTTAATCTATTTCCTAACGCACCTTCAGCTTTAGTGCACTTTGAGTTAGCAGACCTTTGGGTTGGCGCTCAAGCCAGATCCAAAACAGAGTTTTGTAGAGCGCCACATATAAGTCTATGAGGTGAGGGAGTTAGAGCGGCTACACAATCCAGCCTCCAGAAATGAGCATGCCTGAGGCTTTTGCTTGAGAGCAATCATTTTACTTTCCATTTGTAATATGAGCAGAAAGAATAAGAACACAATGTTGATTTCAAAGGACACGAAATCCATTTTTTTCTTGGTTCAGACAGATCATGCTATTTTTAACAACTTTCCATTTTCCTTCTGCTATCTAATTTGCTTCATTCTCTTGGTATCCTTTGTTGAAGGAGCATTCATGCTCTACTGGGAACTAGCTGAAAGCCTATGACAAGAGGCATATATGTGCAGCCACCAATCAGCAGCTTCTGAGCCTACCTAGGTCTACTTTTTAACAAAGGACACAAAGAGGACAAAAACAAATTACATAACAGAAATGCCTTGTAAAACTGTTTAAAATGGTATGCTCTATCTGAATCATTAAAGAAAAATTTTGGGTTTTATGTCACTTTAACTTGAGCAGTGTTAGCCCCCTACAGCATAAATATTTTGTGCTCCACTTGTAATCTAGGGCTTTAAGCGATATGAAACTCAAACATTTTCTTTTGTGATTCAGACAGAGCATATGATTTAAAAAACGTTTCCAATTTACTTCTATTATCAAATTAGCTTTGTTTCCATGATATTCTGCATTGAAAATATACCTAGGTAGGCATCTGGGGCGCTACATGACAGGAAATAGTGCTGCCATCTAGTGCTCTTGTAAATGGATAGCATTCTTGCAAAGCTGCTGCCATATAGTGCTCATAAGAATACTTCCCTGCTTTACAACAAAAGATAATCTACAAAAGGTTATACAGACTGCGCAAAGGTTAGGGTATATATGCTTTAAGATTTATAGGGGATATTTCTCCTAAATCCCCAGGGGAAATGACAACAGAGAACAGTTAAAATCTAAAGCGCCAGTACAGGCAAAATATACCCAAGAATAAGAGAGCATGCAATTTAGTGTTTAAATAAAAAAATAATTTATTCTTCAACCAATGTCACAAAAAGAACCTAAAAAAAAAAAAAAAAATATGTATAACATGAGATGAAAATCTCCTAGGTATAAATTAAACCTTATACAAGAATTCAGACAATAAAATATGTGATTGACCAATCTCTATTAAAATGTGAGTAATCTATAAAAGCATTTACACAAGGAAAATTACACATATATTGTAGGTTACTAATGTAAGCAACTAGAACTGTATGTATCAGAATATCAAGCAATTTGTAACACAATATCTATCATCAAATTATCTACTGATAATCTAAGAGTATGTGCGCTAAGTGCATAAACCAAATAGCTTCCGTTAAATATGGCTAAGTCAGCATATCAGTAAAATGTCCACAAAGGTGCAGATGAATATGAGTGATTTACTGGTATCCGTGATTCCTTTAGTGTAGCACAGTGTTTTTTAGTGCTCAAATGGATCCACTAGAAACTACAGGTACCTGTTTAAGTGATCCTTTTAAGTTCAGCTCTTAGAATGGAATGAGCTGTCTTCTTTGTCCGATGTCACCTTTTCGAATAAAATGCCTCCAAAATAAGACAAGCAGTGTAACTGTTTTTGCTGATCTTGAAGCCGCGCTGTAAACCCCAGCTACAAACACTTCTGTCTCTTGCTCAGTTCTCGCCTATACCGGTTAGGGCACTGATTAGCTTAGTATTATGGGAGTGTCTGGTTTGCGCTGTGGGGTGCCGGCTCTACAGCTGATCCTTTCTTTTCTTCCTCTTGATGCACACTAGGAGATCCGCAACGCGTTTCCGCTGAAATTACTTCAGCCTTTGTCAAGCTTGATCTCCTTTGAATCCTATGGCTTTAAATAGCCCTCCTTCCATTTCAATTGGTTAGGAATTTCAGCCAATGTGTGTCTAATTGGCTTCAGCCAATATGTGTCTAATTGGCTCAGAAATGTTTGTTAAACATTTATAAACATTATTTCTCTTGTTAAGTGTATCCAGTCCACGGATCATCCATTACTTATGGGATATTAACTCCTCCCCAACAGGAAGTGCAAGAGGATTCACCCAGCAGAGCTGCTATATAGCTCCCCCCTAACTGCCATTACCAGTCATTCTCTTGCACCCAACAAATAGATAGGATGTGTGAGAGGACTGTGGTGATTATACTTAGTTTCATACCTTCAATCAAAAGTTTGTTATTTTATAATAGCACCGGAGTGTGTTATTCCTTCTCTGGTAGAATTTGAAGAAGAATCTACCTGAGTTTTTCTATGATTTTAGCCGGAGTAGTTAAGATCATATTGCTGTTTCTCGGCCATCTGAGGAGAGGTAAACTTCAGATCAGGGGACAGCGGGCAGATTAATCTGCAAAGAGGTATGTAGCAGCTTATTATTTTCTGACAATGGAATTGATGAGAAAATTCTGCCATACCGATATAATGTAAACTCAGCCTTAAATGCAGTAGCAGCAACTGGTATCAGGCTGTCATGTATGTATATTTTACACTTCAGTATTCTGGGGAATGGCACTTCACTGGAATTATACTGTATGCATAAAACTTTAGCCTAATTTGCAGGGACTAGCAACAGGCTTTTTAATAACACTCAATTTATTATGTTAAACGTTTTTTGCTGGCATGTAAAATCGTTTAATTTTCTGAGGTACTGGGTGAAAAAATGTTTTGGGCACTATTTTTTTCCACTTGGCAGTCATTTTATTTAATTTATGACAGTTTACTAATCTCTCTCACTGTTATGTGTGAGGGGGAGGGGCCTTTTTTGGTGCTTTTGCTACGCATCAAAAATTTCAGTCAGAAGTTTATTGTCTTCCCTGCATGATCCGGTTCATCTCTACAGAACTCAGGGGTCTTCAAAACTTGTTTTGAGGGAGGTAATCACTCACAGCAGAGCTGTGAGATTGTAGTTGACTGTGATAAAAAAATGTTTATTTCTGTATTTTTTTTCTGCTATCAGGGTTAGTTATCCTTTACTAATGGGAGCAATCCTTTGCTAAAATTGTGTTTTTTTTAACAAAGATTTGATGCTATAACTTTTCAGTTTATTAATTTTCAACTGTCATAACTTTTTCTGTGCTTCTTATAGGCACAGTACGTTTTCATATTATAGTAAATTACTTGAAAAGTATTTCCAAGTTGCTAGTTTATTTGCTAGTGTGTTAAACATGTCTGATTCAGAGGAAGATATCTGTGCTATATGTGCTAAAGCCAAAGTGGAGCCCAATAGAAATTTATGTACTAACTGTATTGATGCTAATTTAAATAAAAGTCAATCTGTACAAATTGAACATATTTCACCAAACAACGAGGGGAGAGTTATGCCGACTAACTCGCCTCACGTGTCAGTACCTGCATCTCCCGCTCGGGAGGTGCGTGATATTGTAGCGCCGAGTACATCTGGGCGGCCATTACAAATCACATTACAGGATATGGCTACTGTTATGACTGAAGTTTTGGCTAAATTACCAGAACTAAGAGGTAAGCGTGATCACTCTGGGGTGAGAACAGAGTGCGCTGATAATATTAGGGCCATGTCAGACACTGCGTCACAATTTGCAGAACATGAGGACGGAGAGCTTCATTCTGCGGGTGACGGTTCTGATCCAAACAAACTGGATTCAGATATTTCAAATTTTAAATTTAAGCTGGAAAACCTCCGTGTATTACTAGGGGAGGTGTTAGCGGCTCTGAATGATTGTAACACAGTTGCAATACCAGAGAAAATGTGTAGGTTGGATAAATATTTTGCGGTACCGGCGAGTACTGACGTTTTTCCTATACCTAAGAGACTTACTGAAATTGTTACTAAGGAGTG